>NW_026775580.1:60217800-61417800 GCF_030987335.1 Cornus florida | reverse complement strand
TGAAGAACAATCTGTGAGATATATATATATATATATATATATATATATATATATATATATATATATATATATATATTGGGGAGATTGTGAAAAATATATATTTTGTAATTGGCTAATTTCGTTATCAAAACAAGCTCGATCGAGTTGTAAAATTTCGTTCAGAATTTCAAGATTAAAGATCGGATGTGGATTTGAAGAAGTTCTAGTGTTTATGCTTTAATACATTCCATGATGATGAGAACAATGTTTTAGAAATGTATATGAGTGTGTGAGAACAGTAAGGAAGTTTAAAGTACTTAGGAAGTTTACATTCTGCCTATTTAGTACTGGTAGCCAAATCTAGTACTGGGTAGCCAAATAGAAGAATTATATTCTGTCCATTAGGAACTGGTAGCCAACTTTGGTATTGGTAGCTAAATAGAAGAATTATATTCTGTCCATTGGAAACCGGTGTTGGAAACGGGGGCATTAAAAATATAAACTTTGGATGAGATTTGGAATAGATTTCGCTAAGAATTTTTTGCAGATCTTTAGACGAGCGCGTTTCTCTCCGCAAGGAGATGAACGTGATATATTTACTTTCTCAAATCCGTTTCTGGGTGAATGAGAAATTAGCTCCAAAGTGTGGTATTTTGATAAGCCTAAATGAGTTTGTAAAATGTGGAAAGTGTTTTTCCCACATGGAAAAAATGTTGAAGCCAATTGAAATTTAAATAAGCCAAATTTAGGATTTGGGCTTGGGCTTGGGCTTGGTCTTGGGTCTAATTGTAAAGTTCGATTATTCTTTTTACTAAATGGAATTTAGGATTGGGCCTTTATTTTTGGGCTGGGCTTATTTAAATGGGTGGTTGGTTTTTGAATTTAAATTAAAAGTTAGTTTTTTTTAAAGGGTTGCATCTATTTCTAAAGGGTTGCATCTATTTTCCAAAGGGTTGCATCTGTTTCTAAAGGGTTGCAACTTGTGATGAACCAACATGACCCATGGTTGCACCCATACCCGAAAAGACACTTTGCTTCATATAAATACTCCCCTTTAGGGTCATTTGCTATCACACCAATTCAGAAAATCATTTTTCTCTTTATGAATTATCTTTTTCCTTCTTTCTTCTTCTATATAATTGTCTGTGGGTTCGAGCTCTAGTCTATGGGTTCGAGCCTTAGTCAGTGAGTTCAAGTCCGATTTCGAGTCAGAGAGTACTACACCGAGCCAGTTCGTCTATTCCTTTGGTTTGCAATGTTACTACCGAATGAAGATAAGTCGTTATATCCTGGGAGATAGACGCCACTGAATCCGTTAGCACCACAGCGGGGTAAATCTGTCTTAAGGATATAGAATCAAATTCTAGCCTCGAATTTTAATCAGGTTCCTTTATTTCTAGTTTTTATTTTATTTTTTTAAACTATATATTATAAGTAATTATATATATAGATTATTATTTTATAATAATTATATATATATATATATATATATATATATATAAACATTATATTTTTACATAATATTTAAATAAATAGTACTATAGTATATGGTATACTTAGACCATATTTTGGACTATAATCTTAAGACAGATTCCGCATTACTATAGTATTAATTATTTAATTATTATTGTTGTTGTTATAATTACTGTAATTTGACTTGTGGTCTATATATATAATATAATTAGACGAATGGCAAGTATAAGTACTACTATGCCTAATGTTCCCGTCAGTCATGGGGAGAAGCCCGAAAAATTTAATGGGGCTGAGTTTAAAAGGTGGCAACAGAAAATGATGTTCTACCTTACAATTCTGAATCTAAGCAAGTATCTAACTAAGACTATCCCAGTACTAGAAGAGGACGAAACTGATATTACAAAGTTAGGAACTGTCGATGCATGGAAGAATGGAGACTTCCTATGCAAGAATTACATCCTCAATGGATTGGACAATACTTTATATAATGTGTATCATCCAATGAATACTGCTAAAGAGCTCTGAGAGTCATTAGACAAGAAGTATAAAACAGATGATGCTGGCTTGAAGAAGATCGTGGTCAGACGATTTCTGGACTTCAAAATAATAGGCTCAAAGACAGTAATGAGCCAAGTACAAGAGCTCCGGCTAATCCTACATGAGATACATGCTGAGAAGATGACTTTGAGTGAATCTTTTTAAGTAGCTTCAATCATTGAGAAGCTGCCACCTACTTGGAAAGATTTCAAAAATAACTTGACGCATAAGCGCAAGGAAATGGGGCTCGAAGACCTGATTCTTAGGCTGAGAATTGAAGAAGATAACCGTACATCTAAAAAGAAAGTCAGGAATTATTCAATGGTGTCAAAGGCAAATGTAGTGGAAACTGGATAGAAGAATAACAAGAGGAAGTACTCTGGCGAAGGTCCAGCCAAAGAAACTACAAGAGGTTCACTGGGAAGTGTTTCATATGCGGCAAGCTAGGACACCGAGCTAAAGACTGTCGTAGCCGCAAAGCACAACACAACCCCAAGAAAAAGACAGGTGCATATTACTGAGGAAGATAAATTGATAGCTAATGTGTCAGAGCTAAATCTTTTAGCTGTTGTTTCTGAAATCAACCTGGTGAGCAACAATAGAGAATGGTGGGTGGACACAGGAGCTACTTGTCATGTTTGCTCTGAAAAGAGGATGTTCACTACCTATGAAGCTATAAATAATGAGGAACAACTCTACATGGGGAACTCTTCTACTGCAAAGGTTGAAGGACAAGGAAAGATTAAGCTACTAATGACCTCAGGGAAAGAACTCACTCTTAATAATGTGTTGCATGTACCAGACATCAGGAAGAACTTGGTCTTTGGGTCACTTCTAAGCAAGAATGGGTTCAAGCTGGTCTTTGTATCTGACATGTTTGTGCTGACTAAGAATGGGGTATATGTAGGCAAAGGGTACCTTAGTGATGGATTATTCAAATTCAATGTAATGACTGTTGTACCCAAAGCTATTAATAATAATAAAGCGAATGCTTCTGCTTATATGATTGAGTCATCTGATGTGTGGCATGGTAGGTTAGGGCATGTTAATTATGATACGATTCATAGATTAATTAACATGGATTCTATACTTAAATATAGTATTGATTTATATAAAAAATGTCAAACATGCGTAGAAGCAAAACTGACTAGAACCTCATTTAACTCTATAGAGCGAAGTACTGAATCTCTAGCATTAATTCACAGTGATATCTATGACTTTAAATCTGTGCCAACTAGAGGTGGGAAAAAGTATTTTATTACTTTTATTGATGATTGCACAAGATACTGCTATGTATACTAGTTAAAAAGCAAAGATGAAGCCTTGGAAATGTTTAATCATTACAAGAATAAGGTTGAGAATCAACTTGGCAAAAAGATAAAGGTGTTTAGAAGTGATAGAGGTGGTGAATACGAAGCACAATTCGCTGACATTTGCTCAGAACATAGTATTATTCACCAACTTACCGCTCCTTATTCACCGCAACAGAACGGTGTTGCTGAACGCAAAAATCGTACCTTAAAAAAAATGATGAATGCTATGTTGATAAGTTCTGGTTTAACCCAGAATTTGTGGAGGGAACTTTTCTCTCTGCTAATTATGTTCTCAACAAAATACCTCAAAAGAAAACAAATGTGACACCTTATGAATTATGGAATGGTCAAAAACCTTCCTATAAATTATTAAAAGTGTGGGAGTGTTTAGCTAAGGTTGCGATTCCTATTCCTAAGAAAGTTAAGATAGGACCAAAAACCTTTGATGGTATTTTCATAGGCTATGCACAGAATAGTAGTTCATATCGTTTCCTTGCGTATAAATCATACATTCCTGACATTCATGTCAATACAATTATTGAGTCAAGGAATGCTTGTTTCTTTGAGGATATATTTCCTTATAAAAATCTTCTTAAAAGAAATCATGATATTGCTAATAGTAATATACAAGAGAATTTAGACCAAGAGTCTATTGATGATGAAAATAAGGAAAAACCTAGACGTAGTAAAAGAGCTAGAACGTCTAAGTCATTTGGTCCTGATTTTCTAACATATATATTGGAGAATGAGTCATAAAGTTATAAGGAAGCTATATCTTCTCCTGAAGCTCCTTTATGGAAAGAAGCTATAAATAGTGAAATTGAATCCATCATGCAAAATCGTACTTGGGAACTAGTGGATCTTCCTCCTGGTACTAAACCTTTAGGGTATAAGTGGATTTTCAAGAGGAAGATGAAGCCTGATGGTTCAATTGATAAATATAAAGTCCGGCTTGTTGTTTAGGGATACAAGCAAAATGAAGGCTTGGATTATTTTGATACGTATTCACCAGTCACAAGAATAACATCCATTAGATTATTACTAGCTATTGCAACATTGCAAAATTTAGAAATACATTAAATGGATATTAAGACTACCTTCTTGAATGGTGAATTAGAGGAGGAAATCTATATGGAATAACCTGAAAGTTTTATAGTTCCAGGAAAAGAAAAGAAGGTGTGCAAGCTTGTAAATCCTTATATGGATTAAAACAAGCACCTAAACAATGGCATGAAAAATTTGACAAAGTGATGTTGTCAAATGGTTTAAAATTAATGAGTGTGATAAATGTGTTTATGTGAAAAATATTCAAAATATGTCATTATATGCCTATATGTGGATGATATGCTAATAATGGGTAGTAATAATATTATAATCAAAATTACTAAAAAGATGTTGACAAAAAATTTTGATATGAAAGATTTAGGCATAGTTGATGTCATACTAGGAATCAAGATTTCTAGAACATCAGATGGTCTAGTATTATCTCAATCTTATTATATTGAGAAAATATTAAAAAAGTTTAATAAGTAAGATAGTAGTTTTGTAAAGACTTCTATTGATGTAAATCTTCATTTATCAAAAAATACTGGTTCTAGCATATCACAACTTGAGTATTCTTGCATTATAGGAAGCTTAATGTATTTAATGAATTGCACATGACCAGACATAACATACTCAGTTAATAAATTAAGTAGATATACAAGTAATCTAGGAAAGAACCATTGGACTGCAATAATCAGGGTTCTAAGGTATTTAAAATATACCGTAAGTTATGGATTACATTATTCTAGATATCTAGTAGTACTTGATGCTAATTGGATATTAGATACGAATGATTCTAAATCCACAAGTGGCTATGTCTTTACTATTGGAGGAGGTGCCATATCTTGGAAATCTTCAAAACCAACTTGTATTAACAGATCCACTATGGAATCTGAATTTATTACTTTGGATAAAGCTGGTAAAGAAGCTGAGTGGCTTCATAATTTCTTAAAAGATATTCTAAATTGGCCTAAACTTGTGCCCGCTATATGTATACATTACGATAGTTAATCAGCAATTGGAAGGGCACAAAGTAATATGTATAACGGTAAGTCTCGATATATATGTCGACGACATAATACCGTTAGACTATTGCTCTCAAATGGGATAATCTCAATAGATTATATTAGGTCAAAAGATAATTTAGTGGATCCGTTTACAAAAGGTTTGACAAGAGAGCAAATGTATAGTTCATCAAAATATATGGGATTAAAGCCGAAAGCTAACAAGTCATCTTAATGGAAACCCAACCTAGTTGATTGGAGATCCCAAGATCTAGGTTTAAAGGGACAACAGAAATTCTGAATGGTTCACCAGAAGCATCGGGAAGATTTAATCTTCTACCCATTTCTATGATGAGATAGTGCTACTTACAGCAATGAGTATGATAAGTTATGCTTTTAATGACTCTTATACCTTAAAAATTCAAGTGGGGTACAGTAGGATACTTTTAATAAGAAGTCACCTATACGAGTGTGAAGTGGGGCCGCTTCTATGAGAACTTCTAAGGCTAAGTTTTTTAGAGCGCTCATGAAATACCAGGAGTTGTTCAGGGTCATATGAACACAACCGTGAGAACCGACTTTGTGTGGGAAGGAACTGTGTGTTTGCTATTGTCTTGGTTTACATCAATGGCTGAACAGTTTAAGAGATCATGTTCACTAGTTAGCCAGTAAATCCGATAGTAATACACTAGGGAAGGTTTGAGGCCAAAAGTTACCTATCTCGATACAGTAACTTTCCAATAGTACTCTTTTTAGTGTCTGTATCTTTTTCATTTGCATTTTACGCAAATTTCCATTCATGTGGGGGATTGTTGGAAATGGGGACATTAAAAACATAAACTTTGAATGAGATTTGGAAGAGATTTCGCTAAATTATTTTTGCATATCTCTAAATGAGCGCATTTCTCTCCGCAAGAAGATGAACGTGGTATATTTATTTTCTCAAATCCATTTCTGGGTGAATAAGAAATTAGCTCCAAAGTGTGGTGTTTTGATAAGCCTAAATGGGTATGCAAAATGTGGGAAGTGTTTGTCCTACATGGAAAAAATGTTAAAACCAATTGAAATTTAAATAAGCCAAATTTGGGATTTGGGCTTGGGCTTGGGCTTGGGCCTAATTGTAAAGTCCGATTATTCTTTTTACTAAATGGAATTTTGGACTGGGCCTTTATATTTGGGCTGGGCTTATTTAAATGGGTGGTTGGTTTTTGAATTTAAATTAAAGATTAGTTTTTTTTAAAGGGTTGCATCTATTTCCAAAGGGTTGTATCTATTTTCCAAAGAGTTGCATCTATTTCTAAAGGGTTGCAACTTGTGATGAACCAATATGACCTATGGTTGCACCGATACTCGAAAAGCCACTTTGCTTCCTATAAATACCCCCCTTTGGGGTCATTTGTTATCACACCAATTCAGAAAATCATTATTCTCTTTTTGAATTATCTTCTTCATTCTTTCTTCTTCTATAATTGTCTGTGGGTTCGAGCCTTAGTCAGTGAGTTCGAGTCTGACTTCGAGTCAGAGAGTACTACACCGAGCCAGTTTGCCTATTCCTTTGGTTTGCAGTGCTACTACCAAAGGAAGATAAGTCGTTGTATCTTGGGAGATAGACGCCACTGAGTCCGTTAGCACCATAGCGGGGCGAATCTGTCTTAAAGACATAGAATCAAATTCTAGCCTCAACTTTTAATCAGGTTCCTTTATTTATAGTTTTTATTTTATTTTATTAAACAATATATTATAAGGAATTATATATATACATTATTATTTTATAATAATTATATATATATATAAACATTATATTTTTACATAATATTTAAATAAATAGTACTATAGTATATGGTATACTCAGACCATAGTTTGGACTACAACCGGTAGCAACTTTGGTAACAGGTAGCTAATCATGTCAGATTTTTCTCTGCCCATCTTGAACCGATAGCCAAAATCCAATACCGATTTAAGGCTTCAAAACTACTTTGGTAACTTTAGTTTCCTAATCTATTTTGATTCTTTTTTTGTCTAGACTTCCTTCCAAAAGCCTGTGCACGAATTTCACTTGTTTTACAAGTATTCTTAGGTCTTCCAAACTTCTCTATAATGTTTTTTTTATTCAACATTGAGGTATGACTTTTTGCATACAAAATTATGATTTAATTGAGAGTCATCTTTGTGAGATTTTTATTCAGAAAACCATTTCTTTTTATTTCTTTTTTTATGTTTTTATGAGAAAGTGATGATTATGTTTTTCTTGTTAATACATGAGTGATAATTATTTCTCTTGAATTCACTATATTTTTTATTGTAAATTGGGGACATATGATTATTTGATGAAAATGTTCTTGATGTGTAATCTATATGTTGAAAGACAATTTGCTTTATTTATTTCTTTTTAGAGATGAGTCTCTTGAGTTCATATTTTTCATGTGTACTAGTCTAACTCTACGAAAATTTAGTTAAAAGTCATTATGACGTTGACTAAGTCATATTGCTCATAAAAGTTATAAAGGTTATTATTATTTTTTATTTATTTAAAAAGAGCATGTGTTTAAAAAAAAAAATGAAAAATTTCAGCATGAAAAGAAAAGAAAAATCAAAAAAATGCTGAAAATCTTTGCTAAGGTGCCTGGAATGTTAGAGGCCTTAATAGGTCTTTAATGCAAAAGGAAGTTAAGCAATGGATAAGGGAAAACAATTTTGCATTAACTGTCCTTGTTGAAACTAAAGTTAAGGTGGGAAAGGCTATCAGAATTCAGAAAAAAATTTGTCCTGCTTGGTCTTGGATGGCCAATTATAAGTAATGTGTTGGGGAAAATCTGGTTTGGATGGAATCATGATATGTTTGATGTGGTTTTGCTGAAGGAAGATTCTTAAGCTATGTTGTTTCATGTAAAACACATTATTTCTGGTAGTGTTGTGTATATTTTTGCTGTGTATGCTACTAATAGGGCAGCAAATAAAAGGGAGCCATGGAAGTCTCTCAGGGATCTTGAAACTGTGATTGCAGGGCCTTAGATTGCTGTGGGTGACTGGAATATGGTTAGGGCTAATCATGAGAAGAAGGGTGGCAAGAGAGTATCTCAGAATTTGTTAGATGAATTGAATGGGGTTATTTTTTATATTTGTATGGAAGAGATGCCTATAATAATGGAGAATGGTTTTGGTGTAACAAACAGAAAGTTCAAACTAGGATTAATGCTAAACTTGATAGAGTTTTGATTAATTTTAGCTGGTTGCAAAAGTTCACTGATGCTAAGGTTAATTTAACTCCAGCTTCACTCTCTGATCACTATGGTTTAGCTGTTCATTCGAATTTTGGAATCTCAGCATGACCTAAACCTTTTAAATTCTTGAAAATTTGGTGTCTTCAAGAGGATGTGAAAGTGGTTGTGTCTGTAGCTTGGAATACAGTTGTTACAGGAATCCTTTACATGTTGTATAGAAAAAACTTAGAGAAGTTGAAGTTGTTGTCAAATAATGGAATAAAAGGAATAGGGTTATAACAGAGCAAGTATATGTAGCTAGGAAGGAGTTACACAAAGTTCAAATGGTGATTTTGTAAGATCCAACAAATTCTGAGTTGATTGACCAGAAGAAGGAAGCTAGTTGTAAGCTGGAATACCCCTAATTTTAAAAAATGATAGTCCTAGTATTTTAATAAATTATTTGAGTGTATTTTTGTTTGTTAATTGTTTATTTGTGTTTATTATTTGCTTTTAATTGCTTTAGTTGATTTATTTGAGATTATTTGCATTTTATGACTTATTTGATTTAATTGCATTTAATTTTGTCATTTAATTAATTATTGTTGTTATATTGAACTACTTGATAAATTGTTTGTTTTAAAAATTGAATTATTTAGTAATTGTTAAATTTGAATAGGTTAATTATGTAAATACGTTAACTAAGGTTTTAAATATGTTTTCAGTTAGGGTTTTTCTTGGAGCCGTCATACAAGTATCTAACGTGTATGTGACTTAAGTTTATGGGCCGACTCTAGTTTAATTAGGGTTTTCCAAGGGCCTATATATATACGTGTATGAGTTTCACTAAGGGTTTGGAGAACCCTATTCACGGCACAGTGAAAATAGAATGTAACAGAGAGAGAGTTGAGAGAACAGAGGCAATCGTAAGAGCTACCAAGGGCAAGAACAGAGAGGATTAAATGAGGGTTGTGGTGGATTAAATCACACCCATAGGAGGCTTGAAGGAAGTTAGTAGTTGCCGGAAACTTAGAGACGACGCCGGGATTTCATAACTGAAATCAAAGGCAAGTTCTTCTCTTTCTCCTTCTCTTTGGCTCGTGTTCTATGCACCTAGATAATCTCTAGGGTTTAATTAATCAGTAACTGGAATTTACCTGTTTAACATATGCTATATTGATGATCTGTGGTGTTGAAAACAAATTTGTTACAGTGCATGCAAGTCTTGTTCCAGTTTTCTGTCCTTTAAGCATGTTGTTTCTATTGTAACTTTAGTCTCTATATTTGATTGCAACTACTGTAAACAAAAATATAGGAACACTATTGGGGTTATATAAAACTCATTGGGTTGTTATTATTCTGTTTTAAATATGTGTTACAATTTGTTCCGTTTCAATTCGTGCATGTGGTTTCAGTTGGTACTAACGCATGTTAAGTTCAGTAGCAAGTTTAATCTTTGTAATTGATTCAAATTGTAGTAATCAAATCTTGGGGATGCTATTAGAGTGGTATTAAACCCTTAAGATCAGTTTAAGAAACCAACAAAGGGGTAGGAATTGATCACAGAATGAGCAGACAGATTGAAACGGAAAGCCAAGAGCCTGAACTGGAGGCTCTCAAGGGGGAGAGAGCCGGCTCTGGAAAGCCAAGAGCCGGCTCTCCTTCAGGAAGAGCTGACTCCAAGGGAGTTTGAAGTTAGCTCCAAGTGGGAAAGAGCCTGCTCTTTCATTTTAAGAGCAGGCTCCAAACTTTTGTGCGTTCTGAAATGGGTTCCAACGACACTGTGTGATACTTTTGACACTGTTTGAGTATTTGGATGGTTTTGATGGGTTGTAGGGACTTCACAGAGGGTTTTAAGGGTTAACACTAAGTAATATTAAACTTATTGTTGCATGGTTTAGGACTCTCTGACAAAGGATGAAGCTGTATAAAAATATACAACGGTGCATGCTATTAACAAAAGAAAGGAACTGAATGGCTTGATTAAATTTCATAAATTTAATGGAACTTCACAGAGGGATTAAATAGTTAATTTAGGGTGTGATTAAAACCTTGAATTGATTTAAGTTGATCCATGGGACAAACAGTATAAAATTGATAAATTTAATACGCTGATAACGGATGGAGGATGGATTAATTGCTTAATTAAATTTTAGCAATTTAAGGAGATCCAGTATGCTAATAAAACTTATTTTAAATACATGATAGGGTCATTGTTATATTAAATTTGAACTCTGCATGTTTTGGATGTTAATTGTTAGAATATTAAATTCTTTGATGCAATTACATGGATTAATATTGGATTTTAATTGCTAGATTGTTAATTTTCTTTCTGCAATTATTTGGATATTAGTTTTGGATTGTAAATTACTAAACGATTATATATATGATGTAATTTACAAGGATATGGAGGATTGTATGCACCGGTATGGGACGGTGACATACTAGGGTCAGTTTAGCTCAAAACGCCTAAACCTAACCTAACGGATTAAAGGAATGGATTTATAAATATTGAATCCTAATTGTGTTTAAGTCAAATCAACTGTAACTAAGTTGAGTGGCTTCCTGGATTAATGGATGATGGTTAAGTCATATCAACTGAATAAGTTGAATGACTAACTAATTTGTTATTGTATGTCAGTTCGATAAATAAGTGAACTACATACCCTGGTTTTGGACAGACTTTACATATATGTTTATGGTACCACGAGATGAGCTTGAGTCTCAGACTCGTTTGTTAGGGTGCGTATATGCAGTGGATGCGTAGCTGGTTATAATAGGTTGAGGTGTACCCTGTTAGGTCTAGGTACTCATGCCCACCTTTGGGTGCGTTTTTGCATGTTGCCTTCTGTTCAGGTTGAGACCCCTATTATAGACCAGTGAATGTCCCTTAGTGTGGATATATTTATATGTATGGACTAGATAGATATTGTGAGGTGTCTATGGTGTATCTGCGTATCGGGTCACTGTATGGATTGCAGTTAGATTAGAACTTGCTCGTGGGCCTGACCCACTCCTTTATTATTCTTTCCAGGTATCGGACGGTTCCAATCTCAAGCTTGATCGTGCTAAGTAGGGACTCTCATTCATTCTACCGATGAAGTAGGATGTCACTTCATGATTTAGTTTTGGAATATCTTTATTTTCAGTTACTCAGTTTCAGTTGGAGTTTGGTTTAGGGGTCCACTAGTTAGATTCCCAAGTTGTAACCTTGAAGGTTTTTGGAGGATTAATTTATTATTTATCATTAGAGGATTTTATATTTAAATTCTTTATTTTTTTCTATTTTGTGTTCGATTTAAAATACTTTAATTGTTTGATATTTCCCTCGGGTTTGGGCCTGGGCCTAATCAACCTGTGTCTCGGATCCGAGGGGTATCACACAAGCTTCAACATTGTTTGGACTTGGAAGAGATTATGTTGGCTCAGAAGGCTAGAGTTAACTGGCTCAAGGTGGGTGACAAATGTACAGTTTTATTTATTTATTTATTTATTTATTTATTATTATTATTATTATTTTCATAATGTGGTGAAGCAACGAAGAAGCAACAATGCAATCACAGCCTTAGAGAACTCTACAGGTGAAGTATCCACTAATCCTAATACAATTAAGGAATGGTTAGTTAAGTTTTATTCTGATTTATATAATGATAATGGAGTGGTGACTACTGAGGTTATTAATCCCAAAAATCAGTTATCTCAGGAAGACAGTTATGGTATGGATCTTTGTTTCTTTGCTGAGGAAATAGAAAATGTGGTGATGCAATTCAAACCTGATAAAGCCTAGGGACCTGATGGTTTCCCTGCTAGGTTTTTTCTGAAATTTTGGGATATAGTTAGACAAGATGTGGTGAATGGAGTTCCGTATTTTTTCACTAATAAGACTCTTCTAAAGGGAGTTAATTCTACATTTCTTACTCTTATTCCTAAGAGTAATCATGGAGACAAAATTACAAATTACAGACCCATTGCTTTGTGTAATATTACTTATAAGATCATATCTGAATTGCTTGCTAACAGGTTGAGTACTGTGTTTCCTAAATTGATAGGGCCTGAACAGTTAGCTTTCATAAAGAATTGAAGACTCCATGATAATTTTTTGTTAGTGAATGATCTTGTCAAAGGTTTTGGTAGGGAGAAAGGGGACCACTCTATTGCTTTAAAGATTGATATTAAAAAGCATATGATTATGTGGATTAGAGATTTATTCAGAAGATTCTTCATAGCCATGGCTTCAGTGAAAAGTGGATCACATGGATCACGGGGTGTATAACTACAACTAATTTTTCTATGCTTTGTAATGGTGTTTTAGCAAGATATTTTCAAGCTTCCAAAGGTATCAGATAAGGGTGTCTTTTGTTTCCCCTGCTGTTTTTTTTCTGTTACAGAGTACTTTTCTAACCTTATAGCTAAGGCTATTGAGGATGGTAGGATTAAGAGATGTAATGAGGTGGTCAAAATAGGTCTGAACATCTCACATGCCTTCTATAATGATGATTTGCTTATGGTTGTGAAAGCTGAAGTTGCCTCAATTAAAGTTATTAATGACATTTTGAATTTATTTAGAAATTCTTCTAGGCTGAAGGTGAATAAAGAGAAAAGTTCTATCATTTTCTCTAAGGCTGTGAGAGGTATAATAAGATTAACTAGAATATTGAAGTTTCAGGTGGAACAGTTTCCTTTCAGGTATCTTGGGTTGCCTTTATCAAATAACATTTTAAGAACTCGAGATTGCAGGACCTTGTTTGATAAAGTTGATGCTAGATTGGGGTATTGGAAAAGAATTAATTTATCTATGGCGTTGATAAAATCAATGTTGTTTTCTTATCTTTATCGCTGGATTTTTGGATTTAAAGTTCTTTGGGAAATTATTAATATGTTGGAGAAAAGATGCAAACAAATTTTGTGGAGTGGTAAACAAAATACCAAGAAAATGGCTCAGCTTAAGTGGAGTCAAGTTTCTCTTGCTGCAGAAGAGGGTGGTTTTAATGTCAGAAGGATCAGAGTTATTGATTTTACAGTAAAATTAACTATGTGTTGGGATTTTACTCAGCAAAAAAAAAAAAAAAAAAAAAAAAAAAAAAAAAAAAAAAAATTTGGATACAATGGTTGAAGGCAGTGTATTTGACTAAGACAAGTTTTTGGCTTGTTGTTTCTAAGGTGACTGATTCAGTTGTTTGGAAATACATTTTGGGGGTCAGAGAGATGCTGTTAGACAATGTCAAATTTCAGGTTGGGGATGGTACACAGTTCAGGTTGTTGATAGATCCTTGGTGTCAAGATTAGTCTCTAATTCAGTTATTTGGGGCTAATAGGTTCAGAGGTTTTGATAGACAAACTAGTTTGTTTGTGATAATACAACAAGGGAACTGGAATTTACCTGCAGTTTTTTCTGATAACATGAAGAATGCTATTTAGCAGACAGGTATTCATGCAGGCAGTGATCAATTAAGTGGAAACATGGGAATTTCTCATTGAAGGTAGCTTGGAATAGTTGTCGAGCTACTGGGAATAGGTGCAATTGGGCTAGCTTGTGCTGATAAAAATGTAGACTGCGGATCAATATTTGTGTTGCCATCATTCTACATAATAAAAATCTATCTTTTGTGAATTTACAGAAAAAAAGGGGCTGCAACTTACATCTATTTGTCACAACTATTTTGCGGGGGAAGATTCAAATGAGCATTTGTTTTGTCATTGTGGATTTGCTTCAGAGATTTGGAGAGGGATTTTTGATTTGCTGCACATTCAGGTTCAAAGGTTTTTAAGTCTGAATCAAATTGTCAACTGGTTTTTGTAGAATACAGAGTCCAAGTCTTTCAAATCTAACATCTTAAATGGCATTTTTCCAGTAACTATTTGGAAGATATGGTCCATTAGGAATACTATGCTACATACAGGAATACAAGAACAGAGCTCACATGTGGTGCAGGCTATTATTTGGGATATAATCACATTTCTAAATATTAGTTTAGCTGATGTTTTGATTGTATTTGACTTGCAATGTTCATCTTTGACATAAGATGTTTGCTGGAATTGGAATGTCAATTCCTTTTTCAGGTTTTGGAGATTAGTATCCTTTTGTAATTGTATTCCTTTGAATATTTATTAAAAAAAAAATAATAATAATAATACCTCATTCAGGAAAAAAAAAAAATCTTTACTAAGGAAAAGGCTACCTATTGAGATTAGGTCGAAAGCTCCTACTAGACTTTGAAGAGGAGCTAATTGAGTAAAAAGAAAAGAGGAGATAAGTAGAAATAGGAAATTGATGTCTACTATTTAGAATGAAAACCGCTTTGCTTAGTAAAATTTGCTCAAAACAATTTTATCTTAATACTCTTCAATTAATATGATTTAGACAGTTGGTCAATTTGATATGATTGAAATTTAATGAGGTTGGATTTCACACACACACACATATGAACTTGTTAGGCGAATTTCTAAATTTTTGTAAAATTTGCAAGTTGAATTTCATGTTGTGATTGCATGCTTGAGAATTGATTTAATTGAATAATTTGTGTTGTCTAAAAATTTCATGTTTTTAAATTATCTTAAATTCTTCAGAAATTTTTGGATCTCATGTATGTTTGAAATTCATGGAAATTGCTATCTCATTATCTTTGTTCAAATATCAAAAAAATAAATAAATAAAAAATTCAAAAAAATTCAAAAAGATTTTCCTTTTAGTTTTTTTTTGTAATTTTCATTTTAGATGGAGATATTATCTGTGTGATTTTGACCATGATTGGTCTTATTTATCTTGTGGATGGAATATGTGTTATCTTGGATACTTGTCTTTGGTTCCATTGCTACTATATATCATCATGTTTTTGTGCTAACTGCAATATCTTATGCATGGATGATAATTTTGATCTTTTTTCTTGTTAATTCTCACACATTATTTCTTTTCCTTCTTTGTTGAGCTTTACTTGTCAATTTGTAACAAAAAGGGGGATAAGTGTGCATATTTGAGGGGGAGAGTTTCTAGAATTGAGGGGGATATATATATATATATATATATATATATATATATATATATATACATATTGATATATGCTTATTGTTTATCTTTCTTGATTAAGCTTCACAAGTAGTTTTGTTGAGCTAATGTGCAGATTACATGCAGGTTGGAAATATTACAAATGTTGAAGCTTCATTTGGTTCAAGAAGAGTTCCGCTTTTATTGATTTTTTTTTGGACAATCATTGTAATTTTCTTTTTTTGCTTGGGTAGATTACATGTTTTTTTAGGGTTTTGTCACAAAATTGCTAAAGAGGGAGTTCGTAAGATATATATATATATTTTGGAAATTTTGTGAAAAATATATATTTTGTAATTGGTTAATTTTGTTGTTAAAACAAGTCTGTTCGAGTTGTAAAATTTTGTTTAGAATTTCAAGATTGAAGATCGGATGCGGATTTGAAGAAGTTCAAGTGTTCATGCTTTAATACACTCCGCGATGATGAGAACAATGCTTTAGAAAGGTATGTAAGTGTGTGAGAACACTTAAGAAATTTTGGAAGTTTGAAGTACTTAGGAAGTTTGGTATTCTGCCTATTTAGTACTGGTAGCCAAATCGAAGAATTATATTTTGTCCATTGAGAACTGGTAGCCAACTTTGGTATTGGTAGCCAAATAGAAGAATTATATTCTGTCAATTGGGAATTGGTAGCCAACTTTGGGAACAGGTAGCCAATCACGACGGATTCTTCTTTGCCCATCCTAAATCAGTAGCCAAAATCTAATACCGGTTTAAGGTTTTAGAACTACTTTAGTAACTTTAGTTTCCTGATCTATTTTGATTCCTTTTTGGTCTAGACTTCCTTCCAAAAACCTATGCATGAATTTCACTTGTTTTACAAGTATTCTTAGGTCTTCCAAACTTCTATATAATGACTCTTTTATTTAATATTGAGGTACGACTTTTTGCATACAAAATTCTAATTTAATTGAGAGCCATCTTTGTAAGATTTTTATTCAGAAAATCAATTTGATTTTATTTTTTAGAGCACACACATAAACACAAGAGTGATTTAGTAGTGTTATTTACTATCTCATTGGAATTGGAGTATAATTGAAGACTCAGAGATTCTGAAAAGCAGAATTCGTTCATTCTACAACAAATTCAGATTTAAAGAAGAAAGGTGTTTAGATCACACTTTGAAGGGGTCAAGGTGCTTTGCGAAGTGTTGTTGATCTACCAGCAATCCTTCTACAAGGTTCAATGAGTAAGTTTGAAATCGAGAGCTATTAGACCGGGGGGGGGGGGGGGGGGGGGGGGCGGGGGTCGTAAAGCCAGGGGTGTTCAGCAAGTTGGGTCTTGGTAGAGTGAAGGGGTGTGAGCCTGAGTCAAAGTTCGGTGTACTTTGCTTCATACATAGTGGATCTTTTTACGCTTGGCATAGCGCACAAAACCTCGAGGTTTTCCATTTGGTTTCCTCGCTAAAATCCAGTGTCACTCTGACTTTACTTGCATTTATTTTTACTTTGTGGTTTAATTAATTTACTTTTATTTTGGTAAATTTAATTTAAGCAAAAATCGGATAAAAGAGCAAGTTGAACCTATTCACCCCCTTTAGGTTATTTATCATTTCTATATTCCACAATCATTCCGCTGCGTACAACTCACACAATCAAACCATAATGATTGGACTCGGGTTATATCAATGCCCTGAGAGAGGATTTAGCTACTCATGAAGATGGAGAATATCATCTTTATTGGTGTGGGAAACATCTTTATGGATTGTAACTCCACTTCTCGGGATCTTCTTCTTCATTCTTCAAAGAAAACTTCAAAACCTTAAAAGCCTAGAAGAAAACTGATTTCTATTCCCTCTTGAATAGACTTAATTTAGGATTTTCGGAGTCATCTGGCCCATCTGGGATCGAAAGGGTTGATTTTAGAATAATCCCGTAATCAATTTTTAAGTCTCAGCATGATGCTGCTCGAGCACCCTCTCTAACACTTAGTCAAATAATTTTCGAAGCGTCTTTTTGCCTAACACTTAGCCAAATTTTAGGACTTTTCAGCATGGTGCTCGAGCACCTTCTCCATATTCTGCCCTGTTTTGACTGTTTGACTTCTGAATCATCCCAGGAGGTCTAGAACACCTCCAAAAACCCCAGAAACATTACTTCATGTTTAAAGATCGTATTTTGATCAACTTCTTCGGGAAATCACCTACAAAGGCAAATAAACGAAAATTAGTATAAAAATGGATGAAAGGAAATTCACCCCCAAACTTGTTCCAAAGCACCTGCCAAAATTAGCAAACTCGATAACACACATCAGAGTAACCAGTATAGAGAGCAAAACAGATATATATATATATATATATATATATATATATATATATATATCATGCACAAGCCAAAAATCAGTTATAAAGACAGAAATATGACAAAAAGGGGTAAAATAGGTAAATCCATACATATATATGCGAGAATGTTAATATAATGCTTGTATGGGGACCTAGGGTAGACATACATCAGAAAGAACATAAATACATCTAAAGTACCAAAAAGAACTGCCTTTAGGTAAAAAAAGAAACCTATCTAGAACCTACAATATAAATAAGCTAAGAACACACATTGGGAGGTACAGCAACAGATGTCGATGCATCCTGAGAAAACGTCTAAGAATCTCATCTAAGGTCCTCTGCTGAGCTGCTAACATGCTTTGTGTAACAGTGGTACTGGACATGCTCAACCCGAGACTCAGCATTCTCAATCCCCATCTGTGCCATCTCCATACGAAGCTCTAAAAACTCCTCTCGAGTCACTTCGGGAGGTCCTGATGCAGATAGAGTAACCTCAGCCTCATCCATCTTATAATTGGTATCCTCCTCATTATCCTCATCTCCAGGGTCCTCAGCTGCCCCTATAGAAGGTCCCTTTGCCTCGGGAGCAACTCCCATATCTGCTGGTGGGGCATCCATCCCTACATCACCCATTTTTACCGAATACCGGCGCTCTTTCGACATGTGGGACCAAACATTATTCTACTCTTGTATGCAGAACCTCGGTGACTCCTCTGTAAATGCCTCACCTTGCTCTATATCAAATCCCTGTACCTTTAATAGCGGGGTAATCATATATGGGAAAGGGAGCTTGTGAAACGGAACAACCTACTCAGGTCCAATCTCGGACCAAAACTGGAGCAACTGGCCAAAAATAAGCATCGAGATCGAAAACTAGTGATCATACTGAAAAACATATATTGCTTGAAGAAAATCACTATGTCTTGCCATCTTATGCCCAAGTGGATGGACATTCATGTAAAGAATGGAATCCACAATCCATAGCCACTTCGAAAGCTTCAATTTCGTGGTACTACTGCGCTTCCTATTCGCAAACCTACCCTCACACATCTCCTAAATCAAACTCTCAGCATTCCTATCTATGGGGAACGGTGTGTAGGTAGGACAACTGCGCCTCTCATCCAACACCTCTGGCAGCTCATGGTAACACTTCAATACGGTAGCTATCGCCTCAGGAGTAATAACCAACTCATGTCCATCCACTTGAGTCCTAAGCATCAATGGCCAAACCACCCGGTAGGAAAAGTTGAGATAAAACAGATGGACAAGCTGGCAGATATAAGCTTTTATCACTGCTTGGACCATAGTATGAAAAAGATTTCGGTAGCTAAATGACTTTATAGCCCAGCGAGTGCATGGATCAAAAATAAATGCCTTTACATCAAATTTCATCTCATAAGACATAGGACAAGTCTTCCACGCACTCGGCATAGTACCCCTAACCACACGAGCACGCTTGGAAGGAGAAGGATGAGTTATCTCTACCGCCAAAATGAAACCACAACAAACCCAAGATATATCCCTGCCAAACCCTTCCAAAAAGCATCTAATCAAATCCCGCACACCTCATAACACTGTACCCAAACAATAAGCACAAAATCACAACAATTCCCAAATACAATCAACCTAAACTATCCTTAACCTGCACAGTAACTCCCAAACCCTCTGCTCACACTAATATACCAAGCTACTGCAATGGCACAACAACAAAATTCCACTTCACCGCAGACAAACCCACAAGTACCTTCAATCAAGCATAAAACCAACACTATAACCCCCACAGCAATTCCCAAACACCTGCAATACTGTGATACACCTAAGTGGAAGTTAATTCCACCCAAAAATCCCAAAATATATATTGAAAACCCTAGTTTAAAATTGTTCTCCTTAGTAGAAATTGGATGCAAAGAATGTGGAAGAGTGGTACGAAGAGGTTATGATGAAGGTATATATATATATATATATATATATATATATATATATATATATGAGGGAGGAAGAACACGATAGAGAAGAGAGAAAGAGATGAGAGAAAAGGTGCGAAGGTGAGGGAAGAACACGAGTGAGAGGTGCTTGAGCACTATGTTTACAAAAAAGGGGTTTTTGTAATTTTGTTTTTCAAGATTCTGCCAAGGGTGCAAGCACCTATGGCTATTTTTTATTATTTTTTATTTTTATTATTTTATTTTTCATTTTTCTCTTCATTTCCTAAATAAAATTAAACTAAACTAAAAATAAGAATAAGAATAAGAATAAGAATAAAAATAAAAATAAAATGAAATGAAAAATATACCCTAATCTATAAGTGCTAAGTTTAATGTCGCTAGCTCGACATGACCAGACTCCTCTAGTCTAAGTAAATGGGATCCGTAAAATCTATGGCCTCCATTGTCCCTCTATGCACACTACCCTCTATGTAGGGTTTCAAACTTTGACCATTGGCTTTCCACAATTCCCTACTCTTAGGATCTTATAACTCTACCACGCCATAGGGCGCAACAAAAGTAACCATGTATGGACCATCCCACCATGACCAAAGTTTTCCAGGAAAAAGTTTCAGTCTAGAATTGAAAAACCAAACCTTTTGTCATGGCTCAAAAGTCTTATGCAATATATGACGATCATGGAATGCTTTGGTTTTGGATTTATAGATTTTAGCACTCTCATAAGCATCATTGCGCAATTCTCCGAGTTCATTCAGCTGAAGTTTCTGGTTAAAGCCTGCTAAATTAATGTCAAAAGTGAACTTTTTGGTAGCCTAAAGGGCTTTGTGAAAGGGCTTTGTGCTCTAACTCTACCGGAAGATGACACCCTTTACCATAAATAAGAAGGTAAGGTGACATGCCAATCGAAATCTTAAGAGTAGTGCGGTAAGCCCACAAGGAATCATTTAGTCTTAAGGACCAATCTTTATAATCTAGCTTAACCATTTTCTCAAGGATGTTCTTAATCTCATGATTAAATATTTTAACTTGGCCACTTGTTTGGGGGTGATAGGGTGTGGCAACTTTATGAGTGACAAAGTCTTTGAATATCAAGGTTCTGAAATAGCTATTGCAAAAATAAGCACCTTCATCACTAATCATAGCTCATGGCATCATTAACTAAGGAGCAGATTTCTTCCATGGAGCTTGCCCTTGAGGGTTGGAGGACATCATCTATGAGTGGCTAGACATCCTCTTGGGGCTAGAGTTTGCCCTAAGCATGCTTTCTACTTCTTGATTTATATATTTTTGAGGGGATTTGTATTGTCTTGTTTATTCAATGATTTATGTGGTTTAATGTTTCTAATTGATCATTTCATTCTATCCATATGTCTATGTATGCTATAATAGCTGTTCATGTGCTTGTCTCTATTTCTTGTGTTATTGATGCATGTCTATGTGTATTGATGCTATAGATCTAGAGATTGTCAAGACAAAGTGCTTAATGTCATGTTCTTGTGGTTTATTTGATGGTTTATACTCATTTCTTGATGGATTGTACCTCTCCCTTAGTTTAATTAGTTTAATTTCATGTCATTAGCTTAGTTGTAGTGTAGTTGTTAAATGGGAGGACAATCCATGCTTGTTATTGATGTTCCATACTTATGAAAGCAAGTTACATATATCTCTAACCATGTGATGTGTTTGGATTGTGAGCCTAAAGAAAGGATTAATGGCTTAATTGATATGTTGTGCTATCCACCATGTTGTTTAGACAATATATGCTTAATTTGTCATCCTTGCTTATTGAAACAACCACACACACACTATTTGTTGCAATACATGTCTTTCCCCTCATTAATCATTCATTAAAGGTGTAGAAAAGCTATGCTTAGTGGTGATCTCTAAACCCCAAGATCTCTCTCTCTTTTATTCTCTCTATTGCATTATTGTTTACCTTAGTTTAATTTGCATCTAGTGTAATCCAACCAACCAGTCACTATTTTGATCATTCAACCGACTAACCCTAATTTTGATTCCTCAACCTAGTTTGACACCTCAATCCCTTAGGACGATCCATACTTGCACTAGCTATAATTTAGTGAAAGGTAATAGTGGCAATTTTTAAATGTAAAACTTAGCCACATTGCATAAACTTCGGGTTTGAATTGACGACACACCAAACACCCGAACGAGCCTCAGGTAAACTAAATAAGTGACTGAAGCAAAAATGGCTGAAATGCCCCGCCGATCAATGTCATCAAATGCCGCTCGAGTTAGAACTGACCGGGAAAAGAAGGCAATGTCGAAGACCGACTCATGCACCACCTGAAGGCGTTTATATCTCCTGCTAGGCCTGTCTTTGATCTGGCCTGGTGGTGATGGCAGTGGTACATGCTCAACCTCAACAGAAGAAGATGATGCGGAAGCAGAAGACTGTAGTCTAGTATCAGCTGATGAGGACTGATCTGTAGCTGGCTCTGGAGCTGGGTCCCAAGCATGGGAAGGCTCTGCAGGATCCTCAAGCTCCTCCACACGTTGTCAAACTCGACGTACATACTGCCGGTTGGAGACAGTTTTCACTCGAGCCATGGCTTGCAAAAAGAAAAGAAAACTTGAAGTTGAAGTTAATACTTGAATAAAGAATTGAAGTACAATTTATATAGAAACATGTATGTCAAGTAAGATGGATAACTCATAAAATTTGACATGAATCTATGCAAGTTGTAATGCAGCCAGGTATAGACAGTGAATGAGTGAAACGTACTAAATATGACAGAATAAAATGCACCTAATATGGAAAACACAAGCATTGGGCAAACATAATATAGCATGGAACACACAAGATGGCATGTGAAGTGGATATGCAAAACTGTGATGTTCGATCGATCAGGAAAAAGATGAGATCGATCCAAGTTGGATTGATCAGGAATTGAGTGAGATCGATCTTTCTATGATCGATCAGAGAAAACTTTGATCGATCGAACTGTTGTGAAAAATTTGAAAAGTCACAGATCTGTGACGTGGATGACACGGGTGGCACCCAAGCAAGCTTGTGGGTCTCTCTACACTTCAATAACTCAACATTGGTCACTTATCTTGGCACGTGACCCCCAAAATCGAATTCGGAATAAAAATATATAAAAATATATACATATATATACACATATATATACATGCTTGGAAACTTCATATATGGATCTAACATGGAATCTCAGATCTAACATGACAAACATGCAATCATCGAAATTAAAGCTCAACAATTAAAAATACAACTTAAAACTTACCTAATCCGAGAGGAGAGAAGTGGAGACGAAGGAGAGATGACGAGATCGAGATGAGAGATGATGATTCAAAGCTCTGGAAGCTCGCCGGAGATTCGTCGGAGGTTAGGAAGAAGGTGAACAGCGAAGGGAGAGAGCTAGGGTCTTGGATCGATCTTTAAATCGATCCAAATGACCCTTGGCTTCTATTTTTAAAAACTGCCTTCGACATGTTCGATCGATCACTAAGAAATCTGATCAATCGAACAAAGATCGATCTGAAATAGATGAGATCAATCGAATCCCACAAACCGACAAAGTATTTTTTGAAACTTTTTGAGTTTTTGAAAATTAAAATTAAAATTATTTTTGGATTTTTGGAAATAAAATAAAATGCAATAAAATAAAAGAAAAATATTTTTAAATTTTGAAAATTTTAAAATAAAAGTAAAAATTAAAATAAAAATATTTTTGGAATTTTTGAAAATAAAATAAAATAAAATAAACATTAAAAATATATATATTTTTTTTTTGTATTTTTGAAAATAGATTTTTGATTTTTTTTTTTTTTAATTTTGAAATTTAAAAATCAAAATGCAGTCAAAGTCAACAATAAACATAGGACACAGATCGATCAATCCAAGATCGATCTAGAATGAACTCAGATCGATCGAACAGGTGAAAACCTGCAGACAAGTTCGAACGATGTACAGAGAGCTGATTTTCATGGGTTCGAAAATTTTTCTAAGTGTTGGAACTGAAGATCGATCCAAGAAGGAGTTGGATCGATCATGGAATTTCAGATCGATCAAAAAATAACTTCGCACGATAGACAGAAAGCTGATTTATGCAGGAAATCTTCGCACGAGGGAACAGAGAGGTGATTGGATGTAGGAATGGAGGTTCGATCGATCGAATCTCTTTTGAGATCAATCGAACAGGCACAAAATGCCTAATTTGAAAATGACAGTGCATGCATACTCAATCAAAGTCCTTATCAATGTGTATGAATCCAGAATATATCTAGACGACGCAAAAAATGAAAGTTAAAATAGAAATGAGGGAGGAATAGGGTTATAAACCCTACGAAAAACACTAGTCTTTAATGTCTCTAGCAAGACGTTGGGCTCTTTTAGCCTGAATCAAAAATCTTATGATGCATCCCCTCCTTGACGGGGTGAATGGATTTTTGAATCCCACCCAACAAATGGTTCTCTAAAGAACTCGTTAGATTTGGATCAAAAAGAATTGACGGTCTTTCATCAAAGTAACTCTTGGGCTTCCATGCCCTTTCAACATTAGGTTTTGAAACAACATTTCTTGAATTCAAATTGGTAAACAAACCATGGGAATGTTCAATATCAAGTACAGACTCAACTTTATCAAGTTCATTCTCACCACACTTCTCAACAACACAAACTTCTTCATGTTTATCCATTGAATTCAGGGTTGGATTAAAAATGTTCAACTTCACTTTCATATGGCCAAATGAGATTTTCATTATCCCCGTCTTACAATTTATGTTGGCATTTGCGGTTGCCAAGAGAGGACGGCCAAGGATAACGGGAATTTGATTCTTGGGATTTGGGACCGGTTCCGTGTTAATGACAACGAAATCAACGGGGAAAAAGAACTTATCAATCTTAATCAAAACATCCTCAATGATGCCCAAGGGCTTTTTGATGGATCGGTTGACAAGTTGCAAAACTACCGACGTTGGTTTTAAGTCTCCTAAGCCCAATTTAAAATATATCGAGTATGGAAGAAGATTAACACTTGTTCCTAAGTATAGAAGAGCTCGATTAATGACATGGTCACCAATGATGCAAGAAGTAGTAGGTGAACCAAGGTCCTTAAACTTTGGGAAAGTGTTGTGTTGCAAAATAGAGCTTACTTGCTCGGTCAAGACCACTTTCTTTAGTGCTTTGCTTTTATTTTTCCTCTTTTGGGTGCAAAGATCTTTCAAGAACTTGGCATAAGCCGGAATTTACTTAATTGCATCCAAAATCGGAAGATTAATTTTCTCTTATCTAAACACATCAATAATTTCATTGGTCTTTGTCTTTTGTTTTTCAAGAGAAATTGATCCTTTCAAGGTATCCAGAAATGGAGCCCTTGGCTCAAAATCTTTTTCAAAATCTTTCTTTGAAGCATTTTCAACACAAGAATTCTTCAAATCATTTTTTAAATCATTGTTCAATTCATCTTTCAAATCATTTTTCACAACTTTCTCAATAAGATGATCATGCACATGCAATGAAGGAGGAATAAAATGTGAAACGGGATGGGTGTCAACTTTTGGTTGCACCGGTTCACTCTCTTCATTGGAAATACCTACTTGATTATCAACAACCTTCCCACTTCTTAAGGTTGTCACCACATTAACATGTTCAATTGTGTGACCTTCCGATGAGGAATGAGTCTCCACAACATATTGTTGCTTTGGTGGTGCATTCAAAGGCATCTTCCATTCTCTCTAGCATTCAAAGTACTAGCTATTTGCCCGACTTGGGTTTCTAGCTTAGCAATGGATTAAGAATGAGAATGAAACAATTGAGTGTTCGCCTCTAAAGTGCCTAGAACGATCAACACTTTCTCCTCAAAAGTGGGACCCTTAGAATTTCCTTGAGAATAAGATGATTGATTAGGAAAATGAGAATTTGAGAATTGATTACCATGCGATTGAAATGAAGATCTATAACCTTGGGAACCTTGGCCTTGCATTGGAGGCAGAACATACTTGCCTTGAAAACCACCTTGGGGAGGGTTTGAGCCTTCCCCTTGGGTTTTCCAAGAGATGTTTGGATGGTTTTTCCAACTCAAATTATAATGAGTGCCATAGGGATTATTCCCTTGGTTAACAAATGTAGCATTGACTTGCTCATGGTGCTTACTTTGCGCATGTCCATGGGGACAATTGGAAGTAGAATGTAAAACACTAGAACAAGTAATACATGATTCATTAGAGTTACGATGAGAATGGTTAGGGGATGAAGACATTTGATTCGTCGAAGTTTGGTTGATCAAAAATTGATCAAACCTTTGAGATAAGGATTTCATTTTGGCGGCTATGTCATTGGAATTGTCAATTTGATATAAGCCAACATTCTTCCTTCCACCTAGATTTCTACCATTTTTAGAAGATAAAGATCTATGCATTGAATTCTCACTCATGCTTTCATATAATTGCCAAACGTTATTTTCATGCTTGTCAAGATAAGAACCACCCATAGATGCATCAACCATACCTTTGTGATTATCCGGTAAACTTTCAAAGAAATATTGAACTAGTTGCCACTTAGGTATGTCATGATGTGGGCACTTCCTATGCAAGTCATTAAACATTTCACATGCCTCATGAAACATTTCCCCATCCCCTTGAGAAAATTCATGAATGGAAGTTCTCATAGCATTGGTCTTTGATACCGGGTAGTACTTCTTCAAGAACTCTTGTTGCATTTCTACCCAAGAAGTTATCAAAAAAAGGCCTAAGATTGTTGAACCAATATTTTGCCTTGTCCTTAAGGGTAAATGGGAAAAGTTTGAGTCTTAACATTTCTTCTGGCATGTCCATGTATTTCACGGTCAAACACACTTCAAGAAACTCATCCAAATGTTTGTACAGTTCTTCACTTAGAAGTCCATGATAGTTAGGAAGCATTTGAATGGTTTGCGGTTTAATCTCATAGTGATGTGCTCTAAATGGGGGCAATTGAATGCATGTAGGTGCATTGTATTCATTAGGCACATAATGATCACGCAAAGCAATGGGAGGATTCACAACCGGCGGTGCTACATAAGCACCTTGATTAACTTAAACCATGGGAGGTTGTGGAGCAAAAATTGCCCGAGGCATTCCCAATGGAATTTGGCCTTGATGTTGTGGTGGGATGAATGGTCTAGGTATGCCTAATGGTACTTGGATGTTGTCATGATGCACATTAGGGTGGAGGACACCTTGTTGGTCTATGTGACCAAGGTCCTCTACATAGTCGACATGTTGCTCCTCCATTGATGAAATGGAGTGATGAAAACTACCTCTTCCCCTAGGATTACGAACAACCGATTCAAGATGTAAATTAGGAGGGACAAGAGTAGAATTTAATGACCTACGACCATGCATGCACTAACAAAACAATTAACAAGTAATTAGCAATCACTTCGCCCCGACAACAAATCAATCAAGAAATCTCCACATACGATGATCCCATACTCCCATGCTTAAACAATATGCAAAGAAAAGTAAATTGCCTCCACGCGGGCTCATGATTTGTCTAAGAATTTAAGAACTTGCCACCACGCAGGCCGACGATTTAACTAGAGATTGAGTTAGAAAGGTCTTATAAAGGGTCCTTAAGCAACTTCAATTTAGATTTGAATTTTCAAGCCTTGCTATGCTTTGCAAATTTTTAGATTTTAGCCCTTTTTTTATGCTTAGCTTAGCTCCTTGCTCTTTAATTCTCCTTTGCTCAACTTCCTTGCTCAATTCACCTAGCCAAATAAGAACAAACACAATAAGTAACTAAAAATAAAGTCAAGTAAAGTAAAAACACGATCAAAAGAGTACTAATTCTAATTTGTTTCCAAAATACGGCGTTACTAATTCAAATCCTCGGCAATAGCACCAAAAACTTGGTGCGTTTGTCGTCAACACTCCAAATTTGTAATAAAATAGTGTGGCCAAGTTTTAAATTTGTAAAAAGCCACTACTAACTCTAACTACTAAATATAGCTAGGGTGAGTAAGGATCGTCCCAAGGGATTGTGGGCGTATTTGCAATGGAAACAATATATAGGGTTAATAGGTCAAATGATCAAAAGATTGTTTATTTGGTTGATTAAACTACTAGCTAAAACTAAGCAAGTTCAATATAAAACAAATAATAACAAATGAATGACAGAGGGAACAAGAGAGAGGGGTCTTGGGATCTAGAGGTCACCACTAAACATCACCTTTCTAGACACTTAATGTGTAATTAATGAGGGGAAACATGTGTTGCAACAATAGTGTGTGTGATTGATTGTTTCAACAATTATGGATGACCAATTAAGTATATATTATCTAAGCAACCTAGTGAATAGCACAATATATCAAACTAAGCCATTATTCCTTCCTTTAAGCTCACAATCTAAACACATCACATGGTTAGAAAAATATACTACTTGCATTCATAAGCATTGAACATCAAATAACAAGCATGGATTGTCCTCCCATCTAAGAAACTAAGGCAACTACACTACAACTAAGCTAGGAACATGGAAATTAAACTAATTAAACTAAGGGAGAGGCACAATCCATCAAGAAATGAGCATGAACCATCAAATAAACCACAAGAATATTCTATTTAAGCACTATGCCTTGATAATCTCTAGATTCATAGCATCAATGTGAATGAATCCTTTTGATGATATGAAGATATGATGTAAAAATGGCTCAAAATTCTTTTATAGGTAGCTTAAGTGTCACACCCAATGGTCTAGACTCGTGCACTAGGGTCCCTTCAATGATTGCACCATGAGCCATCTTTTAATGAGCTAGACTTTGTTTTAATTCGGACTTGAGGAGGTTCGATCGATCGAGTTCAGATGAGATCGATCAAACTGTGGCCAGATCCATCGAATTTAGGCCAGATTGATCAATCCTTAGCGACGCCTTTTAGAATAAGATAAATCTGAGATATTTTTGGAATATTTTGGGAAAAAGAAAAAAGTGGTAGGTGGGGATAAGATCAAAGGATTTCGATCAATCTGAGGGTATAAAGAGCAATAATAACAAGTAAAGGAGGAAAATCAATGGCGTGGTAAAAACATGCCACCATGCGAACTCCAAAAGTAACGCCCCCAAACTTGAATCTAACAACTTGTCAAAATCACATGCATACATAACAAGCATTATACTGAACAAGACAGAGATGAAAATAACTAACTCCAATTTTATTTAACTAAAAACCAAGTATCCATGCAAAATAACAAAAAGAATTACAGTTAGAAGTTTAAAATAGGAACTAAAAGTAATGCCAAACGCTGCCCAAAATAAAACAAAAGAGTACTACTGAAAATGAAAATAGGAAATGAAAGTAGAAAATCACTCCATCATCGGAGTAAAGGATGAGCCACCAACACCACCTGGTGGTCGGTCAATCAAAGATTGCAGCATGGCTTGTAATACGTACTGCTCCTCCTGAGTTTCCTTACGAAAATTCATAAGGGTGCCCTCCATGGTGCCGACTCGCAACTGAAGTGTATCAAGACGGGTGCTGAGAGAGTTGTAGTTGACACGGGACATAATAGGTGGTGGTGGCGCAACAGGTGTGGGAGCAGCCGGTGCAAGAGGAATAGGGACATCTGGACCTCCCTAATCAAACACACCACCAATGCGGGCTTGACGAGAAGTCTTAAGCTGGATGGTGCTTGACTTCCATGCACCGAGATCATAAAAATATACCTCAGTATTCTGTTTCTCATTTCGCTGTGCCTTGAACTTTTTGTTCTTGAGCAGCTTGGGAACCAAGTATGGGAAAAGAAGCGCCCAAGTCAGTGCATTATCCGATTGCACAATGAATAAATTGTTGTAAACCTTGAGAAGTTGGTGCCAGATAAGATATAAAATACAAAACCAATACCCCTTCTCAGCTGTATAAAGGATGTTCAGAAAGACGCCCTTACGTTTAGAATGCTTGGGGACTGGGAGGACATTTTTGGAGAGGACGGAGTCCAAGAACCACAGCCAGCACGGAAGATAGAACTTGTTCGTGCTTATTTTGCGACTACCGGTATAATTGTTGTGGCATATCTCCTGGACAATGTCTGACAAAGTCACATCCTCGGGGAAAGCACCGTAGAGAGGTTGGAGGTTCTCATCCAAAGGAGATGCCAATGGACACTCCAAGGCGATAGCAAGGTCCTGAAGGGTGAATGCAAAATGTATGCCATCAACAGTGGTCTTGATCACCTCTAGCTCCGCTCATGAATAAAATATGTTGGAGTAAAATTGGCAGACTATACACGGATAGAACGCCAAGGTACAAGGCTTGAATAGAGCTTTGAGGCTATTGGTCCTAAGTTCCTTAAGCATTGTTCGCCTTTTTAATGTCAAAATGTGGTCATTTTCTATTCAGTGACTTATCCCTTCATTACTGTTTTAATGTATTCATCACAGCTCATCTATCAGTTCTTGCTTAATTTGCTGAGAATTGTGTGGATTCAGTTCATGTAAACTGTCACAAATGGTTCTAGGGGTAGCATTGTCATTTCTCAGTTGTATTCAACATATACACGTATGTTTTGGATGCTGCATTACACTGGATTGACCCGAGTAAATCAGCATTGTCATTAATACAGTTTTAGGATTTTTCTTAGCTAAGAAGTTAAAAATCTGTTGCAAGGGTATTCTGGTCATTTCCTACCATGCTCAGTAGTGTGACACATTTTAGTGGTCCTAAAGGAAGTGAATATGCAAGAATATTGCATTTCTTGGTGGCTAAGTCTAGAGCTGAATGGAATTTGCAGCATTGTGGTGTATGTGTGTATTTTAGTGTGCATAGGGACAAAACTGCTAAGGTGGCCTTCTATAATTGGCTCTTGCTCTTGGAAATATCTATATTGTACTGTTTCAATGATTGGCTTGAGGTGACAGGTGTAATCTGTGGGTGTATAAAGGTCTGTGCACTTTGTTAGTCCATATATATATGTTGTTATAGCCTTTTTAGGGCTTAAGCCTTGTGAGAGAGGAGTGTCATTGAGCTGCAGCCTGATCTATCTCAAGAATCTTGATTGAATAAGTTTTTCTAAAGTTTTTGGTGATGATTCAAGTCAGAAAAACCCACTGATTCAAGCTATGTGATTGCTTTAGCATAGATGATGATGCTGCTGCTGATTTTATTACTGCAAGGGCTGATCTGAGTATTGATTTTTTGTTCCAAGGTGCTGAGGTCTTTCCTGAGTGTTGTCATAGGTATAAATCACCCTTTTACACTTGCTCAGTAGTATGCTATTGTTGAAATCATTCTGAAATCAAAAATGGACAGTGAGCTCATTTGTTATACTTAATTTTCTGAGATGTTCTTGGATTCAAACACTGATTGATTATGCCTTGCTATATGATAAGATTTTAATCCTCTAGCAAGTGTATTTTGATGAATCTTGTATGTTGAAGTTGGCTTTGTGATAGAAAATTGGTCTGCTGCAATTTTCAGTTCTCTACCCTTAGTCATAGACTGTGTTTTTGCTGAAACAAGGGTGGTATTGGTTCTATATGCTTAACTCATGCTACACTTCAGTGATTAAAAGTCATGAACATGAGTACCACAGTGAATGAAGACTGAGTATGATACTATTGAATGAATCTCGTGAGGAAATTCTTATTTTACCCCTCAAGATCTAAATGCTGAAAACTGATGTTATGAATTGGTAACTTGGCATTTTGTGTTGTCAGCCTTAGTTCAATTGGAGAAAGAACTTGTGTTTGCTATTTTACATTTGCTATTATGTATTTGGTGAGCTTAAAAAGCTTGTTTGGTCTTGGCAGGGTTGCCTAGGACAGGGGGTGTGTGTGTATACACTTATTAAGCTAGTGTGTGAAAACTAGTGTCTACTTCTGTGACAAGGGTGTGTGCAGAAAGTGAGACAGCTGAGTGTGTAATAGCTTGCTTGCAGCTAGTGGATGATTGAATTTGCATTGGCCAAGAACCAAGGTTTTCCCTGATTAAGAGGGCTTCCTTGTAAATTTTATTGCAGTGTTAATTAATTACTATTTTGACTGTTTTTAAGTTGTTCATGCAAGAAGGTTTTGACCAATTCACCCCCCCTCTTGGTCCAATAATTGGTATCAGAGTTTTGGTCTGCTGTGTAGGGTTCTAGCAAGCCTGCAGTTGATCTTTGAAATAGATAAAGGCCAAGTTACAAACAATGCTCCAGGGTTCAGTGGTGTGAACTCTGATTCATGGAAAATCAGAATTGAAGCTTTCTTAATGTCTCATTCTTATGATGTCTGGCATGCTGCTGTGAATGGAATTGTGGTTTTTAGTCTTGAAAATCTCTCTGAAGCTAATAAAATTGTTGTGGCTAATGATGGTAAAGCCAAACATGTCCTTTATTATGCTTTAAAGCAACAAGAGTTCACTAGAGTCAAGAATTGCAAGTCAGCTAAAGAAATGTGGGACTCTGTTCAGGCTGCTTATGAAGAAAGCACTGTCATTAAAGAAAACAAGATTTAGCTCTACAAAGTTCAATATGAAGCTTGTAAGATGGAGGAAAGGGAAACTGTAGCTGAGTATTTTTTTTAGGATCAATGATATTGTCAACAATATGAAATCCCTTGGTGAAGAAAAGACTCAGATGTTTGCAAGAAAATTCTCAGGTCTCTTACACCTAGATTCAATGCAAAGGTTACAATTCTTGAGGATAAAGACTTATCTCAAATGAAGATTGATGATCTACTAGCTTCTCTTACAGCCTATGAAATGAGAATTGGAACTCCAACTATTCAAAGAAGAGAAGTTGCACTTAAAGTCAAAGAAGTTACTGAAGAATCTGATCCAAAGTTTGAGGAAGATGATCTTGAAGAGGATGAAGTGGCCTATCTGTTAATAAAATTCAAGAAATTCAGATTTAAGAAGAGAAGTCAATCTTAAAATCTAACTTGTTATGAAGAAGACAAACCTGAGGAATCAAAAGAAGATGAGTGTTTGTTTACTGCTACTCTTGAAACACCACAGAAAGCAACTGAAGTTGAAGAAGACAGTGACTTAGTGATTGAAGAAATACTGGAAGAATGTGAGAGACTTGCTGTGAAGTGCAACTAACAAAAGTCTCAGCTGAAAGCCCTTAGCTCTGAGTTGCAAAAATCCAAACAGCTTTTTGTTAAACATTTCAAACTTAAGCTGTCTACCTTATGTTCAATTTCTCTTATCTTCTCAAGTCTAAAGAAGTCTCAATCCAACACTAAATGGTCAACCAAGAGATGCAGAGAAGAACTCTCACTAATTCTTGAAGAAAGGTCTTTGAAAATGGCTGAGATTTGGAAACAATCCACAAAGCAAATTGGGAAGACTGGAATTGGTTACATTTGTGACACTGCAACCAAAGTAAAACAAAATCACACTGTGTTTGTTAAGGCATCTTTAGGAGAAGTGTATGTAAGATTTCCAGTCATAAAACCCTCAAGAATAAAGCATGATTCATTTGATAACTTCTACAGCAAGTCAAGGTTAAATGAAAGTGATTTTATTACATCAACCTTCAGGAATTATAAAGTTACCAAAATGTTTATAAAGAAGTCAGACATAATTCCAGTTCAGAAAGTTAAGGATAGCAGATCTCTTGTGAAGTCTAAGATGATGTGGATACCAAAGAGAATGAATGCTGTGTGTATATTAGTGTATACTACTTTCAAAGCTGGTAACACAAATGACAAATGGTATGTTGACAGTGGCTGCTCGAGACACATGACAGGTGATGGTTCCAAGTTTGTATCACTAAAGAACTTTGATGGAGGAAATGTCATCTTTGGAGATAATCAAAAGGCCATGATTATTGGTATTGGCACTGTGAGTAAGTCTGATGAACTACCTAAGATCAAAGAGGTATTACTTGTTGAAGGCCTCAAACATAATCTCCCAAGTATAAGCCAACTATGTGACAATGGGAAGAAAGTGTGTTTTGATAAAGAAAGATGCAATGTGGTTGATATTGAATCTGAAAAAGTCCTATTCTCAGCTTGCAGATCCTCTGGAAATGTGTACACAGTCTCAGAGGAAGCTACTTACTGCAATTTGACCTCTCTGGATGAAGCTATACTATGGCACAAGAGACTAGGTCATTTTCACTCTAAAAATCTAATCAAAATCCTAAAATTGAAAGCTGTGAAAGGTTTACCTGATTTAAAACTCAGTGACAATCATTTATGCAAAGCATGTCAGCAAGGCAAACAAACTAAAGTGTCATTCCCTTCCAAAGAAATCAACACATCCAGAGCTCTTGATTTGATACATATGGATCTCTGTGGTCCTACCAGAACTACAAGCATTAGTGGAAGTAAGTACTTTATGCTACTCATTGATGATTTCAGTAGAATGGTGTGGGTTTACTTTCTGAAAGAAAAGTCTAAGGCTATATCACACTTCATTAAGTTTGTAAATATGGTTGAAAATGAAAGAAGTTGTACTATGAAGAAGCTTAGATCTGACTTTGGCTCTGAATTTACAATGAGGGAATTTGAAAGTTACTGTGCTGTAAAAGGTATCAAGAAAGAATTCTCAGCTGTAGCTACTCCTCAACAAAATGGGGTTATGGAAAGGAAGAATAGAACTGTTCAGGAAATGAGAAAAACTATGTTACTTGAAAAAGGTTTTGCAAAGGGATTTTGGGCTGAAGTTGTTAATACAGCTGTGTATATCATCAACAGGTTACTTCTTAGACCAAATTCATGTAAAACTCCTTTTGAACTATGATATGGAAGACCTGCAACAGTTCATTATTTTTAAAGTGTTTGGTAGCAAGTGTTTCATTCTCAATCATACAGAGAACATAGGAAAATTTGATTCCAAGGCTGATGAAGGGATATTCTTGGGGTACTCTACAAAAAGCAAGGCTTACAGATGCTATAATCTAAGATCCTCCAAGGTTATTGAATCAATTCATGTTAAATTTGATGAAACTCCACAATTCAGCATCAATGATGACATCAGTTTTACACCAGGATCAACTGAAGCCAGTCCATCTCATTTTGTTCAAGGGTTAGATAAATCTGTTAAATCTACTTCAGAACTTGATGATCATAAAGAAGTTATTTATCCAGGATTACAAAAATAGGTTCAAGTTGAAAACATTATTGGTTCTCCTCAGGCTGGTGTTCAAACAAGAAACAAGAAGAAACTCACTGAATTAGAAGCTGATGATGGAGAAGAATACAGTCATTTTGCAATGTTATCCTCTATTGAACCAAAGTCTTACTCTGAAGCACAGAAAAGTGAAGATTGGGTGGTTGCTATGAAAGAAGAACTTGATCAAATTCATAAGAATGACACTTGGACATTGGTTCCTAGACTTGCAGCTAAGAATGTTATTGGTTCCAAATGGATTTACAAAAACAAACTTGATGAAAAAGGAACAATTATCATAAACAAGGCTAGATTGGTGTGCAAAGGATACTCTCAACAAGCTGGTATTGACTATGATGAAACCTTTGCCCCAGTTGCTAGGATGGAAACCATTAGAATGCTCTTGTCCTTTGTTTGTCACAAGCAAGTCAAAGTGTATCAAATGGATGTTAAGTCTGCCTTTTTGAATGGAGAGTTAAATGAAGAAGTACACCTGGAACAACCTGAAGGTTTTGAAGATCCCAAGTCTCCCTCCTATATTTTCAAGCTAAACAAGGCCTTGTATGGTCTCAAACAGGCTCCCAGGGCTTGGTATGAAAAATTGCATTAGTTCTTGATTGAACAAGGTTTTCATAGAGGAAAAGTGGATAGTACTCTTTATGTTAAGCTTCATCAAGATCAGTTCCTTATTCTTCAAGTCTATGTTGATGACATTATGTTTTGTCGCTCCAATACATCTTTAGCATCAGAGTTTGCCAATTTGATGAAAACCAGATTTGAAATGTCTCTTTTAGGAACTCTTAGATACTTCTTAGGTCTTCAAATTCATCAAACCTCTAAAGGAATCTTCATCTCTCAACAGAAATTTGCCTCTGAGTTACTTACAAAATTCAATATAACTGAGTGCAAATCTGTTTCAACCCCCTTGTATCCTAATTCTAAGCTATCTCTTGAGTGTACCACAGAATCAATTCCCTCTACTCTTTATAGGTTTATCATTGGCAGTCTATTGTATCTCACAGCTTCAAGACCTGATATCATGTACTCTGTGGGGTTGGTAGCAAGGTTTTAAAGCAATCCTAGACTCTCTCATCTTCAGGCTGCTAAAAGGATTCTAAGATATGTCAAGGGTACGATTTCCTATGGTCTACATTATATCTTCTCATCTACATTGCCTATCACAGCCTTTTCAGATGCTGATTGGGGTGGCTCCTTACCTGATAGAAAAAGTACATCAGGCTGTTGCTATCTTCTTGGTTCTAACTTAGTTTCTTGGTTAAGTAAGAAGTAGGATAATGTCTCTCAGTCTACTTCAGAAGCTGAATACATAGCTGTTTCTCAGGTTGGTTCTCAACTTCTCTAGATGCACACTACTTTTGCTGATCTTGGTCTTCATTTCTCAGGTCCTCCTAACCTCTACTGTGATAATCAAAGTGCCATTGCCATAAGTAAGAATCCCACACTTCACTAGAAGAGCAAACATATTGACATCAAGAATCACTTTCTTAGAGACAAAGTTCAGAAATGCCTCATTGACATTACTTACTTACCAACTGAAAATCAACTGGTAGATATCATGACCAAACCTCTTCTCCCTTAACACTTTTCAACCCTTAGAGCTCTTCTCAGGGTTGTTCCACCCCCTGTCTAAGCCTCTCATTGTTGGTCCTTCTCACATTTTGTCCTTCAATGTCAAAAAGGGGGAGAATGGACTGAAATAAGGGTAGTTTTTCAGCTATCCCTTCTCTTACTTGCTGCTATTATTAATATGCTTAGTATTACTTTGGTTGAGTCTAATTTATTAAGGTCTTATTTCATGATTGAAGTTTTAGTCATTAAAGACAAAAGGGGGAGATTGTTGGTCCTAAGTTCCTTAAGCATTGTTTGCCTCTTTAATGTTAAAAAAAAAAAAAAAAAAAAAAAAACTGAGTGGCAGCGGCTTCAAAGGGCTTCTTTATTGTCAAAGTTGCTTGAAATACGCCTCAAGGATAGTGTGGTCATTTTCTATTCAGTGACTTATCCCTTCAATACTGTTTTAATGTATTCATCACAGCTCATCTATCTGTTCTTGCTTAATTTGCTAAGAATTGTGTAGATTCAGTTCATGTAAACTGTCACAAATGGTTCCAGGGGTAGCATTATCATTCTCAGTTGTATTCAACATATACACATATGTTTTGGATGTTGCATTGCACTGGATTGACCTGAGTGAATCAGCATTGTCACTAATACAGTTTCAAGATTTTTCTTAGCTAAGAAGTTAAAAATCTGTTGCAAGGGTATTCTGGTCATTTCTTACCATGCTCAGTAGTGTGACACATTTCAGTGGTCCTAAAGTAAGTGAATATGCAAGAATATTGATAAGTGCTTAAATGTTGCACATTTCAGCACCTAAGCTAGGGTATTTCAGTCTTTGCATCTATCTTAAGTTTATGTTTTAGTCTTAATTTATGTTTATGTGTATTTCAGGGCAATAAAGTTAAAATGAGCTAAGAACGGTCCAATTAAACCTTTTTGGAGTTAAGCAAAGATTTTTAGAAAATGGCACAAAGCGGTCAATCTCGGGCGTTTGATGATGTTCCCAAAGATGGAGAAGCAAACCAAATAGCCTGGGGCAAAAATGGAGCTGAATAAGGCTTAAAGGAATTTTCCAACTCTGGGGGATCGATCCCCCAGGGTGGGGGATCAATCCCCCAGGACTTGGCAACATTGCATATTTTTATTTTAATGTTTGGGCTTATTTTGTAACCTAGTGGGCTTTAATAGGTTTATTACTTAAGCCCAGTGAGGCCCATTGTTTTTAGGGTTAGTATTTATTAGTTTAGTGATTTATTATTTAAAGAATTAAGTTTTGATTATTATTTTTTGAATCTGTATCGTGATATCGTTCTCTCTGGAAGAAAACGAAAGGAAGAAAAAAAGCGAGGGTTTCAAGAATATTTTTTACAGAGGCTTTGTCTACAGTTGAAGGAAGAAGAAGAAGGGCCAAAAGATGGAGATAGGACTTGTTGACACCATGATCATCTTCTGCATGAGCTAGTTCTTCACTTAGGGCTTGGATGAGCCCTAAGTTCATGTAATCCTAACCTTTGTATTTCTTTTCTTGGGGAATTATTATGTTGTAATTAAATTGTATGGTCTTGCGAATTCTTAATATATACATGCTTGATTTGATAAATTAGGGTTTGTATTGATAAATTCTTCCATTGAAATCTCTAATTGATTATATGTCTATGTATGATTAATTAGGGATTTTATTCTTCATTGGATGATTATAATTTAATTCTTCCATTGATTCTATATGAAAATTGCATGTCTAGGTGTGATTGATTTAGAATTATACTCTACACTAGATACTTCTTTTAGTTGTGTTTAGTGATGGCCATAGCATGAGACTTAGTTGATACAATTGTCAATTAATTTGATGGATAAAGGCTTAATCATGATAGATTGTTTTACAAATTAGCTTATTTGTCATTAGTTAATTGTAGTAAAGTAGGCAATCTGTGCTTGATTATTTTAATCCATGCTTCTAATTACAATTAGTATTATCTTCTTGATTGATGTGTGCTCTTATTGGATACATTTGTGAATGTGTATGGTGGGTTATGACGTAGTCTTGAATGGGTTCTACACTTTAGTTTAATTGTCATTAGGTAGACAATTCATTCTTGATGTTGATAATCTATGCTTACAATTGTGATTTGTGATGATAATGTGACCACATCTATAATTACACTAATAAATTCCCCATTAATTGAAAGCATATGGTTAATTGCATGTACTTAGTGGTGAATCCTAACCCTAAGACTCTCTTCCTATCTCTTTAATTCTTAGTTTAATGTCATTTCTATTTTCATGCTTTTAATTGAATTTTAGTTTAATCACTCCACCAAAATATTTTTCTCTCACACTCTTTCTCTCTTCTCTCTTTTACAATCTAATTAGCATTAAAATCAAGTTTAGTCCCAACACGTGTTCAATCCCTTGGGTTCGATCCCTTCTCACTTTATACTACATAGTATAAGTGTCTAGCGGTTTACAAATGTAAACTATGATGCCCGCTTGATACCATTTCCAAAACCAAAGTGTTGTGCATTATTTTGTGCACACGCTCGGGTCGCATCATAATTTTGGCGCCGTTGCCGGGGATTGACGGTTTAGTTGGAATTAAATTAGGCATTGGGGCTAATTTAATTGTTTTCTTAAAATTACTATTTTCTTACTAATCCCCCTTGTTCAATTAGGTACTTGAAAAGAAAAGGAGCAAGCATTGGATTTTAGCACCTTTGTAACATTGTTGCTAGGGACTTTTGTAAGCTTCCTTGAATTTCTTTTATTATAATTGTTCAATTCTCTATATGCTTGCGAGATAGCCCTTGTCGAGGCTATCACATTGTTTAAATTCTTATCCAAGCATAAGCCCAAAAGGAGGCTACTACTTTCTTGATAGAAAGCATCGGCCCGTGTGGAGGCAATTTAATTTTGTGCATTGATATAACATGGGAGTATGGGAACATCGTATGTGGAGGTGGTGAATTGTTGTTGATTTTTGTTGTGGTTTGTTGTGAAGTTGTTGTGGTCTAATCTTGAATCATCCATTCGGTGTTAGGAGGTAGTTCTAGGAGAATTCTTCCCATTCTTGATTATCCCACACTTAATGGAAAACCAATTTTAATATCTAGGGAATATGGATAATCTAGGTGAGTATTACCCTCTTAATGGGCATCCACCCTTGAGAATTCCCCATCCTAATGTGTTGCCACAACCCAATCAAGTGTAACAACCTCCAATAATGCGAATCCATCTTCAAGATCACGTAGTGAATCCCCCCAATCATCAATTATCTCTTTGGGATCACTACACTCCCAATGTATACAATGCATCAACATGCATCCGGTTGCCAAACTTTCGGGCAACCCATTATGAAATTAAGCCCGCAACCATCCAAATGTGCCCCATTTTCTATGGGGTAAACAATGAAGAACCATATAAACATTTGGATGAGTTTTTGGAAGTTTGTTCAACCGTGAAAATCACGGACCTTCAGGAAGAAGTCTTAAAAATGAAGCTTTTCCCTTTCACTCTTCGGGAAAAGGCTAAATATTGGTTCAATAACTTGAGGGCAAATTCAATCACATCTTGGGCTCAACTACAATATGAATTCCTAAAAAAATTTTACCCCGCAAGTAGAACCGATGCTATGAGAGCTTCTATTCGTGAATTCTCCCAAAATGAGGGAGAACCTTTGCATGAAGCATGGGAGCGTTTGAACGATTTGCTACGGAAGTGTCCACATCACGACATTCCTAAGTGGCAATTAGTTCGTTGCTTCTATGAAAGCTTATCCGATACCCAAAAAGGTATGGTTGATGCTTCATGTGGAGGAGCCTATTTGGACAAAAATGAAGATGATGTGTGGCATCTTTTTGATCGCATGAGCGAAAATTCAATGCATCGTTCTTCATAGTCCCGATTTGGCCAAAACTTGAATGAAGGAGGGAAGAAAACCTCCAGTCTTTCTCAAGTGGAAAGTTCCATGAAAATTGCCACCGAAGTCAAAAATCTTACTCAAAGGTTTGATAAATTTCTTTTGAGCCAAAACTCGGCAATTCAATCATCCAACTCTTTCCATTCTCAAAATGTGATGTGCATGACTTGCTCTAGTTATACTCACAATACTTTCAATTGTCCTCTTGGACAAGTTTTTCCGAGTGAGTATCAAGAACAAGTCAATGCTGTTTTCATTCATCCGGGAAGTAATCCAAATTCTAACTCCTACAATTCTGGATGGAGTGATCCTAACTTTTTTTGGAGAAATCAAGGAGGAGGTATCATTCCTCCTATTCATAAAAATTCCCAAGAAAAGTATGTGCCTCCCCACCTCTGAAATGCAAATTCTCAAGCATACCACTCTCCATCTTATCCTCTTCCAAATGTGAATCAATTCTCTAATTCTCATTCTTCAAATCATCAATCTTATTCTCATCCACTTCAAGAGCCTCCTAGGAATCCCACTTTTGAGGATAAGGTTTTAGAAGCTTTGGGTGATCTTCAAAAGGAAAATCAAGTGTTTCATTCACATTCTCAATCAATTACAAAACTTGAAGCCCAAATTGGGCAAATGGCTAAATCAATAAAAGAGAAAGGGCCTATTCAACCTGAGATTAACCGAAAGGCATACTCCATTTCCACCTTGAGGAGTGGGAGAAAAATTGATAATAAAGTTGAGAGACCTAGTGAAATAAGTGTTCCAATGCAACCAAGTGTTAGCTCGTCTACAATTCCCAATTCCATTCCTACTTCACTAGAGTCAAATGGTCACATTAAGGAGCCAATTCCATCATCATCATCTTCCTCCCATGTAGAGAAGCCTTATGAGCCAAAAGCTCCATTTCCTCAAGCTTTAAACTCTACTCCATTTTCGAGGCAAGAAGGAAAAATCCATGACATGATGGAAGTTTTTGAACAAGTTAAAATCAACCTTCCTCTTCTTGATGCTATTCGCCAAATTCCACCATATGCCAAGTTCTTGAAGGACTTGTGTACTCAAAAGAAGAAGAACAAGGGACCAAGCCCAAAGAAAGTACTTCTCACGGAGCAAGTAAGCTCTATCATTAAGCTTAGCACCCCACCTAAGTTCAAAGACCCTGGCGCTCCAACCATCTCTTGTACCATAGGGAACCATGAAGTAAAAAGGGCACTTCTTGACTTAGGGGCTAGTGTTAACGTTATTCCTTACTCCGTGTATCTTCAATTAGGTTTGGGAAATCTTAAGCCAACTTCGGTACTTATTCAACTCGCCGATAGGTCTACAAAACAACCAAGGGGAATTGTTGAGGACATCCTCATCAAAGTCGACAAATTCTATTTCCTGGTTGATTTTGTTGTGTTTGACACTGAGCCGGTTCCCAATCCTACCACTTACATTCCCATCATTTTAGGAAGACCATTTCTTACCACCGCTAATGCGACAATCAATTGTAGGTCCGGCATTATGGACATCTCTTTTGGCAATATGATGGTTAAGCTTAATGTGTTTAACACGAGCCAACATCCTATCAATGAAGGCGAGTGTTTCATGGTGAATATCTTGGATGAAATTGTTGAAGAAGTCATTCCTTCCATTCCTTCTGAAGATCCTCTTGAGGCATGCCTCTCTCACTTCAACGTGGACGCATTTGGCATTGAAAGCTCCATATATGAAGTGAATTCTCTAGTGGATTCCGTAGCCATCTTAGATTTCCCGTTGTGGAAAAACTCAAAAGAACCTCTCCCTTCAATCGCAAGTACTCTTTCTTATCAAGAAGAGGAAGAAGTGGTAAGTACGCCAATGGCCAATCCAATTTATGAGGACATTCCTTATAATATTGAGCATGAAGTCATTGAGGCGACCTTAGTAAAGGAGGAGAAAGTGATCAATGTGGAAGTTGACAAAAATGATGAAGAGATTGAGTTTCTTAATAATCTAACCGAGCCTTTGAAAGACGTTACCTTGCCAAGTGCAAGGCCGCTCATTATGGACTTTATTTTCAAAACCGTGGATGAGAGGAAACAAATTGCATCTTTCACCATTTCTTTCCAAATCATTCTTTTGGGAGATGTATTCATTGTTGCGAGAGAAGATCCATTGGGAAAAATAGATAAACGGATCAATGAGGATGTTTCATATCCAGTTTTTGATTCTTTCGACTAGTGAGTCGCCCCAACGTCTTGCTAGAGACGTTAAATACTAGTTGTTCATAGAATTTTCAAAAATAAAAAAAATAAAAAAAATGCATTTTATTATTATTTTGTTTTCTTTTCCTTTTGTACATTTATGTATTTTTAAATTCAAAAAGAAAAAAAAAATTTTGTTGTGATGGTTAGGATTAGTTGGTATTTGATTTTATTTTAATTTTTAATTTTATTATTTTAATTTTAATTTTTATATATATTTAATTTTAGTATATATATTTTTCTTTTTAGTTTTACTTAAAAAAAAAAAAAAAAAAAAAAAATTTAAGTTGGTAAGTGATTTTATTTTAATTTTATCTATTTTTCATTTCAGTGTATATATTCTTTTTAGCTATTATTTTTATTTTTTATTTTTTATTTTTAGTGTATATATTAAAAAATAAATAAATTAAAGAAAAAAAAAAAAAAAAAAAAAGAAGCAAAAGATGGATCACCATCTTGGCAGAGAGCAATAAAAAAATGTCCCAAGTAGATTGATCCCCCAATCACGTGGATCAATCCCTTTTTACCTATGTCGCCACTTTCTCATTCCACAGTGAAGGGCCAATTTTGTGTCTAAAATTATCGATCCCCTTAACTGATGGATCGAGCCCGTTAGCTTGCCTTCCCATCTCTTTCTCGTCTGCATTCGCTGCCTACCCTCAAATCTCTTAACCCAAGTTCTTCGACCATCCTCTCTATTCGATCCTCTCTGTTCTATCCTCTCTTGCGCCGTGTTGAAGAGGTCATTCAACGGCGTCGCTGTTGGGTGGTGGGTTATTTCCCGGCGATTTTACTTCGCCGTTCTCTGTCGCATCTGGGCCAGCGATCGCCGCTGGGTTTTTCTCCGAGATCGCGGCTGTACAACTTTCCAGCGTCAGCTGGGTCTTTTCGGCGGGTGTGTTAATCGCTGTATTTCTCCGACGAGGTTGGGTCGCCGAGATTACATCGCCGCGGCTGGTTTTTCTTTTCCGACGCGTTTGGCTTGGTTCTCTAGCGTCTGCGGCTGTTGGGTCGCCGAGATTACATCGTCGCGGCTGGTTCGTTCGCCGGCTGGTTCGCTTCACCGGCAGTTTAGGCGTTGGGTTGTGGATTTCGCCGACTGTGGGTTGCGTTTGAGGCTGTTGGGTAGAGATTTCGCCGGCTTGTTCGCTGCGCCGGCGACGCGGCTGTTCGTCTTCCGGCGTCGCCTCTGTTCGTCTTTCCGACGTCCCATCTGTTCGTTTTCCAGCGATTCGCGGCTGGGTTCGTCAACGATTCGCGGCTGTTCGTTCTCCGGCATCGCGGCTGTGTCTCTCTGGCAATTTCGGTTGGATCTCTCCGGCACTTTCGACTGGGATCTTCGCCGGCGAGTTTGCAGGTTCCTTCCAGCCGTGCTTCATTCTCCGACGAGCACATGTTGTCAATAAAAAATAAAAATAAAAAAGAAAAAGAAAAAGAAAAGATAAGAAAAGAAAAGAAAAAAAAATTTAAATAATAATAAAAAATGAAAAAAATTAAATAAAATAATAATAATAATAAAAAATAAGAAAAAAAACAAAAAATAAATTAAAAAATTAAAAAATTAAAAAAGAGTGTTAAATTGATGATTAAAAAAAAATAAATAAAAACAAAAAAAAAAATGGACTTGATTATTTAAAAAAAAAATGTGCATTCATGATAAAAAATAAAAAATAAAAAATAAAAAATTTTGAATTGTTGTTTAAAAAAAAAAACAAAAAAAACAAAAAAAAAATTTATTTAAATTGTTGACTCAAACTAAATAAATAATAAATTTTATCCAGGGTTTCATCTCATATCTCTTTGCATCATGTTCTATATTGTTTTTGATTGTATGCATTGCTTATCCTATATGATATTTGATGTGAGTTTGCTAGTATGGTTCTACGGCTAGATTTTTGCATCCAAGTTTGTGGGAGACATCTTTCCTACTGGATCATTGCTGGACTTCATAATCTTTGCCATCACGGTATACTCTTTCCATCATTTTTCATTGTTCTCTTTGCACATTGAGGACAATGTACAGTTTAAGTTTGGGGGTAAGGTTATCATGCTTCATTCTATTTTAAGTCGAGTTTTAAATGCATGATGCAATTTGAGATGTATTTGGCAATGATTTTGAACTTTTGAAGCATAGTACTTTTAAAAAACAAGTTGTTAAAGTCTAATACTTCTTGTATGCTCTAGGATGCCATTTAGGGATAAATTTTTAGTTTTTGATATCATGTTTGGTCTTGTGGTACACATCATCTTGTTGGTTGAAAATGCTTTGAGAGTTGATTCTAGAATTCTACACTTGCACTTGCGCACACTAGCATTCAACTTGTGGGGTACATGCTTAGTTGATTATTGTCTTGGTTTATCCCAATTGAGCTAGTATGCTTTGGAAGCTTTCATTCTTGATAAAATGACCTTGCAAAGAAAAGAAATAAAAGCACTCACCAAAGGTGAGGAACAAAAAAAAAAAAAAAAACTGCATTCTTTCAACATGTCAACTGATTAAAAAGGAAGACAAGGAAAGAATGTAAGATGTATGATTAGTTTGAGTTCGTAGCCTAGTCATTCCGAGTCATTACGCCCTTAGGAGTGTCTTTACACTTAACGCCCTAAGACCATCTGGTTTGGGAGTCGTTGGCTCAACGCTTGTTACATGGGGTGATTAGAGAGCTTGAGGAACTTGGACATTGCACATGGTCATACATATATATATATATATAATTGATGAAATCAAATAAAAATAAAAATGTTTGATTGAATAACAAGGTTCATTCAATGTCTTGATGTCTAGTACTATATCTGTATGCTAGTTTGAGGGTAAGGCTATGCCATTACTTTGATTTGCTAGGATAGCAACACATTTTGATGCCGGTTCACTAAAAAAGGATGATAAAATTGATTCAATTTGCATGATTAACTTGCTTGATGCGTGGAGGACCATTTTTACTTACATGATGTTAAAATATTGAGAATAGCTTAGAAATGGCAGAAATTTGCATACTTGAAGTAGTCTACTTTAAACACTTATTTGATATGTGTCGTTACTTCTCAAGTAAGAAAGAGCTGTTGATATTTGTGCGTACCATTTCTGGAAACCCTCATGAGACTTCACTCGTCCACTAGGGGTAACCTAGGGATTTAAAAGGCTTGTTGCATATGCTAAATGCAACCGTGATCCCTACGAAAGTGGTGTTATCTTTATTTGCTTAATTAGTTCATAGTTGTATATATGTTTGTTTCATTTCCATGTTGTAGTTCATTGCTAGGGACTAGCAATATCTAAGTTTGGGGGTGTGATAAGTGCTTAAATGTTGCACATTTCAGCACCTAAGCTAGGGTATTTCAGTCTTTGCATCTATCTTAAGTTTATGTTTTAGTCCTAATTTATGTTTATGTGTATTTCAGGGCAATAAAGTTAAAATGAGCTAAGAACGGTCCAATTAAACCTTTTTGGAGTTAAGCAAAGATTTTCAGAAAATGGCACAAAGCGGTCAATCTCGGGCGTTTGATGATGTTCCCAAAGATGGAGAAGCAAACCAAATAGCCCGGGGCAAAAATGGAGCTGAATAAGGCTTAAAGGAATTTTCCAACTCTGGGGGATCGATCCCCCAGGGTGGGGGATCAATCCCCCAGGACTTGGCAACATTGCATATTTTTATTTTAATGTTTGGGCTTATTTTGTAACCTAGTGGGCTTTAATAGGTTTATTACTTAAGCCCAGTGAGGCCCATTGTTTTTAGGGTTAGTATTTATTAGTTTAGTGATTTATTATTTAAAGAATTAAGTTTTGATTATTATTTTTTGAATCTGCATCGTGATATCGTTCTCTCTGGAAGAAAACGAAAGGAAGAAAAAAAGCGAGGGTTTCAAGAATATTTTTTACAGAGGCTTTGTCTACAGTTGAAGGAAGAAGAAGAAGGGCCAAAAGATGGAGATAGGACTTGTTGACACCATGATCATCTTCTCCATGAGCTAGTTCTTCACTTAGGGCTTGGATGAGCCCTAAGTTCATCTAACCCTAACCTTTGTATTTCTTTTCTTGGGGAATTATTATGTTGTAATTAAATTATATGGCCTTGCGATTTCTTAATATATACATGCTTGATTTGATAAATTAGGGTTTGTATTGATAAATTCTTCCATTGAAATCTCCAATTGATTGTATGTCTATGTATGATTAATTAGGGATTTTATTCTTCATTAGATGATTATAATTTAATTCTTCCATTGATTCTATATGAAAATTGCATGTCTAGGTGTGATTGATTTAGAATTATACTCTACACTAGATACTTCTTTTAGTTGTGTTTAGTGATGGCCATAGTATGAGACTTAGTTGATACAATTGTCAATTAATTTGATGGATAAAGGCTTAATCATGACAGATTGTTTTACAAATTAGCTTATTTGTCATTAGTTAATTGTAGTAAAGTAAGCAATCTGTACTTGATTATTTTAATCCATGATTCTAATTACAATTAGTATTATCTTTTTGATTGATGTGTGCTCTTATTGGATACATTTGTGAATGTGTATGGTGGGTTATGACGTAGTCTTGAATGGGTTCTACACTTTAGTTTAATTGTCATTAGGTAGACAATTCATTCTTGATGTTGATAATCTATGCTTACAATTGTGATTTGTGATGATAATGTGACCACATCTATAATTACACTAATAAATTCCCCATTAATTGAAAGCATATGGTTAATTGCATGGGCTTAGTGGTGAATCATAACCCTAATACTCTCTTCCTATCTCTTTAATTCTTAGTTTAATGTCATTTCTATTTTCATGCTTTTAATTGAATTTTAGTTTAATCACTCCACCAAAATATTTTTCTCTCACACTCTTTCTCTCTTCTCTCTTTTACAATCTAATTAGCATTAAAATCAAGTTTAGTCCCAACACGTGTTCAATCCCTTGGGTTCGATCCCTTCTCACTTCATACTACATAGTATAAGTGTCTAGCGGTTTACAAATGTAAACTATGATGTCCGCTTGATACCATTTCCAAAACCAAAGTGTTGTGCATTATTTTGTGCACACGCTCGGGTCGCATTAAATATTGCATTTCTTGGTGGCTAAGTCTCGAGCTGAATGGAATTTGCAGCATTGTGGTGTATGTGTGTATTATAGTGTGCATAGGGACAAAACTGCTGACGTGGCCTTCTATAGTTGGCTCTTGCTCTTGGAAATATCTGCATTGTACTGTTTCAATGATTGGTTTAAGGTGACAGGTGTAATCTGTGGGTGTATGAAGGTCTGTGCACTTTGTTAGTCCATATATATATGTTATTATAGCCTTTTTAGGGCTTAAGCCTTGTGAAAGAGGAGTGTCATTGAGCTACAGCCTAATCTATCTCGAAAGCCTTGATTGAACAAGTTTTTTTGAAGTTTTTGGTGATGATACAAGTCTGAAAAACCCACTGATTCAAGCTATGTGATTGCTTTAGCATAGATGATGATGCTGCTGCTGATTTTACTGCTGCAAGGGCTGATCTGAGTATTGATTTTTTGTTCCAAGGTGCTGAGGTCTTTCCTGAGTGTTGTCATAGGTATAAATCACCTTTTTACACTTGCTCAGTAGTATGCTGTTGTTGAAATCATGCTGAAATAAAAAATGGACAGTGAGCTCATCTGTTATACTTAATTTTCTGAGATATTCTTGGATTCAAGCACTGATTGATTATGCAATGCTGTATGATAAGATTAAAATCCTCTAGCAAGTGTATTTTGATGAATCTTGTATGTTGAAGTTGGCTTTATGATAGAAAATTGGTCTGCTGCAATTTTCAGTTCTCAACCCTTAGTCATAGACTGTGTTTTTACTGAAACAAGGGTGGTATTGGTTCTATATGCTTAACTCATGCTGCACTTCAGTGATTAAAAGTCATGAACGTAAGTACCACAGTGAATGAAGACTAAGTGTGATACTATTGAATGAATCTTGTGAGGAAATTCCCATTTTACCCCTTAAGATCTAAATGCTGAAAACTGATGTTATGAAGTGGTAACTTGGCATTTTGTTTTGTCAGCCTTATTTCAATTGAAGAAAGAACTTGTGTTTGCTGTTTTACATTTGTTATTATGTATTTGGTGAGCTTAGAGACCTTGTTTGGTCGTGGCAGGGTTGCCTAGGACTGGGGGAGTGTGTGTATACACTTATTAAGCTAGTGTGTGAGTAGAGTGTGTGAAAACTAGTGTCTACTTCTGTGACAAGGGTGTGTGCAAAGAGTGAGACAGCTGAGTGTGTAACAGCTTGCTTGCAGCTAGTGGATAATTGAATTGGCATTGGCCAAGAACTAAGGTTTTCCCTGATTAAGAGGGTTTCTTTGTAAATTCTGTTGCAGTGTTAGTTGATTACTGTTTTGACTGTTTTTAAGTTGTTCATGCAAGAAGGTTTTGACCAATTCACCCCCCATCTTGGTCCAATAGAGGCCATGGTCCTTCAACTCTTTGACCGACCAAGTCGTCTCCGGATTCTCCTTAAACTTGCCTTTAATGACGAATTTGGCTTCGGTTTCAGTGCGCCACTTAGCCTAATTTGGAGTAGGAACTTCCTCAGATGGTCTCTCAAAAGAGCGAGCACGCTTGGAGGAAGTTTTAGGAGCCATTTGGAAGAATAAGTTGGCTTAGGCAATTCGTCGAACACCTGGTGTGCAAGACAAAAAGGAAGAGGGCCAAAGGTTGATTAGAGATGAGAAAATCCAAAAAACAATTTCCTGCAATCAAGAATATACAAGCCCTAACACATACAACACCTCTACACAATCATTCCCAGCCTCCATTAATCCAAAAATTGAAAGAAAAAGAGAGTTAGAAACTTACCTAAGGTGAAGAAACCAAAGGCCCTTTCTTGGTGCGAAAGGGTGGTGATGTTGATGAGAGATTGATGAAGATGGAATAAGGTTGGAGATGGAATAAGGTGAGATGGAAGAAGAGGAAGAATGAGGGATAAATAGAGAGGTTGGGGTCGGCTGTAGGATGAGAAAGAGGGAGATATAAGGATTTGAATGGGCCTTGAAATGGGGCATTTTAATGAAGGGCCGAAGCTTGGCGGGCTCCCGTATTGCAGGGCTGGCGCCCGTAGGATGCCAAGGCATGGCATGGGCCAAGCCTGGCATGCTGCGGCACCCTGTGGCACTCGGCGGGCCCCCGCAGGAACTGACAGGCGACCGCCAAATTGGCCAGGAACTATTTTTGAATTTTGGCCAAACGGAGGCCGTGCCGGGATCCAAAAATGTTCCAGTTATAAACTTAAGCTTCTATGGACCCTAGACACCTTGTATAACCCTTGAAACGGGAATTGTAGCTCATTTGCAAAAGCGCTATTTTTAAGGTCCGAATTTCCCGTGTTTTTTGAATTTTTGAGAAAATTGTCGAAATGACCTTGAAAAATTCTGAAAAATGGTACTGAGACCATAAAATGACTAAGTATGCCTAAAATGACTTTTGGAACATAATTCAAGACAATTCCTGAAAAGGTAAAATTTTGGCTACACTTACTATTTTCTGAAATTTTTTTGGCTAAGACAACTTTGGAAGAGGGAAGCTTTAGAGTTGAAAGAATTACTTCTCAAGAGTGCTAAATTTAATGTCGATAGCTAGACGAACCAAGATCGGGATCCATCGAGGAGATGGTCTCTTAACGTTCCTTATATAACTTTCCTCCTTTATATGGTCTCAAACTTGGATCAATGAATGGTGAGGGATATTGATCCTTCCGAAGAGAAACAAGTTTGGCCCTAGAGGATTTAAATATCTCTTGTAATCTCATTTTTTTCATTTTCAGATTTAAGCAAAGGTGTTGCTTGTGCTAGATTATGGAGTCTCTTTCAATGTCATTGTCTTGAATAACAACAGGAGGATCATGACCTTTCATATTTGTAATCTCCAAGTCACATACCTCGTTATACTCAAATGGTTTGTTCACAGGTTGAGTATCTTTGACAATGATTATAGATTAGGCCGGAATGATAGGAAGAATTTCTAGCAAACTGCTAACATTCTCTTTACCCTTTTCCGGTAGTCCACCCTCAAAATGTTGAGGTAACTCTGGTGGAGAAATGGAAAGAGATGGAAAATCCCAAGACAGAGATGGATTCGGTGCTTCTCATGAAGGAGAGGGAAAGTGTGATGGAATATCAAGCAAGGAGTTGACTTCCCGAATCGATTTCTCCACATTAAAATCCTCAAAATCAAAGTGAACCAAGCAAGCTTATAGGGGATCCTCCGTTGAAGGAGGTGGGAATGGATTTTTAATGAGTTCATTAGCAATAGTGACTGTATAACACTCACTGTTATCTAGAGGAAGTTGTACAACATTGAAGATATTGAGCTTAACATTCATATTCCCAAAAGAGATATCCATCAATCCGGTTCTACAGTTAATGGAAGCATTAGCTATAGCTAGGAAGGGACGTCCGAGAGTTATGGGAATATATGTTCTTGGGTCATGGACTGGTTCCATATCTAGAACCACGAAGTCTACCGGGAAGTAGAACCTATCCACCATTATGATAACATCTTCAATGATTCCCCATGGTTGCTTAATAGATCTATCAGCAAGTTGCAACACTATCAGAGTTAGTTTAAGCTCTCCCAACCCAAGTTGTAAGTAAACTAAATAAGGAATCAAGTTCACACTCTTTCCTAAGTCAATGAGGGCCCTTTCTATCTTGTGGTCACCAATGACTCACGAGATTGTCGAGGTGCCCAGATCCTTATACTTTGGAGGATTATTGTGCTGAATTATCGCACTCACTTGTTCAGTTAGTCTTACCTCTTTCGGTAAATGACTTTTAGAAGTGCGTTTTTGGGTATACAGATCCTTAAGAAATTTGGCATAGGGAAGAATTTGCTTGATAGCATCCAAGAGAGGTAGGTTGATCTTCACTTGCCTAAAGACCTCCCACATGTCTTGAATTTTGGTTCCCAAAATGTGTTGACTCTTGAAGACGCTAAGGAAACGGAACCTTAGGCTCATAAGAGGTCTCCACATTTCGGGTAACAAGCTTTAAATTTCCAGTGCTGAACTTTGGATTTTTTGGAGTGAAGTTTGGATTAGAGGAGCTAAGATTTAGATTTTTGGGAGGAAGAACTGTTTCATCTTTTCCTCCATCAACCTTGTTATCCACAATTCAACCACTCCGAAGGGTGGTGATTGATTGGACTTGTTCATGAGTAGGCCCACTCGGATGAGGGGCTTCGTCAATCACATGAATCCTTCTAGGATTCTCAAATGGTTAAGCGGGAAGTTTTCCCTTTTCTCTTTGAAGAAGTTGGTTCATTGAATTAGCTATTTGTCCCACTTGATTCTCAAGTTTAGCTATTGACTGAGTATGTGAATAAACTATTTGGAGAGTGAGCTGCAAAGATGCCAAGAGTTGCTTGTTGGATTCCATTATTTGCTTGTTAAGGGATTCCATCATTTGTTTATTTGCAGCGAGAATCTCATAAGTTGGAAACACAGGAGGTGGAATAGAAATATTTGGATTATAAGGTGCATGGTAACTGGAAGAGGCCTGAAATTGCCTATTTGGAAATTGAGAAGAGGCCTGATTTTGATGACCTTGATTTTGAAATGTCGAATTTTGTGGGGCGGGTTGCCTCTATGAAAAATTCGGATGATCTCTCCATCCCGGATTGTAGGTATTGGAATAAAGATTATTTCCGGGCCTAGAAAACATAACATTTGCTTGCTCTTAATTGTTACTAGGAAATTACCCCGGTGTGGGGTAATCTTCAGAGAGATGGAATGGGCTAGTGCATGATGCACACACCGCACTTGCTGAATTTTGAGACAAGGAAGAAGAGAGATGCAGTGCCATTAATTGATAGAATTTATGAGCTATGACATCCACTTGAGAAGATTCTTCCCTCATTGTCTTTGGTTGACATAAATTGGTGTTCTTTGCATTGGTTGAGGTTGGAGTCCTACGAGAATTATGTTGCAAAGAGTTTTTACTCAAATTCTCGAGTAAAGTCCAAGCCTCATCCGCATTTTTAAACATGAATATCCCTCCACATGATGAGTCAACCATGAGTCTATGTGGTTTGGTTAAACCATCATAGAAAGCTTGCACCATTTGCCATTTAGGAATTAAGTGGTGTGGATATTTCCTAAGGAGGTCTTGAAGTCTTTCCCAAGTCTCATGGAGTTGCTCCCTATCGATTTGTGAAAAGCTAAGAATGGAACACCTCATTTGATTGGTCTTACTCATTGGATAGTATTTTTTTAGGAATTCTTTTTGCAATTGTGCCCATGTAGTGATGGAATTTGCAACAAGGGAGTTCAACCAATATTTTGCCCTATCTTTTAAGACGAATGGGAAGAGACTCAAATGGAGTGCATTTTTAAGGAAGCCCCTCAGCTTGATGGTAGAATAGGTTTCAAGGAACTCATCAAGATGTTTATAGGGGTCTTCATTTTCAAAGCCATGAAAGGATGGAAGCATTTGAATTGTGCTAGATTTGATCTCATATTGGGCTGCATCGATGTTTGGCGTCACTATGCAAAAAGGAGAGGCATAAGTGGTAGGGATGAAATGGTCCCTAAGAGTCATAGGTACCACATTTGGAATTTCAGCCCTATCATTATTGATTCCCTTATTCCTGACAATTTCTTCATTTCCGGCCATTGTATTAAATTCAAGTTCAATTTCTCTTATATTTTTAGATTCCCTAAGATTTCTTCTAAGAGTCCTTTCAAGTGAATTTATGTCAATTGGGGCTTCAAGAGTTTGCAAAGATAATGACTTACGTTCCAACATCAATAGCACAATTCACAACAAGCACAACACTTCTTCACCATAACATCCACATACAATGTTCCCTTTCTACTCAATTATCAACAAGACAGAAAATAAATGGCCACGACAAGGACCGATGCTTTGCAATACAATAAAACATGAATAGCCTCGACCAGGGATTCACAATTAAAAATCACTAATTTAACACATGCAAGATATTCATAATTTTGAGACTAAAACTTTGAAAAACTTACCGGGAGTCCTCTAGACTTACGATTTTTTCAGTTTTCCCTCAACAAGCCATGAGTCCCTAGAATCTCACAAGAATACTTAAAATACAATGTCACCAAAACCAAACAAGAAAATATACACCAAACACAATATTCACAATCAAACCAAAGTTAATCTTTGAACCTTGGTTACAAAACTGTTTACAATCCCCGGCAACGGCGCCAGAAATTGGTGGGTATCGGTACATGCTACCAATTATAATCAACCATTGCAATAACACAAATCATTGTAAAATAGAGCTATCATAGAGGTAAGTCGAACCACAAGGACTGCAAATTTATGGCAACCAAGGTCTTAAAAATCACTTTGTTTGATGAAAGAGGTGTAGAGTTGGTTTTGTTTGTCACTTAGAAACTATAATTGAAAATTGCATAAAACAACAAATTGAAGGAATTTAAGAGGAGAGAACTTATGTAGAGAGGACTAGGGAAGTGAATCAACTACCAACCCTACAAACATGCTAGCTTGTGATTAATTTGGGAAATAACTTAAGTACATGGCAATGATATGTAGCAATACAATATTGCTACATTATCTTAAAGAAGTTCATAGAGTCAAGAATAATATATAATCCCTCAAAGTTCCACATGCTTGAACTACCTAAATTAGAGTGTAGCTATGACATGCTCGCTAAACTAGGGACTATTAAACCCCTCATTAACTATGGTAATTGCACATGAAGTCATGAACTAAGAATAATCCATCAAAGGGAGGCCTTAAGATATGGACTATCAAACTTCTCAAACAACATGCCATTAAAAGCCATTTCAGCATCTCATTTTCATTCTCACTATGAAAATGCAAGCCATACAATCATAAGAAAATAAGATCTAAGACAAAATAATGGATTCAACATTATCATTTATAGAATTTAAGATCCATTACAACATGTAAAGTGCTCTAGATTATGAAAATACCATATACACACTTCATTCCCCAAATTAAACAAAACTAAAGCATGCTTACAAAGAAGGGTTTCATCACCTCCCTAGAAAGGGACTTAGTTACCTATAGAAGCAAGAGAGGATGAGGTTGAGAGGATCAGCCCCTCCATTTTTGCACCTAGAGGTAAGCTCCAACCCAAAGCTCTCAAGAACAATTATTCTCTCTCTAGAAATCCTTACAATGTGAGATGATTATAATATAATGCCTCAAGCCTCTAATAAGCAACCATATCCTCCCAATAACTCTAAATTCGTGGCTCATAATCCCTAGAAGATAGCAGAGCCATTCATTTAGTCAAGGGGACAACTTTGAGCAAAATAATGGAGTTAGCAACCTGCTGTCTACAACTTTGCGAGCACCCGTAGCGTAGGACGGGCGCCCACGGGATGTCACAGCTGGTTTCCACGCACTGACAAATGGGGCACTTGGCTCTCCTGATGGCAAATGGCAAGGGCCCGCAGTGCATGGCGAGGCCCTGCTATTTTCAAAACCTACTGGAATACAACTCTTTATAACTTTGGAATTAAAATCCAATGATCACAAAATGGCAGGCGCCCGCAGGAATTGTGCGTGAGGCTGGCGGGCGCCCGTAATGCTCCTGGGCACAAAACACCTCTCTAAAATTGTCCTTTGGCTCGACTTGATGACGCCAACTTCCTTCTTAGCACGACGCAGAGAATGCCCTGAGTTCAATGGCAAAAATTTGCTCGGCAAAACAGTAGATCCCAGGCCCAGCATGCTTTGATCTTCGAAAACTCATCAAAACATCATTCTTATTCCTTTTTGGGAAACAAACCTAAAAATAAACAAAGATATGCAAATAAAGATAACCTATACAATTGAACCAACTAATAGACTTAACTAATACAAATAAGGGCGCTTGAATATGCAATATTCGGCACTTATCAAGGGCATTGTTCTGGGGCATATCATTTCTGAGAGAGGTATTGAGATTGATAGAGCCAATGTAGAATTGATCTCCAATCTTCCTCCCCCTACCTCCGTAAGGGGAGTTCGATCATTTCTTTGGCACGCCGGTTTCTATCGACGTTTCATCAAAGATTTCAGCAAAATCTCACGTCCTTTGTGTCATTTACTTGTAAAAGACTTCATTTAACTTTGATGACTCATGCCTAGAAACTTTCATAAAGCTTCGCTCTCTTTTTTTCTCTGCTCCCATCATGAATCCCCTAAATTGGGCTTTTACCTTTGAGATCATTTGTGACGCATCTGATTATGCTATGGGTGCAGTCTTGGGATAACGAGTAGAAAAACTTCCCGATGTTATCTACTATATAAGCACAATTAAATTACACCACCACTGAGAAAGAATTACTTGCAATTGTCTTTACCTTAGATAAATTTGGATCTTATCTTTTGGGATCTAAGGTTGTGGTCTATTCTGATCATGCTGCTTTAAGGCATTTATTATCAAGGAAGAAAACCAAACCCCAGTTGATTTGGTGGATACTCTTACTCCAAGAGTTTGATTATGAAATCCGGGATAAAAAATGGTCAGAGAATATGGTGGCTGACCATCTTTCTAGAATTCTCATTGAGAATACCTTAACTTCACTTCCAGTTAATGATTCCTTTCCGGATGAGCAACTGTTTGAGGTGTCTCAAAAGAATTTTCCTTGGTATGCTGACATTGTAAATTACCTCGTAATAGGCAAAATTCCTTCACATTTGTCAAAACAAGAAAATGATCAATTTTTCTCCCAAATGCGAATGTACTTCTGGGAAGACCCTCAATTATTCAAATATTATCCTGACCAAATAATTCATCGTTGCATTCTTAAGAGTGAGTTTCATAGTATTCTTACCTTTTGTCACACTCTTGCGTGTGGAGGTCACTTTAGTGCAAAGAAAATCGCTTCCAAAGTCCTTTAATGTAGTTTCTTTTGGCCTTCTCTCTTTAAGGATTCGTAGTCATGTGAGCGATGTCAAAAGTTGGGGTTAATTTCTAGGAAGAACATGATGCCTTTGAATCTAATCTTAATCATTACGGTCTTTGATGTATGGGGCATAGATTTCATGGGTCATTTTCCTCCTTCAAGTGATCATGAGTATATTCTTGTAGCTGTGGACTATGTGTCAAAATGGGTTGAGGCAGTGGTTACTACAACCGCCGACTATAAAGTTGCGGTTGAGTTCATTCAAATGAACATTTTTAGTCGGTTTGGTATGAGTCTCCAATGGTGTCTCTAGCCTCCTCCTCTCCTTTGCTTCCTCACTAAGTATTATCTTCTCTAGGTATGTGTATCCAAAAGTATATCCTCAAAAAGTGGCTCATATTCCTTATATAGGTAGGTCAAAAATCACCCCAAATGAGCTGGGCTCGTACACCAATAATCCTCTAATGATGGGATATGAGACAACTTTTAATGAGCTGGAATTTGGATTTTTCTCAGGATTTGGGAGGTTCGATTGATCGAACTTGAGGTGCGATCGATCGAACATGGCTGAGATCTATCGAATTGAAGTTGGATCTATCCTCAATGGTGGCGCCTTTTTGGATAAAAACAAATCTAAGATATCTTGAAAATATTTTTGGGAAAAGGGCAAAAGTGGTTGCTAGGGTGGTACAGTTGGATAAGATCTGGCATGTGGATAAGGACAAGAAAGTTCGATCGATCAGAGAATGATGTTGGATCGATCGAACTTGTGGGATCTCTAAAGATGACATCATGGCCTGGATCTATCTTGGAGTGCTGAGATCGATGAAAGTTGGATCGATCAAATTTTTATTGAGATCGACCGAAGTTGCTGAAATTCCACCTTTTGCTTTACTTTGCTCCTTTCTTTGATTCATCCTAGAATTGCTTCAATTATGCTCTTATTTGGCTGAGTTAGCATATTTTGGGATAAGTACCAGAAAATGGAAATAATACAAAATCAATCTAAAGCGGGAAAATAAGATAGATAAAGGTCCTAGAATACCTAAGCTTAAGGGGTTTAAATACGCACTTTTCGGCGCTCATCACACCCCCAAACTTAAATATTGCTAGTCCATAGCAATAAAATAGAAAGTAAAGGAATGAAATGAACAACTATACAACTATGAACTAGAAAGCAATAAATGGATAACGCCACTTTCGTAGGGAATACGATTGCACTTAGCATATGCAACAAGCCTTTTAAACCCCTAGGTTACCCCTAGTGGACGAGTAAAGTCTCATGAGAGTTTCCAGAAATGATACCCACAAACATTAAGCTCATTCTTTCAAAAGAGGTACCAATATTGCAAACAAGCATTGGGAGAAAACTACTTCAAGTATGCAATTTTTCAAACATTTCTAAGCAATCTCCCAAAATCTCAACATCAAGCAAGCAAGTATGGTCCTCCACACATCAAGAAAATGATCATGCAAATCAAAACAACTCTAAAATCCTTTTTGAGTGGACCGGCATCAAGTGTGTTGCTATCTTAGCCAACTAAAGAAATGATCACATCCTTACCCTCAAACTAGCACACAAATCTAGTACCGATCATCAAGACAAAGAGTGGACCTTTTATTAAATCTTTATTATTCTAGGTGCGCTTATTCTTTTCACTTGATTTTTTTTTTTTTTTTTTTTTTTTTTTTTTTTTTTTTTTTTTTTTTTTTAGGATCAAAGATGGAAGTACAGTGCAATGTGTTGATCTATTAAGCTTTCTAGCGATCCATGAGGTCGAGCGTTAGGTCAATGACTCCCAAACTAGACGGCTTTAGGGCATTAGGTGTTCAAACACCCCTACGGACTTACAAGCTCAAATCAACTAGGCTACAAATCAAAACAACTTCTATCTAATCATTTCCCACTTCTCACCTTTTTTGGGAGAAGTCCTCCTTTTTTATTGCTTTTGCAACTTCTTTTTGTTCTTTTTTTTTTTTTTAATAAACGATTATTAACCTAGAGTTTAGGCCCTCCACCTTTCGGCGTGAGAAGTTCGGTGCTTGATGAGGCTAGAATCCCGGCTACTTAGTGAAAAGGGGTTGTTATCCACCTTTATCAAGAATGAAAGCTTTCAATGCACTACCAGCCCAATTGGGATATAACCAATTCAATAATCAACAAAGCATGTACCCCACAAATGAATGCTAGTGTGCGCCTGTGCTAGTGTAGAATCCTAAAGTGAATCTCAAAATAATCACAAAATCATGATGATGTGGACCACAAGTGCAAGCAAAATATCAATCTTTCGAAAAATTTACTCATAAATGGCATCCACAAAGCATACAAGGAGTATTGGACCCTCAAGTCATGCAAATTTTAAATTTAAAGCAATATAGTCCTCAAAAGATCAAAATCATAGCTAATCATGGACCAATCATAGAAAATCCCTCAAATATACAAGTCATGCTCAAAATTTTAAATTTAAAGACAAACGTTGTAAAGCACCATTATCCCCAAACTTAAATGGCACAATGTCCTCAATATGTAAAGAGAACAAAAAAAAAAAAAAAAAGAGTATACCAGTGCAATTAAGACAAAGAATGGCTGTGACAAAAATATCTAAAGTGGGTGGCATAGCCCCACCAAACTTGGGATCAACTGTGGTCCTGAAATTTGGTAGTTGGATAAACTCATCAGATAACAAAAGGGATAATAACAGTGTACAGTGGTCATGCAAGTGTAAATGGGATAGCAACTGAAAATTTTAGGCAGTACTCTCTCTCACTGAAGTCACTGGAATGCACCTAATGGAGTCAAATAGATAGCTATAAGAATATAAAAATATGACATCCATAAAGAAAGTATACATAAACAAAGAATAAAGTACAGTACATCTAGTATCAGAGCCAACAGACACAGCTACAAAAATAGTATAACAATATCAAAAACATGATGAGATCATAAATATATGAGATGACAGGAGAAAAGAGATAAAGAGATCAGGAAGAACAGGTAGGATGGGCAGGTCGCACTCCGCGGATGTCTCTGGATTGATCTCTGAATATAGTCATGACATCCGTACGGAGGGTAGCAATATTAGCTCTAATGGAGACAACATCCTCTCGGAGAGAGACCGTGTCAGTGCGGATAGATACTACAACACCCTTCAAAGCCTGGAGTTGCTCTCCAAAGCTGGATGTCTGTGCTGGAGCCTCAACAGTGGCTGGATCGGGAGAATGATGATCTTAAGCCTGCTCCGCATCGTGAATAGGTGACACAACTAGAAAGTGCTGCTCTGCGTCCTCGGCAGGCTGTTCCAAATCGATGTCCATATGTACGGCAGCGGGATTGACTGGTATGTCGTCCGCTGTCGGGTCTACTGCTGCTGCCATCTCCTCTGCCTCCAAATCCTCTGCCTCGACAGCATTATCCTAAAGGCTCTTAATAAGAGTGTTGTAGCTCTTATCCCAGTCCTTCTTTCCGAATGAGCAGGACCCAGTCTCAGGACGCTCCCGTGGCTGGAAGGGATAGTGCTGATCATGTAGGATCTGGGTGATAAGGTGGCCGAATGGGAGATACTTAGCCCTTTTGGGCCTCTCCTTGCTAATGTAGTCATCATAGAGCTTCCTCATCACGCTCCAGATGAGTGCTAGGATAGATAGCCAATGCCTTGAATAGAATGCGTATAAAGCTATCAAAAAGTCGTCTCTCCGCTGTATCTTATGGCCGGCCATGAAGATGTTGCGGAACAAGACAGAGTCGAAGAACCACAGGTCATCTGGAAAATAGGTTCGGGTGGCATAGGTCTCGCCACTGGCATAGTGACCTGTGAGTAAAACGTCCTTGTCTGCATATGTGGGCCTATAGAGAGTGGGATATGTGTCTTGTAGCTCTGAAGGGCAGTGATGTGGACAGTGGCAAGATCTGGACAATGTATCCACTGTAATAGAAATCAAATGACCATCAATGGTGGTCCTCAGCTCCGCCGTGTTACACAGGGCAGGCCGGAGGTTCTGCAAAAACATCCGTACTAGCCTCGGGTACACCGGGTCTATCATAGGGGCAAAAATGGCTACAAGGCCTCTCCGTATTATATCATCATATGCTAATCGGGTAAATACCGATCGGGAGAAAAAGTCTGTATCGAAGACTGACTCGTGCGCCACTGAAAGGCGTAAGTATCTACGTAATGGCTGGTCTAACTCCTGGGCTGGCTGGGCTGGCTGAGCTGGCTGAGCTAATGGAGGTGAAGGATGCTCTGCCTCAGCTGAATGAGAAGGAGATGCGCCAGCATCAGAGTATAATCTGCTGTCAGAATGGGAAGACTGTATGGGCTCAGCTGGCTCCTCCTATATGGGGTCCTGGGAATGAGATGGACCGGCCTCGTTATCCAAACTCGGCCTGCCCCGATGGTAATAGTGTCCGCGAGCTACAGTCTTGACCCTAGCCATGGCCTGCAAAATAAAAGGAAACTTGCAAAGGAAGTCAGTGCCGATATAAAGAATTTAAAGCACAAAATAGAATCATGTATGTCAAGTAAGATAGACAAAATAGATAAATGACATGAATCTATGGAAGTGACAGGATGTGAACAGGCTAAGCAGTATAAGTGTAAAATGCATCCAAGGTGGAAAATCACAGGCATTGGGCATGAATAAGATAGCATGGACACAAGATAAGATGCATGGAATATGTATATGAAATCTGTGAAGTTCGATCGATCACAAAAAAATGTGAGATCGATCTCACATGATCGATCTCACATGATCGTTCTGAGAAACTAAGAAACTAAGTTCGATCGATTGCACTAGATCGATCTGAGAAATAGATTCGATCGATCAAACTGTGCGAAGAACAAGAGCAGTCACAGATCTGTGACGTGGATGGCACGGGGCCTTCACGAACAAAGTCGTGGGCCCATCAACACAATAAAGTATCAATGCTAATCACTTAATGAGGCCCATACTCCAAAAATTGAAACAAATCCCAAAATATATACAGCCATATATACATATATATAGAAAGAGCTTCAAACTTCATCAATGGAGATTTTTAACATTAAAATAGCTTAGATCTAGCATTAAAAACATATTTGCATCAAATCGAAGCTTGAAATCACAAGATGGAGGTTTGGATCTTACCCAAAACTAGAGAAAAGATGAGGTATGAAGAGATGTCGAGATCCGAGATCCAAGAGGAGAGAGAGAGATTCAGGATGAGGGGAAATCGCCGGAGGTTCGCCGGAGATGGAGAAGAGTGAGTGCGCAGCGGCAACGAGGGATAGGGCTTGGAAGAGGTTTAGATCGATCTGTGAAATCGATCTTCAAACCCTCAGGTTCATTTTTTAAAAAACATTCCCTTGCCAGTTCGATCAATCGAACTGAATCATTAGATCAATCGAACTGACATCGATCACTCCTCAAAGTATTTTTAAGAAAATTTTTTTTTTTTTTGGAAAATAAAATCAGAAAAAAAAAACGACAATAAAAATTAATAAAATATTTTTTGGAATTTTTGAAATTGAGAAATTAAAACAAAGTCAAAGATAGTGAGATGAAGGGCAGAGATTGATCTGAACAAAATGTTCGATCGATCTGACAGTGAGCTGAAATATGTAGGTTTTTGGGTTCAAAATTTTTCTAAGTGTTGGAACTCAAGATCGATCGAACTTGAAGTTTGGATCGATCTAAGGACTTATGATCGATCTGAGAACAAATTCGATCGATGGGACAGAGAGGTGATTTGGATGCAGGTTGAATGCAGGTCAAAAAATTTCTAAGTGTTGGATGCAGGTCGAAGTTTGATCGATCAAATCCTCTTTAGAGATCGATCGAACTTATGCAAAATGCTCAATTTCAACATAAAAGTGCATGCAGTCCTAATCACAATTCCTAGCAATACATATGAACCCAAAGCCAATATCTTGACTTTGCAAGAATTGAAATTAAAGATAGAAATGAGAAAGGAATAGGGTTTTGACACCCTACGAAATGTCTTGCTAGTCTTTAACGTCTCTAGCAAGACGTTGGGCTCTTTTAGCCCGGATCAAACATCTTGTAGTGCATCCCCTCCTTAATGGGGTAATAAGTGCTTTAAACTTCACCCAACAAATGATTCTTTAAGGAACTTGTTGGATTAAGCTCAAAAGGCGTTTTTGGTCCTTGGTCAAGACAATCTTTTGGCTTCCACGCCCTTTCAAAACAAGATTTTGAAACAACTTTCTTTGGTTTCAAGGTTGAAGATGGACTTTTTGAAACTGTGGTCTCACACAAAAACTCGATTCCTTCACATTTGAGGTTATGACATTTCTCTACAACATTAATCTCATCATGCTTGTCAAATGAATTGGGGGTTGGATTAAAAATATTTAACTTTACCTTCACGTGGCCAAATGAAATCTTCATTATCCCGTCCTACAATTAATGTTGGTATTCGTGGTTGCCAAGAAAGGACGGCCAAGGATAACGGGAATTTGGCTCTTAGGATTTGGAACCGGTTCCGTGTCAATGACAACGAAATCAACGGGAAAGAAGAATTTATCAATTTTAATCAAGACGTCCTCAATGATACCCCTAGGCTTTTTGATTGATTAGTCGGCAGGTTGCAAAACTACCGACGTCGGTTTCAAGTCTCCTAAGCCTAATTTGACATATACCGAGTATAGAAGAAGATTAACACTTGCTCCTAGGTTAAGAAGAGCCTGATTAATGATATGATCACCAATGATGCATAAAGTGGTAGGTGAACCAGGGTCCTTAAACTTTGGAAGAGTGTTATGCTGCAAAATTGAGCTTACTTGCTCGGTTAAGACCACTTTTCTAGGTGTTTGGCTTTTGTTCTTCCACTTTTGGGTGCACAAGTCTTTCAAGAATTTGGCATAAGCCGGAATTTGCTTGATTGCATCCAAAAGTGGATGATTGACTTTCACTTGCCTAAACACATCCATGATTTCATTTACTTTGGCCTTTTGCTTGTCATTTGAAATGGATCCTTTTAAAGCATCCGGAAATGGAGTTTTTGGCTCAAAAACCTTTTCAGAAGTTCTCTTTAAAGTCTCTTCAACACAAGAAGTTTTCAAATCATTTTGTAAATTTCTCTTTTCAAAATCACTTTTCAACACATTCTCATTTATATGGTCATGCACATGCAATGAAGGAGGAATATGATATGAAATTGGACGGGTGTCAACTTGTGGTTGCACCGGTTCACTCTCCTCATTGGACATACCCACTTGGTTGTCCACAACCTTTCCACTTCTCAAGGTAGTCACCGTATTGACATGCTCTATTGTGTGACCTTCCGATGAGGAATGAGTCTCCACAACACATTGTTGCTTTTGTGGGGCATTCAAAGGTATTTTTCCTTTCTCTCTAGCATTTAAAGTACTAGCTATTTGCCCTACTTGGGTTTCTAGCTTAGCAATAGATTGAGAGTGAGAATGAAATAATTGTGTGTTTGCCTCTAAAGTGCCCAAAGCGGTCTAAACTTTCTCTTCAAAGGTGGGACTTGTAACATTTCCTTGAGAATATGATGGTTGATTAGGAAAATGAGAATTAGAGAATTGGTTTCCTTGTGATTGGTATGATGATCTAAAACCTTGGGAACCTTGGCGTTGTAGTGGAGGTGGAATGTATTTCCCTTGAAAACTGCCTTGGGAAGGGTTTGAGCCCTCCCCTTGGTTTTTCCAAGAGAAATTCGGGTGATTCTTCCAATTATGATTGTAGTGATTGCCATAAGGATTGTTTCCTTGATTAGTAAAAACAGCATTTGCTTGTTCATGATGCTCATATTGCACATGTCCATGAGGACAATTGGAAGTAGAATGTAAAACACTTGAACAAGTCATACATGTCTCATTAGATGCATAATGAGAATGGTTAGGGAAGGAAGATACTTGAGTCACCGAGTTTTGATTGATCAAAAATTGATCAAACCTTTGAGATAATGATTTCATTTTGGCGGCAATTTCATTACAGTGGTCGACTTTATGTAAGCCAACACTCTTCCTACCACTAGAATTTTTACCATTCTTCGAAGATAAAGTACGATGCAAAGAATTTTCACTCATGCTCTCATAAAGACGCCACACGTCATCCTCATGCCTATCAATGTAAGAGCCACCCATGGAAGCATCAACCATGCCCTTTGTAATTATCCGATAAGCTCTCAAAGAAATATTGAACTAATTGCCATTTGGGCATGTCATGATGTGAACACTTCCTAAGTAATTCATTAAAGCATTCCCATGCCTCATAAAATGTTTCCCTATCCCCGTGTGAAAATTCCCTAATTGAAGTTCTCATGGCATTGTCTTAAAAACCGGATAGTACTTCTTTAAGAACTCTTGTGCATTTCCACCCAAGAAGTTATTGAAAAAGGCCTAAGATTGTTAAACCAATATTTTGCCTTGTCTTTAAGGGTGAATGGAAAAAGTTTAAACCTTAAGATCTCTTCCGGCATGTCCGTGTATTTTACGGTGGAACATACTTTAAGAAACTCATCCAAATGCTTGTAAGGTTCTTCACTTGGAAGTCCATGATAGCTAGGAAGCATTTGAATATTTTGTGGTTTGATTCCATAGTGGTGTGCTCTAAATTGTGGCAATTGAATGCATGTGGGTGCATTATATTCATTAGGCACATAGTGATCTTTTAAAGCAAGGGGAGGATTAGCAATTGGAGGTGCAACATGGGCACCTTGATTGCCTTGAATGATGGGAGGTGGTGGAGCATATATTGGCCTTGGCATTCCCAGTGGAACTTGGCCTTGTTGTTGTGGTGGATGAACGAATGGCCTTGGCATGCCTAATGGAACTTGCATGTTATCATGATGCACATTGGGGTGGAAGATGCCTTGTTGGTCTATGTGACCAAGGTCCTCCACATGGTCCTCATTGTGTCCTTCCATTGATGAAATGGATTGACTAGAACTAACTCTTCCCTTAGGGTTTTGAACAATGGATTCAAGATGAAAATTTAAAGGGACAAGAGTGGGTCTCAATGATCTACGACCATGCATACACAATACAACACGATAAGAAATAATAACAAACACTTCACCTTCACAACAAATCAACAATCAACAACCTTCCTCCACATTCAATATTCTCATACTCCCATGTTTTAAATATAGTATGCAAGAAAAGTAAATAGCCTCCACGCGGGCTCACAATTTATCTAAGAATTGAATTACAAGACTCCACGCGGGCCGACGATTTAACTAAGGGTTTGAGTAAGAAAAAGCTCACAAATGTCCTTTAGCACTTCAACTCCAAATTTTTAGCTTAGCTTAGCAATTTTTTCATGATTTTAGCCTTTTTCCTTACTTGCTTAGCTCCTTTGCTTAGAATACTCTTTTGCTCACCTTCTTAGCGCAATGCTCCTTGTCAAACAAGAACAAACACAATAAGTAACAAAAATTGAAAACAAAGTAAAGACATGATCAAAAGAGCACTAATTCCTAATTGATTTCACAAATACGACGTTACCAATCAATCAATCCCCAGCAACAGTGCCAAAAACTTAGTGTGACGTCAATTCAAACACAAAGTTTATGCAATGTGGTCAAGTTTTACATTTAGAAATTGCCACTACTACCTTTCACTAAAATATAGCTAGGGCAAGTAGGGATCGTCCCAAGGGATTGAGGTGTTGTACTAGGTTGAGGAATCAAAATTAGGGTTAGTAGGTTGAGTGATCAAAATAGTGATTAGTTGGTTAGATTACACTAGATGCAAATTAAACTAAGGTAAACAATAATGCAATAGAGAGAATAAAAGAGAGAGAGAGATCTAGAGGTTTAGAGATCACCACTAAGCATAGCTTTTATACACCTTTAATGAATGATTAATGAGGGGAAAGACATGTATTGCAACAAATAGTGTGTGTGTGGTTGTTTCAATAAGCAAGGATGACAAATTAAGCATATATTGTCTAAACAACATGATGGATAGCACAACATATCAATTAAGCCATTAATCCTTTCTTTAGACTCACAATCCAAACACATCACAAGGTTAGAGATATATGTAACTTGCTTTCATAAGTATGGAACATCAATAACAAGCATGGATTGTCCTCCCATTTAACAACTACACTACAACTAAGCTAATGACATGAAATTAAACTAATTAATTACAGACCAAGAATCTATTTTTATTCAAATTATCATGTGTCTTAATTTTCATTCAAAGATAGATCATAAATTCTTTAAAAGAATTTTCACATGTATATCAAGAAAATTTTGATCAGTAATTCTCAACCATAACGAAACCCTAACAAGTGATCCAACGACAACAGAATATTCTATTAAACACAGGCTATGATCACTGTATTTTATAGGACTTAGTTTGAAGATGAAGTCCTCTTGGAAACTTGTTCCAAGGACTCAATAGGCATATAATTGATCAAATCATACTTTTTGATCAACACAGTTCTCACTCTCACTTTTTAAAATTCTTTTTCACTCTTTATCTCTTTCTTAGGCAGAATTTCAGTTTTAGAAACCTTAGGTGTCAATTCTTTTTCCCCCTAGAACGCACCTTGTTCTTAGCATAAGAATTTTGAGAATCAATTTTAGAAAAGTCTTTCTTTTTCCATTGTGAATTCTTTTTAGCATGAAAAATTCTAGATTTATTCCAATTTTGATTTCTAGCATGAAACCTATTTTGTGTAAAGGAATTATAACCATGAAAATCATAAAAAGAATTATCCCTTTTTCTTTTTATAATAATAGTGTTGACTATGTCCAGTTCTACCACAATAAGAACAATAAAGTACCTTGGACAAATTCTTAGCATGCATATACTTAACAAAAACTTTAGGCTTAACAATAGGCACATTCAAGTTCATGGGTTTGACAAAAATAGTTTGACCCTTTTTATCTAGATGAAGCATCATTAAAACTTAATCCAGTTTTATCACCTACATGGTTACCAACACTAATCATCTTATCAAGCTTAATCTGCCCAGAAGCAAATGCAATTAATTTCTCATGAGATTTTTTCAAATCAAGTTTAAGAAAATTAAATTTGGCAATGACAGATTCTCTAGTAGAATTAGCTTGACTTACCTCGCTCTCGAGGAATTTTACCTTGTCATGAAGATTTTGAATTTCAGATTTGTTCTCCTCAAGTAATTTCTGTTTTTGTTCATTCTCCTTCTTTAAGGAATCATTCTCCATCTTTAAGGTATTTCTTTCCTTTTTTAAGGCATCATTCATGCTTTCTATTTCTCTCAACTTCTTAGATTGCTCATTGACATCCTTGCTCAATAACTCAAGTTGGGTAAGCTTTCCTACACACAAAGAAGAATTATTAGCAGTATCATTATCAACATGAGCAATAAAAGCAATAGAAGCATCTTTATTATTTTTCTTATGTTTCAATTTAGAAGGATCTCCTTTATTACAATTTATATTCTTTCTAGTTTTAAGGAACCTTCTAGAATTTTTAGACATGATGAAAACAATTTTTGAAATAAAAACAAATCAAAACTTTTCGCAAGGATCAACTCAATGTGTAGAGATTGGCTCTGATACCAATATGTGAGTCGTATGCAGCGGAATGTATGAAGGAAAGTTTTTGATTTTGTAAAATAAATCTGTGTCATTACCAACTTTACTTATTTTAGCAATTAAACAGTTAATCACATGCAGATAAAATAAAGCAAAGTATAAAGTTAGGGATGACACCTGAATTTTAGTGAGGAAACCCCAGTTGATAAAATACGTCAACTGTTATAAGAAAAACCTCGTGGACTGTGTAGTCTAAAGTAAACCAATCCACTATGCTTGAAACAAAGTATACCGAACTTTGACTCTGGCTCACACCCTTTCGTTCTACCAAACACCAACTATTGACAATCCTCTGGCTTTGCGATTCTCTGTCAAACAACAACTTGACCTTAGGCTTATGCTTGATATTTGTAGAAGAGTAGCAGGTAGATCAGACAACACTCCACGAATGCTCCAACCTTTTCAAAGTGTGATTGCTTTAACTTCTATTCTTCGATCGTCTGAATGATGTAGAAGAAGATCTGTTTTATCTAATTGATGTAAAAATGACTGTATGATCACAATCAGGATTTGAACTCCACAACTTTAACCTAACTAGGTGAATATGTGTATGTTCTAGGAAGACAACAGTAAAATCAACTTTGATTTACTGAGAGCGATAATCTTCCCAAAGCTTTGAATAATATATGAATAATGATGTAAAAGCTGTCGATAGACCAATGTATATGACATGGTTTATATAGAGTTAAAAATGACCTAATCCCTCTAAAAATAGGGAAAAATTCATGCATAGGATTTGGTACAATTCTAGACCAACTGGGAAATAATTCAGGATAAGGAAACTGAAGTTGTATAGTAAACATGATTTATTGAATCGGTTTAAAGAAGCTGAACCGGTTCAAGTTTGGTAGAGATTTTTTGAAGCCAAACTTTAGCATCTTGAACTGGTTTAAAGTGGTTGAACCGGTTCAAGGTTGACAGACTTGAAATTTTGGTTCCTTCAGCTTAGATTCATTTTAGGGTAAGTTTTGAATACTATGGAAAGTGTAGAATGTCCAACCCTATTTAGAATCCTTCCTAAAGTGTTGTTCTTATGTTTAAATTCAAATGATCATTAATTATGGTAGCTTCGAACAACTTCCCAGTTTTGTAGTCCCTGTCGAATTTGATAACTTACACAACAAGTAATTCGAATTACAACTCGACTTAGACTTGTTTTGTCTATGATAATTGCCAAAAATAAATTAATATCTCACATTTTGGTGACAGTGGGGTTATGAATTGGAGACCTTATCTTGTAGTGGGTACGGTTGTACAGATGACCACTCGGATATGAAAGAAAGCCTAGAAGGATTCTCTTACATAGACAGGAAAGCATTCCCAAGGCAGTTATAAGGTTCAGTACAAGTTGGCAACTCCTTTTCACCTAAAGTTTGTTAACATCTACTAGTGTAGAAGGGTTTATGGTTAATGCTTGAACGAAGGTGAAAACTGACTTTAGGAAAGCCTAATAACAAAAGCGAAGTAGCATTTTAAACAACGTGAATAACATTTTCTTCCAAATCTAATTTCATTTGATGACAAAGCAAATAGAGAAAACCGGAGTTTGATAAGCTATATAGGTGTGTGAGATATATATATATATTTTGTAATTGACTAATTTCATTGTCAAAATAAGTCCGATCGAGTTGTAATTTTTCGATTCAAGGTTTCCTGGCAGCACTTGGATTTAAGCTTCCTTTTTGATGTTTGATTCCTTTTTTATCCCAACCTCTTTCCAAGTCCTATGCGCAAAATTTATCATATTTTCTAAGGGATTAGGAATTTCAAAACTCTATATAAACCTTGTAAGACTTCTAGGTTTATTCATGGTTTTAGGGATCATAAATCATATATTTTGAGAAAGCCTTTTTAAAGAGAGAAAATTTTGAAAATCAAATCTGATTATTCTGAATTTATTTATGAGAGCATACACATATATTCATGAGTGATTTAGTGGTGTTGTTCTTTATCTCATCGAAATTGAAGCTATATTGAAGATTCAGAGATTCTATATGAAGAACAGGATTTAATTCTTCTATATCGAGTTCAGATCTTGAAGAACAGAAGTAAAAACGATCACACTTTGAAAGGGTTAGAGCATTCGAGGAGTGTTATCTGATCTACTTGCTACTCTTCTACGAATATCAAGCATAAGCCTGAGGTCAAGTTGCTGTTGGATGGGGAGTCGCAAAGCCAGAGGATTGTCAGCAATTGGTGTTTGGTAGTATGATAAGGTGTGAGTTAGAGTCAAAGTTCGGTGTATTTTGTTTCAAATATAATGAATCGATTTACTTTTGACTGCATAGTCCACGTGTTTTTTCCCATGCAAACAGTTGACGTATTTTATCAACTAGGGTATCCTCGCTAAAAATCTTGATACAATCTCTCTAAACTTTTACTTGCTTTACTTTATAGTAATTAAATATGTGATTGTGGATGTTTAAATTGATCATATTGCTTAAGTAATTTAGTCAATCATAAATTGAGTAAGTTGACCTAATAATCAGATATATGTCATTAAAGGAGTTAATCACAATTAAAATCAACTAACTGTTTCCACATCCCGCGTAACTCTTGTTTCACAATTTGGTATCAGAACGGGTTACTCGATATACAGAGTAGATCATATTTGTTGAATTTTATTTTATTTTATTTTTTTGCATCATGTCTGAAAATTCATCTTCTGTTGATATGCTGCCTTTAACTCCTATTTTTGATTCTATCACAAGCATGCAAATTGAGTGGTCTAAGTTTAAAAAGGATTTTGAAATTTTGTTAGAGAAATTGAATCTTGTGGAAATTGATAGAGATATTTATAAGTTACAAGTTACTGTCTCTAATAAGAATTTGGAAGAAATTAGCCATAAGAATTTGAATCTTCTTCATAAAATTGATTTTCTGGAAAAGGGGCTTAAGAAGATAAATTTATTTAATAAATCACTGGAACTTAAAATTGATAATTTGAGTAGTGAATTTGTTAAATCAAAACCGTCTTTTCAGAAAGTTGATATTGACACTTGCAAAATTGATAAGTTAAAAGGAGTGATTGAGAATATTAGTCATCACATAGAATTTGCTTCAACTTCAAAGGATTTGTATTTTCAAAAATCGTAAGATGTTTTTGTTCAAGTTGAAACCAATCTTGTGTTATTTCTAATTCTCCTAAACTTATTTTAACATATCATTTTTGTGGTGAAAAAAGGCATATTAAATATAAGTGTCAGAAAAGAAAAATTGAACTTGGAAAGAAATTGAAAAATCTAGAGAGTTCAAATTTGAGGAAGAAGAGGATTAGGACTGTTGAGCCTTATGACACTTTGCCTAGAACAATAACGAATTTATTACATAATGAATCTAAAATTTTTTGGGTAAAGAAAGAGAATTTTAAATGCCTTGCCATGCATACATCACTTAGAGCACTTGGTTTATGTGGTTGGTATTTTGATAGTGGTTGCTCTAGGCATATGACTGGGGATAGAACATTGTTTACCACTTTTAAGGATTGCGCTGTTGGTATTGTTACTTTTGGTGATGCTAAGGCTTCTACTGTAAGTGGTAAAGGTAAGATCAAATTTTCAGGAACTGGGGAGGTAAAAAATGTTCTATATGTTAAAGGTTTAGCTGCTAATCTGTTGAGTATTAGTCAAATCTGTGATGAGGAGTTTCAAGTCAACTTTACTCAACAAAGGTGTTTTGTAACCAATGAAAAAGGTGAATGCATCTTAAAAGGAACTAGAACTTCTGGTAATTGCTATGTTGTGTTTTTAGATCCTTCACTAATGTGTTTTTTTGCAGTTACTGATAAGGCAGTTTTATGGCATAAAAGACTTGGACATGTGAATTTTAATGATTTAGTAAATTTGTCTAATAATGATCTTGTTTGAGGTTTGCCTAAATTGAAGATGCCTAAGAATGAAATTAATATGTGGTCCATCTCAATTAGGAAAACAAACTAGAGTGTCACATAAGAGATTTATTCATAAAGTCACTTCTCTACCTTTAGAATTGATCCATATGGATTTGATGGGTCGCATAACACCTGATAGTATTGGAGGAAAAAGATATATGCTTGTTATGGTTGATAATTTTTCTAAATTTACTTTTGTTGCATATTTGAGAGAAAAATCTGATACTTTTGTGAATTTCAGGTCTATTTGCCAACTTATTCAAAATGAGAAGGGATATCGAATTAATTGCATTAGAAGCGACAATGGAGGTGAATTCAAACCTAAGGAATTTATTGAATATTGTGATAAGAATAACATTAAGCATGAATTTTTAGCACCTAAAACACCACAACAGAATGGTGTAGTGGAAAAGGAAAATAGGACAATTGCAGTTATGGCATGTACTATGGTTCACAAGAATAAGATTGCTAGTCATTTTTGGGATGAATTAGTATGTACTGCTTGTCATATCCTAAATAGAGTTTATCTTAAGCCTGGAACTAAAAAGACTTCATATGAATTGTGGTATGATAGAAAGCCCACTGTTAAAAATTTTAAAGTCTTTGGAAGTAAATGTTATATCTTTAGAGATAGGAAACACTTAGGAAAATTTGACTTTAGAAGTGATGAAGGTGTGTTTTTGGGTTATTCACAAACAAGTCGGGCTTATAGGGTTTTTAATCTTAGAACCAAAGTGGTCATGGAGTCTATAAATATTGTATTTGATGATACAAAATCTAAGATAACCTTTTCTCAACTTGATGAAGAAGAAACTAATTTTGAATTTGTAAGAAAAAGGAAAGAACATACAATTCATGAGGAAGAAAGAGTTGAGGATATAGGTGGAGAAGGTGAAAAGGTTGAAGAAGATGAGGATGAGGAATTAGAGGTTAACACTGATGAACCTATAGAAATTCCTTCGCCATCTCTAGATATTCCCACATCTAGCAGTTTTAGAGTTCGATCAAATCATCCAATTGACAATGTGATATGTCCATAGGATAAACATGGCACTAGGAGTACAGTCCGTGATGATGTAGAATGCTCATGCATTGTAGATGATATAGTACACTCATGTCACATGGCTCAGTTTGAACCTAAGAATGTTGATGAAGCTCCTCAAAATTCTGATTGGCTTATGGCTATGCAAGAAGAATTGCTTTAATTTGTTAAGAATGATGTTTGGGAATTAGTACCTCAACCTAGTGATGTTAATATCATAAGGACCAAATAGATTTTTAAAAATAAACTTGATGAACATGGTCTTGTGATAAGAAATAAAGCTAGATTAATTGCACAAGGATACACTCAAGTTGAAGGAATTAATTTTGATGAGACTTTTGCACCAGTTGCTAGACTTGAGTCTATTCGACTTCTTTTTGCTCTTGCATGTCACTTTAAATTCATATTGTTTCAAATGGATATGAAAAGTGCTTTTCTAAATGGTATTTTACAGGAAGAAGTTTATGTAGCACAACCAAAAGGTTTTATTGATCCACATAATCCTAATTTTGTTTTTCATCTTAAAAAGGCTCTTTATGGTTTAAAGCAAACATCTAGAGCATGGTATGAGAAGTTAACTTCTTATTTAATGCACAAGGGCTTCGAAAGAGGAGGAACAGATAAAACATTATTTATTTTTAGAAAAGGAAAAGATTTTCTTGTTGTACAAATCTATATGGATGATATTGTTTTTGGTACTACATGTAATAACTTTGTTCATACTTTTTCTAAAGATATGAGTATAACTTTTGAAATGAGTATGGTTGGTGAACTGACTTTCTTTCAAGGTCTCCAAGTGAAATAACTTGATGATGGGATTTTCATATCTCAATTAAAATATGCAAAGGAGCTTGTTAAGAAGTTTAGTATGAAAGATTCAAAGCATATGCAAACTCCTATGAGTACTTCATCCAAATTGGATAGAGACTTTGATTCTAACAAGGTTGATCATTTTTTTTTTTTTTTTGTATAGGAGTATGATTGGCAGCTTGTTGTATTTGGCAACAACTAGGCCAGATATTTCATTTAGTGTAGGTGTTTGTGCTAGGTATCAAGTTGATCCTAAAGAACAACACATTCTTGCAGTCAAGTGCATTATTCGTTATGTCAATAGTACATTGAATTATAGATTGTGTTATTCTTCTGAGTCTAACTCTGAGATTGCAGGCTATACTGATGCTGATTGGGCTAGTAACAAGGATGATAGAAAAAGTACTTCAGGTGGTTGTTTCTATATTGGTACTAACCTTGTTTTATGGTATAGCAAGAAGCAAAATTGCGTATCTTTATCATCTTATGAGGCTGAATACATTGCTACTGGAACTTGTTGCACACAATTGCTTTGGATGAAATAGATGCTTCTAGATTATGAAGTTAATCAAGGTACTATTGCTATCTTTTTTGATAATATTAGTACAATTAATATTTCAAAGAATCCAGTTTTGTATTCTAGGACTAAGCACATTGGCATTCGACATCACTTTCTTAAGGAACTTGTTAAACAAAATGTCGTGTCTTTGGAAAAAGTGCATACTGATCAGAATTTGGCTGATATTCTCACTAAAACATTAGATGCTCCTAAGTTTTCTCATTTTAGGAAATCTATTGGTGTCTGTTGTCTTGATTAGATGCATTGCAAAGATATAGTTTAGAAAGGATTTTTATGCATATCTTGAGAGTCTAGATTATGTTTTTGGGAAGTTAAGCAAACCATATTGATTGAGTATGTTGAACACAAGGAGTTTAATGTCACATGGATTATTTGTGGAAAACATACAATGGCTATGAATTGATGATACTGGTTTTGTTTACTTATTTCGTATAATAAATGAATCATTGATAATACATTTACTTGAGATATCATTGTTTTGGTAAAAAAATAATGTTGATATGTTTGATCATTGTCTTGGAATTTAAACTTGCTTTATGTGTTTTAAACCAAAAGAGTGAAAAGAAAAGAAAATTTGAAAAACAGCTTTGAATTAAAAGTGTTTAAAAATATATATATATTTGCCGTTTTGAAAAAAAGTGAGATGGAAAAGGCTTCCTTTGGGATTTGTCTGAAAGCTACCTTGACTCGAAACAAATAGAATAAGGGAAAGAGCTAGCTGCCCATAAGCGTGAAAGTCGCTAATGTGCAAAAAGAAAAATGGAGCACAAAGAGAAAAAAAAAAAAAAAAAAATTTATCTTTTGCACATGTTGATTGTTTGATTTCTAAGGAGATGTGATATCATTGATTTATTATCTGAAATCTAAACAATTGATAGATCATATTGTTGGAGTTATGTTGCAAATTAATATAGTAGCTATATATTTATGAAGACAAAGTTTTGATATTACGAACTTTAAACTTAAGTTTTCACCTGATGCAATTAATCCATTATATTAATATGTTATTTATGAGTTAAGGTTAAAGTTACATTAAATACTTAATTAATATCTTCTAAATATATTAGTATAAATAATATGGCATATAAAGCCTACAACACACACTCTCTAAACTAGTTAGAGTTAATCAAAAAGGTGTTTTATTGACTTTGAGTATGTGAGTTTCATACTTTCAGTTGATCGAACGGAGATAAATACACAGCTACACTGATGTATTCAACGAGTCTATAGCCTTAGCCGACAGGCCCGGGTAATCTTTGAAATTTTCATGAAGAAAAAGTGCAACCATCATGAACACACAGATTTGATATCTGGGCTTAGTTGAATCCCGGAGATAGTGCTGCCATTTATCTTCCGTTGCATGTGGGAGAGACTTCAACTATCTTCAAGAAGCTATTATGGGCTTCTAAGCCTCGATACTCACCGTTTTAATATATTGGTTCCAACACATATATGTTTGGAACTTGGTGCTGATTTTACTACACTTACTAAGTTCGTGGAACTTAAAAGAATTGATCTTGGTTATTTCTGTTGATTCTATAATCTTGTGGAGTCTACATTCTCATTGATTTCAATTTACAAGATTTATATAGTTAGTTAAATCCTACTTCTAGGATATTTCTTCCTTGAGACCCTTGTTAATTTGTGACAAAAAAGGGGAGATAGTGTTTAGAGTCTTATTTGTGACGACCCTAGATTTTTCAACCCAGTCTGTCCTGTGATGACTCGAAGCAGAAGTGCATTGCTGAACCAAGACACACACATCCACACACACAAGAATAGTACGGACGAGCGCTCGTGCAAGGGCTACGAGCGCTCATAGATGAGCATGCCCAGGGCTAAAACCCACTGCCCCACTTACGAGCGCTCGTGCCCCATGTACGAGCGCTCGTTCTACAACAAGCTTAGCAGATTTCTGAGTTTGAAATGTGATTTTGAGGACTTTCTGGGCCTTTTTGAATAAAACACAAAGAAGAAACCCCCCTAAAATCATGTTTTCTAGCTAAACATGCCAAAAGAAAACTTTATTTTTCATGTGAAAACCCCAAAATGCCCTTAAGCTGAATTTTTCAACAAAAATGTGAAATGAATCAATAGAAGGCTCAAAACACAAACGAAAGGGTTTTTCATGAAAACGATCATGCACGCAAACATAAATGGTGATTTTGAGCATTCGGGAAAGGCCTGCGGCTCCCGAAAATGGCCGAGTCAAAATCCGACCCCCCGACGGCCAAAAAGGCTAAAATGAACTTGAAATGGAAATTTTGAAAACCAAAATTAACAAATGACTCCAAATGATCGTTTGGCCCTTGGCCACACTTCATACATGATTCATGAGACCCTATGAAGGAATGAAAATGAATTTCCCACACCCGATGCACCCATTGTGAAACAATAACTTAGCATTTTTCAATATTCTTATATTATTTCATGAAGTCAAATTTTACATTTGGATACAAAATACATGTCATTGGCCTCCGACCTCATCTTATACATGTCAAATATAATACAAAGCTGTACTTATGTACACATTACATATATGGAATCAAATATACACATTTTGACATAAAAGGCTAAAAGTGTACTAGAATTAAAACCTTCAAGTCTACAATCATCCAAGCAATGATGAACATCACGAACCAAGTCCTCGTACTTGAACAAAACCCCCAGTAACTTCAGGGTGAGTATACAAGTTTACTCGTAGAGAATGAGCATGCATAGACTCGATTTCTTTAAAGATTTTTACATTAACTTGAAACAATTCAAAAGGATCATGCCACCTAACGTCTATGTCAATGGTGAGACTCAGGAAGCATCCTAAGCTATCTTAGTTCATTTCTAGCATAATTCACAATATCATGCAATTTAACCAACATTGGAACTTCTAATACAACGCATAAAGCACGAATTCTCAAAGTTAACATCTTGTAACTTAAAATGGGAAATCAAATAAGGAACAACAAATTACAACATCATATAGTTATCAACTTGAAATGAAATACGAAATCAAACAAGATGGATACTTGGACATCACGCCGGATTAAACCAACACCATAGTTACTTTAGGGTTACTAGCCCATGGGTAACCTCCCTATGTATGCAATAGACCGTAGAGGGACAATCCCTCGTACTAGAACCAAGTCCTAGCCGTAGCCAAACAACGACATCTCCAAGTTTCCAAAATCAACAAGTTATGCAACAACGTATATATCGACATGTATATACAAGATATTAACTATCTACTATGCACAACCGAATTTGGAAACACATACAATACATGCTCTAAGTCTACAACTACTGTAGCATGAAGGATGTCAAATACAAGGTATACAACTCATCACACAAGGCAACAATATATTTAATAAGGAACACAAGTTCTCATGAATATACATGTAACAACAATGTTATCCAATGCTCAAAACGTAACCAAATGAATATACAATAAGTCCAAGTCCATGATTTGAATATAGAAACAACTTCTAAAACACAATTAGATCCATGGAGCCATTAGATAGAATTTAATTAAATAAAATAATTAAATTTTCTAGATTTCAAATCACTTTCAACTAACTTCAAATTATTATATGTTAAACAACATAGCATGCTCATTACATATATCAAATCAAAATAGCAAAATGAGCAAGACATCATCATGTAGAATTTAAGTAAATTAAATCTCTAATTTTCAAAAGTTGTTCAAATGATCCCAATTTAATATATAACAAGCATTAAGTCATGGTCATACCATATCTCAAGTCTAAAATGGAATACAAGCAAAACACAATTAACTAGAATTTAAATCAAATTAAATCCATTTAATCTCTAGATTTGAAAACTCATTTAAATCATCCTAATTTAATACACAACAAAGATCAAGTCATGGTCATGCCATATATTAAGTCTAAAATGAGTTATAAGCATACTATGATATATCATTAATTTCTCAAATTAACATAAGACATGCATACAACTTATATCTTATACAAAAGCTAGTAAAATCATTTGGAAAATAAATTATAACACCCCCTACTTCACTAGAGAAGTGTCTCTCTAGATTCCAAGGCAAATCAACACAAAATGGTAAACCCTTTAAGGGTTATGAAAAGGAGGATGAGGGGAAAAAAAAGTATTCCCAAGGTTTAACTTGGAAATCAATGGAAGGCCCTCAAAAATCAAGGTCAAGGCATAAGGCTTTAAGCTCCATCCATGAAGGTTAGGGTTTTCTTGTAAGGAATAAAATGAAATAATGTGAAAATAGGTGAGTGGAGGAAATAGAAATCCTCTACTCACTATGTGATCCTACACCATGGTCAACACACATATCTATGGTCAATTGCACAAAAACCCTTCTTTAAAACCATAATCCTAAAGTGGCCCAAAAATAGTTGCAAGACTTAATTTGGAGCATATACTTGTCACTCATCCAAGCATCCATTATAGGCTTAATCCTAAGCCTACATTTGTCAACCATCCAAGCCAACAAGTGCGCCTATCCTAAGTCAACAAGTTAGTGAATCTCCACCCTCCACATGTCATCATCCAAGGCGTCAAAGTGTCCCCACACAAATGTCAACAAGTGGACCAATAAGAGTGTGACACTTGTCACACTTTCAAAAAATTACAAAAGGTCCTTTATGAAAATATCTTCCTAATTAAATTATAAAATGGTCCCTAAGATGAAAAATAATTACTTTACAGTAATTACACAAATGACCCCAAAAGAAAATGAAATTCCAAAGAAGTGTGCATTCACACCCTTAATGAAGAAAGTACACAACTAGCATGCTTTTCTACAAAAGTAAAAATACACATAGCATGGAATTTAAATATCGTGGATGCATGCAAAACCGGAATCAAATCCGAACATGAAAGATGAGGTTGTGCTAACAAAGTGACATACGGGGAAAAAGACGAAAAGTGAATAGTGCCGAAAAATGAAAATGAGGAAATGACTCGGTCCTCACAAGAAAGTTGTCAATCCAAAGGAAAGAGTCTCGAAAATGATTCCCGGGACCTCGAGACGACACCAAGAAACGAAAAACTGAACTTAGAAGAGAAAAGACAACGGGAAAAAAATATCCGTAAAATTTAAGAAAAAAAAAGGAATGGAAGGAAAATAACCAGGTCATTACAACCTTCCTACCTTAAAGGGATTTCGTCCCCGAAATCCTGCCCAGACAAAATCAAAGGCACAACCAGGGTATATACGGAGTATATCTCTGAGTATCCCATACAGCATGCTACGAAAGTAATCCCAAAACTGAAAGACAACGTACAAACCAATGTCATTCGCACCCACATGCTTACGACAGGACAACCTCTCAAAAGGAAAATGACCACGCTGCCACACAACAAGTCAGAACTCACACACAGAATCCAAGGTCAGACAAAGGAATAGAAGACAACAATCGAAAGTATCCCTCCTGACGAACCATCAAACGGATCCAAAAATAACCACCAAAAGAACTCCAAGATATCCACGTATCAAATCAAGGTACTAAACAAAGACGATGTGGCAGTACGAATAGCGACCAGAACCCGTCCATGACATACTCAAATGTGTGGTAGCAATGATAGTACCTAGTGCCCGCCCACACTTACTCGTCAGTAAGGTAGCATCGACGGCAACTAGCGCTCGCCTACAACACACAACTTTGTACGGTAGCATGACAGTATAAGGCACTAGTTCATAACCTGCCCCCCACTAGATCTACCCATGAAACCACTTGATATAAATGACATCAATGTCGCAAAACGATCATGGCCAAAAGCAATGTGGGAACCAGGCATCTGTGAGAGTTGGAATATGGTCCAAAGACGTTCTAAACCATCCCGGCCAATCCCAAACTCTGACAACAATGTCATAGGCACCATTATGCTTAAGGCCCCAAATCATCAATACAGAAAAGCCAACATCTCTAATGTCTCAAAATACTACCACCAGCAACATTAATCAAGATTTCAAAGCCTGAAAAGCATATCAAAACCTTTAGAAATCAAAACAAACCTCACTACAAGACATTTCATCGAAAGTCCTTTATATCTCCCTGAAACAGATCAATTAAAGATCACACCGTAATCAAACATCATATCCATATCCCTATCATGGATAACTAAATCCTCGAAATACAAGTCCACTAATTGGCACACACATCAAAATCCTGACAACCAAGGTCAAAAAATGAATCTCTCGAAACCGTGCTTGGCATCACCAAGCTAAATCAAAATTCCTCAATTTCCATCGATTTATAAACAACTACTAGAACTACGATTCCTCAAAAATATGCCTAGTCACAATTAGGACGAGAAAGCTCCACAAACAAGCCAAATCCAATAACAATCTTTTAAAACTCCTCCTAAGAGTTAACCACATCTAGGTCTCCAAAACTGAAATAAGTCTCTAAAAGACATCCTTAAAAAAGCATCGAGCTCACCCTACAAATCAAACAGATCCTCAATAGTATGGACACAAGTCCTCACAAAATGATCTCACATCGATCCACTCACTCTGAGCACCACTACCCGTCAACAACCACTGCAAAAGAAAGGGAACCATCAATCCTACGAAGAACAATACTACGACTCTGTCTCTGAAACGAAAGACAATAAGGTCAATGACTTCACCCCCTACATGGAAGTAAGTCGACCAAAATCAATAAAATCTTCACCAAAGACCTAGGACAATAACGGTGATCGTCACGGACCAACCAACCCCAAAACTGTGCACAATGCAACGAAGAGAAGATACTCACTCCTTGTGAAATCCCTTACTCGAACCAAGAAAGGAGGAGAAACCATATTCTCCCACAAGTGTCAACACGACAAATACGAAAAGGGAACAAAAGGGAGAATTAAACATGGAAGTCATGCAAATAACAAGGAAATGCAACTACCAAGAAGGTAAATCGATCAGTCGACTCGATCCCAAAAGCATCATCACGCAAAGAGAACTCAAACAAAATGGCTACTTTAGTGATCGGTTGTCAATTATACATCAACCTTTGCAATAGCACAAATCATTATAAAATAGGGCTATTGGTCGGGTAACTCGAACCACTGGGACTGCTAGTTTGTGGCAACCAAGGTCTTTAAATTCACTTTTAGCTTGAAGAAAGGTGTAGAGTTTTATTTGGTTTGTCACTTGAAATTAAAATGTGCTTAAAGCAATAATTTGTAAGAAACTTAGAGGAAAGAGATATAAGTAGAGAAGACTAGGGAAGTGAATCCACTACCTACCCTATAAGCATACTAATTGAGGTAAACTTAGGGTAAACAACACAAATATGTGACTATGAAATGCTACAACACAACATTCCTTCAAGAAAATCATGAAATTAATGGCAAGAATAACCTATCAAAGTTACATATGATTGAACTACCTAAACTAGGGTGTAGTCTTAAACATGCCTGCTAAGCTAGAGATTATCAAGCCTTTAATCATATGGTAAGAGCACATGAAGTCAAGAGTCAAGAATAGTCCATCAAAGGAGGTCCTAAGCTATGGAATATCAAGATTCTCATACAACATGCCAAGAAATCCATTTCACAATCTCATTTCCATTGTCACTATGAAGATGCAAGCCATATAATCATGCGAAAATAAGATCTAAGACAAGATTATACATTCATCACAATCATTTATAAGAAATTAGATTCATTACATCAAATGTTACCTCTTGATTGTGAAGTAGTCACATATATACATCATTTTCCCAAAAATAAACCAAAAGCTAGAACATGCTTACAATGTAGGGCTTCATCACCTCCTTAGAAAGGGAGTTAGTTATCCATAAGAGTAATGGATGAAGGAGAAGGAGAGATATTCCCTTCCATTTTCGTGCTTAAGGGCTCCAAGCCTCCAAACCCAAGCTTACAATCTCTCTCTCTAGAAACTTTACAAAAATGTGAGATATCCCAAATATACAAGCTTTTCCCCTCTTATCTAGCTAAAATCCTTCCTCTAACCACTCAATCCCGAGCCCCAACTACCTTAGGAGGAAGGAGGACCACAGAAAGTCATTAGGGAACCAAATGCAGCAAGAAATCAGGAGTAGGTAATCTGCTTTCTACAGATCGGCGGGCGCCTGCGGGGCATTGGGGGCACCCCGCGGGTGCTTGCATCCCGAAGGTGGCTACTGGACAAAACGGCGAGTGCCCACAGAGCTTGCAGTGGGGGCCCACAGGCACTTGCGGGGCCTCGCAGATGAAGGCAGCATTCAAGAGTGATTGGCGAGTGCTCGCGGTGGCGCGGCGAGTGCTCGCGGAGCCTTGTCTTCAGAGCACTCAGCCCCCACTTTAGCCATTTTAATTGGACCGGTGACACGGCCGTCATTTTTAATGCAAGGCTACAAAAGTCTCGCACATGCTGACTCAAGAAACTTGGCTCAAATAATAGTCCCCAGCAACGGCGTGCTCTGATCCTTCAAAGGATTGTCAAAACCGCTCTTTTAATCATATTCGGGGGAGCCAACATGAAAGTAGACAAAAGCAAACAAATAAAGATAAACTATACATTATTATCAACTAATGGACTTAACTAATGCAAATAAGGGCACTTGAATATGCAATATTCGGCGCTTATCATTTAGTCATACAATCAAACAACTAAATCAATCTCTAAAATTGTCCTCAAAACGACCATCAATCACCGTTTCAACACCAGGCGCTCAAAACAAAACTCACATCATCGCCAACCAAAAGGACTATGCCTATTGGAACAAAAACTGACACTAATTCCATTCGAACTGCGCTCGTAGCTAGCCAGTACAATACCATAACAGTGCCATGCACCCACCCACAAACGTACTCGCTCACGAAAACACAATCCCAGAGGAATCATCCCAAAGAACCAAGGATCCTAAGAGGTTCATAACCTCATCATAGCCCAAAACCAACAAATCCAGCCCTACGGCTACGCTTAATGACTCACCTCACGAAAACTAAAACAAAAGGTGACCTTCCACCTATCCAAAGCCAATGACCTAAACTACCGTAAAACCATGTGAACAATCACCAACAACCTCAAAGAAGGGTGCCTAAACAAAACCAAACACACCAACCATCGCACTAAGTGCAAACTCACTAAACAACTTAACCTCGACTCAAATATCCTATGATTAACCCCAAGTCCTGTCATATATGCAAAACAATCATACATATACAAATCAAATCTAGCATACATCAAATGTCATGCTCTTTACCATATAATGAAAACAGGCTAAACAGATAGCATACCACATATAGCACGTAAGCACATAAACATGCTATCAAACCAAAACATGTTATCATGAAGCATATAAACACGTAAAATAAAGGAACAAAAACGTGATATACACCCAAAACTCGTCGTCCAAGGTATTCAAACCTAAGAGCTCTGAAACCACCTGTGACGACCCTGGATTTTTCAGCCTAGTGTGTCCTGTGATGACCCAAAGCAGAAGTGTATTACTGAACCAAGACACACACATCCACACACACATGAACAGTATGGACGAACGCTCGTGCAAGGGCTACGAGCCCTCATAAATGAGCACGCCCAGGGCCAAAACCCACTGCCCCACTTATGAGCGCTCGTTCTACAACAAGTTAGTAGATTTCTAAGTTTGAAATGTGATTTTGAGGACTTTCTAGGCCTTTTTGAAAAAAACACAAAGAAGAACCCCCCCCCCCCCAAAAAAAATCATGTTTTCTAGCTAACCATGCCAAAAGAAAATTTTATTTTTCATGTGAAAACTCCAAAATGCCCTTAAGCCGAATTTTTCAACAAAAAGGTGAAATGAATCCATAGGAGGCTCAAAATACAAATGAAAGGGTTTTTCATGAAAATGATCATGCACACAAACGTAAATGGCGATTTTGAGCGCGCGGGAATGGCTTGCGGCTCCCAGAACTGGCCGAGTCAAAATCGGACCCCCCCGATGGCCAAAAAGGCTAAAATGAACTTGAAATGGAAATTTTGAAAACCAAAATTAACAAATGACTCCAAATGACCATTTGGCCCTTGGCCACACTTCATACATGATTGTTGACCTTAAGGATTTCATCCAAGGACAATCTAGTTATTTTGATGATAACAAACCATTAATGGTGTTTAAGGACTAATGTTTACATTGAGTGTTATATAGATTATTCACATTCAAAGAATGACCTCAATGAAGCTATAAAGATCATTCCAAGTATTCCATTATTCAAGATCATATTAATGAAAGAAATGGATACAAAGAAGACTTGAAGTTGCAAGGAACCAAATGTAAAGTCCATCCAAAGATAGCTTGGACTACAACGAGTAAGAAAGCAACTCAAAGAAAGGAAGAAAGCGAGTCAACCTGAAAACCTACACGATCATGGACAAAGCGTGAAGAAAGGGGTAGATAGGATGGTGAGTGTTTAGGATTCAATGTCAAAGTATTTATGAATCCATTTAAAGCTCATCTCTATAGGACCATGCACATCATATCATCATTCGTATGCTCCTATATCCATTAGCAATTGACTATGCACTTCATTTATATACAATTGACATATGGAGTCTTTGCTAAAAAGTGAGTTAGTTTAAGCTTGCATAATGTCACGCCCCGCCTATGGAGGTTGTGCCACGCAGGCGACACGCAGACGCTGAGGAGGACGCTGCATGGCAACTGCATGGCGAGTGGAGTTTCTAGAGTCTTCCGAAGTTGTCTAAAGTTGTGTGGAAGATTCTAGATATGTGTAGTATATTCTAGAGTTCTCCAGAATTGTGTGGAGTAGTATGGAGAGTTCTAGAATATTGTAGATACTTGTAGATAAGTATGAAAGTGTGAAGAAAGTGGGAGAAGATTCTAGAGAATCGATTTCCACTGTTGGTTAGAATGCATCCTAGCCATCCATTAGGGATGGGGATGCCTATAAATGGAGGTAGGATTTTAATTTATCGGCAACAAGTCCTAGAGTGAGTCTTGAGAGCCTTGTAGAGAGCCTGAGTACTAGCCTTGTACAAAGCATTCTTTGAAGTAATAGAAGTGTTCTTTCCTTGCCAACTTAAGTGCCTTAGTGTGTATGAGTGTGCAAGCCAAGTGAGGAGAGGACGAGGGCCACTACAACACTAGTAAGCGCACAAGGGGAGTGTGTTGGCTAAGGTGTGCACGGGAGTTAGGCTGACCAAGTACTTGTGAGAGTGGGAACAACGTCTTGGTGCCGCACGGGAGCAGCTAGAATGGTGCTGAAACTCTAAGCCTGTGACAATTGGTATCAGGTCCAGGTTCGTCAAGGGAGCTTTGTTGGAGTAGACATGGCTCGTGGAGGAGACCACCAAGTCCACGTCTTGGAGCAGAGCTTGGAGGAAAAGCTTGCCATATACTTGGTCTACACAGAGACCAAGTTTAACAAGCTTGAGAGAAGGATGGCAGAGCTTTACGAGCTGATTGATGGCATCGCTAACAAGGCACAAGAGAAGGAAAGGGACTTGCATGATTGGGTAGACGACTTGCGCGTGGAGATTGCCGAGTGCAAGAAGGAGATCTCCCAGGTGCGCGAGGTCGTGGTTAAGCCAATGAAGAAGAAGGCGCCAGAGCCCAAGGAGTATGATGGGGCAAGGAATGCGCGCCAGATTGACAACTTCTTCTGGCACATGGAGCAGTACTTCGAGTGTATGGAGATCGAAGATGATGAGGAGAAGGTGCAAACAGACACCATGTACCTCATGGACACTGCCGCTCTATGGTGGAGGCAGCGCTTCACTGGTAGGGGCACAAAAGCGGTCGACACATAGGAGGAATTAAAGAGGCAGCTCAAGAGGCAGTTCTACCCTGAGTGCGTTGAGGACCTCACCATGATCAACCTAAGGCGCCTGAAGCAAAAGGGCAGCATAAGGGAGTATGTGAAGAAGTACTCCAACTTGATGCTAGAGATCCCAGAGATATCAGAGCGACAACGCGTGTGCTTATTCATTGACTATAGCGGAGTGCCTTGAAGACTTTAGGCGCAATGACAAGAGGGGCACGTCTCCTAGGAGGGACCACGGCAAAGGTGGGGGAGACCGGCGCTTCAAGAAAGGGGGCTCGCCCAAGTCTAGTGATGATGAGTACAGCGATGAGGAGAGACGCCCACGCCATAAGAAGGGCAAGGACCATGGAGAGAGGTCCAAGGCCAGTGGCAAAGGGGAGCGCTGCAACAAGGGCAAATGGGAGCCGAAGTGTTACTTGTGCGAAGGGCCGCATATATTGCGACACTGCCCTAACAAGAAGACTATGAGCGCCTTTGTGAAGAATAAGGGCAAGGGTAAGGTGTACGATGCGGGCAGCGATGAAGACAGGTGTATGGGGGCTATACAGATGCTGAGTAGCATAACGCATGACACCAAGAAGAAGGGCAAGGTGAAGAAGGTAGCCGGGGTGCGCTATATGGATGCGCAAGTTGGTGGCAAAGCCGTGCAAACATTGGTGGACATGGGCGCCAAACACAACTTCATTACCCCGAAGGAGGTGCAACGACTTGGCTTGGAGATGTGCAAAACGGAGGGCTGGATCAAGGCCGTCAACTCTGAAGAGGCACGCGTGAGTAGAGTGTGCAAGGAGGTGGAGCTATGCATACAAGGATGGAAGGGCAAGGCTGACTTCCAAGTTGCGGAGATAGACGACCACAACATGGTGCTGGGGCTGGAGTTTATGGATAAGAACAACGCCGCACCACTACTATGCCTTGGTGCGTTGATGATACTTGGAGGCGAGGAAGGCAAGGCCGTATTCATGGTGCCACTCGTGGGCAGGAAGGAAAGTCCAGAGGTGGCAGTCAACACGATGGAGCTCGTGAGGACCTCACATCTCCCGAAGGGGGCTCGTACGTTTAGGCCAAGGTCATATGCGCAAGTGCTGATGACCTGTGATAGGCTGGGTCAGCTAAAGAAATCGTGACGAGGGCGTCACGGAAATGGGTGGTCGAGAATGTCACGCCCCGCCAATGGAGGTTGTGCCACGCAAGCGATACACTGACGCTGAGGAGGACGCTGCATGGCAACTACATGGCGAGTGGAGTTTCTAGAGTCTTCCGGAGTTGTCTAGAGTTGTGTGGAAGATTCTAGATATGTGTAGTATATTCTAGAGTTCTCTAGAATTGTGTGGAGTAGTATGGAGAGTTCTAGAAAATTGTAGATACTTGTAGATAAGTATGGAAGTATGAAGAAGGTGGGAGAAGATTCTAGAGAATCGATCTCCACCGTTGGTTAGAATGCATCCTAGCCATCCATTAGGGATGGGGATGCCTATAAATAGAGGTAGGACTTCATTTTGTAGGCAACAAGTCCTAGAGTGAGTCTTGAGAGCCTTGTAGAGAGCTTGAGTGCTAGCCTTGTACAAAGCATTCTTTGAAGTAATAGAAGTGTTCTTTCCTTACTAACTTAAGTGCCTTAGTGTGCGTGAGTGTGCAAGCCAAGTGAGGAGAGGGCGAGGGCCACTACAACACTAGTAAGCACACGAGGGGAGTGTGTTGGCTAAGGTGTGCACGAGAGTTAGGCTGACCAAGTACTTATGAGAGTGGGAGCAACGTCTTGGTGCCGCACGGGAGCAGCTAGAGTGGTGCTGAAACTCTAAGCCCGTGACAATAAGCTTTGAAAGAACTCATCACTTGTGCTAGAAATGCTAAGACCATGCACATCAATCATAAAATTCATATTGGTCAACAATTAAGGCATAAGAAGCCTTTATTACCTTGAGTTGGTAACGGACATTAGGACCCAGAATGTGCGTCATGAAAAACTGTGTTTTTGGCTAAGTGTGAAAAATGGATTTTTGAAATAATGATTATTTCAAAATAATTTTTCTCGATAATAACTCTTTATACTTCAACTAGCCTAAACTGATTTTATCAGAATTTTTGGCCAAGTCTACATTGGTCTACATAAGGATTCATTTTTACCAAAACTGTCGGAAATCCAAATTTGTACTAAAACTGAATTTCTACATTTTGATTTAGTTGGATTTCAATTTTTTAGTATTTTTTATTAAATCTAAATGGGGGATACTTCCTTATTTACATTGTAAACTTAAAGTAAATGGACATATAAATTAAAGTAAAGACATTTACTTTAATGTTTTCAATGGAAATAAGCTGTGTGCAGATGTCCTGTACTGAAAGTCCTATGCATAAGCTGTCATCTGTCAAACCTGTTAATGCATACGTCGACTGGTTTGATGCAACTGTCAACCGGTATTTAGGCAGTAGCAAAATTCAAGGAGGAACTCATATACGTCGACTGGTTTGATGCATACGTCGACTGGTTTGATGGATACTTCGACCGGTTTGATACATACGTCGACCGGTATCTAGGCAGTAATGAAATTTCAGAAACATAACATACGTCGATCAGTTTGTAGTATACGTTGACCGGTTTGTGCTATACGTCGACCGGTTCTTGTCGGATCTGCAGATTTTAAACTACACCAAACTCTATAAATAGAGTGGGGAATGTCTTAATAATTAAGAGACATCATTTGAAAGCCTTCACATTGCATTAAAGAGAGCTTTTGTTCTCAAATCTTCTTTTCATCTCTCTCATTCACTCATATACAAATCTTGAAAGATTTAACTAAGGATTCAAAGGGCTTTTGCTCTAATTCGAATCTTCATAGAGCTTTTGTTCTATTCTACACTTGAGAGATCTTATTGAGTTCATTAGAGCTTTTGTTCTTCACTTATATCATCTTCTCTCATTCATATCATTTATAGAGTTTGAGCTTCACTTATATTTATATATACTCTAATTGAAAGCTAAAGTTTGTACATCAATATTTGAGAGATATTTCTTGTGAGCTTGCACTTGTATATCTATCTTGAGAGAGATATAATCTTGTATTTCAATTACAATATTTTCTACAAACTTGTAAGGGTTGGTGTGACCCAAAAGAAGCCTAGGAGAATGGTGTTCTCCTAGCAAGGAAAAGAAGCAAAGTCTTGCTTCATGTAAAGGTTTGTTTTCCACCCGTAAGGAGAAGCCATAGTGGATTGGGAAGTCTCAAGAGGAGTCTTGAGCCGAGGAGTAAGAGTTTCCAAATCTCACTAAAATCGCCGAGTCAATGTTTGCAATTTCTTTTCCCTTATCTCTCTTATAATTGTGCTATTTAATTGCTAATTTCATATCTTTATAGTTGCACAATTGTGTCAAGCACTTTACTTGAAATTGATTTTCTATATTGCAAAAATTATCCATTGTTTGTAATTGACTCTATTCACCCCCCCTCTAGAGTCAATTCTTGGGCTAACAATGATTAATGAGACCCTATGAAGGAATGAAAATGAAATTCCCACACTCGATGCACCCATGGTTGAACAATAACTTAACATTTTTCAATATTCTTATATTATTTCATGAAGTCAAATTTTACATTTGGATACAAAATACATGTCATTGGCCTCCGGCCTCATCTTATACATGTCAAATACAATACAAAGGTGTATTTATGTATACATTACATATATGGAATCAAATATACACATTTTGACATAAAAGGCTACAAGTGGCATTTCAAGCCAACCTTTACTAGAATTAAAACCTTCAAGTCTACAATCATCCAAGCAATGATGAACATCAAGAACCAAGTCCTCGTACCAGAACAAAACCCCCAGTAACTTCGGGATGAGTAAACAAGTTTACTCATAGAGAATGAGCATGCATAGACTCGATTTCTTTAAAGATTTTTACATTAACTTGAAACAATTCAAAAGGATCATACCACCTAACGTCTACGTCAATAGTGAGACTCAGGGAGCATCATAAGCTACCTTAGTTCATTTCTAGCATAATTCACAATATCATGAAATTTAACTAACATTGAACTTCCAATACAATGCATAAAACACGAATTCTCAAAGTTAACATCTTGTAACTTAAAATGGGAAATCAAATAAGGAACAACAAATTACAACATCATATAGCTATCAACTTGAAATGAAATGCGAAATCAAACAAGGTGGATACTTGGACATCACGCCGGATCAAACCAACACCATAGTTATTTTAGAATTACTAGCCCATGGGTAACCTCTCTATGTACACTTTAGACTGTAGAGGGACATTCCCCTGTACTAGAACCAAGTCCTAGCCGTAGCCAAACAACGACATCCCCAAGTTTCCAAAATCAACAAGTTATGCAACAACGTATATATCGACATGTATAAACAAGATATCAACTACCTACCATGCACAACCGAATTTGGAAACACATACAATACATGCTCTAAGTCCACACCTACTATGGCATGAAAGATGTCAAATACAAGGTATACAACTCATTACACAAGAAAACAATATATTCAATAAGGAAAACAAGTTCTCATGAATATACATGTAACAACAATGTTATCCAATGCTCAAAACGTAACCAAGTGAATATACAATAAGTCCAAGTCCACGATTTGAATATAGAAAATACCTCTAAAACACAATTGGATCCGTGGAGCCATTAGATAGAATTCAATTAAACAAAATAATTAAATTCCCTAGATTTCAAATCACTTTCAAATAACCTCAAATTATTACATGTTAAACAACATAGCATGCTCATTACATATATCAAATCAAAAGAGCAAAATAAGCAAGACATTATCATGTAGAATTTAAATAAATTAAATCTCTAATTTTCAAAAGTTGTTCAAATGATCCTAATTTAATATATAGCAAGCAATAAGTCATGGTCATACCATATCTCAAGTCTAAAATGGAATACAAGCAAAACACAATTAACTAGAATTTAAATCAAATTAAATCCATTTAATCTCTAGATTTGAAAACTCATTTAAATCATTCTAATTTAATACACAACAAAGATCAAGTCATGGCCATGCCATATATCAAGTCTAAAGTGAGTTATAAGCATACTATAATACATCATTAATATCTCAAATTAACTTAAGACATGCATACAACTTATATCTCATACAAAAGCTAGTAAAATCATTTGAAAAATAAATTATAACACCCCCTACCTCACTAGAGAAATGTCTCTCTTCAATCCAAGGCAAATCAACACAAAATGGTAAACCCTTCAAGGGTTATGAAGAGGAGGATGAGGGGAACAAAAAGTATTCCCAAGGTTAAGCTTGGAAATCAATGGAAGGCCCACAAAAATCAAGGTCAAGGCCTAAGGCTTCAAGCTCTATCCATGAGGCTAGGGTTTTCTTGTAAGGAATAAAATGAAATAATGTGAAAATGGGTAAGTTGAGGAAATAGAAATCCTCTACTCACTATGTGATCCTACACCATGGTTAACACACACATCTATGGTCAATTGTACAAAAACCCCTTTTTAAAACCATAATCCTAAAGTGGCCCAAAAATAATTACAAGACTTAATTTGGAGCATACACTTGTCACTCATCTAAGCATCCATTGTAGGCTTAATCCTAAGCCTACACTTGGTAACCATCTAAGCCAACAAGTGCGCCTATCCTAGGTTAAAAAGTTGGTGAATCTCCACCCTCCACATGTCATCATCCAAGGCATCAAAGTGTCCTCACACAAATGTCAACAAGTGGACCAATGAAAGTGTGAAACTTGTCACACTTTCCAAAAATTAAAAAAAGGTCCTTTATGAAAATATTTTTCAAATTAAATTACAAAATGGTCCCTAAGATGAAAAATAATTACTTTACAGTAATTACACAAATGACCCCAAAAGAAAGAGAAATTCCAAAGAAGTGTGCATCCACACCTCTAAGGAAGATAGTACACAACTAGCATGCTTTTCTATAAAAGTAAAAATACACATAGTATGGAATTTAAATATCATGGATGCATGTAAAACCATAATCAAATCCGAACACAAAAGATGTGGTTATGCCAACATAGTGACATACGGGAAAAAGACGAAAAGTGAATAGTGCCAAAAAATGAAAATGAGGAAATGAGTCGGTTCTCACAAGAAAGTTGTCAATCCAAAGGAAAGAGTCTCGAAAATCATTCCCGAACACTCGAGAGACACCAAGAAACGAAAAACTGAACTCAGAAGAAAAAAGACAACGGAAAAAAAAATATCTATAAAATTTGAGGAAAAAAAGGAATGGAAGGAAAATAACTGGGTCATTACATTATCATTCAGGGAGGAGAGATATTTTTGCATTAAGGGGGAGAACTTTTTGCATTGAGGGGGAAAACCATTCATCATTGCATGTTTAAATTGCGTTAATATTCATGCATTAAAAGTTGTTATTTTATGCTTGTGTTTATTTTCTTGATTAAGCTTCTTGGGTAGTTGTATTTGAGCTAATGTGCAGATTACAGCTTGCTACATGTGTTGAGGCTTTATGAGGTTTAAGAAAACATTTGCGGTTTATTTCCTTTAACAATCAATGTAATTTACTTTCCTGCTTGGGTAGACTGCTGAATTGTTTTTAGGGTTTTGTCATGAAATTGCCAAAGGAGGAGATTGTGAGATATATATATATTTTGTAATTGGCTAATTTCGTTGTCAAAACAAGTCCGATCGAGTTGTAATTTTTTGGTTCAAGGTCTCCTGGCAGCACTTGGATTTCCTTTTTGCTGTTTCTTTCCTTTTTAATCCCAACCTCTTTCCAAGTCCTATGCACGAAATTTATCATATTTTCTAAGGGATTAGGAATTTCAAAACTCTATATAAACCTTGTAAGTTTTCTAGGTTTATTCATGGCTTTAGGGATCATAAATCATATATTTTGAGAAAGCCTTTTTAGAGAAAGAAAATTCAGAAAATCAAATCTGATTATTTTGAATTTATTTATGAGAGCATACATATCTATTCATGAGTGATTTAGTGGTGTTGTTCTCTATCTCATCGGATTTGGAGCTATATTGAAGATTCAGAGATTTCATATGAAAAGCAGGATTTAATTCTTCTATATCGAGTTCAGATCTTGAAGAACAGAAGTAAAAGTGATCACACTTTGAAAGGGTTGGAGCATTCGTGAAGTGTTGTTTGATCTACCTGCTACTCTTCTACAAATATCAAGCATAAGCCTGAGGTCAAGTTGCTGTTGGACAGGGAGTCGCAAAGTCACAGGATCGTCAGCCAGAGTCAAAGTTCGGTGTACTTTATTTCAAACATAGTGGATCGATTTACTTTGGACTGCATAGTCCATGACGTTTTTCTCGTGCAAACAGTTGACGTATTTTATCAACTGGGGTTTCCTCGCTAAAAATCTTGGTGCAATCTCTCTACACTTTTACTTGCTTTACTTTACAGTATTTAAATTTGTGATTGTGGATGTTTAAATTGATCATATTGCTTAAGTAATTTAATCAATCATAAATTGAGCAAGTTGACCTAATAATCAGTTTAGGTCATTAAAGGAGTTAATCACAATTCAAATCAACTAACTATTTCCGCACCCCGCGTAACTGTTGTTTCACAAGGTGACATCAAAGATGATTTCGAGGTTCATGAATTAGCAATAACAAGAACAATCAAGCAGCAATAGAAGGTGTTCTCCTAAGATCGTAGATCGGGGGTAGACTCTCCACGAAGTATAAAGGAAGCCTTGATTGACCTACTGGCAAGGGATGCTTTTCGAACGGATAGCGATAGAAGAGAAGAACTTTCACGATATTAAGATATCTTGAAGCCCGCATTGACTTGTATATGTACGCTATGTTAGATAAGAGAATGAAGTTTGAAGATCTGGTTACCAATTCTACTAAGAAAATAAGGATACAATGAGCTCTAACAGATCGATAGAAAACCTTGCTAATCCTCATTGAGAATCGAAAATCAGTTTTGTTGATAGCCAAACAATGAAGAAGCTGGACTTATTCCCCTAGATCTATCTCATATATATGTCAAATGGCTAACTCGTAATCATCCTTTGGTTAAGGCAGTTTCCCCCGTTTTAGCTGATTAGCCTTTGGTTGAACGCTATATCCAATGGTGATAGAATTGCTTTAAGGTTGAGATAGTTGATTGGGGATTCTTCTCTTTGTCCGATTGAAAAGTGATGACGGTCGTAGATCCGTTGATTCAGTCTTTTTCGTCATATCAGGGATAGATTGAGCAGTTAGCGAAGGAGTGGAATGAAAAAGAAGAAAAGAACAAAACTGCACTGCTAAAGGTTGATTGATGAATTACTCTGGCAAGGGTTTGAGGATTGATACAAAGAGAATTGGTTCGACATACATGTGTTAAGCATCTAGCGAGCATTCTTATTTGACCCCAGGATCAGTTTCTTTTGACTTGCCCTAGGCGGACTGTAGAACTTGTCCTAATATACGATGCTAGTGTCGCTCAAATGAAACGATCTATACTTGGAAATCAAGAAGGAGGATTCCACTTCAGCATGATGAAGCCTTTCGCTTCCCAAGCTATGAACCATTGAAGGAGCAAGCGAGCTATCCGGCTTACCAAGGACAACAGTAGCATCCCTTTTTCGTGGTTTGGTAAACCAAAGCGCTGTAAACTCGAAACAAAAAGGTCTGACCAAAGGCTAACGCTAGTGGAACACTTTCTAGATATCCCGAATCCCATAAGCTACAGAGGTTTTATTTTCGGTCGCGAGACAGAGGTCAGAAGGGGTGAGTGAAAGTCTCATGGGCAGGACGATAAAAACGAAGGTCAAGTCTCTTAGCCGAAGTACTCTATTCTATTATGTATAGACTCTTACTCCACTTTGTTCTTGATTAATAATTTTCCTTATTACATCCTTGAAAGTCATAGGAAAGAGACCCATATTTGACACACTCCGTATCGTGAGGAATCGCTCCAAATATTACCTATGGACTATCCTTCTAAGGTAGATTCTCATGCCACCTCATTAGTTCGAACTTTAACAGGGGCATATGCTTCAGGATAGGAGAAAGCAGGTGGAGCTCCTGGACTTGTAGAGCGAAGAACCGGAGGTGCCCGAGTAAGTCAATAAGCATTCACGTTTGCACGCACACCCAACCCACACCCGAATAAAAAAATGCAAACAAAGAAAATGCTGTTTCAAAGTCAGATTCTTGCATTAGACATTTGCCGTTAGTTAGTGATTCAAATCCCTTTTTTCTCCCTTCTGATCCAGGATCCAGCTCGTGTACAGGTACCAGCTACAGCACCATTAGAGAAACCAACATTATACGACCAACCACCTAAGAAAGGCAAGGGTTAGAAGCGGAAGGGATAGGCCAACGAAGCCATTGCAACACCCATTTTCGGAAGATTTGAAACTCATTTTGGTATGATTTTTTAGTTCTTTTTAAGATCACCAACTAGAAAAGGAAATACGGTGGAAATCCATGTTTTATTGAGTAAAGCAAGCTTCCTTTTGCATTCTTTAGATACGCGTTTAGAGAAAGAGTTGCTTGGGCTGCCTATGTAGTCAATGAAGCTGTAGTGATTTCATAGCTAGACGAGTTGGATTCTTTAAGCATCTATTAGCAATTGAGGTAGATACGTAGACATTCCCTGAAGAGGTAGTCGTGGATGACGCAGCTGACCGAGCAAAAAGGGTGCTAGTGTAGTATGGTGATCTGTCGTGAATGAGCTTTGTGTAGTGGAGATAGTCAGCAACCGAGGGAAGAGATGAGGAGAACTTCGGATCAGCAAACACATAGGACTGGAGTAGTTGATCACATCTGAGCCCCTACTTACTATAGATAGTGGAAGCTTCTTTACATGTGCCTCTCGATTCATTTGACGAAGCTGTAGAATGACCAAAGGATTAATCAGAGACCTTGCCTTAGTTCTGCTCATGCGGTCACACTTGTTATTGCCGACGGGACTCATCTTTAACAAAAGAACCTTCCCATTCCTAATGTAAGATAGCTATTTGAGGATGACGATTTGCTTAGTAGCTTTCGCTTGAACGATCTCAAATCCCATAAGCCCTACTTCTTCGCACTACGGAAAAGAAAGAAAGAAACAACTGAGGGGTCAAAGCTTGGCTCTTACCTGACTGAGGGCATAGATTATGTTTGACTTTTCAACGGCAGGGATTTGGTAGCAGAGACTCTTAGGGAAGGCTCCCTTTGAATTGGATCGCAGGATTATAGAAGGACACCCGTAGGCAGGGAACGGATTGCTCACTTTGGATACTAAAGTTCGGGAGAAAATGAATTTATTAATGTTTTCATTAAGGAAAAACGAAGATGAAAGAAAAGATGGGTCAAACCCTTAGAGAGGAAGAGATCGTGCGTTAAAGCTTACGAGAAGGGGCATAGAAGAGGTTTTTCTTGTTTTCTTCTAGCCCGTTTAGTTGGATATTGCTTGACCTGCTGCTTGTTTGTCTCCCGCACACCACTTGATCGGGGTTTCCTTTACAGTGGCATTGGCAGAGGATGCAAGTTTGAAGACTTTGCCTGGACAAAGAATGCAAGGATGAAAGCTTGACCTACTCACAGAAAAGAAGGTGAACCTTTTAGAAAAGATTCTATCTTTGATTTACAAAGAAGAGAGGATACGGCGAGAAGTTAAAACTGACAGCTAACGGGCTGCGTGCTCCCCTTCCTTTGAGTCTTTCACTAAGCGTCCAGCTTTTCTTTATTGATCTCGAGTTTGTTGATCTACTGGCTGAACAGAAGAGGAAGAAACTCCATTTGACCAAACCAAATGTCACAGAACCTATTGACCGAACCAAATGGAACCTTTATATGATGTGTCACAGAACCGCTAGATGTGATGGACGAGAGTTCCTGGTTGGTTGGAAGATTGCGGATGTAGAGGATGGAACAGAGGCTAAGCAAGCTGATGACCAAAGAAGCAAATTGACGTGTTTGTCTTTAACCGGATGCAAAGGATGGAACTACTTGGTTGGTTGGATGACTGACGTGCGTATCTTTAACCGGGTGATGTTTTGGTTTGTTTGATGCAAAGGAGATAGCGGACAAAGTGACAAAGGTGGCATGTGTGTCAAAGTTTTATTGGTCAAATTCCATGTTATCCATTCAACTTAAACACCCAAAAATTACTTAGTTTTAAGGGTAAAGTGCATATAACCCCCCTCAACTTTCATCAAAAAACATAAAACCTCCCTAAACTAAAAAATGCACCCTGATCTATTAAAAATGTACAATTTAATGACAAAATGAATAGTCTCTGGCATAAGAGGTCACCGGAGATGTTTGATTACAAAATTACCCTTTTATAAAAGGACGTCGTTTTAGTGTTTGATTGGCTTCTTTACTGATGTGTCAAACAAATTGTGAACAGCCAATAATATTTGGACAACTTATTATCACTTTATCAAAACTTCAACGCCAAACAGAATCTGGGCCGAACCCAACCAGTGAAAGTTAAACTTTAAAACCCTAACTCATCCATTGCAACACCAACATAGCTACTGTACAAACCTCCCCCCTCCTTCCTCTCTATCTCTCTCTTATGTCTAACCTTCTCTTCCCCTCTCTTTCCTTTTCATGGTCTGCGATGGAGGCACCGTTCCTGCAGTGGTCATCGGTGTCACGAAAAAGTGACCGCAAGGTCGCGGCTACGTAGGTGCATCACAGCTTGGAAAGGTCGATTTCATGGCGACCCATGTCCAAAACTACTGCTCGGTGACCTTATGTCGCCGTGGTACAGGTCTCCAAGTCACCGGACGACGAAATTAGCTGTCGTGAAGAGCAGCAACCTTGGGTCGCGATTTAAAGAGGGTTGCATCACTGGTCAGCAACCCAATAATTTTTGAGAGGGACGGCGACTACGTGTTGCCGTCTATGGTGGTTTCCGGGTCGCGCTCCGGCGACCTGGTTATACGAGAAGATGGCAGCGCTCCGGCGTCCTATTCTCTCTATATATATATATATATATATATATATACATATATATCACGATATTTACTGGAAAATGGATCTAATTGTTGTCCTAAGGTAGCACGGTACCGTTCCTCACTCGATTCTAGAATGTTTAGAGGAAAGAATTACTCGTCTTTGATATAATCGGAGTTGGAGCGATCGGAATGGAGTCACCGGAGATGGAGAGGATGATCGGAATCGCCCGGTGGCCAACTCACCACCACCATCAACGTGGAGAATTTTCTTCCTACCGAGACCTCTGCATCAACAACTTCGGTGTAGCATCGTTCCTCTTTCGCCGGAGACTTTAGTGGTTTGGCCTCTGCTATTACACCAATTTTTGCCCGGAGACTTCACTTTGGCTGTTGCGATTGCACCGTTAATGCTTAGATCTTCTCGCCACGGTCATGGAGTTTGAGATTGGGCTATCACCGGTTTCACTGCTAGTTGATGCTTAAAACCTCTCGCTGGCGCCGGCGGTCATGGGGTTTCAGGTTGGTCGTATTGCCGCTGGTCATGGAATTTTAGGTTGGGCTTTTACCGATTTTAATGGAAAAAACCTTGTTAATCGATTTTAATGGAATTTCAGGTTGGGCTATCTTTTTTGGTTGTCAATGGTAGATTAAAAATCTAATAAGTGTGGACAACTATGACCAAGTATCTTGCTTGGTTTTAGAGGTAAGAAAAAAGAAAAAGAAAAAAAGTAAAGCTAAACCTCTGTTTTTTTGGGGGACTGATGGTATCATTTTACATGACGGTGACGAACAAGTTCTATCAAATCAGCGGCGACATTCTGGGTTTTAGATGCGGTTCGTTCTCGATCTCGAAAGATGGAGCGAGAAATACATGGAGTATTGTAACTTATATATATATTTATATATATACTACATTATATATATATATGTACTACAACATATGTATATATATGAATATAAGGTATATATGAATATAAGGGTAGGATTGGCATTTTCAATTTACAGCATATACACGTGACTATTTTACGGCCAAAGTTTAATGGAACAGTGTCACCTGACTTTTTTTGCAAAAAGTGTGATAGTTTAGGGGGTTTTTTGTTAAAAAAATAGTTGAGGGGGGTTCCTTGAGAAAGAGAGTAAAGTTCAAGGGGATTTTTTGCACATTACCCTAGTTTTAATAAGGGTAAATGACTCTTTTTGTTTTTCCGATCAACTCACCTGTCCAATTGTCCTAAAATATAACAAATTAATAATTCAGGAATTTTTTTTGTAGTTTAGGAAATTTGTTGCAATATGTTAATAGTTCAAGGTTTTTTATTTTTTTTTACCCTTCATATTATTGCCATTAGAATGCTCATTGATGACCTAATTATACAAAAAAATATGTTATGGCAATATTGCTTAGCAAGTTAGGGTTGTGGAATTTGAAAAACAAATGTGAACTAGCATTAGAGGTCATCTGAGTATATGGTTCACTAAAAACAAAGCAAGGCTTTTAAAGAAAAGGAAAACATGAAAAGCTATTCAATTGTGCTCTGCTTTTTCTATAATTGATTAAAAGTTACTGAACGAGGCTTTGTTTGATTTAATGTAATTTGCCAGAGGCTATTTATTGTTGTAGTGTTAGTACTTTAGTCATGAAGGGCATGATTGGTATTTAAAAGTTTTCATTAAAATATAAGTTTAATTTATCATGATTTTAGAAAATTATTTTAATTTATCATGATTTTAGAAGAAAGTGGATGCCAACTTCTCCAAAATGTTACTTTTCAAAAGAACAAAAAAATAATAATAATAATAATTTCTCCAAAATGTCATTCTAAAATTCAAAAAATTTCATTTTAAAACATGAATTGATTGATACTCATTCATGTTTTAAAAAAAAAAAACATGACTTGGCGTGGCAAAGCTAGTCATTTGTTTATGTCAAACCTAAAATCTCCCCTAATAATTGGGGGTAATAAAAAGCAGTCATTTGTAGAATTGAAAACATAAGGGAATTTTACATAAAAGTGGTAGTAGCAAAAGTATATTACTAACTCATTAACGTAGTTTGTATATTTACCATATCATGAACCAAAAGTGAAGACTTTCTATTTGAACCCCTTTTATAAGATAAAATTATATTTTCACCCCTAAAGTTTATTTTTATGCACAATTTACCTAAAAAACAACTTTTAGAAATTTTAGAATTTCTTCAAATAGCACTTAGAAACTGTTACACTTCACTAGAACTAGGTAATACAATGGCCTTCAATGAAGAATAGAAGAACTTAGATTTAGAATTATTCTAATACAGAATATTCTAGAAACTAGACAACAAAGATTTTAGCTAGGTTTATTAGTAGAATAGAATTTAATAACTTAGATAACTCTATAAAATGATTAGGAGAAAATCTAGATTATATTAAAACCCAAATAGACCAGAATTCTAGTCCAAATAATCTAGACAATAAAATAATATTAGTCGCTATTAAAGACATAAACATTGATATTAAAAATATTATAGAAAATCAAAAAATAACTATAGAATATTTAAAATCTTTGAAAACAGATATCCAAAAACTGTTACAATAGTTTTATGAGCACTAGTAATCCTGATTATTTAGCAGATTTAGCCGAACTTTATAAAATTGACAAAGACCCTGCAAGATTTACAAGTTTTTAGACAGACGTACAATCTACTAATATAAATATTAGACAAAATAACTTTTTAATCCAGTTATTACTCTAGCTATTTGCAAAGGTTAACAAACTTGAAGAAAAATTAGAAGTAATACAAGAAAGTATTCCTAGAGAATATTCTAAAGAATTATCTGAACTATCAGATAAGATAAAAGATTTAAAGTTATCCACTAATTCCTTCTTGACTAAAACGACTAAGCGTATAAATCTTTCACAACCACATAAAGAATGCCATTGTCCTTAGAAAAGCCAAAGAAATAATGAGGGTAGAAGATCTATATGATAATGAGAACAATGCTCAAAATTATATCAAAAAAGGAATGAAGAAAGTATCTAATAAAGTTAATCTTTATTCTAATAATTTATTAAATTTTCAGAGTAGGATATACAATCATCTTAGCCAGCAAAGGATAAGTGTAGTAAATAACCAGGTAATTCTAAATCTCATAACTCCAGAGGCTTGTCAAGAGCTTGAAAAAAGTAAATTAGAGCTTATGCATTTATAAGTAATAATGATCGGAATAGTAAGATTAAATAGATCGAAAGTAGGAACCAGAACACTCGCATATATTTATGATGATCGATGGAATAACCATCAACAAGCATAAATAGTTAGCGCTAAAATCGATCTAGCAGCCAACACAACTATTATAGGATGTATTCCTAATTTCACGATGACCACTAGAGAATTTAGTAAACATATAAAAATAGCCATATCCACAAAAGGATATAATATGACCGGACAATATGAAAAGTTATTAATTAATACTTTATTTATGGGAAAAACAGTTAATCAATATAGTTTAAAGTTCAAAGCTCAATTTAGTGAAATAGTTAAACCTTTTAGTAGCAAATATGTCCAGATGATAGAGGCTAGAAAAGTGAGCAGTATAACCTATGAAAAAACAAAATGGGAATTGCCAAATCTTACTAAAACAACTAAAAAGGTTCCCGAAAACAATATGATATATGTAAAATATAGTGGAAAAGCTAGTATAAGGTTTAGTAACTATAAAAGACAAGATAATTTAACAGATGATATTGAAGAAGAATTTCTTACTACTTTAGCAGAAATGGAATCTCCCGAAGAAATAAATGTCCTATATGACAAATTAGAAGATGAAATTCTGGATAAAATAATGTACGATTTTGACAATCTAGAGGAAGAAGACTTACAAGATAAGTATCCAGAACCTAAATACCAACTTATAGAAAGTATTTTCCTAGAACAGGGAAATAGTGATGATATTAAGAGAAATATTCTAAACGTAGGATTTGAATCCTTTTATACAACATATGAGTTAAACGTATTAAAAGAAGAATTGAATGTAATAGAATATAGAGAAGGAAAAGAACCAGAAGGATCCGCTTCTCAGACAGTCGATCAAACAATGACTAACACCACAGGTAGTGCTAATACCATAAACGATGACTATACCACTAGACAACGGTTAAATCCCACACAAGAAACCTATGTAGAATATAGAAATATACCAGATATGTACACTTGGACACAAAATCGTAGACGTTACGATAATATACCAGCACAACGAGTAGGAATAATATTAGACATATCACGACACGATCCCTAAGATTGGGCAAAAGTAATTGAAAATTGGGAAAATGATTGTATTAGGCAATCTATTCTAACCAATTTTGATAATAAAACACAAGCCTTAACTTATTGTGAAACTTTATTAAGGGGAACAATCCATGATTGGTGGCAATCGTATAAAGTAACTTATCCCAATGATTATGCCCTCTTACGTGATAATTTTACAATTCAAGGTTTTACCTGCCTAATAAAAAAGGTGTTAGTTGGTAAAGATAGATTATTAGACAAAACCTAATAAAGCAAAATGAAGCTTTACGTAATATATAATTACTATAGATTTGTGATTTTCGATATATTAGAGATTATACTAATAAATTTTTCGAGTATTTCACAGCCACTGGTAAAACAGGAGATAGAACATTAGTTAATAGGTATCTTCAGAAATTACCCGAAAATGTAGGAATTAAGATATGGGAAAAATGGTTAGAAATTTTAAAACACGATAAGTTAACCATAGGAGATAGAGTAAATCATGTTTATAATATGTTAAAAGTAAAATGTAGGCAACGTAAGGAATCTAAACAAATCAAAAAATAATTTTATTATACATGTAGGCAAATAGACTTTCCACCACAATATGGTTGTATGCCTTAGAAATTTTTTAATTATAAGTGTAATAAACCTAAAAAAATATAATCTACACAAAAGCAAAACCTACAAGAATTACCATATTAAAAAATCTTATTTAAAAAATAACCCCAGACAATTCAGAAAGTGACCTTGGTATAAAAGGTAAAAAATAAATAAAGATAATAATAAAAAGGATAGTAAAGACAACAAAGATAATAAAGTAAACACATTACCCACAAAAGAAAGAAATTGCAAATATTTTATTTGTGTAGATCTAGGACATATAAGACCAAATTGCCCTTATAAGTACAAAAAGAATCCTATTAAATGGATACAAGAAAAGATCAATATACTTGAAGATATTGAAGAACAGATAGAAGAATTATATGAGCTAGAAAGTATTTATGATTCCGAAGATGACAATGAAAGTATATATAGTATCGAAAACATAGATAGCGATTTCGATAATGATGAAGACTTTGAGCAACGTCTTCATTGAAAAGAAGATTTCATCTACACTATAAGCAATTCATCATGTCAATATACTTTAGTTAATTTTCATTTTTCATCTTATAATTGTAAACAATGTAATACATCTCGTCATTATTGTAAAGACCATTGTAAAACTTTATTATGTCATGACTGTTATACAAAATATGAAGATAAGCAATAAGATATTTTAGTCGAATCTATAAATTCAATATATAAATCATCTAGTCTAATCCAATTCCCAGTAACATTACAATTTAAAGAAAAACTAGTTCAAACTTCAACCATGTTAGATACTGGAGCATCTAAAAGTATAATTCAAAAGCATTTATTACCTGAAGAATCATTGATAAAGTTAAATTATAATGTTAATATGACTCAATATAATAATCAAAAACTTCCAATAACTCATTGTGTTCAAAATATTCCTATATTAATTAACAACGAAAAGTTTATTCTACGACAGACTTATGTAGTTAATAATATTCCTAGTACTTATGATTTTATTTTAGGATTAAATTTTATAAATTCACTCACTAGAAGATTCATGTATACCCATACGGGTTTACAGTTCTTTAAAAAATGAACATTTATTCCATCCAACCCTCCTTATATTCTTCAGAAAGAAAAAAGAGCTATTACGTATGTCAATACTTTACCTATGACAGAAGAAACTACAGAAAATTTATTTGATGTAACTGAATTTTTAGAAGATGTTTCTAAAGCATTAATGTTTCTTAGTCATCTAGATGAATCAATGATTTTCCTTAATAATAAAGCTATATTAAAAAAATCCTAAATTAAACATAGATAATATTTTAAGATTCGCTAAAACCACTTATATTTTAGGAGAAGATCCCCAGAAACACTGGTATAAAAATGAAATCGAAGCAAAATTGAATATAATAAATTCTTTCATATTTTTGCCTCACTTTATCTCTCTCTCTCCCCCGTAAGTCTCTCTTTCTCCTTCTCTTTCTAGATTTTTCTTTTTCTTTTAGTTCCAAATCTTCAAACCTTGATTTCTCCTTCATCTTTTGGAGTTTTTAAGTGCCGTTTACGGCAAATTAAAGAGCATGTAGAGATCTTCGATTTGATTGGAGCAAAAGTGGTTTTGGTGCACCTTAAGAATTTCGAATTCTAGGGCTTGGATTAGGCAATTTGGGGGGTTTTTGCAATCCTTGAGTTAGGGGTCAATTCATGTTTTCTTGTGCTTTTGTGAGTTAATTCCTTGTTAATTGTTGCTAGCATGTTTAACTGGTGTTGATTACCCCTAAAATGATTTAATTGTGGTATACAAAGTTTATGATTATGTGTATAAGTTGATTGGTGTGAAAAATATGTTTAAGTGTTGATTTTATATGCCTACCATGCTCGATTATGATTATATAAATCATGCTGTAGTTTCTTTGGAATTTCTTGTAAAACATGTTGTAATATTTAAGTTTGAATTAGTTATAGAATGATGAATATCGGCATAGCATGATGCATTAATGCATTAGCATTGGGAAGGGAATGGGAATGATATGATTTGAGATAAAAAAAAAAAAAAAAAAAGGGCTTTGGGAAAAGATTTTAACGAAGTGATTTTGTGAAAACCCGGTCATCGAGGGACGGGTTATGTTAACAGTTTGAAAAATGGAGAATGGAAGTGCTTTTTTCTAAAAATGGGGAGCGACATTCATGGCATTGCATTTCATGGCATGAGTTTATTTTATTATGACCTGAGCGTGTTGTACTTTTTCCCGGCATAGTATAATCCTGTTTCCTATTGTTCTATTCATTGTTTGGATTCATGGGGTTACAAGAGGTGTGTCTTAGGTACCACCTACTGAGCAATTTTGTTCACCCCTTATTTAACATTTTTCAGGGCTCGGAAAGGGAGTAGTAGAAGCAAACCCTTCATAAGGCTAAGGAGGATTAGAAATCCATTTTTGTTACCTTTTGTGTATTTGGATCCATTCTTTTGTAAAAGTCTCAAACCTTAGTAAATTGTATTCATTTTTGCAAACCACGATTATGTATTGTAACTACAACACTTAGTAGCATTTTGATGGAATGTTTAGACTATGTAATTATTTCATGATGGATAGGAAATAAAGTTATATTTTGACCAGATATAGAAGCCATTTAATTGTATAATGTCATGCTCTATTACTGTGAATTCAGAATTTGATTTCATAACTGGTCTAGTATAGTTTGACTCTCAGCTAGCACAATTGGAAACCATTCTAGAGAGTTCAGGGGTGTGAAGCCTTGTTTTGGCCAGCTAAATTTCATTATTAGCCGACCAAAACCCTAGGTTCGGCCTCCCGAACCCCCTTCACCAGCCGACCGACAGGCTATATTTGCAAAGTCCTGAGCGTGTTAATTTGAAAATCGTTTTAGCTGGCAGACCATGTAGATCAGCCGACCGAAACTGCCCCGTCAGCCGGCCGACCAAGGGCTATCAGCCGGCGGACCCTTCCCTTTTAACCTGTACATTTGACTACTTTGCAAAACTGTGTTCTTAGAGCATTTTGGACCTTGGACTGGCTCATGTGTCACGTATTAACGTAGGAAATGACAGTATTGTCCTTAATTGACCTTTGGTTCGGTTAAGGGCCTGGTTAACGGTTCAGACCCACGGGTTCGGGTCGTTACATATATATATATACTCTATTTGCCTCAACATGATAATATTACATATAATATATATAACTTATAATTACATATAATATATTAATTATATAACTATTAATCAGTAATTAATAATAATAGCTACGATTATGATAATATCGTTATATACATATATACCCATATATATATGTATAACCATCTATGGGTAGTATCCATACCCATTTAAACCTATCCAAGTAGTCTATACGACCATGGGTTTGGTCCATTACTACTAACCATAATCCTTAAAATAAAATAAAAATAAAAATAAAACAAATAAGATAACATTTAAACCATTTAATTCTTAGCAAATAATTACAACTAAACACCTAATAGTTAAACAACAAATACACATCATTTAACACCCAATTTAAAATAAATAAGTATTTCAGGTAAACACATAATCAATTAATTCAAATAAACAATTAAACAAACAATCAAGAAATTAAATAAATAATTAAAAATATAATTAAAACAATCAATAAAACACAGAGACTATCCTTTTAAAATTAGGGGTATTACATTCTTCCCCCCAAACAAAAAGAATTCCGTCCTCGGAATTCGCCGTTACCTTATTCCATAATGTCTGGAAACTGTGAGCGAATGACATCCTCCCGTTCCCTAATGGACTCGGCGTCATTATGATGGCTTTATTGGACACGAATTAATGGTAGGACTGTCTACAATACGACACGGTGGTTCCACATATGTTGCATTAGGCTGCAACTCAATCTTACCAACATCGATGTGCAGGTAATGATCCTAATCTCGCAGAAATTTCCTCAACATGGAAATATGGAACACATCGTGGACATGATGTAAACGATTCGGAAGTGCTAACCGATAAGCTACAGCTCCAACTTGATCCATAATTATGAATGGACCGACAAATCACAGTGACAACTTTCCTTTCCTCCCACAGCACATTACTCCCTTCATAGGAGACACCTTAAGTAAAACCTGATTACCAACCTGAAATTCCAATGTACGAGTACGACGATCTGCATAACTTTTCTACCTACTCTGGGCAGTTGGCATACGATCCATAATAAAAACAATCTTTTTTAAGGTATCCTTAATAAATTTAGGACCCAAAAATCTGCTCTCTCCAACCTCCATCCAATAAACAGGAAATCTACATGGTCAACCGTATAATGCCTCAAACGGTGCCATACCAATAGTTTTCTGAAAGCTATTGTTATAAGCAAACTCCATAAGTGGCAAATAGTCCTCCTAGTGACTCTTAAAGTCAAGGACACAAGAACGAAGCATATCTTCCATGATCTGATTAACCCTCTCGGTCTGCCATCTGTCTGAGGATGAGAAGCAGTACTAAGATGCAACTTTGTACCCATAGCCTGCTGAAAACTCTTGCAGAATCCTGACACAAAACTCGAATCCCTGTCCGATATAATAGATAACGGAATGCCATGTAACTTCACAATTTCTGTAATGTAAAGTCTTGCCAACTGTTTCGAAGTGAAATCAATGCGAATAGGCAAGAAATGAGCTGATTTGGTCAACCTATCAACAATGACCCAAATAAAATTGTGATCCTTAAATGAATTAGGCAATCCCTCCACAAAATCTATAGAAATGCTCTATCACTTCCACTCCGGTATAGGTAATGGCTGTAAAGATCCTGCCTGTGAGACCCCTCAACTCTAAAGCCACGGGTGATCAAGTCTAAACATAGATCCGAGGGATACCAAATAATTAAGTATATAAACAAACATGGAATATAATAAGAATCAGAATAACTAATTAAAGCTGAAAAGAAGTTAAATAATAAACCTTGAAATACTAATTTAATAATCCAATATTTTCAAAACCTCCATTATTATTACAACTCGGGTATCCATCTAGTGGACCTCTAATACTATCTCAACTGGAAATAAATAACTGAACTGAAAGAAAATCCAAAACTAAAATATGAAGAAGAGTTCTACGTAGTCGAAAGAGTGAATGACTGTCTCTGCTCAGCACGAACAATCTGTAAGACTGGAACTGTTGAACACCTGAAAAATAATAATGGGTCAGGTCCACGAGCAAGTTCTATTCTACTACAATCCAAACAGAGACCCGATATACAGATACATCCTAGACAACTCAACAATAACTAAATAGTCCATATATATACACACACACACACACACACACTAAGGGACTCTTACTGGACTATAAGGCGGTCTCAACTTGACTAGTAGGCAACATGCAAAACGCACCTGAAGTGGGCATGAGTACCTAGACCTAACAAGGTACACCACTATCATCATAGCCAGTAATGCATCCCACTGTATATACGCTCCCTAACTATCGATCCTGAGACTCAAGCTCATATCGTGGTACTATAATCATATATATATATAAATCCATCCAAAACCATGGTAATGTCATTCAACTGTTCGTAGACCTGACACAAGTTATAAGTAGGACTTAACATTATAGTTAATTTATTCCCTTATTCTAGAGTAGGTAGGACCTAGCGTTTTGAGCTAATCCATTCCTAATATGCCACCGTCACATACCGGCACATATAATCCACAAATTCAACAATTGATGAGATAAATAATAAATTTAAACATCAATTAATCCCTGACAAGCATAATAAAAATATGTAAAATAACATGATCATATTATGCCACTGATACATGATTAAAAACTGTATAATCAAACATAAAAAATTGCTAGAGTAAAGATAAGCAATTTAAATAATTCACATCAAATAACAATATGCAAATTTATTTAAAACTTCATATCGTTCAAGTTTTAAGTATAATAACGTAGATTAATCTTTCTAGGATTGTAACATGCTCATTTAAATCATTTAAAACCCCCATGAAAGTCCAAATTAGCATTCCAGCCTTTGAAAACCCAAAAATCCATCAAAAATACACCCGTAGGTGTACTGCCAGCAAGGGAGGCGCCTCCATTGCATATGGAGTCGCCTCCACTCCTCCCAGACTCCATATTTTCTGTCTTCGGTGAGTTCGAGTCACTCTGTCCTCCATTGCTAAGGTTCTTAGGTATCTAAACTGTGTCCCAACACATCCCCATCATGTATATAACCCAATATGCATAACTAATACCAAGTTAAAACACATTATTCATGTAACCTAATTCAAGATTGTGACGGCCCAAGTTTTTCAACCCGATACGTAAGTGATGAACTGAAAGTTGACCCGGTAACAGATCCAGATGTGGAAACAAATGATCAGAAATATGACAAATAAGCCCCCAGGGGCAAAATAGTTATTTTGTAAAAAAATGGATTTAGGTGCTATCGAGCACACCGCTGGAAATAAAATGAAAAACTAATTATGATGAACTCAAGAATCGCATTATTCGAAGTCCGGACGAAGGAAAAACGACAAAACAAAGAAAAACGGACATACAAAGCAAAAAGGGTAAACTGGTAATTATCCACGAAGATCCAGGTGCGACCGAGCACACCGTTGGAAAGATAGCAAAAAAATAGTCAAGTTTTAAAAAAAATTTACTCTATTTGGAGTCTGGACGAGGGAGAAAGGTCAAAAACAAAAAGAGAGTCATGACAGCCACAATGCTGTCGATCCACTGCTGCTGCAACTGAGAGTAAAAACGGGCATCTAAAAGGATTTTTTTGGAAAAACTTGAAGAAGAAACCCCCTTAAAATCAAGTTTTCTACCCAGCAATGCAGACAGAAACAAAAATATATATATACATTGAAAAATGCCCAAAATGCCCCCAAGAAAATCAAGGCAAAAGGGTAAAAATCATTCCTAACTACTGCCCAAGGAAAGGAAATACGGCTTCGGAAGGTTTTTAAAATTGCCTAAATTGAAAATACAATCTTAAAATACACCCACAAGACCCCCGAAAGTTTCAGATCGATCATCACACTTTTCAAAAATAAGTCGATGAATAGTACTAAGTACACTTGTATTAAAAATCAACAAAAAACCTGGCTGAAAGGATTTTTCAGAAAAAATGGGTTTTTGAGGGCCAAGATGACGTTTTCTGGAAAAACACAAAGAAGAAACCCCCTCGAAATCGAGTTTTCTACTCAGAATTATGGGTGAAAATGAAAAAAACACATTGTGAAATAACCGAAATGCCCCTGGAGCAGAATAGGGTAAAAACTCAAAAAAAAAAAAAATGCAACCTTAAGTTTTTATTTCATCAAGAAAGGTATTGTTTGCCAAAGTGAGCATGCAAGTGTATGTAATATGATAAAATAGATGTGCTACAATGGCCTATGGCCTAATTACAATACATTTATAAGTTTTCGCATACTAAGCCCCAAATTCTTAGAAATGAGCTACAATGGCAATACTTGAGTTTTAAGGAAAGCATACTTGTAATCTTTAAAGTTAATGGCCTTTGGCTTCATGTCATATATATAAAATGAACACTTCTAAATGTACTTAGATACACATTACAAGAAGGAAACCATCTTAGCTTCTAAAATACCATACATCCATGGTATACAAAATATATCATCCAAAAGTAAAGCATGCTAAACACATGCATGTTAACAAGAACACTTTAAACGAAGCTTCAAATCTCCAAACCACCCAAGGTAAGTGCAAATCTCCAAATCTTGTATCTTGTACCTGAACAATACCCCCAGTAACTTCGGGGTGAGTAAACAAGTTTACTCATAGGGAATGAGCATGCATTGACTTAATTTCTTATAGATTTTTACATTTACATGAAGTAATTCAAAAGGGTCATGCCACCTAACGTCTATGTCAAAGGTGAGACTCATGGGGCATCTTAAGCTACCTTAAATCATTTCTAGCATAAAACACATCCTTTATGCAATTTAAACCACATAGAAGCATGTTATACGAAGCAACACAATATAAATTTTCAAACTCATCAACTTGAAATCTAAAATATGAAAATGACAAAAGTGGGTCATGCCCCCTAACATCTATGTTCCAAATGAATCTATAGGATCATTCTTAAACTACATTTGAACATTATAGCATAGATGTACTTAACAACATCAAAATTCGCAATAATTCTTTAAAAATCATAAAACATAAATTTACTTAACAACATTAAAAGCATACTATGATTCATTCAAAATCATAATGTATAGATGTACTTAACAACATCAAAATCGCCAATAACCAAAACCACAAGTCACAATTAAACATGATTGTCAACTTGGAATTGAATGCGAAATCAAGTAGTGGAAGACTTGGACATCAAATCTCAGATAAAGCCAAGACCTATGGTTATTCCAGGCATTAACCCGCTGGGAAGACCACCCTAGCGCGCACTATCTCAATTGGGGAGAACTCATACCTCCAGCATTAGAGCCAAACTCTAGCCATATCACATGTAACAATGTCCCAAGACTTTAAAATAAACCAAATAAGTTCACAACTTATACATAAATTATATGATGCACAAAATCACTTTCCATGTACAAGTAGGTTGAAACCACACAATCCATGCCTTAGAGTTTCAATTCTAAAATTGCATATATAATGTCAAGTCTTTACTATGATACAATGTACAATACATACCATTTACTTAACAATTTAAGTCATGCCTCCATAGTAAACTTTAAACACTAATTCTATGACATTGTAGCAAGAAGTTTAGAAGGCTAAAAATATCAATAATTCACAAGAATCTCATATTACTACTACATAGTAACAAGTTAATAATTTAACTTCCAATGATGCACAAAAAGCATTCATATTCATAATGCTATGAAATCACAAGAATTTAGTAATCTACTAAATTAAATAACTTATCTACACAAGTTATATCTACTCAAATACATGATTAAATCAAGGGGATCATTAAATAGATTTTTAATTAATTCATTTAATTAAAATCTCTAGATTTCAAAATAATTCCAAATAGCCTCAATTTAATATATGTTAAAGAATATAGCATGGACATCAACAATATCAAGTTGAAAATCCAATTAAGTTAATGAAATACTTAAAATAAAATTAATTAAACTAATTAATCAATTTTCCTCTAGATTTCAAAAGTTACTCAAATGATCCCAAATTAATATATAACAAGGATTACATCATTATCATGCCATATATTAAGTCTAAAATGGAATACAAGCAAGGTAGCATTAAGTAGAATTTAAATCAAATTAAATTAATGTCTAGAACTTGAACAAAAGCATGGATACAAGTTGTAAAAGCATCAATAGCATGCAAGATAACAAAAATGTAAACTATAACACCCCCTACCTCAATAGAGAATTGAATCTCTATAATCCCAAGCAACCAAGCTCAAAAATGGGAAACAAAACAAGGGTTTTGAAGAGGATAGTGAAAGGAAACTTTTGTCTCCCAAGGTTAATGGTCTAAGGTGAATGGAAGGAAGCCAAAATGAAGAAATAAGCTATTAACCAAGCGTTCCACCAATGGTGGCTAGGTTAGGGTTTGAAGAACAAGTGTAATGAAAAAGATGAAATAAAAATGGTGAGTGAAGGATCTAATATTCCTCCACTCACTATATGCTCTTACACTACCTCTCACACACACACTAATGCAAGACTTATTTTGGTGCCTATTTTGTCACAAATCTAAGGCTCATTCCTAGGCTTAATCCTAAGCCTACACTTGTCAACCATCTAAGCCAACAAGTGCACCAATCCTAGGCCAACAAGTGGGTGAATCTCCACCCTCCATGTGTCAAGAGATTAAGCCTACAAGTTACTCCACCCTAATGCCAACAAGTGGCACCATGAGAATGTGACACTTGTCACATTTTTTGAAAATTACAAAAAAGTCTATTTTTAAAATATTTTACAAATTTAATTGTAAAAAAATTCCCTAAGACGAAAAATAATTATTTTACATAATTACTCTAAAACCCCAAAATCAAGAATAATTACAATAAAGTATGCATCCATGCCTTTTTACGAAAAAGTAAATAGCTAGAATGTATTTTTTACAAAAGTAAAAATACAATTATCATGGAAATCAAATATCATGGATGCATGCAAAGCCGGAATCAAATCCGAGCATGAAAAATGAGGTTATGCAAGGAAAAATGATAAACGGGAAAAAGACAAATTAGGGAAAAGACGAAAAGTGAATAGTGTCGAAAAATGAAAATATAGAATTGACGCGGTCCTCAAATGAAGTTATCAATTCAAGGAAAAGAGTCTCGGAAACCCTTCCAGAGCACTCGAGACGACACTAAGTGATGAGAAACCAAACTCAAAAAGGAAAGATCAACGGAAAAAAAATATCCGTGAAAATCTGAAAAAATGGTAGGGAAGGAAAATGACCGGGTCATTACAACCTACCCTCCTTAAAGGGATTTCGTCCCCGAAATCCAGCCCCAACAAAACAAAAGGTGAAACCAGGATAACTACAGTGTACATCACCTAGTATCTGATACAACGTGCTACGAAAGCAATCCCAAAACTGAAAGACAACGTACAAATCAATGTCATTCGCACCCACGTGCTCACGACAGGACAACCTCTCAAAGAAAAGTGACCACACGGCCGCACAACAAGTCCGAACTCACACACAGAACGCAAGGTTAGACAAAGGAACGGAAGACAAAAAGTGTAAATGTCCCTCCTGACGAACCATCATAAGGAACCAAAAAAAACAAGCACCAAAATAACTCCAAAATAACCACGTATCAAATCAAGGTACTAAACAAAGACGACATGGCAGTACGAATAGCGACCATAACCTGCCCACGACGTACTCAAATGTGTGGTAACAATGACAGTGCCTAGTGCCCGCCCACACTTACTCGTCAGTAAGGTTGCATCGACAACAACCAGCACCCTCCCACAGCACATAACTTGTATGGTAGTATGACAGTATAAGGCACCAATTGATAACCTACCCCCTACTAGGTCTACCCATGAAACCTATCGATACAAATGACATCAATGTCGTAAAACGATCATGGCCAAAAGCAATGTGGGAACCAGGCATCTGTAAGAATTGGAATGTGGTCCAAAGACGTTCCGGATGATCCTGGCCAATCCCAAACTCTGACAACAATGTCATAGGCACCATTATGCTTAAGGCCCCAAATCCTCAATACAACAAAACCAACATCTCTAACGTCTCAAATAACTCCTATTAACAGCATCAATCAAGAATCCAAAGCCTTAAAAGGAAATGGAAACCTCCATAAATCAAAATGAACCTCACTACAAGACATTTCATCAAAAGTCCTACATATCTTCCTGAAACAGATCAACTACAAGATCACACCGTAATTAAATATCAGATCCACATCCCTATCATGGATAACTAAATCCTCGAAATACAAGTCCACCACGTGGCACACACATCAAAATCCTTACAACTAAGGTCACAAAATGAATCGCTTGAAACTGTGCTTGGCATTACCAAGCTAAATCAAAATTCCTCAATTTTCATTGACCCATAAACAACTACTGGTACTACAATTCCTCAAAACTATGCCTAGTCATAACTAGGACGAGAAAACTCCACAAATAAGCCATATCCAACAGCGATCCTATAAAACTTCTCCTAAAAGTCAACCACATCCAGGTCTCCAAAACGGAAACAAGTCTCCAAAAGACATTCTCAAGAGAGCATTGAGCTCTCCTCACGAATCAAACAAATCCTCGATGAAATGGACAGAAATCCCCGTAAAATGATCTCGCACCAATCCACTCACTCTGAGCACCACAGCCCGTCAACAACCACGACAAAACTCCCCAAGGGAAGACACAAAAAAAAGGGAATCACCAGTCCTAAGAAGGAAAACACCACGACTCCACCTTTGAAATGAAAGACAACAAGGTCAAAGACTTCGCCCCCTACATGGGAGTAGGTTGACTAAAATCCATCAAATCCTCACTAAGGACTCAAGACAACAATGGTGATTCTCACGAACCAACCAACCCCAAAATTGTGCACAAGGCGACGAAGAGAAGAGACTCACTCCTTGTGAAATCCCTAACACGAACCAAGAAAAAGAGGAGAATTCCTTTACAAAGAATTTCATGACGAAACCATTGTAGAAACCGGTACACAAACAACGTGCGACTGAAGGATACAAAAGGGAAAACCAAACATGGAAGTCATGCATATGATAAGGAATGCAACTACCAAATAAATAAATCTACTCACATAGATAAAATCAAAAGTTCATGCAGCACGTCTCCACGTAAACATAAAAGTCATGTCACAAAAACGCAGTAACAACATGGCATCTCTAAGCATATAAGGAAGGTATGCTAATGCCACACAACAAGAAAGTAAATGTGGACATATTTCCACCTACTCATGCATTGCAATATCATAAATTATACTATTAATATGGTAGAAAATAAAACTGCAGAAGATAAAAATGATATAACAATGGACCCTATGGACATCGTGTCCTAGAGTGTCTAGGTAAAAAGAATAACCAGTCCTAGCAATAAACTGACTTAAAAAACCAATGTGACAATAACTTATCTCAAAACAAATATGAGCCCTCACTGCAATGGTAAGACTCTAACTATCCATCTCTGAATCTAGAGGTGACATTACAAGTGACACTAACAGTGCAATGCTCTCTCTACCCAAACATCAATTAATCGACTTGATCCCAAAAGCGTCATCACAGAAAGAAAACTCAAAGAAAATGACAACTATAGCCATACCAACAATAACCAAATCAATCACTACGATTGATCCCCAAAACAACTATCATCATCATTGATCAAAAGGACAACACCTATTATAACAAAACCAACATTGATTCCATCCGAACTGCACTTGTAGCTAGCCAGTACGGTAGCATGACAGTGCCAAGCACTCGCCCACAAACGTACCCGCCCACAAAAATCGCAATCCCAGAGGAGTTATCCCGAACAACTAAGGATCCTAAGAGGTCGATAACCTCATCATGGCCCAAAACCAACAAATCCATCACTACAGAAATGCCTAATGACTCACCTCATGAGAGTCTAAACAAAAGGTGTCTCTTCACCTACCTTAAAAGCAAAGCTAGGTCGACCATAACCTATACTACTGTAAAACCATGTGGACAATCACCAACAACCTCAAGGAAGAGTGCCTAAATAAAACCAAAAAACACCAACCATTGCACTAAGTGAAAACTCACCAAACGACCCAACCTCAACTCAAACATCCAATGACTAATCCCAAGTCCTGCCAAATATGCAAAATAATTATGCATATACAAATCAAATCTAGCATACATCATATGTCATGCTCTTTACACTAGAATAAAATCATGTTAAACAACGGCATACCACATATAGCATAGAATCACATAAACATGTTATGGGGAAGCATATAAACACATAAGTATGGCAACATAGGCATGATGTGCACCCAAAACCCGTCGTCCTAAGGTTTTCGAACCTAGGAGCTCTGATACCACCTGTGACAGCCCAAGTATTTCAACCCGATACATCAATGATGAATTGAAAGTTGACCCGGTGATGAATCTAGATGCAGAAGCAATAAGCCCCCAGGGGCAAAATAGTTATTTTGCAAAAAATGGATTCAGGTGCTATCGAGCACACCGCTAGAAATACAATGAAAAACTAATCATAATGAACTCAAGAATCGCATTATTTGGAGTCCGGACAAAGGAGAAACGGCAAAACAAAGAAAAACAGACATACAAAGCAAAAAGGGTAAACTGGTAATTATCTAGGAAGATTCGAGTGCAACCGAGCACACCGTTGGAAAGAGAGTAAAAAAATAGTCAAGTTCAAAAAAAAGTTTACTCGATTTGGAGTCCGGACAAGGGAGAAAGGTCAAAAATAAAAAGAGGGTCATGATAGCTACAGTGCTGCCGACCCACTGCTGCTGCACCTGAGAGTAAAAACAGGCATCTAAATGGACTTTTTTGGAAAAACTCAAAGAAGAAACCCCCCCTAAAATCAAGTTTAATACCCGGCAATGTGGACGGAAATAAAAAATATATATACATTGAAAAATGCCCAGAATGCCCCCAAGAAAATCATTCCTAGCTACTCCCAAAGGAAAGGAAATGCGGCTCCGGGAGGTTTTTAAATTGCCTCAATTGAAAATACAATCTTAAAATACACCCATAAGACCCCTGGAAGTTTTGGATCGGTCATCACACTTTTCAAAAAAAAGTTGATGAATAGTACCAAGTACACTTGTATTAAAAATCAACAAAAAACCTAGCAGCAAGGATTTTTTAGAAAAAAAATGGGTTTTTGAGGGCTAAGATGATGTTTTCTGGAAAAACACAAAGAAAAAACCCCCTCCAAAATCAAGTTTTCTACACAAAGACGTGGGTAAAAATGAAAAAAATATATATTATAAAATACCCAAAATGCCCTTAGAACAGAATAGGGTAAAAACTCAACAAAAAAAAAATGCAACCTTAAGTTTTTGTTTCATCAAGAAGGGTATTTTTTGCCAAAGTGAGCATGTAAGTCTATGTAATATGATAAAATAGATGTGCTACAATTCCTGTGGCCTCATCACAATACATTTACAAGTTTTGGCATACTAAGCCCCAAATTCTCAGAAATGAGCTACAATCGCAATACTTGAGTTTTAAGGAAAGCATACTTGTAATCTTTAAATTTAATGGCCCTTGGCCTCATGTCATATATACAAAATGAACACTTCCAAATGTACTTAGATACACATTACAAGAAGGAAGCCATCTTAGCTTCTAAAATACCATACATCCATGGTATACAAAATATATCATCCAAAAGTAAAACATGTTAAACACATGCATGTTAACAAGAACACTTTAAACGAAGCTTCAAATCTCCAAACCACCCAAGGCAAGTGCAAATCTCCAAATCTTGTATCCTGTACCTGAAAAATACCCACAGTAACTTCGGGGTGGGTAAACAAGTTTATTCGTAGGGAATAAGCATGCATCAACTCGATTTCTTATAGATTTTTACATTTACATGAAGCAATTCAAAAGGGTCATGCCACCTAACGTCTATGTCAAAGGTGAGACTCAGGGAGCATCTTAAGCTACCTTAAATCATTTCTAACATAAAACGCATCCTTTATGCAATTTAAACCACATAGAAGCATGCTATGCGAAGCAAACAATATAGATTCTCAAAGTCATCAACTTGAAATCTAAAATATGAAAATGACAAAAGTGGGTCATGCCACCTAACGTCTATGTTCCAAATGAATCTATAAGATCATTCCTAAACTACATTTGAAAATTATAGCATAGATATACTTAGCAACATCAAAATTCGCAATGATTCTTTAAAAATCATAAAACATAAATGTACTTAACAACATTAAAAGCATACTATGATTCATTCAAAATTATAATGTATAGATGTACTTAACAACATCAAAATCACCAATAACCAAAACCACAAGTCAAAATTAAATATGATTGTCAACTTGGAATTGAATGCGAAATCAAATAGTGGAAGACTTGGACATCAAATCTCAGATAAAGCCGAGACCTGTGGTTATTCCGGGCATTAACCCACTGGGAAGACCACCCTAGTGCACACCATCTTAATTGGGGAAAACTTATACCTCCCACACTAGAGCCGGGTCACTATCACCGCTAAGGCAGGCAGACTTTAGATGACGAGGCAGGTCCATCTCATGCCCAGGACCCCATACAGGAGGAGCCAGCTGAACCTATATATTCTCCCCATTCTGACAGCAGATTACACTCTGATGCTGGCGCATCTCTTTCTCATTCAGATGAGGCTGAGCATCCTTCACCTCCACTAGCTTAGCCAGCTCAGCCAGCCCAGGAGTTAGACCAGCCATTATGTAGATACTCACGCCTTTCAGTGGCACACGAGTCGGTCTTCGATACAGACTTCTTTTCCCGATCGGTACTTACTTGATCAGCATATGATGATATATTACGGAGAGGCCTTGCAGCCATCTTGCCCCTATGATAGACCCAGTGTACTCGAGGCTAGTACGGATGTTTTCCCAGAACCTCCGGCCTACCTCACGTAACACGGCGGAGATGAGGACCACCATTGATGGTCATTCGATTTCTATTACAGTGGATACATTGTCCAGATCTTACCACTATCCACATCATTGCCCTCCAGAGCTACAGGACACATATCCCACTCTCTATAGGCCCACATATGTAGACATGGCCATTTTATTCATGGGTCACTATGCCGGTGGCGAGACGTATGCCACCCGGACCTATCTTTCAGATGACCTGTGGTTCTTTGACTCTGTCTTGTTCTGCAACATATTCATAGCTGGCCATAAGATACAGCGGAGAGGCGACTTTTTGACAGCTCTGTACGCATTCTATTAAGGGCATTGGCTATCTATCCCAGCGCTCATCTGGAGCGTGATGAGGAAGCTCTATGATGACTACATTAGCAAGGAGAGCCCCAAAAGGGCTAAGTATATCTCATTCGGCCACTTCATCACCCAGATCCTACGTAATAAGCACTATCCCTTCCAGCCACGAGAGCATCCTAAGATTGGGTCCTGCTCGTTCGGAAAGAAGGACTGGGATAAGAGCTACAACGCTCTTATCAAGAGCCTTCAGGATGATGCTGTTGAGGTAGTAGAGGATTTGGAGGCAGAGGAGATGGCAGCAGCAGCAGACCCGGCAACGAACGACATACCAGTCGATCCCGCTGCCGTACATATGGACATCGATTTAGAGCAGCCTGCCGAGGACGCAGAGCAACACTCTCTAATTGGGTCACCCATTCACGATGCGGAGCAGGCTCAGGATCATCATTCTCCCGATCCAGCCACACCTGAGGCTCCAGCACAAACACCCGGCTTTGGAGAGCGATTCCAGGCTTTAGAGGATGCTGTAGTATCTATCCGGGCTGACACGGTCTCTCTCCGAAAGGATGCTGTCTCCATTAGAGCTGATATTGCTACCCTTCGTACGGATGTCATGACCGCATTCAGAGATCTATCTAGAGACATGCGCGGAGCGCGACCTGCCCATCCTACCTCTTCTTCCTGATCTCTCTATCTCTTTTCTCCTGTCATCTTATATATCTGTGATCTCATCATGTTTTTGATACTGTTATACTAATTTTGCAGCCGTGTCTGTAAGCTCTGATACTGGATGTATTGTATTTTATTCTTTGTTTATATATGCTTTCTTTATGGATGTCATATTTTCATATTCTTATAGCTATCTGTTTGACTCCATCAGGTGCATTCCAGTGACTTCTACTACCCAAAATTTTCAGAACCACCCTTTTACCTCTTTCTAATTTTTAGTTGCTATCCCATTTACACTTGTATGACCACTGTACACTGTTATTATCCCTTTTGTTATCTGATGAGTTTATCCAAGTGCCAAATTTCAGGACCACAGTTGATCCCAAGTTTGGGGGGGCTATGCCACCCACTTTGGATACTTCTGTCCCAGCCATTCTTTGTCTTAATTGCACTGGTATACTCTTTCCTTTTGTTCTCTTTGTACATTGAGGACATTGTGCCATTTAAGTTTGGGGATAATGTTACTTTATAATGTTTGTTTTCAAATTCAAAATTTTGAGCATGACTTGTGTATTTGGGGGATTTTCTATAATTGGTCCATGATTAGCTGTGATTTTGATCTTTTGAGGACTATATTGCTTTAAATTTAAAAACTGCATGACTTGAGGGTCCAACACTCCTTGTATGCCTTGTGGATGCAATTTATGAGTAAATTTTTTGAAAGATTGATATTTTGCTTGCACTTGTGGTCCACATCATCATGATTTTGTGATTGTTTTGAGATTCACTCTAAGATTCTACACTAGCACAGGCGCACACTAGCATTCATTTGTGGGGTACATGCTTTGTTGATTATTGAATTGGTTATATCCTAATTGGGCTAGTAGTGTATTGAAAGCTTTCATTCTTGATAAAGGTGGATAACAATCCCTTTTCACTAAGTAGCGAGGATTCTAGCCTCATCAAGCATTGAACTTCTCTCTCCTAAAGGTGGAGGGCCCAAACTCTAGGTTAATAATCGTTTATTCAAAAAAAAAAAAAAAAAAAAAAAAAAGAAGTTGCAAAAGCAATAAAAAAGGAAGACTTCTCCCAAAAAAAGGTGAGAAGTGGGAAATGATTAGATAGAAGTTGTTTTGATTTGTAGCCTAGTTGATTTGAGCTTGTAAGTCCGTAGGGGTGTTTGAACACCTAATGCCCTAAAGCCGTCTGGTTTAGGAGTCATTGACCTAGTGCTCAACCTCATGGATCGCTAGAAAGCTTAATAAATCAACACAATGCACCATGCTTCCATCTTTGATCCTAAAAAAAAAAAAAAAAAAAATCAAGTGAAAAGACTAAGTGCACCAAGAACAATAAAGCTTTAATAAAAGGTCTACTCTTTGTCTTGATGATCGGTACTAGATTTGTGTGCTAGTTTGAGGGTAAAGATGTAATCATTTCTTTAGTTAGCTAAGATAGAAACACACTTGATGCCGGTCCACTCAAAAAGGATTTTAGAGTTGTTTTGATTTGCATGATCATTTTCTTGATGTGTGGAGGACCATACTTGTTTACTTGATGTTGAGATTTTGGGAGATTGCTTAGAAATGTTTGAAAAATTGCATACTTGCGGTAGTTTTCTCCCAATGCTTGTTTGCAATATTGGTACCTCTTTTGAAAGAATGAGCTTAATGTTTGTGGGTATCATTTCTGGAAACCCTCATGAGCCTTTACTCGTCCAGTAGGGGTAACCTAGGGGTTTAAAAGGCTTGTTGCATATGCTAAGTGCAATCATGTTCCCTACGAAAATGGCGTTATCCATTTATTGCTTTCTAGTTCATAGTTGTATAGTTGTTCATTTCATTCCTTTACTTTCTAGTTCATTGCTAGGGACTAGCAATATTTAAGTTTGGGGGTGTGATGAGCGCTGAAAAGTGCGTATTTAAACCTTTTAAGCCTAGGTATTCTAGGACCTTTATCTATCTTATTTTCCCACTTTAGATTGATTTTGTATTATTTCCATTTTCTAGTACTTATCCCCAAAATAAGCTAACTCAGCCAAATAAGAGCATAATTGAAGCAATTCTGGGATGAATCAAAGAAAGGAGCAAAGTAGAACAAAAGGAAACAAAAGGTGGAATTTCAGCAACTTCGATCGATCTCAATAAAAGTTCGATCGATCCAACTTTCATCGATCTCAGCACTCCAAGATAGATCCAGACCATGATGTCATCTTTAGAGATCCCATAAGTTCGATCGATCCAACATCATTCTCTGATCAATCGAACTTTCTTGTCCTTATCCACATGCCAGATCTTATCCAGCTGTACCACCTTACCAACCACTTTTGCCCTTTTCCCAAAAATATCTTCAAAATATCTCAGATTTGTTTTTATCCAAAAAGGCGCAGCCATTGAGGATCGATTCAACTCTAATTCGATAGATCTCAGCCATGTTCGATCGATCGCACCTCAAGTTCGATCGATCGAACCTCCCAAATCCTGAGAAAAATCTAAATTCTAGCTCATTAAAAGTTTTCTCATATCCAATCATTAGAGGATTATTGGTGTACGAGCCCAGCTCATTTGGGGTGATTTTTGACCTACCTATATAAGGAATATGAGCCACTTTTTGAGGATATACTTTTGGATACACATACCTAGAGAAGATAATAATTAGTGAGGAAGCAAAGGAGAGGAGGAGGCTAGAGACACCATTGGAGACTCTTCATTAACTAAGGAGCAGATTTCTTCCATGGAGCTTGCCCTTTAGGGTTGGAGGACATCATCCATGAGTGGCTAGACATCCTCTTGGGGCTAGAGTTAGCCCTAAGCATGCTTTCTACTTCTTGATTTATATATTTTTGAGAGGATTTGTATTGTCTTGTTTATTCAATGATTTATGTGGTTTAATGTTTCTAATTGATCATTTCATTCTATCCATATGTCTATATATGCTAGAATAGCTGTTCATGTGTTTGTCTCTATTTCTTGTGTTATTGATGCATGTCTATATGTATTGATGCTATAGATCTAGAGATTGTCAAGACAAAGTGCTTAATGTCATGTTCTTGTGGTTTATTTGATTGTTCATACTCATTTCTTGATGGATTGTACCTCTCCCTTAGTTCTATACATTGAAAGATGATTTGCATCGTTTAGGGGATTTTTAGATTTGAATCTCTTAAGCTCATAGACTTTTGTACACTAGTCCATCTCTGACAAATTTAGTTGAAAATCTTTTGATCTGTTGACTAGGGTTTATTATTCACAAAAGTTATAAAGGTTATTGTCTAAATAAAAAATAAAAAAAATATAGGAGCTTAAAAAAAATTGAAAAATATTCAGCTTGAAAAGAAAAAAATTGAAAATTGCTGAATACTTTGCTAAGGAAAAGGCTACCTATTGAGATTTGATTGAAAACTACCATTAAACTATGAATTGAAGCTAAAAATGGAGATAAGTTGAGTTGGGGAATTGCTGACTACTCTTTAGAGTGAAAGCCACCTTGCTTAAAAAAATTATTCAAAACAATTTTATCTTAATGATTTTCAATCAATAAGGTTTAGACAATGATCTGTTGAAATTCAACTGAAGATGGATTAGATTGGATTTCACACACGCATATGAACTTGCTAGATTAATTTCTAAATTTTTCAGTAAATTTTGCAAGTTTGATTTCATGTTGTGATTACTTTCTGAGATTTGAAATTATTTGAAGAATCTGTGGAGTCAAATATTTGTTCTCTGAGTTATTTTTAAAATTCTCTAAAAGGATTTTGAATCATGTGTTGATTGAATGATTTTAATGATTGGTGATTTGGTTTTTTTTTTAATAAAAAAAAACTAAAAAATTTGCAAAATTCAAAAAGATTTTGATTTTTAGGTTTTTAAGTTTGTTTTTGTTAGTATTTTTAATCACCGATGTGTTAAAATATTTACTGAGAAAAATTGGATAAGTGTTTTTTTCTTCTGAGGATTCAAGACTGGGGGTCTTGAACCAGTTCAATGGGGCTGAACCGGTTCAAGCTTTGTGCACCAAAGTGCACTGCCCTTCTTGAACCGATTCAAGGGCTCGGGTTTTACTGTTTTAAAACTACTTCAGGCCTCATTTGTGTGCAACATCTCTCTATCTCTTTTGCTCTCTCACACTCCATCACATATCACAACTCACACATATATTCATATACATCATATCATATATTTTTTTCATTCATCCATGATATACAAATGTTCATTACATGATAAATTTGGGATTGAAGACAAGAGTTGAAGGAGTTGTGTGAACAATTGAAAGTCAAAATGGGTTTGAACAAAAGTTATGGAGTTTGGGATTAAAATCATAGAGGATTGGTTAAGTTGTTGAGTTGATTGAAGAGATTGAAGCTTCATTGTGCTTGGGGAATACATGGTTACAATTGTTGTTTGATTTTTGGGAGGATTGAAGAATAAATCAAGCCATTCTATAAACACTTTTGGGGTTGCACACTAAGTGTTTGATAAAATTCCTGAAAGAGTTACAAGCTTCAAAGTGAAATATTTTCTAAAAAACATGGCTCCTAAATTGACTAAGGAAGCAAAAGGGAAAGGAATTACAAATCCAAGACCTCCAAAAAGGTCCCGAACCGGCATCTCTATCCAAGAACCTCACAGTGGTTCACAAGCACATAGCATGGCTCCAATGGGATATCCATCAGTTTCTGGTATGATTGAATTTGCTGAGTTCCATTTTTACAATGAAGAAACTTGGAATATGTATCTCTCTATTTACCGAGATGGTCCAATAAAGACAGAGAGGAATGTTAATCTTCAGAAACTCCAAGACACAGCTGGGTGCAAGCTAGTGAACTACATCAAGTCGCATAATTGGCTTTACTTCACTAAGCTTGGCAAATGCTATTATTGTCCGGATATGATTAGCTATTTCTATGCTAATATCCGTGAAGTTCATGACACTTATTTCATTGTCTCTCTATTTGGAGTTGATTATAATGTTGAAAATGAGGATATTGAGACTATCCTTGGTCTTCAAGACAGTCGTCATTTTTATGGACATACTCTGCCTTTGACAGTCATGGGTCCTGCTTTTTCCCAGATTGTTCCAAAGATATGTGTGCCAAATTTCTCTTTGAACCAAGATAGTATTCCAGCTCAATTTCTGACGGATGAAGCTGCCTTTTTCAACTTGTTTGCTATGCCTAATCTGGGCTACTTTGGAAAAAATGATGGACTACCTCTTGAGCGAGCACAAGTGCTTTATTTACTTGCTAATAATGAGACTATACTGCCTACAGAATCTACTGTGCAGCTTATGATAGCTCATTACAAGAAAATTTTTTGCAAGTATTATTCTTTGTTTCCAATGATTATCATGGAAATTCTTAAACAGAAGAATGTGCAGATTCCTCCAAGGGCTTATCATAAGCCTATTATAACTGAATTGGATCCTCGTGCTTTGAACAAATCAAAGATTGCTCGGGAGAATGTTAGAAAAGCTAGGAGAACTGTTGATGAAGGGTCGTCACAGATTTCAGAAAATACTCAGATATTTCCTCCAAAAGGAAATTTCATGAGAGCAGATGCCAATGTCATGTATTCTCATCTACTTCAACATCAGAATTCGTTGTTTGATAGGATGATGGTTGAGATCCAAGATCTCAAACTATAGATGACTCAGCTGAGAGGACAGCCATCAGGAGTTCCAGATGAAGATGTATACAGGCCAGCTCCTCCAGATCCATCTCTGAGAGCTGAAGATGAAGAAGAAGATAAGGAAGGGGATGAGTATACAGATGAGGATGAAGAGGAAGAGGATGAGAGGGAGAGTGGTGAAGACTAAAGATTATATTTATTATCTCTAAGTGGTTGAGGGGATATGATGCTGCTTTTAATGTTATTTTCTCATGCATCATGACATCATGTTTTGTTTTGTTTTTGAACGCCTTGTCATTATTTTTGGATATTCTTGGAATATGCTTTCAATGACTTTAATATGCTTTATTTAGAATATGCTTTTTCTGTTCTCATGTTTATCTGCTGTTCTTTGTTAATTTGTTACAAAAAGGGGGAGATAACACAGTAAGGTATTAAGGGGGAGAGAACAAATGGCAAATTTTTTTTTGGATATATACTTTAGGGGGATTTTTTATACATTGTTATTTATTAAACTTCACTAATAGTTGTTGCTTAATAGTGTTCAATCAGGTCAAGTCTTGGATCCAAGAAGATTGGTGATTATATTTCATGTTTTGCCTTTTAACAATGAATGTAATTTACTTTTCTACTTTGGGTAGATTGCAAAAATTGTTTTTAGGGTTTTGTCAGGAAATTGCCAAAGGGGGAGATTGTGAGATATTAATTTATTTTTAGCAATTATCATAGACAAAACAAGTCCAAGTCGAGTTGTAATTCAAATTACTTGTTGTGTAAGTTATCAAATTCGACAGGGACTACAGAATTGTGAAGTTGTTCGAAGCTACCATAATTGACGATTATTTGAAGAAAAAGGTAAGAACAACACTTTAGGAAGGATTCTAAATAGGGTTGGACATTCTACTCTTTCCAGTTTATTCAGAACTTACCCAAGAATGAATCTAGGCTGAAGGAACCAAAATTTCAAGTCTATCAACCTTAAACCGGTTCAGGCCCTCTGAAACGGTTCACGATGCTCAACTTTGGCTTTGAAAAATCTCTGCCAAACTTGAACCGGTTCAGCTTCTTTGAACCGGTTCAAGAAATCTTGTTTACTATACAACTTCAGTTTCCTTATCCTGAATTGTTTCCCAGTTGGTCTAGAATTGTACCAAATCCTATGCACGAATTTTTCGTTATTTTCAGAGGGATTAGGTCATTTTCGAACTCTATATAAACCATGTCATATACATATGGTTTATCGATGGCTTTTACATCATTATTCAGATATTATTCAAAGCCTTAGGAAGATAATCGCTCTCAGTAAATCAAAGTTGATTTTACTGTTGTCTTCCTAGAACATACACATATTCACCTAGTTAGGTTAAAGTTATGGAGTTCAAATCCTGATCGTGATCATACAGTCGTATTTACATCGATCAGACAAAGCAGATCTTCTTCTATATCATTCAAACGATTGAAGAACAGAAGTAAAAACAATCACACTTTGAAAGGGTTAGAGCATTCGTGGAGTGTTGTCTGATCTACCTACTACTCTTCTACAAATATTAAGCATAAGCGTGAGGTTAAGTTGCTGTTGGACAGGGAGTCGCAAAGCCAAAAGATTGTCAGCAGTTGGGTGTTTGGTAGAACGATAGGGTGTGAGCCAAAGTCAAAGTTCGGTATACTTTGTTTCAAGCATAGTTGATTGGTTTACTTTGGACTACACAGTCCACGAGGTTTTTCCCATAACAGTTGACGTATTTTATCAACTGGGATTTCCTCGCTAAAATCCTAGTGTCATCTCTAACTTTATACTTTGTTTTATTTTATCTGCATGTGATTACCTATTTAATTGCTAAAATAAGTAAAGTTAGTAACGACACAGATCTGTTTTACAAAATCTAAAACTTTTCTTAATATATTCCGCTGCGTACGACTCACACAAAATACCTTAAGCGGATTGTTTTCTCTTTTGAATAACATGTGGCTCTAATCCTGGCTTGGCTATAGGGAGAGCTCTTTTCAAATCTCATATGAATCACAAGAGCATATTACACAAAGAAGGTGAGTGATTCGGCAATGAGGTCAGATGGAGAAAGAGTCAGAGGCGAACCTGGATATGAAATTTCAGGTTCATTGGATGGGTTTGACTTTTATGCTAGAATATTCAAATAAGGAATAACGTGCCTATGCCCCTTCCTATGCAATATTTGAAGTTTCGAGCTATCCTACATCTAAGCCAGGTTCACCTGTATGATAATATAGTTTCAAAGAAGAAAACAACATTGCATTGAATATAAGTATTCTCAAGGTTTTCCACCAAGTTCACCTTTCTGTTTTTGTTTTCCTTGGTTCGGAAGGAGCTTACCTTAGAGCAACATCATGATCACTTCTAAAAGAAGAAAGGAATTCGCTCGAACAGATTGAAAACCCTTTCACATCCAAATATACTGGACCCTACCTCAGATAACAGATCAGCAAGGGTCAAAGGGATCTCTAGAAAACTTTTCTCTCTCTAAAATTAAGTTTCAAGCTTAGATTTCATCCCTCTCCTCTACGATTTGATCTTTGTCGTAGGAGGCAATCTTGTAGAGCTTGACGAGGGATACGATTTGACCAGAGCCAATTTCCATTTGGGCTACATTGGATTTTTAAAATTTTGGGCAAATTTGGGGCTTTTCTCTTCAATTTGAGGTAGGGGTTTCGAAAGCCCAATTCATTTGGTTTTTGTGAGTTATTTTTCTTGTATATGTAGAGCATGATAATGTGTTCGATGTGACAAAGGTGTTAAGTTTCATGCCTATTTAAATTATTATGAAGATATGTGTTTAATTGATATTACTTCATGCCCTACATGCCAAAATGCTATGGTTGATAAATTAAAAGCATGATATTTATTGTGTTAATTTACTCCCAAAGCATGCAAGTATGTTGTAAATTTGATGTAAGAAAATTCATGTTGGCATAACATTAAAATGCATGTAATATTCATGCATTGACAATGGGTGAAGAAAGGGGAAATTGATTTTTCAAATGAAAAGTTAATATTTGGGAAAAGTTTTAAAAAAAATGTTTGTGAAAATCGGACGGCAAGGAGTCACCTTGTGTCTGTAGCATTAATGGAACCTAGAAGGAACGTATGGAGACTACTCTACACGTGGTTGAGTTACTTAGGCCCCAATGATGCTAAGGAGTTGCCTTATGTCAGGGATAGTTAGCGAATCCTTCTCTCGTGGTATAAGGGAGTTGCCTCGGGACAAGTTACATTAATGGTTTGACGGTTGTTGTGATTGGCAAAGGTTTTGGAAATGGGTAATGACATTGTATTTATTATGCTTGGATTATATAGTGCTAAGTATGTGATTATTTTCCCCAAATTAAGCATGATCCCCTTCTCTATATTCAATGCTTTGTGTGTGATTCACGGGATTATTAAGGAATGCATTTTTGGTACCTCCTACTAAGTCGTTGTGCTCACCCCTTTATTACCATTTTTAGGTCATGGAAGGGAAGTGGCGGACGACATTCCACCATAAGCTTAGACAGATTAAAGGGACCTTTAATTTCTTTTGTAGCCAATATAATATTTAACGTTTTGAAGAAATGTAATGTACATGTATCTATTTTACTTCAAACTTGTATAAGATTGGCTTATGTATTTATTTTGCCGATAGAAATAGTTTTGAGACCATCATTTTGTCTTTTGTGGTCTCATTAGGATTTCTAATCCCATGTATGGCCTTTTAGCCATTTTACAATGCAACTGGACTATTTTGTCTTCAATTAATACATTAAGCTTGTCTAATCTTTTTATCTATTCATGGATGATATTTCATGAAAGATTTGCGTCAAATGTATGTTTCCGGATGTGTTTTTTATCATATTTGAGATTGCAAATGGACTAGCAAGGGTGCCAGGGGATTAAACCATCAAAAATAGGCCTCAAATATCCCTAAGCACAAACAAGTCAACGTGTGGAACACTAGGCATCGACCGGTATCTTAACAGAACCAACATTCCATTTGCAAAGCCAAACCAGTCAAAATCTAGACCCAGACGTCGATCGATTTAGTTGAACCAGTTGACGTGTGACCTGCACATGTCAACCGATTCTTGTTGCTTCCCAGTTTTCACTTATTCTTCTCTTTTGTCCGATCTCGACCCATCCAATGATGCCGTGGTGTACTACAAAACATAGTATGATATGTTAATTATATTTGCGTAATGCCCTTAGATGACATTAGGTTCAGTTAAAGACCTGGATAATGATCCGGACCCTCGAGTTTAAGTCGTTACACCAAGGCTCTAACAAACTTGCTCCTCGATTCTATGGACCATTTCAAGTTCTTTGGCACTTGGGCCAGTTGCCTATAAACTTGATCTTCCATTTGCCTATAAGTTGCATCTCGTCTTCCATGTTTCCCTTCTCAAGGGCAAGTTGGGCTTCACTACTATAGTCTCCCCTACTCTTCCTACAATTTCTTATCAAAGTGTTACTAACTGGGTTCCACTCAAGATTCTGGATCGTGGTATCTTTAAGTTTTGCAATCAAGTTGTTTCTCGCCTCTTAGTCTAATGGGTTGGCCATCCAATTGAAGATGCAATGTGGAAAAACTATTACTGTAGGTGCTAAATTTCTCTTTACTAAAATAAATAAAAAGAAAAATATAACTCACTCAGAACAAGCAAATATATTACTCAGAAATAAGTGTATAATGCTCGATGATCTTATTGGAGGTCTAGGCCTCTATTTATAGGAAACAAAGTGGTGGAATCATGGTAGGACTCGTATGGCTTGTCCTCCAATCCATTCCATGTATAACATTCTTTACAATTACAATCCTTTCCTTTTTTACAATTCTTTCCATGCAGAACTTTCCTTGCACAGAACTTGCTTTCTTTGTTGATTCATTTAGATAGCAGGACTGGTCAACCTTTAATTAGGATTAAGCTGAATGTGGGCTGATCCAGACGATTCAGCTAATAGGCTTGGAGTTCACCCTTGGTGCCTTAGGCTGTTGATGTCTGGGCTTGGTAAGTGGGCCGGATGGCCTGGGTCAGTGGTCTATATGGGAGCCAAGACTTTGTCTGGGCTTGCTCTAGACTGGGTTCTCCTAATTTGGGCTTGACACCAATTGGGCCCTTGTTGTACCTAAGATAATTTTGTAGTATGATGACGTGGACGATTCTTACTAGAGGGAGGGATTTTTTCCCTCTACACTTTGCCCCCAATTCCCTCTTTAATTGGACTACGGCTTCTAATTAAAAGGGAATTGAAGCTACATGGTTGCTAATTCTTCAAAAGGCGGTTCAATGCCGTTCTGACTAAAAGGCCTCTTCATAGTTCGTTCCTGACTCTACGACGTTCACTGTGTTTTTTGCTTCAGCGTGATCTCAGGTTAGTTTCTCATTTATTTGTCTAATTTTTTTTCACATCATGAGCTCCTCCCCCACTTACGATCGTATAGACCTTATAGACTCAGATTCCACACCTTCTTCTTCTCCCAATCTTATTAGGATTCCTCCTCCAAGGGTTTCTGACCTCGTTAAACTCACAAACGATTCAGTTGTTCAAATGGATGCCTCTCCTTCACAAGCTGCAATATCCACTTCTAAGTCAGATTGTGTGTTTACTAAAGAGGAGAGAGAGTTAATTTTGTCTATTCGGCGTATCAAGTTCTCTATTGAGTTCATAATAGAGGATTTTGAGATTCCTGATGGGGTTAACATTGTTGAGTACCCAGATGGGGCTGATTTCATTTTGGCGAAGGTGTAGGGGACAATGAATTGCTTCTATCAGTCGGGTATCTTAACGCTCTTCGGTTTCCTCTTCACCCCTTCTATCATCTAGTCTTTAATAAGTTAGGACTTGCCCCTCTCCAAGTAAACCCTAACTTTTTTCGAGTGATCTCGGCCCTTCTAGTTCACCGAAGGATGGAGAGTCTTGACTTGACTCTTGTTGATCTACTTATTACCTACACCATCGCCAGGCATGGGACTGAGCCTAGCTGTTTCTACTTCACTTTCCCTCTTCAACAGAGGATATGTACAAACCTCCCTACCTCCGAGAAGAAGTAGAAAGAGAAGATAATAATTGTGAAGGGGAATTGGTCTATGGATAAATCGAATACCTGCCCTATTCCTCGCAAATTTGGGAAGCTAGGTAAAGGATATCTTCCCTCATTTCATGACAAGTGTTCTGGTTGTTTCCTATGCCAAGTTTTATTATTTCATCATATTTATGAATTTCTTGGTCTTCTTTCAGCAACATTCCCCTCTTCCGCAGCTAAGAAGAGACTTGTTTTTTCTTGAAGCACAAGTTTAAAGCAAGCCCCCTTCGGTTAAGGAGCTACTCACTTCATCCAACCTTCAAGAAATTGCTTCCAGTGCTGCAGCTGCAGACCTTATGGACTTGGCACTTCTATCCTTTGACAGCTTCCCTCTAACTGAGGAGGAAAAACGGAGAGCTGAAGCTTTAAAGAGGAAAGCTATTAAGGAGCAACCCTTGTTGGTCATTAGATCGACTGAGCATGAGAAGGAGGTGGATGAACCTCCTCTCAAGAAGACAAGGTCAAACCCTCCCTCCAGCAGCAAGGGCAAGAACATCCCCAAAAGTAAGGGGAAGAAGGCTGGGGAAACTGACCCGGAGGAGGAAGTCCGGGCTTACGTTCAAGCTGAGTATGGAGAACCTTGGAGACCCATCTTCTCAACGGTTGACAAGTCAATCCTTCATTCCAGGGATTTAATAGTCTCTGACCCTTCTGCTACCTTGGCCGTTGCTCGAGGGATGTGGCTACCCAAGGTTGAAGAGATCATTGGGAATCTGGGGTTGGACCAGCTGCTACCATCTGCCCCAGTTGATGCTATGAAGGTTTACTCTTTTCCCTCCACTTGCTTAATTCTTTAGATTTCTTTTCACCGCATATTTACTGATATTGTCATTGTTGATCATGTAGAGTCTGTACTAGACTATGGCACTATTTGCCATTGCTAAAGCTCAGTCTCTTTCCATAAAGAAACTGGAAAGGGACCTGGGCAGTGCTGAGAAGAAAGCTTCACACTGGGCTATGAGTGCGAAGATTGCTTCTGATGCGAGGGATGTCTATAAGAATCGCCTGGCAGCTTCTGAGGTGAAGGTGGAGACTCTGGAAGCTGAAGTCTAGTGCTTGAATGACGCCATTAGTACCTACATTACTGCTGGGAGGCAAATACAAGGACGCTACTCCACCATTATGCACTTATCCAGTGTAAAGGCTTTCAGGTTCGGCTTCAGCCAGGGCTCTAGTGACAAAGCAAAGGATCCAGAAACCTTTAATGCTGATATGGAAGTGTCCTTCCCTTATGCTGAGGGTCCAAAGGCCCAAGAGGCTGAGGTGCTCTTTGCTGAGATGGTGAAGGCTCATCCAGACGATTATCCAGCTTCAAGCTTGCCAGCTCCTCCATCTTCTAACCTGCCAACTCCTCTATCCACCAGTCTGAATGTAGTGGATGCCTTTAACTCTACTCCCTTTGATCCAAAAAGGAAGTAGAGTTGTGTAACTCTTTTTTCTTTTTTGTTTTGAAAGAATGAATGTAGAAACTATATATTTTTGCTCTTAAAATGCAATGACTACATTTATTTTGAAGTCTTTTTCATGTTTGTGAATGCCTCTGGTTTTTGCACGACTATACTGTAATAATGTGCTCCTATCCTCAGGGAGGAAGGCTTATTGCCTGAGAACCTTGGACCTTTTGTCGTCCGAAGCAAAAATAGGACAATTGATAAGAAGGGAATCACTCTGACTGTTTAATTAATATCTAAGGATGGTTTCTCCGTCTAGTATTCTAACCGTCAAGGGAACCCTTCTTGCCACTGATTTGTATGGCATAGATATATCAATACTTGTTTTCCTTGTATTATTTCGATGTGGGACGAAACTTTCCACCAGTTATATACCATTAGCCCATTAAACAAGGATCTGTGGGCGTATTGTCATAGAGAACTTTTGCCCCTAATTGGTTTTATACCTTACTGGCGCAGCTTCGGTCTTAAATCGTCCGAGGTGGTACACTCTTTGGCTCGGCCTCGGACTTAAATCGTCCGAGGTGGTATACTCTTTAGCTAGGAGCCTGAGAGGAATTATATTGCACTGGATTCCTGTCGTCCGAAGCAATATGCTCCCCGGTCACGAGCTTGGGAGGAGCTGTGTTATGCCAGACTCTTGAGGTCCGAAGCGATGTATTCCTCAGTTATGACTCTGGGAGGAATTGTTGTATGTCGGACTCTTGAGGTCTGAGCATTGTATCCCTTGGCAATAAACCTAAGAGGAACTATATTGTGTCGGACTCTGAGGCATTGTATTCCTCGGCTATGAGCCTGAGAAAAACTGTATTGAGCTAGACTCTTGGGGTCCAAATCGATGTGTTCCTCGGCTATGAGCCTGATAGGAACTGTATTAAGCTGGACTCTGGGGGTCCGAAGCAATATGTTCCTCAGCTATGAGCCTGATAGGAACTGTATTGAACTGGACTCTTGGGGTCCGAAGCAATGTGTTCCTCGGCTATAAGCCTGATAGGAACTGTATCGAGCTGAACTCTTGGAGTTCGAAGTAATGTGTTCCTCGGCTATGAGCCTGATAGGAACTATATTGAGCTGGACTCTTGGGGTCCAAAGCGATGTGTTCCTCAGCTATGAGCCTGATCTGGGAAACTCACCAAGTATGCAAGGCTGGCCGAAGATTCAAAAATGTCATGAGGCCAAGAAAAAGAGTAACTGTGCCTGAGAAGTCCCCCATACATTTGCTTGGGAGACTTTCTTTCACAGAGACTCTCTTCGTGGCAACCAAATGTAGTGTGATAACTCTATATTTACTATACACCTCTTGTACTCCTATTCGATGTGGGACAAGGGATATATAAGCCAAAACCTGGTTTGTTTGGAAAGAACAAAAATTATTGCAAAGAATGCCCATTGGTACTAAGGCTTTGAACACAACTTGGGCTAGGCCGTTATTGTTACCAATGGGCCCTCTTTGCAATGCACCCAAATACTTTAATATTTTCCCATATAAACGCACGTATAGAAATAGTTTTTTTCGATGTGGGACCACAATAGATAAGTGCTCTGAGCTACACATATTTGCGATTTGTGTCCAAAAACGAAAGAAAAACTGTAAAGCGCCTTTGGGTCTATGATCTAAGTAGAGCCTGAATGTTCGATGGACATTCGTGGTAATGCACATGCACTCTAAAGTACGTTTTTATGAGAAAGGACTTGTAAGTACCACTAAAAAGCCAAAAAATTATATAGCTTTGTTTTGTTTGTTTTGTGTTTTGTGGTAATATCCTTCTTTTGTTGTAATATCAACAGTAGGGTACATGCTTTTATCACCATATCAATAGTAGGGTACATGTATTGCCCCCTATGACGACAAAAGAAAATAACAAGAAGTAATACCCCACATTACTAAAGTAAAAGGAGTAACGTTGTGTGCAACTCAAGAAACTTTTATTATATGGGCCTAGAAACAGCCATACTTGGATAGAAAATAGATGTATATTGTTTGTAAATGGAAAGTAAACAAACTATATTATCTAATGATAGTACCTTTTCAAGTGTATTACATTCCATGGATGTGCAATTGGATGCCCATCAGCTTCCGCCAACCGGTAAACTCATTTTCCTACTACCTCTATGACTGTGTAAGGTCCGATCCAATTGGGCTGTAACTTTTTTACATGGCCTGTTTCTAGCTTCAGCACCCAATCTCCTTCCATAAAACGTTTGAACCTGACTCACTTGTTGTAACTGTTACGCAACTGTTGCTGGTACAAAGCGAGCCTAATTGTTGCGGCATCCCTCTTTTCTTCCAAGAGATTGAGGTTGTGTTCAAGCTATTGATCATTGTTGCCTTCGAGCACTAAGTGGGTCCGAAGAGTTGGAACTGCTGATACTGTGGGGATGACAGCCTTAAACCCATAGGCCATGGCAAAAGGGCTTTCTCCTGTTGGCCTTCGTAGGGTGGTTCGATATGCCCAAAGCACCTGAGGTAGATTCTCGTACCATTTTGATTTGAGCTTTTCTAACTTTTTCTTCAAGCAGCTGAAAATGGTTTAGTTAGTTATTTCAGCCTGCCCATTTCCCTGAGGATGGCTAACTGTAGCAAGCTTCTACCTAATTCCATGCTCATCGAAGAACTCTCTGGTGCTTCGGTTATCCAAGTTCGGGCCATTTTCAATCATAATAACATTCGGCACCCCAAATCGGTAGATTATATTGTTCCATAGAAAACTCTTCACTTGTTCATAGGTCACGCTTGAGTAAGCTTCGCTTCAACCCATTTAGTAAAGTAATTTGTGGCTAGCAATACGTATTCCTTTTTCTCCACAGTTTTGGGTAAAAGACCGACCATATCAATCCCCCATTGAGCGAATGGCCATAGATTAGCCATCGCGTGCAAATCTTCAGCGGGTTGATGTTTCATTCGACCATGCCGCTAGCACTTATCGCATCTTCTAGCATACTCTTCAATATTACGAGCCAAGTAAGGCCAGAAATAACCTTGAGTCAGGACCTTATGTGCTAAGGATCTACCTCCAGAGTGGTTGCCACAATCCCCGTCATGAATCTGCTTTAGAATCATAAGGGCCTCAGTGGGACTTAAACATTTCAGGTAAGGACCTGAGAAAGACTTTCGATATAATTGATTATTGATGATAGCGTATTTAGCTGCGGTGAGCTTGAGTTTCCGTGCCTCGACCTTCTGGTTCGGAAGAGTCCCCTCCTTAAGGTAAGCTTCCAATAGATCCATCCAGCATGGTTCGTGTGAAACGTCTAGGATCACCATTATCTCCTACCGAGGGCTTATACTTGGTTCGTCCAGGATGTCAATTGGTACGATCTAGACCAAATCTTCATCCGAAGAAGACGCTGTTGCAGCCAACTGATCTTGTAATGACCCGGATTTTTCGAATAAATTTTATCCGCTATCTTTTCCCTTCTAAGTTTGGTTTCTTGTCGATTAGTGTCGTCTCGAATGCTCTGGAGTGATTTCCGAGACTCTTTTCTGTGGATTGACAACTTCCTTTGAGGACCGAGTCAGTTCTGCACTTTTCGTTTTTCGACACTATTCACTTTTTGTCTTTTCCCTATTTTGTCTTTTTTCCTATTTCGTCTTTTCGTCGTTTGTCACTCTGTTGCGTAACCACACTTCTTATGTTCGGAGTTGGTTTCTGACTTCGCGTATCTTCATTCTCAATGATTTCTATGAGATACGTATCTTTACTTTCGTGAGAAAGTACTCTGGTTGCTCCCGGTGTCCATAGAGGCATAAATGCAAAGTTCTTTGGAAACTTTTTCTTTTCTTGGGGTGTTTTTCATAAATATCTTTTGAAGATATTTTATTTTAGGGGTATCTAAGAAAATATCTTTTGGAAGATATTTTCATTCTGGGGCAGTTTCGTAGTTTTCACTTTTTGGAGGGGTCATTGTGCAATTAATGAAAATTATTGCTCAATGCCTTGTTTTGAGCCTGGATCCTCATATGGGATTCATTTTCACATTTCGTCAAGTTGTGAACTCTTAGAATTTCCTCCTGGACGATGTTTTCCAGTTTCAGGGTTTTTGGCCCCAATTTGCGCTAAACTTGTTTTGGACATAACTCTCTACTCGGGACTCAGTTTTCAACACCGTTTCTTCCGTTGTTCATATTTTCTCATTTAGAATCTTTTTCATTCATAGAGTTTTGCCATTTGAGCGCGTCTGCGTGAATTCCAATTTTCCGGACCCGGCGGGGCCTGTTCGGGGCACTTTTTGAGTTTTTCTATAAATAGGAGGTCTTAGAAAGAAAAATTAGATTTTTCTCTCTCTCTCCTCTCTCATGGCCGGTCCAAGCTACATCCATGGCTGCCATCTTCTCTCTCATCTTTTGGACTTCTTCCCTTTATTAAAAAGTGGTGATGCTTTTGTGTTTATTGCTCCCCTCGGCGAGGCCTTCAATTCCAACCGATTGGAATCTCATTTTGGCAATTTCTTGAGTTCGGGTTTGAAGTCTAGTTGTGTTTTTGAGGGGGATTCCTTGGGATTCATGTTCGTGGTGTTGTCCCCGACAAAACCTAGGAGTTTCGTCGGATTCGGAGCCGATTTATTTTGGTGGGGATTTGAGATTTCATCTCAAATGGAGGTAGGGAATATTTTAGGATTTTATATGCATTGTATTGTGTGTTTTCCATGTTTATACAACCTATATGCATGCCTTGTATCAAATCTAGGAAATTTGAAACATTTAATTCTTTGTATAAGATTTAATTTTCATGATGATGAGAAACTTGGTTTTGAATTGTGGCATGGTAGAAACTCTTATTTTAATATGTTGGTTAACATATATTAAATTAGAATTAATTAAATAAGAATTGCTCTTTTTAATTAATATTTATCTTTTGTGAAAAATTTAAGTTCATGGCCATACCTTGCATGGAATTGAGTTGTGTTATGTTTCTAAATTAAGTTTTGGCATGCTTATTAACATACTTTAATTTGAGAGCATTTGGTTGAGTTTGAAAATCTAGAAACTTTAATTAAGGGAATTAATTAAAATCTATTTTGGTGGTTTCATGGCCTAATTAAGCTTGTGTGTGAATATATGTAATGACCATGATATGTCTATTAACATATATTAAATTAGGCCTAATTGGAAATGATTTGAAATCTAGAGAGTTTGATTATTTTGATGTAATTAAATTTTGATTGTTTCTATTTTAAGAGCATGGATTTAGACTTGTGATGTATTCACTAGATTGTGTTATATGCATTGAAGAGCATTGTTGTTAAGTTTATATTCATGAGAGTATGTTTCTAATATGAATATATTATTGGCTTGTGATTTCATAGCATTATGGATATGAAATGCTTATTATGCACAATTGAGAGTTATATTGCTAACTTGTTACTATGTAATAGTAATATGTATAAGTTATGAACTTATTTGGCTTATTTTGGAATCTTGGAACAATGTTGAGTTAAGATGGCTAGGGTTTGGCTCTAGTACAGAGACGTGAGTCCTCTAAGTCATTGAGATAGTACGCACTTAGGGTGGTCTTCCCTGCGGGTTAGTGCCCGGAATAACCATTGAGGTCTTGGTAGAATTCCGAGCATGATGTCCAAGTCTTCCACTGTTTGTTTTCGCATTCAATTCCAAGTTGACAATCATGTTTACCTTGTTAACTTGTGGTTTTGGCTATTGGCGATTTTGATGTTGTTAAGTACATCCATACTAAATTGATATATTTAGTTGATTTCACACTTTAAGATTTCTAGTTGATAACCTAGAGAATCTATGTCTTGATGTGTGGTATTAGATATTCTAATTATGCTAAATTTTTATATTTAGTTGATGTTGCATTTTAGACTTCAAGTTGATAACCTTGAGAATCTATATGTTGTTGCTTTGTGTAAACATGCTCCTATGTTGTTGCTTTGTGTAAGCATGCTCCTATGTTGTTGCTTTGTGTAAGCATGAACCTATGTTGCTATAATTGCATGAATGAGGTGATTGATGCTAGAAATGATCTTAGTTAGCTAGGATGCTCCTTGAGTCTCACCTTTGACATAGACGTTAGGTGGAATGAACCACAATGATTAAATCATGCAACTTGTAAAACGTAGGTCGATGCATGCTCATTTCCTACGAGTAGCTTTATGTTACTCACCCCTACAATACTGGGGCATATTTCAGGTACAAGAATCAAAGTTAAGGCCTTCATTATGCTTGGATGGTTTGTGGACTTGGAGACTTCCATTTTTGTGAAGGTTGGCTTGGAATGCCAATTGTAGTCTTATATGTCAACATGTTTACATTTGATTCCTTATATGTAATGTGTACATGAGTACACTCTTTACGATGTATTTGATATGTATGAGATGAGGCCGGAGGCCAATGACATGTAATTTGTGTCTTATATAAATTTTAACTTCATGGAATGTTATGAAAGTATTGAAAAATATTGAGTTTTTGCTTCACCATGTTTGCATTGGGTGTGGGAATTCCATTTTGATTCTTCCATAGGGTCTCATTGATCATGTATGAAGTGTGGCCAAGGGCCAAGCGGCATTTTGAAATCATTTCATAGTTTTGAATTCTAAGTTTTCGTTCCAAACTTCATTTTTGGCATTTTGGCCGTTGGTGGGTCATATTTTGCATCGGCCATATTTTTGGGCCATGGACCATTGTAGCACATCTTACTAGGTAACTTACGTTTGCGTGCATGGTCGTTTCTGGGCAAAGCTTCTTCTTTGGTGAAATGAGCCTCCTACGGACTCATTTTACACTTTTGTTGCATTTTCTAACCTAAGGGTATTTTGGGAATTTTCTTTGGGAAATAAATTCCGTTCTTCACATAGTTGAACAGAAAATATGATTTTAAGGGGGGGGGTTTCTTTTTTATGCTTTTCCAGAAAATGCCATCTTGGCATCAGAAATCGCATCCGAAGTTCAGCTCTAAGTTTTTAAATTTAGCAGCTTTTTAGACCCTCTGGACCAGTTTTCTTGGGAGGGCATTTTGGGCATTTCACATTACGTATTTTTCGATTTTCCTTGAGATTCATGTAAAAAACTTGATTTTGAGGGGGGTTTCTTCTTTGAGTTTTTCCAGAAAATGTCATCTTGGCCCTCAAATTTCCATTTTTCCCAGAAAAACCCCTACTGCCAGGTTTTTGGGCTGCCCATTCTGCCTCCTTCACATGTAAACGGTTACGAGGGGTTTCGTAACCGGTTACATGTGCATGGGTAGTGTTTTTGTCGTGAATTTTGGCCTCCTAACCGGTTAGATGATCTCTGGTTGGCACTTTTTGACCGTTTTGCCCCTTCTTCTTCTGTTAGGCATATCTTCTTCATCCGGACTCCGAATCAAGTGATTTTTGAGTCTAAGTTCATTGATTTTTCATTATCTTTCCAATGGTGTGCTCGGTGGCACCCACTTTTAAGCTAGAAATGATAATTTTGCCCCTAGGTGCATTCTTGTCCGTTTTTGAAATGTTGTTTCCGCATTTGATTCCTTTGGGTCCCGTGACCTCGTTGAGGGTCACAATGGTGTCTTAGAGTCATGTTGTATCTCTAGAGACCGTTGTTTGTCTTTTGCTTCCACATTTCGGATTCGTTATCGGATCATCTTTCGGTTCATCACTGACGCACCGGGTTGAAAAACTTGGGTCGTCACAGATCTGCTTTGAAATTCTCCTCGCGAGGTACCTGATGGAATTCGATTTGATCGAACCCTCATAAGGTACTCTCCATCAACAAGTTGAGAATCACAAAAAACTTTTAGACACCTTACCTGAAGCTGGCTAACCGGAGTCCTGCGAGCAAGGCCTCATATTCTGCCTCATTGTTAGTGGCAGAAAAAGTCAAAGGGATTAATTGCTGCAGCTTGGTGCCTTTGGAGGTTGTGATAACGAATCTGGCCCTAGCACTAATCAGGTTCAAAGAACCATCCACCCGAAGTTCCCATTGTGGCTCGGAAGGGCCTGGCTCTTCAGGCTTCTCCTCATATTCTAAGGGAAATCAGCTAGTGCTTGACCTTTGTGTGACACCTTCGGTTCATAGGATATATCAAAGGAACTGAGTTCGATTGCCTATTTGGTCATTCTTCCAGATAAATATGGCTTGGAAAGAATGACCCGCATGGGGTAGTTGGTAAGGACTTTGATACTGTATAACTCAAAGTAGTGTCGGAGTTTTCTCTTTGCATACACCAATGCTAATATAATCTTCTCTGTTTTGTTGTATCGTGTTTCTACACCTGTCATTGTCTTACTGGTGTAGAAGATTGGATACTGATTCTTACCTTCTTCTCTAATCAATACTACACTCGTGGCTATGCTGGAGATAGCTAAGTACATGATAAGAGTTTCACCAGGCTTCGGAGCTGACAGAATCGGGGGTTCAGCCATGTAGCACTTCAGCTGATTGAGAGCAACCTGCTATTGAGGTCCCCATATGTCTTTGTTTTTGGACCTTATTACATCAAAGAATGATTTGCACTTATCTGACAATCGAGAGATAAATCGAGTAAGAGCTTCGATTCGCCAGTTAAAACCTGTACTTCCCTACGGGTTTTTGGCTCTTGATTTTGTATAAGGGCCTGTGCCTGAGCCGGACTTACCTCAATTCCCCTTTTGTTTACAATATGGCTGAGGAACTGTCTTGAAGAAACCGCAAAAGAACACTTCGAAGGGTTCAGCTTCATATCATACCTTCTCAAAGTGTCAAAAACCTCTTGGAGGTGCTTAGGATGTTCCTTCTTCTTCACACTTTTGACTACCATATCATCAATATAGGTCTCGATCGTTTTTCCCAACATCTCCTTGAAGATCTTGTTAACAAAACGCTGGTAAGTTGCCCCAGCATTCTTGAGCGCAAAGGGGATAACACTATAACAGTAGGTGCCTTTCTCTGTTATGAAGGCAGTTTTCTCTTCATCTTCTGGATTCATGGGGATTTGGTTATAGCCAGAGTATGCATCAAGAAATGTGAGCCTTTTAAAACCAGTGGTAGCATCAACCATCTGATCTATTTTGGGTAATGGAAAACTGTCTTTTGGGCAGGCTTTGTTGAGATTAGTAAAATCTATGCACACCCTCAATTTTCCATTCTTCTTTTGAACTACCACCACGTTAGAGAGCCATTGTGGGTAGTGCACTTCTCGGATGAAGCCCGCCTGAAGCAATTTGTTTACCTCTTCAGCTATAATTCAGTTGCGCTCAGGAGTGAACCTTCTGTGCCTCTGCTTAACAAATTTGAACGCCGGATCTACCTTCAGGCTATGGCATGAGACTGAAGGATTGATTCCTACCATATCTGAATGCTCCCAAGCAAATGCATCTGCGTTCCATCGAATGACATCAATCAATGCTTTCTTTTCTTCGACCGTGGGGGAAAAGCCTATGTAGGTGACTTTCTGAGGATCATCGAGGATTACTTCGACAGCCTCCAGAGACTCCTTGGTAGGCTTTTCAACTTTGGCCTCATCTTCTACATTCAAATACCTGGGTAGAAGATTCTGTAATTGCTATTTGGACATGCTCCCAAGAGGTACGATTGGTTGGGACTGTTTTATTACCTTCTTTGCCTCATTCTGTGTCAACATGTAGCATTCTTTGGCAGCAACTTGATCTTCCCTGAGGTCAATAACCTCTTTACCGTCCAGAGACAAGCATCGCATCACTTGATGAAGGGTAGACGGAACCCCGTTCATTTGGTGGATCCAACCTCTTCCCATAATGAGATTATAAGAAGGATGGATCTCCATTAAAACAAAGTTCTCCTTCAGTGTCCTCTTTGCCGCGGTCACGGATAAGTCAATTACCCCAAAGGGGTCCACCTTTGTACCATCAAAACCCATCAAGGGGCTGGAGGTGGGCCGAATTGATGATAACGGAATCTCCAGCTGCTCAAAGACCGCCTTTGTGATAATGTTGGCACTACTACCTGGGTCTATCAAAACCCTCTTAATCATAAAATTCGCCACCAAGAGACTGATGACTAACGGATCCTCGTGGGGGAGTTGAACTCTGGATAGATCTTCATCGCCGAACCCAATGTTAACGCTTCCCGAAACGATAGCGTTCACTGAGGATAACCTCCTTAGCTTATGGGTTATCTTCAATCTGGATCTGTATACCTCCTTTGACTCTTGATCATCCTCCGATCTTCCATGTATTGCATGGATGACCTTCACTTGATTACCTTCGACTTTCTGAGGATTGACCTCCAGGGGCTTCACATACTCCTTTGTTATGAGGTAGTTTACCAATTCACCTCTCAGTATCATGTTTTCCACCTGCCGCCTAAGGGATCTGCAATCATTAGTTGTATGCCCGTAATCTCTATGGTAGGCGCAGTGCTTGTTCTTGTCTCTCTGTTCCAAAGGTTGCCTTACCGGCTGAGGGGCTGCAAACTTCATCTTATTCTCCTGGAATAGCCGAGCCAAGGTTATGTGGAGAGGTGTGAACACTTCCTCTATCCTTTGCCTTTTCTCGAGTATTTGAATGGCTAGTGCCGAAACGTGCTAGCTTTTTCGGCTTTTTTAGTTTGAAACCCTTTCCTGAAGCTTGTTCTCTACTGTAACGAGGGTAGCATGTTGCGCCCGGTGGGCCACATTCTCCTCAAGCTAGATGTATATCTGTGCCGTAGCATTGAGAGTCTGCATATCCGAAGGGGAATATTTAACTAGGGATGTATGGAACTTAGTTCCCTGAATCATTGCAAGTTTGAATGTTTCTATTGCGGTAGCAGGATGGCAAATCTGGACAAGAAATCCTGTAATGTTTCTCCTTTCTTTTGCCTTATAGTGAAAAGGCTAGCAATACTCTTCTTTTACTTTTTATTACCGCAATACTGCGCCAGGAACATAGTGCACAAAGTTTCGTAGTTTGGAATAGATTTGTGTGGCCTATTCCTGAACCACTCCAGTGCAGCCCCTGTTAGACTGGTAGGGAAAACTTTGCATATCCATGGGTCATTGTGATCGTCTAAAGCCATCTTTTATGCTTAGTGATCTAGGTGCCGAGAAGGATCCCCCGTACCATCAAACTGGGTAAAGGAAGACATAGTGAATTTCTTAGGTCTGTCAACAAGGTACACATCGTTAGTGAATGGGGTCTTCACGAGAGAATTCTTATATTCCCTGGCCATCTCGATAGGCGTTTGAACTCTCAAGAATCTCTTCTCGTCAAAGGCCTCATTTACCCCTGCAACATCTGGAACACCATTAGACCATACCGTAAGCTTATGGCTGGACTCAGCCTGTTCGTCCTGTGTGCAACGAGGAAGATTGTCCGAAGCCACCGCCTCAAACCTTGTCGTCTACTCTTGCTGAACTTCACTAGGCCGAACTTCATTCAGCCGAACCCCATTAACCTGAGGCTCGTTTTGGTTGGGAGGGGGTGCAGCCATATCAACTGGTGGTAGCTAAGGTGTTAACTAAACCATAGCTATTTGTAGGGTGTCGTTTTGCTGTTGAAGTAATACAATCTGGGCTACGCTGGCTTCATTCGCCTGATGGAGTGCTTCGAATTGATGCAAGAACTCTTCTCGCATCTTTTGCATCAACTCCATCTGCTGATCAGCCGCCGTTGATTCTCCGTTTGACATTCCAAATCGTGGAAACAAAAACAATTTGAAACAAGAGTGGGAGTATATTTCTATACGTTCCCACAGACGGCGCCAACGGTGCAAAATTTCTCTCTACTAAAATAAATAAAAAGAAAAATACAACTCACTCAGAACAAGCAAATATATTACTCAGAAATAAGTGTATAATGCTCAATGATCTTATTGGAGGTCTAGGCCTCTATTTATAGGAAACAAAGTAGTGGAATCATGGTAGGACTCGCATGGCTTGTCCTCCAATCCATTCCATATATAACATTCTTTACAATTACAACCCTTTCCTTTTTACAATTCTTTCCATGCAGGACTTTCCTTGCACAGAACTTGCTTTCTTTGTTGATTCATTTGTCTAGCAGGACTGGTCTACCTTTAATTAGGATTGGCCTGAATGTGGGCTGATCCAGACGATTCAGCTAATGGGCTTGGAGTTCACCCTTGGTGCCCCGGGCTGTTGACGTCTGGGCTTGGTAAGTGGGCCGAATGGCCTGGGTCAGCGGTCTATATGGGAGCCAAGACTTTGTCTGGGCTTGCTCTGGACTGGGTTCTCCCAATTTGGGCTTGACACCGATTGGGCCCTTGCTGTACCTAAGATAATTTTGTAATATGATGACGTGGACGATTCTTACTGGAGGGGGGATTTTTTCCCTCCACAATTACGCTTTCAGAGATCGATTGCCAGACTTTCCAGCTTGAGAACAAGCTTTTTGAATTTTCAGGCAGGCAGGATTGTTAGGCCTCTTATAACCAAATACGTGAATTTCACATAATACAAAACATAGTATGATACGTTAATTATATTAAAAATGACCGTAATACCCTTAGATGACATCAGGTTCGATTAAAGACCCGGATAATGATCCAGACCCTCGAGTTTAAGTCGTTACACCAAGGCTCTAACAAACTTGCTCCTCGATTCTATGGACCATTTCAAGTTCTTCAGCGCTTGCACCAGTTGCCTATAAACTTGATCTTCCATTTGCCTGTAAGTTGCATCTCGTCTTCCATGTTTCCCTTCTCAAGGGCAAGTTGGGCTTCACTACTATAGTCTCCCCTACTCTTCCTACAATTTCTTATCAAAGTGTTACTGACTGGGTTCCACTCAAGATTCCGGATCGTGGTATCTTTAAGTTTTGCAATCAAGTTGTTTCTCGCCTCTTAGTCCATTGGGTTGGCCATCCAATTGAAGGTGCAATGTGGAAAGACTATTACGCTTTCAGAGATCGATTCCCAGACTTTCCAGCTTGAGAACAAGCTTTCTTTTTTTCAGGCGGGCAGGATTGTTAGGCCTCTTATAACCAAATACGCGACTTTCACTCACTTAGCTTTATATTCTCTTCCGAACCTGATCTGATCCATATTTGTTGGTTCAGCTCATGTTTATCTTTTTTTTAATTTTCTTATCTGCATAATTTGTTAAGCTCAAGTTTATCTGCTATTTTGTTAGTTAGACACGATACGATTCTTTCCTTGGATTGAGGAATCAAGCCTGAATAAATTGTAGGGTTGTAAGCCAAGTTTGGCATCCATTTTGAAAGTAATTAGACTGTTCCTTTGTGGGAAGACGACCAGTAAACTCGTCTAACTTAATTTCTCAATTGAACCTACCAAAGGAATTACCGGAAGTAAGACCGAAAAAAAAAAAAAAATGGTGGCGGCAGTGAATGAATAGAATGAGAGAGGAGAGAAAAAAATATTTTTTAATGTGGGTAAATTGGTAATTTGACATAGCTAAATATTTTAGCTTTTTAATAATAAAATATTAGCAGCAGATGAGTAAAATCACATAAAAAAAAAAAATCAAATCAAATCAAATCAAACACAAAGGGTCTTCGCAAAAAATAGGCAAATATTTCGACTACTCGTAATTAAGTCAAATCTCACAAAGGTAAGTATAGTTCCCCCATTAATTAACTATAATCAAATTACATCTACAAATAAATTCAACAAATCTCATCTTACACTATTTTCTTAACAAATTAGAGGTCAGAATGGTACACTGACCGTCAAAAATAAAAACTATGTACTTGGTTTTTTATCCTTTGCTTCTTTGGTTATCTCATTGGCCTCATCAATGAAGGAGTCCACCTCTTCCTCCAGTGCCTCAACCTGTTTCCATTTGAGTTAACAATCAAAATTGTTTTATTGTTAAAGCAAATTGAGATACTTATCTTGACAATTAATTAACAGAAATGTTTAGGCAATGAAATTAGTCCCTCTTTTAATGATGATCGATATGATGCATTTTAGAAGATAAAAATAAAGGGTATAAGGTGAAACCTTATCGATGAATTGTTCAACTGAATGAGCATCCCTAGCTGCTTTTTTGGCCTTATTTTCAACATAGGCAAAGGCTTTTTGAAGTCTTCCACCTTCAGGGAGCTCATCGCCAATTTCGTCGGCCACCTTCTCCACTTGCTCTGCTATATTTTCCATAGCTTCTGTTACATCGTCTGCTGTCTCCACCGCGTTTTCGACTTCCTCTATACATCTAAGTTTAATTAGTCAAGCTTTCGCCAAAAACAAAACTAAATGCACAAGAACAAAATCACCAATAATATTTACCCAAAAAAAAAAAATCACCAATAATAGGAATATATGTTTGCAAGGATATATGGTATGTATAAGAAGTACAGCAAATGTTTATTAAACAAAAAAGAGAATGGATAAAAATTGTTTAATTGATCCTTACTTGTCAGTTTAAATAATGGCCCCCATTTGTGGCTCAAAAATGGTAGAATTGCTGTTATTACCACTCCCAGAATCCAATGTTTCCTGCTACTCCCTTTGTCTCTAAATAGAAGTCATCTTTAGAAATTAAAGTTTTTAAGGGAAATATAATGAAAAGATGTAATTTTTCAAAAAGAACAATTAATTTAGGACACGTAAAAAATAAAATAAAAATAAAAATAAAAAAAAAGAGAAAAATTGACCATTAATATAAGACAAAAGGAGTATAATATTAGCAAAAATGTTTTTGAATTTCGGAACCCAAAGAAAAATATATTTAAATTGTGCAATATAGATGAGTCTAATTTGAACTTACCTAGAGTCTGAGTCTGAAGGGGTTCCTGAGGGAGGTGGGGCTCCTGGTTGGACACTGTTATAAACAACCAAGTCCCTGCATCGACATATGAAATCACACCTTAGCAATAACTCAGCTAGGTGTTATATATATATATATATATAGAAAACTGAGTATATATTACATCTTTGTGTTGGCATCGGATTGACTTCTCCGGCCATTGCTGATATGTCGCAACCTCCTGTCGGCCGGAAAATAGGATTTGTTCTTGTGTTTTGAGATTGCAGCAGAATGATAAATGGGGTTGAAGATGATTGTTTGAGAACTGGTAGAGGGATTGATATGAAGCCTGATGAAGCTGCAAGGAATTATTGATCTTGTGGTCGACATAGCCTATATATGTTTTTGGCCTTGGAATTGATTTCTACTTTGTACCGGACTAGAGATAAGATTTTGCCGCAAAGTAGATAACGATTGAACGCCTGTAGAACAAAATAAACATGTTAAATAATAACTTGTTAGACATGTTAATAAACATGCTAATATGGTTGAACCGACTATAGTAATGTTAGACATGTTTGATTGGTCAAGCAATCAATTAAGTCGGTGTTATTTATATTGAAAAGTCAATTCTAATTATTGTTACTACTACTTGCTTTTATTTTATTTTTTTATAATTATGTTATATTTATATGACATAAGTGGTATACGAAGTTTTTTTTTTTTACTATGTTTTTAGATAACACTTTTCAAGAAAACACACATTTTTGAATAAATATATTTTTTTTTTTCTTTGAAAAATTAAAAAATTAAGCAATCAAATAAATGTCATAACAATGGCTCTTGATGAAAAAAAAAAAAAAAAAATCGCTTCTGTTCAGTGTCCAAGAGTCAAGTCAAACATGTTACAATCCACGTGTACATACACATTCTACATATCATTCACAAGACGTGGTCTTGTTTTCTACGTTTCTTCAACTTGTCCATATGATGCGTATCTTGGATTTTTCTTCGTCAAACATAATAATATTGTCCTGTGCCAGAAATGAGGAATCAGAATTGTGAAATAGGTACTGTCATAATAATATATTCCTCAAACATAATAATATTATTTTTTGGTTGGATTAATACTAATAATAATAAATTATTATATATATATTTTCTAAACTGTGCTAAAATTAATCCATTTGGAAAATGAGTAGCCATCTAAAAATGATGTTACCATTTCAAAAACTTAGAAGTAAACAAGTATAAAGAACACTGTAGGGCTATTAAAATTCTCATTTTTCAAAATGGTTCCTTTCTAGATGCATTAAAATATTTAAAAAAACATTGTGAATAGGACAATTAAAATTTCAGGGAACAAAACAGGCATAAAGTGTTTAACTTTATAGATAATTCACATGCAAATTTGTGAATAAATTCCAATAATCATCAATTCCATGTATTGATAACTATGTTGCTCAGTAGGATATAGCAACAGGTGACCTTGTGTACAATCAATTTCCCTCACCTGCTCTTGATCTAGTATGACAGTATGCATTCAAAGCAACATTTGTATTGAGGGAGATTCTCAAACTATAAACATTTTTATGAGAGTCACATCCAGGGGGATAATAATAGTCACTAAGATTTGTAGAACAAGACAGGTTAATATTTTAAAAGAGCCGATCGCCAGGCCTTGGGAAAAATACCATAGTCCAAATGGGCGAGTGGCACAAGAGCCGATTGTCAGGACTTGAACAAAAATCCAAGTTCAAGTGACAAATTGTGATACCTAGAGGAGAAAAAAAAAAATCCAAGTTCAAGTGGCAAATTGTGAAACCCCAAATTTTCAAGCCGTGAATTGATCAAGTTCAAAACCAAAATTCAAAGAATATCAAACAATTAATATTTTAAATCTAACACAGAATATAAAAATAAAAATAAAAAAGAAATAATTGTTCAAAGAAAACTAATAAATAAATAACTCCTCTGAATAAATAATCCATAAATTCCCAAAGATAAATAAACCTCTAAGAATAAATAACCAATTCCCATACATAATTAATTCTCCAAAATATAATTCGGGAATCCTCAATGTGGACACCTAATAAAAATTCCCTAACTGAAATAAATAATAATGAAGTGGAATCCTACGTCGATGACACCGGAAAAGTAATAAAGACAAGTCTCTGATCTGCATGAGCAACCTCTAATCCTACTACTGACGAAAACCTAAAAAATATAACAAATGTGGGTCAAAACCCACGAACAAATCATTTCTACAACAACCGAAGCAAAGACCTGATAAACAATACACCCCTAGCTAACTCATGCTATAACTACATAGTCGATAGGTATATAATAAACACACTAAAAACTCTCACTGGACTAAGGCAGACTCAACCAGATAGTGAGTATCTCATGCAAAGTGCACACTAAGGTGGTCACGAGTCCTCCTTCTACCAGAGCATACACATCCCTAAATCCAGCTACCCATCTCAACTGGCAATATACGTTTCCTTCCTAACCATCGATCACAAGAGCTCAAGCTTGTATCATGGTACATATAATAATATATAAATATATAAAGCCATATCCTAACAATAGCGCAACCCCATATAAAACACCGTATCCATATATATCCTAACAATGGCACGAACCCCATATAAAACACCGTATCAATATATATTCTGACAATGGCAGGGACAGAAATAAAATATTGTAACCATATCCTGACAATAAACCAACAAATAATCAAGCCATATCCCGACAATGGCACAAATAATAACGTAGCTATCTCCTGACAATGACATAATATATATAGTATAGCCATATCCTGACAATGGCCTCACATATAACAAAGATATATCACATATTAGATTATACAACACAGCCATGAATATGATTTAAATCACATTATCTGTTATTGCAATTAATGTAGCAATTAACCTTATCAAATCACATGAATAACTTCTAATTTAATAAAGCCCTTTAAATCAACCATAACAATCTTAAATCCAGCTATACAATATTATGATATCATATAGTTCCAGCAATTACAATTATTAAAATCATATACCATGCTAAACATTTAAGTTCCAATATTTGAACAATTTAAAGTATTCAATTTACAACTTAAAAATTGAATGAAATCCGAATTCACATGTATACGTAAAGTTCATGCCTTTAAATTCACATACAACAGTTATTGAATCCCTATTTAGTGTTTGGGGCCTTAACAAATCAAATCGGGGTCATTTAAGATCAGGACGCCCAACACTCTGTTAAGAGTTTGTGTGCAGCAGAATGGTTGTGGAATATAATATGGATAGATAACCTAGAGGAGTGGTTAATAAATTCAACTTGCTCTTTTATCCAATTTTAACTTATTTTAATTTTATCGAAATAAAACTAAAATCAAACCATAAAGCAAAAATAAAGTGCAAGTAAAGTAAATAGAGTTTGAGAGATGACACCAGAATTTTATCGAGGAAACCCCAATTGGTATAATAGACCAATTGTAACAGGAAAAACCTCGTTAGACTCTCCAGTCCTGAGATAAACAATCCACTATATTTAAAGCAAAGTATACTGAACTTTGAGTCAGTCTCACACTCTATTGTTCTACCAAAAGCCAATTGCTGACGATCCCTGAATTTATGACTCCACCGTCCAATAGTTCTCTACCTCAGGCTTACACTTGATCTCTATAGAAGAGTTGCAGGTAGATCAGACAACACTCCACGAATGCTCTGACCCCTTCAAAGTATGATCATTTCACCCATTTTCTTCTAGATCTGAATTTGATGAAGAACGAATGAATTCTGCTTTTCTGGAATTTATAAATCTTCGATTATGCTCCAATTCCGATGAGATAGAGAACAACACTCCTAAATCACTCTTGTGTTTATGTGTGTGCTCTCAAAAATAAAATTGGAAAAATCGGATTGATTTTCTGAATAAAAATATCTCTCAAAAGGCTCTCTCAAATATCTGAAATTTTGTATGCAAAAGCCGTGTATAAAAATATCTTTCTAAAGGCTTTCTCAAAATATAGAATTGATGTTCCTTAAAGCCATGAATAAACCTAGATGACTAATAAGATTTATATTGAGTTTAGAATGTCCTAATCTCTCTGAAAATATAGAAAATTTCGTGCATCAGACTTGGAAGAAAGTTTGGTCCAAAAAGAAATCAAAACGGATAAGGAAACTGAAATTCTAATGCTGTCAGGACTCCTGGAACTGGTTCCCAACTGTGGTACCGGTTCAAGAAGGTTAGAAGCCTTTTTGATGCATTTTGGATACCAGTTCCCAAATATGGTACCGGTTCAAGAATCCTCCTACCGGTTCCCAAGAGGCAAAAGTGAAATCTCTATTTCCTTCAACCTTCTAAACTCCCTAAAGTGTTCTTACTCACTCACATACCTTCCTAAAGCATTGTTCTCATTATCCCGGAGTGTAATAAACTATGAACCCTTGAACTTCTTCAAATCCGCATCCGATCTTCAACCTTGAAATTCTGAACCGAAATATTACAACTCGATCGGACTTGTTTTGACAATGAAATTAACCAATATACAATATATATATTTTTCACAATCTCCCCAAAATATATATTTCATAATCTCCCCCTTTGGCAATTTTGTGACAAAAACCCTAAAAACAACATGTAATTTTCCCAAGCAGAAAAAGCAAATTACAATGATTGTCAAATAAATAAAACGGAAGTGTTCTTGAACCTCATAAAGCTTCAACACATATAGCAACCTGTAATCTGCACATTAGCTTAACAAAACTACCTGTGAAGATATTTACTTAAGGCTTGGGACCCACCATTTTGTCTATCATTTCATTTGGCCATTACAGACCACATTCATTCCTCTCGGTAGTTTTCTCTCTCTCCCTTAGCTTCTATTTTCTTTTTCTTTCTCCACACTTTAAGCTTAGATTAAGGATTTATTGTAGGGAATTTGGTAATACCTTGTGAAGCAAAGTCGGAGAGCTCATCGAAGCCGTTGATTTGATAGGAGCCAAGCACCATTTGGCCAAGCCTAGGGATTTTGAAATTAGGGCTTGACATTGGGGATTTTGGAGGTTTTCACTTCCACTGAGGTAGGGGTGTTCTAATCAATAACGTCTTAGGTCTTTTGTGAATTTTTCCTCTTAAATTTGATCCTAAGCATGCTAATTTTTTATTACTTAGTTTGTGGTTGTTGTAATTATGTGTAATCAAAATAATAAATGTGTTCTATGTGTTATTTGAGTTCATATACATAACTATTTTCATTACGGTGAATGAGCATACTTAGTGTTGACATGTTGTATGTTCTATGATTTTTATTATTATTATTTATTGCTTTGAAAAATTGATGCTATTGTTATGAAAAAAAAAAAAAAAAATTGAAATGAATGTGTAGAAATTCCTATTAAATTGTGATGATGATGTAAATGGAATGTGTGAAATCCTATAGTTAAATTGATGATTTGAAGTATAAAGCATTCACGTATCCATTGGGAAAGAAAAGGGAAAAAATGTTTTTAAACAAATGAAATTATTTTGGGAAAAGTGTTTTCTAAAAGTAATTGCGAAAACCGGACGCCTAGGAAACGCTTAGTTGTTCGTGGTGTTAGTATGGTCTAGAGGGGACTAGGGAGAGACCATAGCGTGGTTGAGCTAACTAGGCCGAATATGACACCTTGGAGGTGCCTTGTGGTCGTGGATGGTTAGTCAATCCTCCTTTCGTAACGACTTTAAAGTGCCTTGGGTCGAATTACACTAACGGTTTGGAAGTTGAAACGAAAATGTTTCGGGAATGGGGAGTGACATTGGTATGACATTGCACTTCATTAGCATATATGGTGTATTTGTCTTTGGATGACATATATTTATATACTTGTTGTTGTGATTACTGATGTGCATCCCCTATAGTATGATCCCGCCTACTTTTTACATATTCTTTGCGTGGATTTACGGAGTCATAAGAAGTGTATCTTAGACACTTTCTACTGAGTTTATGCTCACCCCATTATTTTTAACATTTTTCAGGACACTGAAAAAAGGTGGCGGACGACGATTTACTACAAGTTTAGACAGGATTGGAGATCTATTTTTTTTACTATTTTTTGTATTAGAACTTTAATATTTTATAAATGTAATCTTAACTATTTTGTGAAATTTTAGTTTAATTAGTATAATGTTGTAAGTTATGGACTTTTAAATTTTGGCTATATTTCATGGACTGTAACTTGATGTAATTAAAGTACGTTCCTTGTAAAAGATTATGGGACTACGTAGTGAACTGGTGATTCCTTGTTTGGATGAGATGGAGGAATGGGAATTTATATATATATATATATGTATGTAATCATTTTGGGAATGTGGTATATTATTTGCATTGTGTGTTGGGACAGAATAGATTAGTTTTAAGGCTCAGTGAGACCATTGCAACTTTATATATTTCAACAAGTTGTAGAGGGACTTTTTCTGCGAAAGTCATGCCGAAATTTTATATATTTTATTATTATTATTATTATTGGCATCTTTTTGGGTCGTTACAAATTTGGTATCAGAGCAATGGTTCGAATACCATTAGGACGACGAGTAGAGGCTTACCTAGGATTGCATGAGAGGTTGAATTGCATGTTTCATGTGATAAGGTGTTTAATTGTTTGAAAAGCATGTTTAATTGCTTAATCGCTTATATGATTACGTGTTAAGTGTTTAAAGTTGATGTATATTATTATCATGATCATGTTTATCATTAGTTGGGTATTCCGAGAGTATGGAAGGTGTTTATGTGTTTCCATTCTTGTCAAGTCATTCATGTGAGGACTCAATTCTCGGACGTGTTTTAGTGTCATCGTTTTTCAGCCGTTTCCTTTTCCTTTTCCTTTTCCTTATAGCATCATGCCACCATGAAAGGATCCCGGGGGGAGTTCTAGCTACAATCCCACAGAAAGGGGTCAGGAGCAAGTTGAAGAGGATGTGTTGTTACAGGATTTGGTCCCACCAAGAGAGGGACAAACGAAGGGGACCATTGATCCACCTCTTCAGATAAGTGAGGAGCAGCTTAAGTTAGCAGTGCAGGTAGCCTTTCATAATGTGTTTCGGACTGCAGTGGCATCATCGTCACAGGTTATGCCACCACCAGCACCACCTCCAGAGAAAAGTGAGTCAAATGATACTTTTTACCACATTGCAAAGTTTGTGAAATTGATGCCAACTCTGTTTGAGGGCATTCCAGATCCACTTATTGCGGATAGTTTCATGGATAGGGTGGAAAAGCATCTTAACGCTATGAATTTGGCGACGGATAAGTTGAAGATCACATTGGCAACTTACAATTTTGTTGGGGATGCAGAGATTTGGTGGAAGACCGTTTCTCACACACATGATTTGGACACCATGACATATGATGCATTTAAGAAGTTGTACTATGAGAAGTACTCTCTGGCACCTAAGCGAAGGGAATTAAAGAAAGAGTTTGATGGGCTAAAGCAAGGGAATATGACTATTACTGAATATAAGAATAAGTTTACATCACTTTTGAGGTTTGCACCAAGGATTGCAAGGGATGAGGAGGGAAAAATAGAGAAGTTTGTTGACAGCCTTGATCTCACCATCAGGCCAATTGTGGCTGCCTCGAAACCGACAGAGTTTGCAAAAGCAGTGCGAAAAGCCTTAGTAGTTGAGCCAAAAACAAGGACAGCAGAGCTATTAGAGAGTCCTATAAGCACAACAAGAGCATGAGTGCTATCTCCGGGGTCAATCACATAAGAAGCAGAAGAATGAGCAGTCAGGGTTCAAGGAACAGCAGTCAACTAAACCCGCACCCACAGCTTCAGTGTCCATTAGGTCTTCCAGACTGAATGTTACTTATTTCAGATATGGGCAGCCGGGACATTACAAGTCCTAATACACTCAGGCTTAGGTAGTTTGTTTCAAGTGTGGGTAGGTGGGGCATCTCAAGTCACAGTGCATGCAGGTTCAGGCGGCATTAAGTGGATGTTTTGGATGTGGCTTACATGCCATAAGGTAAGAAATTGTCCACAGTGGGGCAGTGGTTCTAGTAGAGGTAGAGGTTCACAGCAAAGGCAGACACAATCCACCACAGTTCAGTCAAGATTTCAACTGCCGCCACCACCTCAGCTAACTATGACAGATCAGAGTTCTCGACCTGGCAGAGGGGCTTCTTCGAGTGCACCCACTTAGCAGCTGGGTTATCAAACATATGATTATCAGGGGCAGAGGACTCAGGGTTGTGTGTATGCAGTCACTCCAACCGAGCCATCATCTAGTCCTTCAATTGTTATGGGTATGTTCCTTGTGTCCCATTCTTGGGCTAGAGTGTTGTTTGATTCTAATACTTCCTATTCATTCATTGCTTTATCATTTGCACGGGCATTGGGATTGGAGATTAGTCTGTTAGATAAATTGCTTTGTGTTGACACGCCAATTGGGGGTTGAATCACTCTTAGCAGAGTTTGTAGGAATTGTTCCATCACCATTGCCGGATGAGTTCTTGAGTTCGATCTCATCCTTCTCGAGATAACAGGGTTTGACGTCATTCTTGGGATGGACTGGTTGTCTTCCTTCAAAGCCGTTTTTGGTTACTTCGGAGGCAAAGTGTCAGTATGTACCCCAGATGGAGATTGTTTCTGTTTTGTGGGAGATCGGTGTGATTCTCTCACTCCTTCATTTTACGGTATTAGAGGTCGGGATCGGTAGACGTTCTTCTTGGCTAGCCTTTTTGCCAACGATGATGTTGAGTTTTGTGGGATTGATTATCCGGAGGTTGTGCGTAATTTTCTAGATGTGTTTCCAGAGGACTTGACAGAGTTGCCTCCAAACCGAGAGGTGGAGTTTGCTATTGACTTAATGCCTAGTACCGCGCCAATTTCTATGGCACCGTATCATATGGCGCCGATTGAATTAGAAGAATTGAAGAAGCAACTTGATGATTTGAGAGTAAAAGGCTTCATCCGACCGAGTGTGTCACCGTGGGGCGCACCGGTCTTCTTCACTAAGAAGAATGATGGTTCTTTGAGGTTATACATTGATTACCGAAAGTTGAATCATGCCACTATCAAGAACAAGTATCCTTTGTCAAGGATAGATGATCTGGTTGACCAGTTGAGGGGAGCTGGTTGTTTTTCGAAGATTGACTTTAGGTCAGGCTATTACCAGTTGCGGGTAAGGGATGAAGATATCCCAAAGACATCGTTACGTATACGGTATGGACATTATGAGTTTCTTGTCATGCCCTTTGGTCTGACTAATACACCAGCGGCATTCATGGATCTAATGAACCGTGTCTTCCATGATTATTTGGATCAGTTTGTGGTAGTTTTCATGTACTCGGGAAAAGCACAAGGTCCATTTGAGTATAGTATTGCAGATTTTATGGGAGCACCGTTTGTATGCCAAATATGAAAAGTGTGAGTTTTGGTTACAAGAGGTGAAGTTTTTGGGACATGTTGTCTCGGAAGGTGGGGTTTCAGTTGATCCTTCAAAGATAGAGGCAATTTTGAATTTGGAGCAACCCAAAAATGTATTTGAGATTCGGAGTTTCCTTGGTTTAACGGGTTACTATCGCAGATTTGTGAAGGATTTTTCCCGTTTGGCAGCTTCTATGACCAGATTGACCCATAAAGGGATCAAATTTATATGGAATGAAGCCTGTGAGTCTTCCTTTCAAAAGTTGAAAACAAGGTTGACTACAGCTCCAGTGTTAGTGATACCCGAGCATAGCTTGGGTTATGTGATTTATTGCGATACATCACGTGATGGTTTGGGTTGTGTGTTGATGCAAGATGGTAGAATAACTGCTTATGGGTCTCGACAGTTGAAAACTCACGAGCTTAACTACCCCACTCATGACTTGGAGTTGGTGGCAGTCGTGTTTGCTTTGAAGTGTTGGAGACACTATTTGTATGGCGAGAGATTTGAGGTATTTTCGGATCACAAGAATCTCAAGTACTTTTTCTCCCAAAAGGACTTGAACAACAGACAGAGACGATGGGCTGAGTTCTTAGAAGACTACAACTTTGATTTGTAGTATCATCCTGGCAAGGCAAATGTGGTAGCTAATGCTTTAAGCCGGAAATCTCGTGGAACTTTGGCCGTTAGCCATTCGGAAAAGGAAGATGCTTAAAGATTTAGCAGAGATGGGATTGTATTGTTTTGATAATGATGTTGGCAATGAGTCAGCATTTTTTTGTAGTCTCGTGGCTCAGCCCACTCTTATCGGACGAGTGATTGAGTTACAGAGACAGGATCTAGATTTGGATGTTATTCACACTCTGATTTCTGGTGATGAAACAGTGAAGGATTGGACCTTACATATAGATGGAGGTCTACAATTTAGGGGCTTGTTAGTTGTTTCCACAGTTTGTCGTGAGGACATCTTACGGGAGTTTCACACCTCCCGCTTTGTAGTTCACCCTGGTGGTACCAAGATGTATCATAATCTGAGACGTCAGTACTGGTGGAGTGGGATGAAGAAGGACATTGCACAGTTTGTAGCTAAATGCCTTACTAGTCAACAGGTGAAGGCCGAGCACTAGAGACCAGCTGGTTTATTGCAACCATTACCAGTAGCGCAGTGGAAATAGGAGCAGATTGCCATGGATTTTATGACAGGTCTTCCTAGGTCACGGAGGGGAAATGAGGCCATATAGGTCATTATTGATAGATTGACCAAGACGGCTCACTTCTTGCCTATTAAGGCAACAGATGACGCAGAGACATTTGGTGTGCTGTATGTGAAGGAAATTGTGAGGCTGCACGGAGTTCCTATATCTATTATTTCAAATAGGGATGTTAAATTCACTTTGAAGTGAGGGACTTCACGCAACGTTTGGCTCACCGCTGCACTTTAGTACAGCATCCCATCCGTAGACGGACGACCAATCGGAGCGTACCATCCAGATCTTGGAGGATATGCTTCGGGCCTGTGTTCTTGATTAAGGATGTAGTTGGGAGGACCACCTTCCACTTATTAAGTTTGCCTACAACAAGAATTATCAGGCAAGTATTTAGATGACTCCATTTGAGGCGTTGTATGGTAGACCTTGTAGGTCTCCTGTTTGTTGGACTGAGAGATAGCCGCCTTAGGACCCGACATTGTACTCGAGACTACCGAGAAGATTAAGCTGATCAAGCAAAGGATGCTTACAGCTCAGAGTCGACAAAAGAGTTATGCGGATAGGCGGAAACGGCAGCTATCCTTTGAGGTGGAAGACCACGTTTTTCTTCGGGTTTCTCCACGGAAGGTGTTGATGAGGTTCGAAAAGAGTGGCAAGTTGTCGCCTCGATTCATTGGACATTTTGAGATCTTGGACCGTGTAGGAAAGGTTGCCTACAGACTAGTATTGCCACCACAGATGAACAAGGTCCATAATATTTTTCATGTATAGATGCTACAAAAGTACGAGCCGGATCCATCTCATGTTTTGAGCTGGGTTGAGGTTGATATTGATGAGGATGTTTCCTATAAGGAAGGACCAGTTCAGATCCTTAACACTCGGTAGAAGGTGTTAAGGAACAAGACGATACCGTTGGTAAAGGTTCTTGTAATACCCCTAGTTTTCAAAAGGACAAAATGGGAATTTAATTTTGCATTTTCATTTTTATTTCATTTTTATTTGATTATATGACTTAGTTGTTTGAATTGATTGTTTTATTTGAGAAATTTATTTTATGTGTATTTGCTTAATTGCTTAATTGCTATTTATGTGTATTTAATTTAATAGTTGAATTGTTTGTATGTGATTTAATTTCATTATTTTATTTGTATGATTTAATTGACGTATATTGTTGGTTAGTTTATATAATTTATTTGTTAATTGTTTATTTAATTTTTTTAAATGGTCGTGGATATAGATTAGGGTTAGGGTTTTCTTTTATGGGGAGTATTTAGCCGACTTGTAAATTAGTCGAAATTAAAAGTAGGTTAAATATAGAATGAAGGCCTATATATATTGAACAAAATAAGTCTGCTAGGGTTAGAAAATCCTATGCACGTATTAGTTTTGAGAAGGCAAAACAGAGGAAAAAGGGGCAGTGACCAAAGGAGGAAGGGAATGTATTAGGTTTGCCGGAATTTGCAGACGAAGGTTGAAGGTTTCAAACTGAAACCTAGAGGCAAGTTTCCTTCTCTCCTTCCTGTAAACTTGTGTTCTGTGCATTCTTTATAGTCTCCAGGGACTAATTAAACTTTTAAAAAAAAATTCATGATTGACGCATAATGTATCAGACTGTAATCTGTTTATGGTTTAGATCACTGAAATTTAGTTCTTGCATAAACCTGTGTTGAGTATGGTTTTAAACTTCTGTAAATTTATTTGTAAGGAGTTTCTAGGATGGTTTGGACTACAATTTAACACTGAAAACTTTAAAATGAATTGTTGATATATGTTTCAGACTTTAAACTGTTCGTATGCTTAGTTAAACTGAATTTGGTTTTTCTTGCATAAACTGTTGTGTGTAGTTTAAGTTCTTTGTCAATCGGTTCGCACTAGAATAAGAGGAGTCTCTAGGGGTTTAAGAACTTTAATTGACCTCTAATAATCTTAAGAAGTCTGGAATAGGATATTGGACGTCGCCGGAAACACAGAAGGTAACCGGACGAAGCAGAAAAGAAGTTGGAGGAGATGAGAAGGCTCAAAGGAGGAGAGAGGCGGCTCCAGAAGGTGGGAGCCGGCTCCCCCCTTCATAGAGCCGGCTCCAAGGGGTTAGGGAGCTGGCTCTAGGGTAAAAAGAGCCTGCTCTTGATTTTTAGAGCAGGCTCCTTTGGTTGGGTCTTGTTTGGGTGCGTTCTGGAATTTGTCTGGGCACTTTTGGGCCATGTTTGAGATTTTAAATGGTTTCAGGGACTAGAATGAAAATTCTAAAAGTAATTTCAAGGGATGTTAAACCATCTAAGTGTATGATTTGGTTCATAGGGCAAATGGAATAAACAGTGTAAAAATAAGCGACTTTGTATGCTGCTAACGGATCGGAATGACTAAGTTGCTAAGTCTTGTTTTAAAAATTTAACGGATGGTAGCATGGACTTTAAACATGATATTAGGCTATATTGGAGCCACACTTGATAAATTAATGTTTTTATATTCATGGATTTAACCGTAGGAAAGTTCAACGGTGCAGGCTGTTAATGGAAGGAATGGGTTTAATTGCCCAGTTTAATTTCAGCAGTTTAACGGAGTATATATATCTTTATAAATTTTATCATGGTAGCATGCTAGGATCATTTATATATCATGGTTGATCTATGCATACCTTGGATATTAATTAATGAAATACAAATTCTTTTTCTGCGATATATGGATTTGAGCTTGGATAGTAATTGCTGTGATATTAAGCACTATTCTACAATTACTTGGGTTATAGTTTGGACTTAAATTTCTGAACTAATATTTGGGTTCTGTTAATTTAATTGGATGTTGGCCTGGAATTAATTGAAGAAATAACTATATATATATTTTCTGTCAATTACATAAATGGATGCTGGATTTTAACTTGGTGAACTATTAAACCTTGTCTTGATTAGTTACGTGGATGGATTCTGGATTGCTAGTTGATGAACTGTTTAAATTATGTATATCAACTATTTGGATTACGTGGATATGATTTGATGAACTGCTTAAAATGTTGCATCATTCAAGGATCATTTGCATTATATGCACCGGTATGGGACGGTGACATATTAGGGATGGATTAGATTAAAAAGCTAAGTCCTACCCCTTCATACATATGGAATGGATTAACTAAAATAGTTAACTCCTACATGGATACATGTCCTGTCAACTAAAACAGTTGAACGACATAACGGATGTTTGTTTTATCTTTCTGCATTTAGGAAGGAATTTATATATATATTTATGATACCGTGATACGAGCTTGAGTCTCCTGATCACGGTTAGGGTGCGTATATTGCAAAGGTTGAGTAGCTAGATATAGCTAATGTTCCCTGGTAGGTCTAGGTACTTGGCCGCTGAAAAGCGTGTTTTATAGGTCACCTTCTACTCAGGCTGAACTATGTTATAGGCTAGTGAGCATCCTATAGTGTGTATATATATATATGGACTATTGTAGATATTGCCGAGCTATCTGGGATGTATCTACGTATCGGGTTTATGTACGGATTGTAGTAGATTGGAACTTGCATGTGGGCCTGACCCACTCCTATTTTTTCAGGTGTTCGTGAGTACCAGGCTTAGGGTTTGATCGTGGTGATGCAGATACAGTCACTCACTCTTCTGACTACATAGGATATTCTTTCTTATTTTGGTTTTGGATTTTGATTCTGTAAATGTTTTACCAGTTGGAATTATTAGGGGTCCACTAGATGGATTCCCGAGTTGTACAGATTTGACGGATTTAAATGTTATCAATTTATTATTTAAGGTTCGAGGATTTTCATTTTAGTTTTTTTCAGCATATTATTAGTTTATTCTTAATTCAGTTTTATTCTTGCTTGGTTACATATTAATTGTCTGATATCCCTCGGATCTATACTCGGACTTGATCACTCGTGGCTCTAGAATCGAGGGGTATCACAGTTTTTTGGAGGCATCATAGAGTTGAGGAGGCTACTTAGGAGCTCGAACAGGAGGTTCGCTCCAAGTATCCAGAGTTGTTTCTCCCTCAACTATCGCTTGATTTCGGGGACGAAATCTTTTAAAGTTGGGGAGAATGTAATGTTTAAAATTATTTTTATATATATTAATGTTAAAGTTATAAGATGTTTAATTAAAGCTTAGGACCCACTATTTTGTATATCATTTCATGTGGCCATTACAAACCAAATTCATTCCTCTCGGCAGTTTTCTCTCTCCCCCTTAGTTTCTATTTTCTTTTTCTTTCTCCACACTTTAAGCTTAGATGAAGGATTTACTATCGCGAATTTGGTAATACCTTGTGAAGCAAAGTCGAAGAGCTCGTCGAGGCCGTCGATTTGATAGGAGCCAAGCACCATTTGGCCAAGCCCATGGATTTCGAACTTAGGGCTTGAAATTGGGAATTTTTGGGGTTTTCACTTCCATTAAGGTAGGAGTGTTCTAATCTATAACTTCTTGGGTCTTTTGTGAATTTTTCCCCTTAAATTTGATCCTAAGCATTCTAATTTTAGATTCCTAGTTTGTGGTTGTTGTGTGATACCCCTCGGATCCAAGACACGGGTTGATCAGGCCCAGGCCCAAACCCGAAGGAATATCAAACAATTAATATATAAATGAACACAGACTACAAAATGAAATCAGAAATAAATAATTAATAGCTGGAAGAAATCTAAAAGAGAATCCTTAAAATTAAATACTTAAAATTCTAAAACCTCCAATAGTTAAACAACTCGAGAATCCATCCATTGGACCCCTAATACGAAAATCCAAACTAAAGTATAAATACTCAAAAGAACATCAAAAAAATGAAACCATAGAGAAAAGTCCTACGTCGTCGGAAGAGTGAGTATTAGTCTCTACTCAGCACGATCAGGTCTAAGTCTGAAACTGACGAGTACCTGAAAAATAGAAGTAGGTCAGGCCCACGAACAAGTTCGAACCTACTACAATCCAAGCAGAAACTCGATATGCATATACATCCTAAGCAATTCAACAATAGCTAACAGTCCGTACATAAGTATATCCACACTACAGGACTCTTACTGGACTATGGAAAGGGTCTCAACCTGAATAGAAGGCAACATGCGAAAACATACCCAAAGGTGGGCATGAGTACTTAGACCTAACAGGGTATATCTCAACCTCTCATATCCAGCTACACATCCTACTACATATACGCTCCCTAACCAACGACTCTGAGGCTTAAGCTCAGATCGTAGTACCATAACATATATTTAAAGTCTGTCATATCCATCCAAAGTAAGTCCAATTAGTCATTCAGCTTGTGCAGCTTCTTTGACTTAACATATATAGCAAGTAATCCAATTAGTCATTCAGCTTATGCAGCTTCTTTGACTTAAATATAAGTAGGATTTTATTTATATAATTCGTTCCCTTATTCCGATATAAGTAGGACTTAGCATTTCGAGCTAGTCCAAACCTAGTACGCCACCGTCCCATACCGGTGCATACATTCCATACCATCCAGCAATTGATAATACTAATAACGAAAGTAAATACCAACTAGTCCATAACAAATATAACAAGAATCCATCACAAGTATGATAAGAATATGCATATGACATGCTTGTTCTGTGCTATCGATACATGATTCTCCAATAAGTTTAAAACACAGAGAATATGTATAATCCATCCTGTAATCCACTATGAGCATAATAATAAAAATATCATAATTAACATGCTCACTTTAAACTATTCCACGATATCCAGTAAGTTAATAAGATACAATACTGTATAGTTAGCAACTAAGTTCCTATTAAGCATAACAGAGAATTATCATAATTGGCATGCTTATTTTTATAACACTGTAACATGATTTAAACCATGAATTCCTTAATTCAATTGTTAATTTAAACATGAGCAACTTGAATCATTCACATCCAAGCCAACACTCAAACTTTCTGTAGAATTTCCTACTGTTTTCTATATTGGCTTCCTATGGTATCTTACATATTACCATACCTTCTGAAGCTTTAATAAGGGTTTAGGCATCACTGTACTCCCCTAGAACAACTCCTAATTCAACCTGGAACTTTAAAAATCCAACCACAGTAACCCAGAACTCGCAGAAAACCAAAAAAAAAAAAAAAATTGAAAAACTCTGAAGGAGCCGGCTCCAAACAAGTTAGAACCGCCTCCAAACAAAATGGAGCTGCCTCCAAGACATTTAGAGCCGGCTCCATGCTTCCATGGAGCCACCTCTTTGTGAAGGTGAGCCTGCTCTCTTCAACTGAGAGCCGGCTCTCACCCATTTCCTCACCTGTTTCGTCTCCGGTGAATTCCATTGATTCCATCCCTCTCTGTTACAGTTTTTATTGATTTTAATTATGTTCAGACTTAACCAAAGAAGATCCATCTAACTCCTTTAGCCATTGATTAACAGTAATTCAACAAAATAGATACACAGTTGAACACAAGACAAGCAATTTACAACTCGTTTCAACACATACTGCTTTAATAAGTTTTAAACATGCATAATAAATTAATTCTTATGCTTAATGATTTCCTGGAACTGCTTAGGCATGCAAAGAACACGAGTAAAAGAGAAGGAGTTAAGGTTAGAACTTGCCTGTAAGACTTTGGTTCAAAATCTTAACACCATCTCCTAAGGTTTCCGGCAATCCTCACTGAAATCCTCCTTTGTTCTCCCTCTGCCTCCACCGTCGTGAGTAGGGTTCTAAAACCCTTGGCAGAACCTTATACGTGTATTTATAGGCCAAACTAATCCTAGGTTCAATCAAACCCTAAACTGACTTACTCGGCCCATAGAGCAAAAAACCTAATTTATAACTATGCGTGTTACCAATTAATCCCGTCACGTTAATACTTAAAACATTTAAATTTAAATTCAATTAAAACAACACATCAAGTAATGAAATTTAAATACACGATTAACCAGGTATAAAGCTAATTAAATAAAAACAATTACATAACTATTAAACACAATGAAATAGTTTAAATCCAAGAATTTAATTAATACAATTAATTCAACTACAATTAATTCAAAATTCACAATTACAATTAAGTCAATTAAATAATTAAAATTCAACTAATTAAAATAACAAGCAATTAAACCATTAAACAAATAAATATGCACTTAAACAATTAAAAATGCCACACAAATAATAAACTAAATACCAGGACTATCCTTTTGAAATTAAGGATATTACATGTTGTAATTATGTGTAATCAAAATGATAAATGTGTTCCATATGCTATTTGAGTTCATATACATGACTATTTTCATTACGGTGAATTAGCATGCTTAGTGTTGACATGTTGTATATTCTATAATTTTTTTTTTTTATTTATTGCTTTGAAAAATTGATGATATGGTTATGATGAAAAAAATAAATAAATAAATAAAATAAATAAAGAAGAAGAAGAAGAAGAAAAAGAAAAAGAAAAAGAAAAAAAGAAATGAATGTTTAGAAATTCCTATTAAATTCTGATAATGATGTAAATGGAATGTGTGAAGTCCTATAGTTAAATTGATGATTTGAAGTATGAAACATTCATGCATCCATTGGGAAAGGAAAGGGAAAAAGTATTTTAAAACAAATGAAATTGTTTTAGAAAAAGTGTTTTTTAAAAGTGGTTGTGAAAACCAGACACCTAGGAGACGCCTAGTGGTCCGTGGTGTTAGTGTGGTCTAGAGAGGACTAAGGAGAGACCCTAGGGTGGTTGAGCTAAGTAGGCCAGATACAACACCTTGGATGTCCCTTGTGGTTGTGGATGGTTAGCCAATCCTCCTTTCGTGACGCCTTGGAGGTGCCTTGGGTCGAATTACACTAACGGTTTAGAAATTGAAACAGAAATGTTTCGAGAATAGGAAGTGACATTGGCATGACATTACACTTCATTAGCATATATGGTGTATTTGTGATTGGATTATATTTATTTATATACTTGTTGTTGTGATTACTGATGTGCATTCCCTATGGTATGATCCCGCCTACTTTTTACCTATTCTTTATGTGGATTCACAGGGTCATAAGAAGTGTTTCTTAGACACTTCTTACTGAGCTTATGCTCACCCCATTATTTTTAACATTTTTCAGAACACGGAAAAGAGGCGGCGGACGACGATCCACCACAAGTTTAGACGAGATTGGAGATCTATTTTTTTTTTTTTTTTTTGCTATCTTTTGTATTAGAACTTTAATATTTTGTAAATGTAATCTTAACTATTTTGTGAAACTTTAGTTTAATTAGTATAATATTGTAAGTTATGGACTTTTAAATTTTGGCTATATTTCATGGACTGTAACTTGATGTAATTAAAGTACGTTCTTTATAAAAGATTATGGGACTAGGTAGTGAACTGGGGATTCCTTGTTTAGATGAGATGGATGAACGAGATTTTGTTTTTTTTATATGTATGTAATCATTTTGGGAATGTAGTATATTATTTGCATTGTGCGTTGGAACAGGATATATTAGTTTTAAGGGCTAGTGAGGCCATTGCATTTTTATGTATTTCAACAGGTTATAGAGGGAATTTTTCTGCAGATGTCATGCCGAAATTTTATATATTTTATTATTATTATTATTATTGGTATCTTTTTGGGTCGTTACACCCATTTTTGTTACAAATTGACAAATATGCACACTTCTCTTCGTTCACCGCACCAAAGAAGGAAAAGAAAAAAAAAATTGGGATAATTAACAAGAAGAGCAAAACAATCATCCATGCATAAGATATTGCAATAAGCACATAAACATGATGATATGTAGTAGCAATGGAACCAAAAATAAGTATCCAAGATAACACATGCTCCATCCACTAGATAAAAAGAACAAATCAAGTTCAAAATCACACACTTGATATCTCCATCCAATTAAAAACAAAAATTCCTAATAAAAACTAAAAGGAAAATCTTTTGGATTTTTTTTTCATTTTTCAATTTTTCTTTTTATTTTTTTGATATTTTAACAAAAAAATATGAGATAACAATTTCCATGAATTTCAAGCATACATGAGATCATAAAATTTCTGAAGAATTTAAGAGAATTTAAAAATACGAAATTTTTAGACACCACAAATTATTCAATCAAATCAATTCTCAAGCATGCAATCACAACATGAAATTCAACTTGCAATTTTTATGAAGATTTAGAAATTTGCCTAGCAAGTTCATATATGTGTGTGTATGTGCAATCCAATCTCATCAAATTTCAATCAAATCGCATTAACTAACTGTCTAAATCATATTGATCGAAAAGTATCAAGATAAGATTGTTTTGAGCAAATTTTACTAAATAAGGCGGCTTTCACTCTAAAGAGTAGACAACAATTCACTATTTCAACTTATCTCCTTCTTTCTTTTTACTCAATCAGCTCCTTTTCGAAGTCTAGTAAGAGTTTTCGAACTAGTCTCAATAGGTAGTCTTTTCCTTAGTAAAGATTATCAACATTCTTTTGATTTTTCTTTTTCTTTTTATGCTGAAATTTCTTCATTTTTTTAAACAAACACATGCTTTATTTTTTAAAAAAATAATAACATTTATACCTTTTATGAGCAATATAACCTAGCCAACTTCACAATGATTTTCAATTAAAATTTCTCAAAGTTGGACTAGTGCACATGAAAAATATGAACTCAAAAGACTCATCTCTAAAAAGAAATAAACAAAGCAAATTGTCTTTCAACATATAGATTACACATTAAGAATCTTTTCATCAAATAATCATGTGTCCCCAATTTGCATTCAAAAATAATTAATTCAAGAGAAATAATTATCACTCATGCATCGACAAGAAAAATATGACCATCATTTTCTCATAAAAAAAAAAAAACAATCTAAATCCTAAACTACAAGATATGGTCCAATGAAAACAAGATATTTATCAAAGCGTAGTCCATGACCATAAAACCTCTTTAGGACTTAGTTAGGGGGGTATGCACCCAAAGACCTAATAGGAACAAGTCCCATAGTATCAACAGGCACATAATTAATTTGATCAACACAGTTTTTACATTCAACTTTTGAAAAGACTCTATCCAATTTCAACCTTTTTCTTATTTGAGTAATTCTTAGTATGAGAATTTTTGGATTGATTCACAAAATATTTCTTTTTAGCATGAACCCTATTCTTAGCATAAGAACCATAAGCATGAAATTCAGAAAAAGATTCTCTTCTCTTCCTATAGCAATAGTATTGGTTATGTCAATTCCTACCACAATAAGTGTAATACAAAATAGTAGGCACATAAGACATTTTTGCATATAATGAATCAACAACCTCAGATTTATTTTTAGGCACATTCAAGTTATTAGGTTTTACAAAAACAGTTTTACCCTCTTTACTACATGAAGCGTCATTAAAACCTAAGCCAGTTTTGTCATTCACATTCTTACCAACATTAATCATCTCATCAAGTTTAATCTGCCCAGAAGTAAATCCAATTAATTTCTCTTGTGACTTTTTCAATTCAATTTCAAGAAATTCTAATTTATAAAAAGAGATTCTTTTGCAGAATTAACTTAACTTACCTCACCTTCTAGGTATCTTATCTTTCGTTGAAAATCTTTAATCTCCTTCTTTTACTGTTCACTTTCCTTCTTCAGAACATCTCTTTGCTTCTCAACTTCTTTCAATTCTCTAACTTGCTTATTAAAGCCTTTTTTCGTTTAAACAAATGTAACATACAATTCATTGAAGGCTTTATCATAATTCTCCTTTGCTGCTTCCTTGTAATAATCTTCTTCATTAGATTTTGCTATGTCCTCAAAATCCAAGTCATCTGTGTCAGACAAAGACAATCTTTTAGAAGCATCATTATTCACAAAAGTAACAAAAACAAGAGGATTATCATCATCATTAGAAAAATCATCAGAAAAAGAAACATCTTTATCTTTAGAAACTGAAACATTTATTGCTTTATCTTTCTTTTTTTATCTTTGGACTATTTCCTAGCAACAAAGCTATTTTTAGGACTTGGACAAACTGTTAATGTATGACCTATACCACATGTCCAACATTTAATCTCAGTTCCTTTAGACTCCTCTTCTCTCCTTTTATCTTGTCTCTCACTTCCCCTAGATAAAAACTCTCTATTCCTAAACCTTGACTCTCCCCCTTTCTTAAATGCATTCATCTTTTCAGACTTGATCAAATTTCTGAACTTTCTAGTGATGAGAGTAATTTCTTCATCAGACTCACTATCATACCTAACCTTAGACTTAGAAGAATCAGACTTTGAAGCTTTTAGGGCTAAGTCTTTAGGTTTTAAGGAATTTCCATAGTACTTCATCTCATAGTTCTTAATATGACCTACAATCTCATCAACTTGCATGGTAGTGATGTTTTGAGTTGCTTGTAGTGTTTCAACTTTGATTCTGAACCCTTCAAGCAATGACCTAAGAATTTTCTTGTTAATCTTCTTATCTGTCACTTTATTTCCTAAGTTTCGAAGGCCAAACACAATATGGTTGAGTTTCATGTAAAACTCGGAAAATGTTTCATCTTCTTCCATTTTAAGATTTTCAAATTGAAATACAAGCATCTCAATCTTTGAAGATTTGATTTCATTTGTACCTTCATAGGTAAGTTAAAGTATATCCCATGCCTCCTTTGCAATTTAACAATGAGCAATTCGAGCTAACTCAAATTGGAAACAGATTTGAATAAAGAAAACAAAGCTTTGGTGTTTCCTTCTTGAGCATTATCCTCAGCTTGAGTCCACTCAGACTCTTCCTTTTTAATGGTAACACCATCCTTTGTGACTGTAGATGTAATGACCCGGTTATTTTCTTTCCTTTCCTTTTTCCTCAAATTTTACGGATAAATTTTTTTTCGTTGTCTTTTCTTTTGTGTATTCGGTTTTTCGTCTCTTGGTGTCATCTCAAGTACTTGAGAATGGTTTTTGAGACTCTTTCCTTTGGATTGACAAATTTCTTGTGAGAACCGAGTCATTTCCTCATTTTCATTTTTCGGCACTATTCACCTTTTGTCTTTTTCCCGTATGTCACTTTGTTGGTACAACCTCACTTTTCGTGTTTGGATTTGATTCCAGTTTTGCATGCATCCACGATATTTAAATTCCATGCTATGTGTATTTTTACTTTTGTAGAAAAATATGCTAGTAGTGTACATTCTTCCTTAAGAGTATGGATGCACACTTCTTTGAAATTTTTCTTTCTTTTGGGGTTATTTATGTAATTACTATAAGTAATTATTTTTTATCTTAGGGACCATTTTGCAATTTGATTTGAAAGATATTTTTAAAAAGGACCTTTTTATAATTTTTAGAAAGTGTGACAAGTGTCACATTCTTATTGGTCCACTTGTTGACAATTGTGTGGAGACACTTTGATACCTTGTATGATGACAAATGGAGGGTGGAGATTCAACCACTTGTTGACCTAGGATAGGTGCTCTTGTTGGCTTGGATGGTTGACAAATGTAGGCTTGGGATTAAGCCTACAATGGATGATTGGATGAGCGACAAGTGTATGCTCCAAATTAAGTCTTGCAATTATTTTTGGGTCACTTTGGGATTATGGTTTTAAAAAAGGGTTTTTGTGCAATTGACCAAGATTTGTGTATGTTGCCCATGGTGTAGGATCACATAGTGAGTGGAGGATTTTTATTTCCTCCACTCACACTTCATCTCATTGTTTCATTCTTTTCCTCACCACAAACCCTAGCCACCATTAGAGGAGCTTGATGTTTAGGCTTTGAAATTAACTTTTGAGGCCCTTCCACTTACCTTAAACCATAAAGTTTGGAATACTTTTTGTTCTCCTCATCCTCCTCTACATAACCCTTGAAGGGTTTGCCATTTTGTGTTGATTTGCGTTGGATTCTAGAGAAACTCTTCTCTAGTGAGGTAGGGAGCATTCTAGTTTATTTATCTAAGGGTTTTATTTGTTTTTTTAGTGAAATAGAAGTTGTATGCATGTTTTATATTAATTTGAGAAATTAATGATTAATTATGGCTTGCTTGTAACTCACTTTAGACTTGATATATGGCATGATCTTAACTTGATCTTTGTTATATATTTATTTGGAACCATTTAAATGAGTTTTCAAATCTAGAGATTTAATGAATTTAAATTGATTTAAATTTTACTTAATTGTACCTTGCTTGTATTCCATTTTTGACTTGATATATGGCATGGCCATGACTTAATCCTTGTTATATATTAATTTGGGATCATTTGAACAACTTTTGAAAATTAGAGATTTAATTAATTTAAATTTATTAAATTCTACATGATGATGTCTTGCTCATTTTGCTCTTTTGATTTGATATATGTAATAAGCATGCTATATTGTTTAACATATAATAATTTGAGGTTATTTGAAATTGATTTGAAATCTAGAGAATTTAATTATTTTGATTTAATTAAATTCTATCTAATGGCTCCATGGATCTAATTGTGTTTTAGAAGTTGTTTCTATATTTAAATCATGGACTTGGACTTGTTGTATATTCACTTGGTTATGTTTTGAGTATTAGATAACATTGTTGTTATATTTATATTCATGAGAATATGTTTTCTTTATGGAATATATTGTTGTCTTGTGTAATGAGTTGCACACTTTGTTTTTGATATCTTTCATACCATAGTAGTTGTGAACCTAGAGCATGTATTGTATATGTGTCCAAATTTGGTTGTCCGTGGTTGATAGTTGATTATCTTGTATATACATGTTGATATATACGTTGTTGCACAACTTGTTGATTTTGAAAACTTGGGATGTCATTGTTTGGCTACGGCTAAGACATGACTCTAGTACGGGAAAATGTCCTCCTATAGTCTAGTGCGCACATAGGGCGGTTACCCATGGACTAGTAACCCTAAAGTAACTATGGTGTCGGTCTGATCCGACGTGATGCCTAAGTATCCACCTTGTTCGATTTCGCATTTCATTTCAAGTTGATAAATATATAATGTTGTAACTTGTTGTTCCTTATTTGATTTTCCATTTTATGTTTCAAGATATTAACTTTGAGAATTCATGCTTTATGCATTGTAATGGAAGTTCCAATATTGGTTAAATTGTATCAATATTGTGATTTGTGGCTCGAATGTTCAAATGTAACTTAGGAATGATCCTATAGATTCATTTGGAACATAGACGTTATGTGGCATGACCCACTTTTGTTATTTTCATATTTTAGATTTTAAGTTGATTGCTTTGAGAATCTATGTCGTGTTACTTCATATAACATGTTTCTACGTTGTTTGAATTGCATGAATGATGTGATTTATGCTAGAAATGAGATATGGTAGCTTAGGATGATCCTTGAGTCTCACTTTAACATAGACGTTAGGTGGCATGAGCCCTCTTGAATTGTTTCACCCTAAGGTGATAATGTTGTAAAATGTTAGGTCTATGCATGCTCATCTCTTACAAGTAGCTTTATGTTACTCACCTCAAAGTTACCGGGACATTTTTCAAGTACAAAGACTTGGTTCGTGATGCTCATCATTCCTTGGATGACTTGTAACTTTTAAGTTTCCATTTCATGCAAATGTTAGCATGAAATGTCATTTTGTAGCTTTATATGTCAAAACTTGTATATTTGATTCCATATATGTAATATGTACATAAGTACACCTTTTGTAATGTATTTGACATGTATGAGATGAGGCCAAAGGCCAATGACATGTATCTTGTATCCTATGTAACTTTTGATTTCATGAAATATTATGAAAATATTGAAAAATCACAAGTCAATGTCTCACCATATTTGCATCTGGTGTGGGAATTCCATTTTCATTCTTTCATAGGATCTCATTAATCATGTATGAAGTGTGGCCAAGGGCCAAACGGTAATTTAAAACCATTTCATAATTTTGGATTTCAAAATTTCCATTTCAAGTTTATTTTTGTCTTTTTGGCTGTCGGGGGGTCGGATTTTGACTCGGCCTTTTTTGGGAACCGCGGACCATTCCCGCACGCTCAAAATCACTATTTACGTTTGTGTGCATGATCATTTTCATGAAAAACTCTTTCGTTGGTGAAATGAGCCTCCTATGGACTCATTTCACATTTTTGTTGAAAAATTCGGCTTAAGAGCATTTTGGGAATTTTCTTTGGGAAATAATTTCCGGTCTTAACTCCGTCACATAGAAAATGTGATTTTAGGGGGAGTTTATTCATGACATTTTTTCCGAAAAATGTCATCTTGGTGTCAAAAACCGTGTTTCAAACTCATTTTTCTGCTTTTTCTACTGTTTCTGCTGTTTAGTTCAATTTTGCTTGGGTTGAACCGGTTCAGCCTGAACCGATTCAGAAGGGCTGAACCGATTCAAGAGTCATTTTTGGTCCAACATGGACATTCTGTTCATGTTGAACCTGTCCATGTTGAACCGGCTCAAGATATGTTAAACCGGTTCAAGTTCTCCAGAACCTTTTTGCAGGTTCAGCTTTCGTCTTCTAACTTTGAATTGATATAACTTCTTCGTTTCAACTCCGAATTGGTCCGTTCTTGAGTCTAAACTGACCATGTCGAAGTAAGCTTTCCAATGGTATAAATTTCAATTTTAGACTCTTCTCCTAACTCGAGATATCCTTATTTTAGTGAGAGGGTGTCAGTTTTGGTTCAAACCGGGATAGGGTTCATTGGGATTTCTCCTCCTTTGGTGTTGGGACTTCATGTGAAGTTACCAAATGATGTTTTTGGATGTTTTTTTACCTCATTTGACTTGTTGGAAGTTAAATTCCTTCCTCCTAGGGTGAAATAATCATTTTACCCTTGGTCCTTTTTTTGTTAGGGTTTTTGACACCTTTGTCTTCGTTTTGTTTCCGTTGAACCTCGAAACTCTTCAAAAGGCCATGTAACGACCCTAACTGATGCCAAGAAATTTTTTTTTTTTTTTTCTTTAAAAAAAAAATTCGGCATAACCTCCCCTAAAAATGGACCTACCGTAACCTGTTTAAATGCATATTTAACCTGTCATGCAACTAATTTCCGAATTCACAGCTACAAAAGATAATGATACAACCTACTAATCTAGACAATGCTTCAAGCTAGGATTATCCTTCCATTCATCAACAAGTTACATATCATCAAGTTCGCATCCCATATGTCATCAAGTATCATAAGTGTATTACATGATCATGGTTCTTCAAAAGAAATTTACATCATTACACCTTTGGAATTTTACAAAAAACGAGGGATGAACAAAGGAGTAGCCTATTACAAAATAACAAGGAAAATGCTCCTCTAACAACTTTCAAAGTTGGGGTGGATTGTCGTCCATCGGTTCTTTTCCAAGACCTGAAAAAAAATATATAGATATAGGGATGAGCATATAGCTCAGCAGAGACACTTAAAACATAATTCTTGTGTCCTAGTGAATCCAATCAAAGTATAGGCTAATGGGAGATAGGGATCATACAACGTAGGGGATCAAATACAACATACAATTCAATTCCAATTATAAACAATGCAATGCAATGCAATAAAATGCAATGCATGTCAATGACACTCCCCATTTTCATTCTCAAAACCATCACTTTCAAACGTTAATACAACCCGCCCTTTGGTAACCCCGCCGCGACACGAGAGGAGGATTGGCTAGTGTCCCTGACCCTTGGTAACCCCGCGGCGTCATTATGGGGCCCAGCTAGCTCAACCACGCTAGGGCGACTCCCTAGTCCCCTCTAGGCTATATTAACCTCCGGCCCGTTGGTAACCCGGCAGCGACCGGGTTTATCAAAACCAATTTTTCCAAACGCATCACCTAAAATTCCCATTTTTTCTTTTCAAACACCAACATCCCTTCCTATGCAACCCAATAAAATGTATGTATCTTACATGATGTCAATACAATGATAAATGGGAATTTAACACTCTACAACAAGTACCATTTCATATAACATTATAGCATGCTTGTAGAATAATAATCATGATAGAAACTCACTATATAAACATGTTATCCATTCAATCAAGTAACACATATTCACATAACATGGCATATTCTCAAATATCTCAGTTTAAACAAGAATCAAAGCAATCAAACATACTGTAACACAATTAGAAGAGCATGATTCAATATGGATCAAGATTCCATGGCTTAAGATGTCCCTACCTCAAGATTGCACCAAAACCCTAGAAAATGGGTCCTCAAATTCGAGCTCCCAAAGAGGACCAAAAGCTGGAATTTCTGATACTGGCACGTAGGGCTCGTCGTGCTCGTCGTTTTGCCTCAAACGGCACCTAAATCCGGCAAGGATTGAGAGAGTAATCAAGGGTTAAAGCTTGAAGTGAAAAAAAAAAAGAAAAAAGGAAAAAGAGAAGGAGCCGAGAGCAGCAGTCGGGAGAAAGAGAGAGGAAAAGAACAGAGACTAACTTGGTCTCTTAATTCATTTAAAAGGGACGTGGGTCCCACCTCTCTTTTTCTAATTTCTTTTTCTCTTTCTTTTTTTTCTTTTAATACACACCACACACACAGGAATACATATATATATAAAGGCACAAACATTACAGGCCATTCTTGTGTCCTAGGGATGATGTACATCTCTATGGACTTGTTTTCGTTTTGCTTCCGCATTTTGGATCCGCTTCAGGTCATCACAGGATACACTGGGTTGAAAAATTCAGGGTCGTTATAGTAGGTTTTTTATAACCTTTTTCAATTGCTACATAAACATATTTACCTTGAGTTATAAGAAAAGCTGTCATGTTAGGTTTCCAAAAAGCATAGTTATCATCATCAAACAAATGAGTACTTTGAATAAATCCACCTTCCTTAAGAACACTATCCATATCAAATTTTGAATACAAAAACAGAGATTTTTATTATATAAAAAAAATTCCACAAAGAACAACTCAATGTATAGAGGATGTCTCTGATACCACTTGTTGAGAGTTTATGCGCAGCGGAATGGTTGTGAAATATAATATGGATAAATAACCTAGAGGATTGGTTAATAAATTCAACTTGCTCTTTTATCCAATTTTAAATTATTTTAATTTTACCGAAATAAAACTAAAATCAAACCATAAAGCAAAAATAAAGTGCAAATAAAGTAAATATAGTTTGAGAGATGACACCAGGATTTTATCGAGAAAACCCCAATTGGTAGAATAAACCAATTTTAACAAGAAAAACCTCATTAGACTCTCCAATCCTGAGATAAACAATTCACTATGTTTGAAGCAAAGTATACCGAACTTTGACTCAGTCTCACACTCTATCGTTCTACCAAAAACCAATTGTTGACGATCCCTAACTTTGCGACTCCCCCATTCAACAGTTCTCAACCTCAGGCTTACTCTTGATCTCTGTAGGAGAGTTACAGGTAGATCAAACAACACTCCATAAATGCTCTGACCCCTTCACAGTGTGATCACTTCACCCATTTCTTCTAGATCTGAATTTGATGAAGAACGAATGAATTCTGCTTTTCCGGAATTTCTGAATCTTCGATTATGCTCCAATTCCAATGAAATAGAGAACAGCACTCCTAAATCACTCTTATGTTTATGTGTGTGCTCTCAAAAATAAAATCAAAAAAATCAGATTGATTTTCTGAATAAAAATATCTCTCAAAAGGCTTTCTCAAAGATCTGAAATTTTGTATACAAAAGCCGTGTATAAAAATATCTCTCTAAAGGCTTTCTCAAAATATAGAATTGATGTTCCTTAAAGTCATGAATAAACCTAGATGACTAACAAGGTTTATATAGAATTTAGAATGTCCTAATCCCTATGAAAATATAGAAAATTTCGTACATAGGACGTAGAAGGAAGTTTGGTCTAAAAGGAGACTAAAATTCTGATGCTGTCAGGACTCCTGGTACCGGTTCCCAACTGTGGTACCGATTCAAGAAGGTCAGAAGCCTTTCCGACGCATTTTGGCTACCAGTTCCCAAATGTGGTACCAATTCAAGAAAGATAGTGAAGAATTCTTCTTCAGCCCATAGTTAGCTACCAATTCAAGAATTCTCGTACCGGTTCCCAAGAGACAAGTGAAATATCTGTTTCATTCAACCTTCTAAACTCCCTAAAGTGTTCTCACTCACTCACATACCTTCCTAAAGCATTCTTCTCATCATCCCGGAGTGTAGTAAACCATGACCACTTAAACTTCTTCAAATCCGCATCCGATCTTTAACCTTGAAATTCTAAACCAAATTATTACAACTCGATCGGACTTGTTTTGACAACGAAATTTGCCAATATACAATATATATATTTTTCACAATCTCCCCAAAATATATATTTCACACGCTCGAGCCCTGTCAAATAGCTCTTAAACCCTGTTGAGACAGGGCTCGAGCACTGTTATCCCAAAATAAGTACGTAAGCGTTGTAACGGGATAACAACTCGGAATTACTGATTTTAGGCTAAAAATTCATTGTTTTCAGGTCCTAAACATGTTTCAAAGTCCTGTAAACATTTATGGACTAATCATAAGCAATTTTATCACATAGAAATCAAGTTTCTCATAGATCAAATCTTAAATTCAACATAAACATTCAAAAATACATATATATAAACATGTACTCATAAAACCTAGTTCTAGCCCGATCTAAACATGAATTCAACTTTAATAATTCTTTAATAAAATCCTAAAGCCGTACTAGAGACATATAGAACATGAGTTCTAAAGGAGAAGTGTAGAACGAAGAAATTGCCTTAAGCTTTCGGATCGAAAGCTAAACTCCTTCTTCCTTATTCTTTTTCTCTAACGCCGGCAGCCTTCAGGTTACCGCCGTTCATTCCATTGATTCGATCGACCTACGAATAGATTTTCTTCTTCTCTCCCTCTCTCTCTTTCACGCCCTTCTCTCTCCCTCGCCCCTCTCTATTCTTTTTCTTCTTTTCTTTTCTAAATCTACAATATATGTATATGTATATATATATATATATATATATATATATATAGACACTACATCTAACCCTAGTCCTAACAAACGTTTGACAAAACATAAAATAACACTAATTACAATAATAAATAATTATTATAATAAAAACATAATATATATATATACACACAACATTATATATATATATATATATATATATATACACACACACACACTCCTATCGATGAGCCAATATCCAACCCATCTAGGATCCCTTCCAAAGAGTCCAAGACCCATCTAGTTGATCCAAGGACTACAACCCAAATCCATCCCTTAAAAATAAAATAAAAATAAAATAGCATAACATCTAATCTTACACAATTAAACATTTACAAGCAATATAATTAAATAAATAGATCACACAAAGCCACATAATTAAAATGCATAAAATCAAATAAATGAATGTACATTAACAATTAGCCATATTAATAAATTTAAATTAAACAAAGATAAAATAATTAAAAACAAATAATTAAATAGTCACATAATTAAATAAAAATACAATTAAAACAATTAATTAAATCTCCAGAAATTAATAGTATTACACCAATGGCACAAAGAGCCGAAGAGCCGATCGTCAAGACTTAGAAGAAATACCATAGTCTAAATGGCGAGTGGCACTAAGAGCTTATCGCCTGGACTTAAACAAAAATTCAAGTCTAAGTGGCAAATGGATCTAATAGCCAATTTCCAGGACTTAGGACATATACCATAGTCCAAGTGACAAATGGCACTAAGAGCCAATTGTCAGGACTTTAACAAAAATTCAAGTCTAAGTGGCAATCGCCAGGACTTTGGAAAAAATACCATAATCCAAGCGACAAACGACACTAAGAGCTGATCGTCAAGACTTATATATATATATATAATCCAAGCATCTAGAAACTGGCCATTGAGACTCAACATATGGCAAACAATTTGTCAAGAAAATGAGATAACAAATGATCAGAATAGACAAAGCAACATAAAATTTAAATAAAAAAAAATTGTATCAAGGACCACCATGGTCCACAAAAATATGTTCACAGTTGCAGGTCACCCCTTCTTGGGGGAATCATCAAAAGCATTAACTATATTAGAATAAGGAGCATTGGGTTCTGCTGAAGGGAGCCTTAGATGAAAAAGGAACCGCAGTTAGAGTTTCCAGAAATTTTGGAAAATAGCTTCCTCTGGGCTTGGTTCACAGGATCCTAAACATATGAAAAAATGACCTTTATCTCCCTATCGAAGGTATCGGGATCCTTCACCATGCTCTTCTTTTCTTTCGGTTCTAGAGCATTATTGAAGCCTTGTCTATAAGCCTCGGCACATATGGTGTTGAGTATCCTCGAGAACCTGTTTTTCATATGAACTCCATCGGTCTTGGAGTTGTTCAGATTGGCTGCAGCGATCTCCTTCAGCTTCTGAAGTTCTTTGATCCTGCATTTAGCAATTTCGGTCTTGGCCCTCCAAGACTCTAAGGCAACTGATAGCTCATTGTTCTCCATCTCAAATGCCGAACAACAGTTTTTGGTCTGCTTAGCCTTCTCCAACTCCTCTTCCATTTTTTCATCTTGTAAGAGTCAACCTCGAGAGCCTTACACAAGGACATGACGCTGAACATAGTCTGCAGACTCTGCACTCAAGGAAGCAAACAAGGTTGCTCAAAGAGAGGAAAAAAACAGAAAAATAGATAAAGGCAAATAAATACATGCATAGCATGGATAGAAGCCCGAGCACTTAGCAACTATCGACCAACATCCTTCTGTAGCATCTCATCTTCCGATGTCTACATCCCCTCGCCATGGCAAGCCCGATCGAAGGATCATCACCTGCTGAGTCCTCAGTAGAAATATACTCCACATCTTGGTACTGGTTCCCAATTTTGGTACCGGTTCAAGAAGGTCAAAAACCTTTCCGACGCACTTTGGCTACCGGTTCTCAACTGTGGTACCGGTTCAAGGTTGGCAGTGAACAAGCCTGTTGTGGACTAAGGTTTGCTACCAGATGAAGGGTTCATTAGACAGAAGTGAAATCTTTGAAATTTTGAACCGAAAAATTACAACTTGATCGGATTTGTTTTGACAACGAAATTAACCAATTATAAAATATATCTCGCAATTTCCTCAAGAGCTAGTTAAGAAACCAGAGGCAAGGATCAAGTCCCCATTGCAAGAGTTCAAAAACGCAAAATAGTTCGGAAGCCGAGGTGTTCCATAATGAGCAATAGAGGAAGCCGTCGCACGCCCGCGCCTTCCTAGGAAGCATAATGAGCCCAAGGGAGATGGAACACTGGTTGAAATACACTATCCAACTGGAATATTAAATCCCCTTCAATTTATATTACCATCCAAAATTGGAGGGAAATGGGGCAAAAAGTCCACACCAATCAACGATGGGCACCTGTACCCTTTAATCAATCAGTGAAAAAGAAGCCATGTGCCAAGGCAATAAAACCACACGTGAAGCCTATAACTGAAAGTCGAAAGTAAAGGTCACGGAGGATAAGAACCAAAGTATAGCATCAAATCAATAATAAAATCGAAAGAGAGAGAAACAAGGAGGAAAATAAGCCCCAACCGGTACATGTAAACTGTATAAATATAGAGGAGAGAAGCCAAAGATTTGTGGTTTTTTGCACACGCAATATGTTTCGAGTGCATCCATGTTTATTACTTAAAATATATTTTAGGGATAAAATTCCTTCTTTAATATTTTAAGTCAGAGTTGTGGACTGGAGTATGATTGTTCCGATTGATGTCTTGGTGCCAACATGATTTTGGTTTTCTGGACTTCCAAACAAAACAAAAGTATGCACACAATCACGGGCTTCCACTAGGCTGATTGTGAACATGGCATTTCAAGCACGTTTGGTGGTTTTTTTTTTTTTCTTTTTAATCTATTTTGTTTTATGAGGTCTAGTAGTACCTCCAGTTGTAATTTTTTAGTATCTGTATTTATCATAACCTTGTCGTACAATTAAAAAAAAAAAAAAAAAAAAAAAAAAAAAAAAAACCAAGGAGCGATAATACGTTGCATGGAAATAAGCATCTAAATTGAGAATAAATTATTACATGGTATTTCCTCCTGAATGGATTATAATAAAATATATATATATATATAAAATAAATAAAAATAAAAATAAATAAATAAATAAAAGTGGTCCCAAGGTATGGTCCATTACAAGGGAAGAAAATAGAAATTAATTGGACATATTACCAAAAAGAAAGGGTAGAAATAGGATAAGCTTGGCAGATATGAGGTCTACTTCACTGATCGTTTAGATAGCGAAAACCCAGAGAGTGACTTGATTAGCATCGGAATCTTACTAGTCGCACAATTATTAATGCACTAACCTAGGAAGAAAGAACGAAAAAATAAAATAAAATAAAATAAAAAATTTGCATCAATCTAGCTAAAAGATGCAATATGTTATGGTCACTGATGTCCACTTGGTACCGATTATGACAAATGGATGCCTCCAAATCACATTGTCATGGACGTACAAAAATAAATAAATAAATAAATAGGGTAATACAATGGAGGAGCAGCAAGGCTTCTTTATTGTCTTTATATATATATATATATATATAGTGAACTATATATACGTATATGGACATTACTCCATGCACAGCCAAAAATATACAGATGGTGAGACTATTGATTAACTTCCTTCCACCGAAACATTGAAAGAGAAATGTTAATTTAATTAACACAGCTAGCAACAGCAACAAAGCAAAAATTAAGAATTATCAACTCTCTTGTGTTTTTTCTTTTTTGTTTCTCTCCAAACAGAACTTAACACACCTTCCTTCCTCCCCCTCACCCCCTCTCTGCAATTTCCATGAAGCACAGAAAACTATATCCAGCTATAACTGGAATGAACCAAACTGACTGTCCAGATTATTGTCTCTTAAACTGCCTCTATGGTTGCTCTGAATTCCCTGACGATTCCATGATACCGCCGCCGCCGCCGCCTCGCTCAGACAGTCAGAGCAGCCACATACCGCCCCACACGGTAATCATACTCGCCTTGATCACCGGCTTCTTCTTTGTGGTCTGCTGCTACTTGATCATTGTTAGGTATTGTTCCAGATTGAATCTTTTTGGTGCACCACCAACCCATTCAGATGGACAAGAAGAGGAGTTTGTGGATGAAAATCAGGGACCGCCAATTGATCATCACATCTGGTACATCTCCACCGTTGGCCTCCAACCATCAATCATCAATTCAATCACAGTCTTCAAGTTCAAGAAAGGAGACCATTTGATCGAAGGGACTGATTGTTCGGTATGCTTGAGCGAGTTTCAGGAAGGTGATACTCTTCGGCTACTACCCAAGTGTAGTCATGCATTTCACATTCCTTGTATCGATACTTGGCTGAGGTCACACACCAATTGTCCATCGTGTCGTGCTGCTGTAGTGTCTAACACTGTGAGTACTACTACTTCAGCTTCAAATGATCAGATTGCTCATGGTTTAAGTTCAAATGAAGATACCCAAATGGAGAATTCGGAGAATTATGGTGAATTGAATAACAATTCGATCACTGGTGGGGTGGTTTGTGAAAACAGGGTTGGTACAGAGGACGAATTGGAATTAGAATTACCACAGGTGGATGAGGAAAGGAATGATTTTCATAATTCAAAGGAGGTTGTAAATTCTAATGGCCATGGTGTTTAATTTTCGGGTGTCATTGACTTGGGTGATGATAAAATTAACACAGAGGATGAGATACAACCACTGAGGAGGCCTATTTCAATTGATTCATCATCAGCTGTGATGATCATCTCTAATCCGAAGGTAGCTTGGAACAGTGTGTGCATGCCAAAAGCTAATGGTGGTTTGACTTTGGCTTCTCAGTAATCTCAACACTGCAACCATGATCACACACATCTGATTCTTATTGAAGTATCCAGATGATCTGCGGCCAAGGTGGATCAACTCTTCTCTGCTAAGGAATAGGAACTTCTTGTAAGTTCTTGTGCCCTCCCAACAGTTCTTGAATTTGGAGAAAGTTTTTGCAACTCAGAAATGCTGCTAAGCCACTCATCTCTGTCAAGATTGTAAATGGTAGCAACACCTCCTTTCGGTTTGACCCTTGGTTCAGTTCAGGCCCTCTTGTTAACAAAATATCCAACTCCTTCATTCTGACCTCAGCTATAGGAAGATAGGCTAAGCTCAGCTCAGTTATCAACAATGGACAGTGGTCATTTCCAGATGGTATCGTTAGACTAATCCCCGAATTAAGAAACACAGCCTCTCTCCCTGCAATCAATCTCTCTGCTTCAGATTTCATTCTCTGGACTACCTCCCCAGCTTCTCTCTCTCTCAAAGCTTTTTTAGCCATGTCAATATGCCCTCCCCTCAATGGCCTTCCATCCTTTGGTTCAAACATCATATCCCCAAGCATAGATTCATTTTACTGCTTGCTGTCCTAAGCAAATTGTTAATCTTGGATAGTCAGTCCATGTTCTACATGATGATTCTAAACACATATGCTCTCTGTGTGTCTGACAAAGAATCTCTATCCCACCTCTTCTTCCAATGTCTATGGGATCATTTCCAAGGGTTGTGCAAATTCCATATCAGCACACAAATTGGCAAACTCTCATTGCCTCGGCTTCTGCCATATGGTTCAATAGCCTTGAGTTCCTCCCACACAAGCTGGCTCTTGCAACCTGTGTATACTCCATACTGCAAGAGAGGAATAACAGAATATTCAGAAATAGACTAGAAGCCCCTCAAGTCATCATTTGCAAGGTAAGGGAACTTATAAGGATGACTCTAATATCATGCTCCTTCAAGGATAACAAGATTTTTAGATCTATAGCTGAAGACTGGGATCTTCCCAGCTTCATCATCAAACCACCTAGGAAGCCCACAGATCAAACATTCAATGTTTGACAGGGACAGTGAGGTCCCTTTGGACTCACATAACTCCTTTGAGCTATGTTGGTGGTTGTTAATCTGTATCTGCTATTGCCTCTGTGTTTTTTTTTTTTTTTTTTGTACTCTTCTGTGTATTTGGATTTAGCTAGCACAGCTAGCCTTGTTTGTAAAGTTTTTCATATATAAAAGCCTACTTATCCAAAAAAGGAAAAAAACTTGGCAGATATGAGGCTTCACTGATAGATACATAGATAGTGAAAACCCTGAGTGTGACTTGATTGGCATTGCAATCTTATTATTCACACAAAAAAAACTATTAATGCACCAACCTAGCTAAAAGATGTAATATTTTACAGTCACTGATGAGTACTTAGTACCGAATATAACAAAAAGATGGCTCCAAATTACAATTAGTAGTAAGCATCATCTGATAAAGACCTCATTGTTTGGTGCAAACCTATTCTTATATGTATATTGTTTTTTCCACTTCCTTTTTGAAATCAATCCATCATGAAATGGCTCTAGAATGGTTATCTTTTCACTTTGTGAACATTGTCCTCTTGAGATCAAGGGTAAGGTAACACAATGAATGAACAATAGGCATTTGTTTTAAAATTGGTACCATAGCGTCCTTTGGGAAAGGCAAGCTTATATACCGGACATGTCCTGTTAGAGCATTTCCGTAAAGACTCCATATATGCCCAGCCAAAAATGAAGTATAAAGATATGAGACCACTGATTTACTTCCCTCCACCGAAACGTTGAAAGAGAAATGTTAATTTACTAATTAACACAGCTAGCAACAACAACAACAAAGCAAAAATTAAGAATTATCACCTCTCTAGTTTTCTTTTTCCTTGTTTCTCTCTCTCCAAACAGAAAGTAAACATCAAGACCTTCTCCCTCAGTTCTTCCCTTGAGAAGCTATTAGTACTTTCGTTACATTGCTCCGGAGGAGATATCAATGCCTGCAATTTAGGATTGCATGTCATGAGCGTTCTCAATAAGTTGGGAGTACTCTTTTTCATGTACATGCAAACGAGTATATAATAGATGTTATAAGATGTTGAACTGAGTACAGAGAAAATAAAATAATCTCCAAAGAGAAGTCTGATTCCGAAGAATAGATTTTGGTCTATTTCATTTTGTTAAAAAAGTTGCTGCTTCAAAATGAACCTATTCGTTAAGCAATGATAATATCCTCACCTCTAAGAATTACATGCATGCTGGTGTTGTGAATGTATTTATATATCTTATCTATTTGGGGTCAAGATTATGTATGTATATCACCAACTGAAATTTTGTCAAGCTACTTTAGCTTCGATATTATTGATGCCAACTGAAAAAGACCTCTGATCTCTAATTAAATAACTGTGCATGGTATAACTCAAATTCATCTTTTGGGATCCTTGATTTATAGTATGTTGCATGTTTTTCAAGACATTAACAAGAAACTAGAAATCTTGATTCAGTGCCCTTGATAATATATCTACTTCAATGACTGATGCATTCTAAGAAATATTAAAATCAAAATATTGCCATTTTCACGTAGGTAAATAATTCACTGAAAATAGATGAATTCATTCACTTACAATAGACCATACAACCCTTTTCATTTTGGGGGAAAACTATTTTTCTTACCGACCAAACAACGAGAGAAAAAGGGTATCCAGACACGAACTTTCCGTAATCAAACATTTAGGAGATATACAGTATGAGACTACAATCAATTAATCTCAACTAGCTCAACTACCAAAGAATTCCTCGCTCTAGTGGAATTGGGTTGTGTGTCTATCTCCTTCATTGCCTCTAAATCTAACACAATGCTTTATCATAATACACTTTGTCTTTACATGAAAGCGACTGTCCTCTAACACATTATTTTTGATGGGTTTCTATTTACTTTTGTAGGTTTGGAATGAACTGGGATTAGTAAAAAATAAGAATTTTAAATGACATAAATTGTGTCATTTTACCCCTATAAATATGTGTGTACAACTACCTATATTTGCAATAATTTTGCTAACTATGGGCCTCTATAAAAAATAAATAAATAATTAAAAAGTACTTTCAAACAAGGAATATATATACATACACGTTTATCTATGCCACTGATACATATTATAGAAATAACAAGATGAAAAATCTTACCAAAAACCTAAATTATATCAGGTGCGTTTGGAAAAGTTGAGCCAATTTTTTACCTCAAACAATCTTCTATTTGTCAAAAACCACCAAAATAGGTATGCATCCAAGAATTGTTTTCTAAGAAAATGAGGGATATTATAGGTTGATTCTCTTTTCTGAAATGAGAAAAGCAAAACCCATTATGTAATGTCTTAAGAAATCATAACACAGTTCACTCAAAATTCAAAACCTTTATGTAATGATTTGTTTGGAGAGGAAATAGAAACCCTAGAAAATGTATGAGAAGGAGATGATAAATTACGAGGATTGAAATTTGATATTTGCTTAAAGTATTGGATTTCAAATAAGGATTGTTACTCAATGTTTGTTTATGGGTGGAATCAACGTTTAAGAACTCCTAGAGAGAGAAGAACAACTACCAATTATAACAAAAAGATGGCTCCAAATCACAATTATCATCATGAACATACCAGGGGAAAAAAAAAAAAAAGAAAAGAAAAAAAAAAAAAAAAAAGGAAAAAAGTAGTAACCATCATCTGCACAAAGACCTCATTGTTTGGTGTAAACCTATTCTTATATACTGTATTTTCCACTTCCTTTTTGAAATCAATCCATCATGAACTGGCTCTAAAATTGCATTTAACAAGCTTATTTTTAGAAACTTAATTATAAAATGGAGAAATTTAAGTTTATAGCCATTTTGTATCCCATGAAATTGAATTCTCTTGCAGTGTATATATATATATATATTTCCTGAATTCTTGCAGTATTTTCTTTCTGTCTATATTTATGTACCTACCTATGTATTCACTAAGAAGTTGCTATTCAGTCCTATTAAAAAGATGGTACTAACTTCTAAAAAATTGAAATCTATAGTAATGGTTTTGTCCCAATTAGATTAACCGCCTTAATTTTCCTTAGAAAGCAAGGTTCGTCAATAGGAATCACCAAGCAAATGAACTAATTTTCACAAATTTATGTGTCCCCAAGAGCTATTAGAATGTCGACATTTTTTTTTTTTGCCTCTATTTGAAACTCAAATACCCACTTTGCCTCTATTTGAAACTCACACACCCACTTTGCCTCTAAGGGGACTTGAACCCTCGACTTTATACATTAGAAAGAGAGGAAGTGCCACTAAACTATGCTATTAGAATGTCATTAATTCCACCCATTCTCGTCAATCCTAAGATGCATAGAGGGGCATGCAAGGAATACACTTGTGTGCACATGCCTGGCTATTTTCATACTTTAATACTGCATATGCTTTTTCTCTGTAAATAAACAGTACTGCATATGCTTTCTCTCTCTAAATAAACACTCATGTAACTTCAATTAATGAAAAATGCAGGGTGTAATAGTGACAGGGATTACTTACTGATTGCAAGTTTGGGCTGTAGAAAGAAAGGCCCTGTATTCACGGCAATGTTCAGTCCATTAGCTGCTGCAAATACCTAGCCAAAAATATAATAAAATGTTTCAGAATCTCAAGCAATGGTTAAGTTTTGATAAATTAATGGAGAAAATAAGAAACATTATGCTGATGTGAATACCTAGCTAAAAATATAATAAACTTGAAAATTGTAGCTTGGTGAATGGTGCATGACATATAAAAGATTGAAGTAATCTGATAATTAATGTGAATTTAAGTCTGGGGATTGCATTTTATACAAAATAAGATTTGTACTAGAGAGAAATCAGAGACCCTTAAACCCATAGGAAAAACGATATATGTACACACATATTAGAACTTTGAATGTGCACACATCTGATATATGTACACACATACATAAATATAAGGAGAGAGGGGGAGAGAGAGAGTATATTAGAAATTTGAATGTGCACCTTTAGAAAAGAACACTAAAGATATGCAACATATTTGTTAAACCAGATCAATATAAATAGCAACTGCAGATAAAAATAATAATAATTATTATTATTATTATTATTATAAAAATACTAAAGATATCAAAGAAATAATAACACTTACATTTGAATAAGGACATTCTAAAATAGAAGCAATTACAAAAGGAAAAAAAATAAACAAAAAGTTAGGAAGCTTCAAGAAATAGTTCCAGACTTGCAGTTGAGCAAGCTTTCTCTTCAGTATGCATTATCAGTTTCACCAATTTCCCACTGAAATAGTTGCAAAGCAATCATACATGAAAATTTTCTGGCTATAATCTAAATTTAGCAGCAGTACAAACTGTATTGACTACATTGCACATTTAGATTATAGTTAAGGTGTACCAGTACAGACTATAGAACTTCTTATAATGTTCTACAACCAGACTTACTGGTTATCTATTCCACATAAATCAGAACACAGAAAACGAGATTCATAAGTATTCACAAAAATACTGCACTCAACTTAGTTCTTTTCAATTGCTGGACATGAAAATTGAAAAAAGAAAAGAAAAAAGAATTGCCAAGGAAAAAACAATATAGGAAATTATAAGAATCATAGTGAAAGACTAAGCTCAAGACAAGACTAAGAACATTGTCCAACCAAATGTCAACTTGCAAGTCCAATACTCTCTCTTTCAAATTTTAAATCACACGAAAATACACACACACACACACACACATGTAAGAAGTTAGTTTTGTTTTCAAGAAACAAATTAAACAGTTGTCTGCCTTGTGCACGTGGTTTGTTTTGGCATACTAAATGATAAGATTTGGTGCAGGCCATAGTTGCTAAACTGGCTAGCTAGCTAGGTTGATAGATTGCAATAATTAGCACTTACCAAATGGCAATAGTTAAAGAATCGGATCAGGATATTTTTGTTTTCAGATAGCACATAGCATAACATCTTTGATTATAATTATACAAGTGTTGATAGGATAAGTGGAGTTCTTTGGGTACTGACCTGACATTATTCATCATTTTAGGGGGTGATATTATTCATCATTTTCATTACTTTCGGCTAACCCAGTCATAAGCATCTAACTAGTACATAAATAACCAATAATGAGTAATATAGTCATGTGGTGCTTCCAAGTCAATTTGGTGCCCGTGTAGAGAACAATTTGAAACCCATATTATCATGCATATATATAATTAGTCATCAGCATATTGTTTCTATATTCTTACTGAAGTCCTCCAACTTCTATAACCTCAATCTCTCACTTCCACTAACCCGCCAGTCCAAAAATACCAAATACAGCCAAACTCAAGCTTTTATGATATAACCAATTAGTCATAAAAAAAAATTGATAAGTAACCAATTAAATCAATAAAGCTAAAAAAATAGATAAATATTTACATCGTAACACATTCAAGGAGACAAAGTGAAAACTTTAATGGAGATTAGTTATAAAAATTACAAGCATATACAAACAGAACAAATGCATATGCTGTTATATGCATATATAAGAGAGAAATCACAGGTTGAGGGTATGTTGGACGATGTCATCTGAAAGATGGGTCAAACTCATGGGCTTCCATCCAGTACCCTTCTATTTGCTGATCCTTTAGGGCCTCCTTATCATCTTAACCAAACCCAGCAATAAATACATACATATATATATATACACACACACACACATATATATTACAATGATTAGAAGCAAATTTATAAAAGCAATTAGTCTCATCAACAAGTTCAAACAATACCTGATTTGAGACAATGTTAAGAAATTAGTACAAAATCATGGAATATTTTATAATAATATACAAAGTTCATAACACTCAACAACAAAGTTTGAACCCCAATTATCAAATGCTAATGGTTCAAATCAGTGTCTTATCAATTAACAAGATGAGTGAATATAGCCCCCGGCGGGCTAGCAGTGATGGTGGGACTTGGACCTGGCACACACAAGGCCAGTGTTCAAGTCCTCTACCAAATCTAGCTGTGGGGCCGGCTGCAGTATTCTCAGTTTGATGCCCTGGAGGTGGGTCCAAAGGGCACTGCCTCGTGGAGTTCTGAGTTATCAAAAAAAAAAAATCCTATATTCACTCATCAAAAATCATATAATGTACTCATTTAAACAGCAGAACAAACAAAAAAGAAAAAAAGAAGATGAAGGAAACTTTAAGTGGTCAAAAAATAGGGTTCTGTTACTGCAAGCACAAAAAAAGGGGAAATTTTAGTCAGAGCTACCTTACTCCAGAATTTATGAAGAACAAATTTAACTAGAAATTTCCTTTTTGAAGCAATAGCAGTAAGTCTTAGTAGGTAGTACGTGAAGAAATTTGAGAGAACAGGGAAGAAATCAAAAAGAGACGTGAGAGAATCAGTTCGAGGATCAAGAGAATCAGTACTTACCATAGTTCTTCTAAAGTGGATCGTTGGAGAATCAGTTCGAGGCGTGCATGAGAGAGGATCAGTAGTGCGGAAGAGAGATTGTTAGGGTTTGAAGGGGAAATGGATGGGTAACAGGGATGATAGAAAGAGGATCATATCTTTTATTCTTTTAAGGAACCGTGATTTCATATCAAAAAATAAGAGTTGGAATTCTGGAGAACCGCGATTTCGTGCGCGCGAAATGGAAACTAAAAAAAGAGTTTGGAATTTTGGGCGCTAAAATTTTACATACATGTCAAAAAATAATTTACAAGGTGTCACGAGTACTCATGAAATGATCATTTGTTTTTTATTTGGATTAATTACACTCATATCTCTTGAGGTTTAACTTATTGACAGACAGATAAAACTTAGCCCTTTTTTGAACAATCACATTCCTTCAAGTTTGCTAATGTTAACAAAAACACCTCTATCACATCTGACACCGGATAAATTGACTTTTGTGCCCTTTGACTTATTAATTGTCCTATTTAAATAATAAAAATTTGTCATTTTACAAATTGAGATATATATTTTTATTTTTATTATTAAAATGAATTAAAGATTGGAGGGAAAACTCGTCTTTTTCTGCATTTTAAAGACTTGTTTGGATGATACTTCTGACGGGGGTGTGCATGTTATAAAATGAGCTAAGTTTCATCCAGTTGTTAATAGAGGAAACCTCAAAAGGTATGAGTGTAATTAACCTTTTTATTTTAAAGATGATAGAAAGAGGATCATATCTTTTAAGGAACCTTCTGGAGAACCGTGATTTCGTGCGCGCGAAATGGTAACTAAAAAAAAGAGTTTGGAATTTTGGGCGCTAAAATTTTATATACATGTCAAAAAATAATTTCCAAGGTGTCATGACTCATGAAATGATCATATTTTTTAATTTTAGGGCAAATTATATTGGCTCTTATTATTACTCTGTTCTTTCTTAAGATTTGGCTTTTTATTGGTATCTATATATATATATATATATATATTTCCTCTGTTTCAAAATAAAGGTATTTCGAAAAAGGGAAAGGCAAGCTTGCTTGATATGTAAAAAAATCATCTTCTGTCTCATTGTGACGTTAGTGAGCATCGGTAATGATTAACGCCAACTTTATAAGTTATACTTTATATAATATATTATATCTAAAATAACCTTACTTTAATTAAAATATGTATGCAGAACATGTTATCTAAATCAAAATTTTTAAATTGTAATTGCATAGGATTTGGTCGAATTGAACAACGTTAATTTTTGTAGCACAAACTAAATCTTATCCCATAACTTTAAATGCTAAAGAATTAACTCAATTGCAAAATTAATTTTTTTACTCCCTCACTAGACCAATCAAGTAAGAGAGTAATTGCAGAGAATTTTTTTGGGCTGGACATGTATATAATATTACACACAGCAGCAGCATATTTGTGGACACTCCATGCCAGCCAAAATTGAAGTGTATACAAGTTTGAGACCATTGATTAATTTCCTCCCCACCCAAACAATAAAAAAGAAATGTTTGTTTAATTAACACAGCTGGCAACAACAAAGAAAAAAATAAGAATTATCACCTCTCGTTTTTTTTCTTTTTGTTTCTCTCCCTCCAAACAGAAGTTAATAAACATTCTCCCTCCCTCCCTTCCTCTCTCTCTCTCCTCTTCCATGAAGCACATAAAACTATTTCCAGCTTCAACTGCAATGAACCTGACTGTAGACTGTCCAGAGTATTGTGCCTTAACCGGTTGTTATGAATACCCAAACTATTCCACGATACCACCGCCGCCGACGCCGCCACCTCTCTCAGCCGGCCAAATCAGCCACGTATCTCCCAACACGGTCATCATGCAGTTCATAGTCGCCTTCATTACCGGCTGCTTCATTCTGCTCAGCTGTTACATGATCGTCATTAAGTACTGTTCCAGATTTAACCTTTTTGGTACATCACCAACCCAATCAGATGGACCGGGAGAAGAGTTTGTGCATGAAAATCATGGACCAGCAAGTGACCATCAAATCTGGTACATCTCCACCGCTGGCCTCCAACCCTCGATCATCAATTCAATCAGAGTCTTCGAGTACAAGAAAGGTGATCATTTGATCGAAGGGATGACTGATTGTTCGGTATGCTTAAACGAGTTTCAAGAAGGTGACACTCTTCGGCTACTACCCAAGTGCAGTCATGCATTTCACATCCCTTGCATCGATACTTGGCTGAGGTCACACGCCAATTGTCCATTTTGTCGCGCTAGCGTAGTGTCCAACACTACTGTCAGTACTACTTCAGCTTCAAATGACCAGATTGCTCATAGTTCAAGTCCAAATGAAGATACCCAAATGGAGAATTCAGAGAACTATGGTGAATTGACTAATAATTCGATCTCTGGTGGGGAGGTTTGTGAAAACAGAGTTGGTACAGAGGATGAATTGGAATTGGAATTACCACAGGTGGTTGTAAATTCTAATGGGAATGGTGTTTTTCGGATTGTAATTGACTTGGACGACAGTAAAATTGACATGGAGGATGGGATACAATCACTAAGGTCTATTTCAATCGATTCATCATCAGCTGTGACGAATAAGTATGAATCCGAAGGAAAATCCAGTTGATTAGAGAGATGATGTGAAAAATTGATTTGGGTATTCTTCAAAAAAAGAGATTCAAGCATTAACAGATTGGTAATAGCAAAAACCCTGTTTTTGGCAGACTTTTTTTTATCCAAATTCTGTTCCTCTCTTGTGAAGCTATTATTAGTATTGGTACATAGCTCGGATGACATATAAATTTAGACTTGGATATATATACATATGTGTCATGAGCACTCTCTATAAGTTGTGAGTTCTCTTATTCATGTATATACAAACCAGTATATAATAGATTTTAGTCTATTGGATGCAATTTCAAGCTATGTAGGAGACCTATATTTGAGTAATGAATCTTCAAGCTATGTAGGAGACCTATACTTAAGTAATGAATCTTCAAAGCCTTAAATGGCTTATATGATGTTATTATTTGGTTTTGTTAAAAAAAAAAGTTTACTGCAGAATGAACCAATTCTTTTAAGCAATGATAATATATTCACTTCTAAGAATTACATACATGCATGTGTGTTGTGTGTTGTGTGTGTGTGTGTTTTTTCAATCACAAAGTGAAATTTTGTGGAGCTACTTTAGCTTTGATATTATTGACGCTGACTGAAAAAGACTTGTTATATGTTTGATTTTTTTTATATACATGATCTCTAATTAAATCACTGTGCATGGAATTACTCAAATTCATCTTCTGATATGCTTCAATATTTAAGGTGTGTTGCAAGTTTTTCAAGACATTAAATTCAAGAAACTAGAAATTTTGTTTCGGTGACATTTCTCTGAACTTTTTTATCTACTTAGCATTGTAAGAAATTAATACCTTCTCACCCTCCTAAATTGAAGGGTGAATATAAAACAAATAGAAAATCCAATTATTTTTGTTTTTGTATATGTAAAATAATGAGGGCAAGCGATGCAACAATAACACCATTCTATTTGATTTCGAAAAAGGGAAACAATCTCTCTACAAATGGCATAACTTTGCGCGAAAATAACGTCATTATGACATCATATTCACTCATATAAAACAATTCAATGTATACTTATTATTATCAACTAAAAAATCAAAATTTTAACATTGCATGAACAAATTGAAATTGCCAAATTAGGATACAATTTGTGCATGACTACTAGATATAGGTTGATGAAATAGTTTATCACCCTTAAATTTATAAATAGTGGTTTTTTTTAGTAGGTAAAAGTCACACATTTAAATAATTTCATTCCGACTCGATCCCTCAATTTTACATTTGCAAAGATACAAAAATATTAAATGGTCTTGATAAAGACCATAAACATATTTTAAGTTTATTTGGTTCAGTTTTTTTAAACAATTTTTTATTTTCTAAGAAAAGAAAATCAGAAAACCAAGGTTTGTCAAAATTGCTAGTCTAAGGTTTGTGGAAGCTGGGTTAGGACCAAGCCCAACTTTATTTATACAGCTTAAACATTGTTCACAGAATAGAGCAGTGAATTTAATCCAGTCCAACACGTGTGCCATGTCCTCATGTGCTGCATTTTAACTTGCTTAAATTATTGACTTCTCTTCTAATGCTCTAAAAAGGATAAATTATATATATATATATATATTTCTTTTTCCTTTTTTCTTTTTCCTTTTTTTCGGAAATTATTTTTATTATTTCATACTGTACAAAACTACATTTGAACATAAATACTAATTTTTTAGATAAAAATGTTAGTCACACTGCAGACTGAACTCACAAAAAGATAAGATAACAATTTATGATTATTGAAATCATTGATCAAATTTTAAAATATTTTGATATTAGTTTTTGCATGTGTTTATTAACTTTAAATTTGTCTGAATTCTATACTACAGCATTATAAAAATGTCGATAACATTTTACATTTTTTATATACATGATTTAACCACATATTCTTTCAATATCTATTAATTAATTATTAATTAATTTGCAGTTTCATTAACTTCTGATCACTCTATAAATTTACATCAACAAAAACTATTAATGTTTGTTACTTTGTTTACGTTCCTGTTTTATATGAAAAATTAGAACATACTAATTTTTACTTTTCACTTGTCTAGTAAAATTTAAACCCCTTTTTAATTCGATTATATAAAACATGCATAGAAGATTGCACTTTTACGGGTCTGTGTATTTATTTTTAAATTTACGGATATAATATTCACAAACTAATTTTTTCTACTTGTACTTCACTTGCTTTTTGTCTTTCAAAAAACACTCTCACACTCTAATAATTACTTTTAAAAATACTCGTATACTTGATAGTCTTGTCATTTTATTTATTAAAAAATTTCAGTGAAATATGAATACCATTATCCTATATATATATATATATATATATATATATATATATATATTATGACTACTTTTTAGTAACATAATAGGAACTTTTTAAAAAACAAAATATTAATAATAAAATTTTGTAATTATTATCCACATTGAAACTAAGCTGGTACGGTGGTTACCTAAAGATTATAAACTATTATTTATTTATTATATAACTATAGTTACTTATTAAAGGGTCAACTGTACCTTGCTATATATAACGAGATTAATTGATTCTTATAAAGCAAGAGATTGGATTTGAATGTAATTATGCAATCCAATCTCTAATTTTTTAATACTGCTACTTTATTATTGAGGCTTGCCGATTTTCTAACAAGAGGTCCAATTAAGTCGAGGCCATTTATGTGAAGTAAAATTGTATATTCTCGTCTACTTTCAATATTGTCACTATTCACAATACTCTTGTACGACTAATAAGATCTCTAGTTAAAAAGGTTATCTAAAGTATTATTTTGTATAGTATTTTCTAGAGTGTTATTTTTCTATAACGTTTTCGCTACAATGAAAAAGAATTTATATAAATATTTCGATACTAAATGTGGTACTATTCATGTGATAACAAGAGTACATAACTAAATGAGTGCGGTATTTTGGGTCCCTAGTTAACTTCCCGCACAAAGCACAATAAAAACAAAACAAAAATGATTGACAAACTTGTACTTACAAGATTAATTGGTTGTCAATTCAAATTTTCATCCGATTTGGCTGTCATTTGCACAACCCTAAGGTCATCCACACCAACTTCTCCATTTTAACTTTCTAAAAACGCAACATCAGTCTTTTTAAAAGTCACATTAATAATTTCAAAAATCACATCAATAATTTTTGCTCTTAAAAAATATGTATTCCATCAGGCTCTCTGAATTTTCGTTCTCTAAAAAAAAGAATAATAAAAAATTAAAATAATTTTTTTTTTTAACTTTTTTTAAACGACTATATTTAGGATGCGACGAGAACTTTTTCTTCGTATTCTTAATGATGTCAAAGTTTATGTAATAATTTTTTAAGATTGGAATAAGAAAATAAGTATTACAAAATACTATAGGAATAAGTAAATGAATTTGTAATTATAATTATTTTTTTTTCAAAAAGTTAAAAAAAATATATTTATATATTTTTTTAAAAAAATTATAGCCGTTAAGGCACTGTTTGTGTCAGCCAAACAGCGCCTTAACAGCTAAATACACTATTTGGCCTACACATTTAAAATTTAAGCAAAAAAATAAAAATAAAAAAAAAACTAAATTTTAAGGGAAAAAACAAAAACAAAAACAAAAAAAAAGAAGGTTTTTTAATATATTTTTGGCATAAAATTTTTTTTTTTTGGACAAACAATGGCTAAAAAAAAAATCTGCCAAATAGTGCCTTAATGCGCACTACTACAACACTTGCCACAAAGAGCCAAAAGAGAGGCAGTCAAACGGCGCCATTTTGAAACCATAAAAAACAAAAAAAAAAAATTTACCCCGATCGCGGACAGGCTCGCTGAATACCGCGAGCCTAAAATGAGCCCTACCAATTTAAAAAGGCCGTTGCACGACCCAAAGCCTCTTCGGCTCGCGAAAATTGAGTTCCGCTAGGTAGCTGCGTATGGCCTAAGTAGAACCATGAAACAAAAAGATAGAACTTAAAAAATGACAGAGACACTGACAATATGATAATAAAAAGAATTGGTCAGTGTCAAATAATTAAATTAATTAAAAGTGAATAATGACAAGGGAGAAAAAAATTGAAAAAAAAAAAATTATTGGATATAAAATAGGGTAAAGTGCATTAAACCCCCTTGAACTATTGGTCATTTGCAAGAAACCCTCCTGAATTATAAAAAATCTCCCTGAACTCTGATTTTATTGCAATTTACCCCCTTGAACTATTGGTCATTTGCAAGAAACCCCCCTGAACTATGATTTTGTTGCAATTTACCCCTTGAACTATAATTTTGTTGCAATTTACCCCCATGACATCAGCTTCCGGCACCGAAAATTTTAAAAGACCAGTTTACCCTTATAACACACTGCGTCGTTTTAACTTATACACTTCTTACTTTTTTTTTTCTACCAAAAGATACTTTTCACCCGCCACAACCCAAAACTGAGAGCTGGAGAGAGAGAGAAGAGAAAATCCGAGGTTGGCGGGATGGCTTGGTCTCGGATGATGGTGGCTTGTGTGCGGAGGACTCGGCTGTGATAAGAGCTCGGCTGTGAACTGTGGAGGCGGCGACGAGCTCAGGGGGGCTCGGCTGTGAACTGTGGATGGCTGTGTGCTCGAAACACGGACGGCGGTGTGCTCGGCTATGGAGATGGCAGAATGGGCTGGCGAGATGGAATGGACGGTGGAATGGACTGGCGAGCAAGGTGAGCTGAATGGTGGGCAAGGCGGTGACGGCGATGGGCTGACGCAACGGTGCAGAGAAGTGCGATATATATGGCCGACGGATCTGGCGGGTGGTGCAACAGCTATGATGGAGCTATGACAGGAGACCCGATCCCAGCAACAAATTCCTCTGCTTCATTGTCCCTTTCAGTCAATCAATTCGCGTGGATGGGATAAACTGTAAAAAAATATATAGTTCAGGGAGGGTTTTTTGCACATACCCCAATAGTTTAGGGGTTTTTTTTTTTGTAACTTTTATAGTTTAGGGGGGTTTTTTGCACATATCTCAGTAGTTTAGGGGGATTTTTTGTAACTTTTATAGTTTAAGGGAGTTTCTTTCACATATCCCAATAATTCAAGGGGGTTTGATGCACTTTACCCTATAAAATAATCAAGACGTGACTATCATTCACGTACTAATTCATTCTGTACAAACTTTGCCTCAATTAGAAATATTGGTTCTGACCGAGACTTGTTGCCACCAAACCAACGTCAAATTAAGTAAGGGCTGACGCAGAGAGAATAAATTTGGTTTTGCAAAACATGATTTTTTATTAATTATTTAATTAGCAAATAAGATGAGGTAACCACGCAAGTGATACTATATGGATATATAGATATCATACATTGTATCAAACAATGATGTTTTGACATTGTAACTAATTTGATTTATAATTTCTGGCCATCAAACCATATCCCAGTAGAGGGTGTTGCAGATAGAACTATAAAGTTGTTCTTTTCAAACATAATTCATTACTAATTATCAAATGAGATGAGGTAACGTACATGGTACGGCCCACTCAATTTGTGTGTTAGTGTGTGCATGTGTACACAATTATATATATATATATATATATATATATGTTGATCAGGCAAACATGATGACGTCCCAGTGCAAACCCAAGAGGCCACCAAGTGCTATCATTCAAATAGTTGACGTTTGACATTGTAATTAAGTATGATGATTTTCTTAATATTTGTTAATGATCATCTCAATGCTAAAATTTAGTTTTTTAATTTGCTATTTATTCATAATTAAACACTGGTTTTTAATTTCCCGCTCTCTTTTGATTTTAAATTGTTTAATTTTATTTGCTTTTAGTGGATAAAATTGCTTTACAAGAACATAAAGAATGTGGACAGTGACTGCATGAAGGGAAATTAGTTACTTCTGTAGCAAGATTTTATTAATTATCAAAACTTGCTTTTTGTTTGCTTTGAGAGTTGGCGTTGCTCACAATAATCGAAGTGTGGGGGTAGGACAATATAAACCATTTACCAAAAAGAGAAACGTACTCACCAATAGTAGAAGCAGCTATTTTTGCTTTAATTATTACTATTACATATGGTAGACGTGACTTTCAAGAACCATCGTTCATACTCTTTAGTTTTGACACTGACATCTCCCTTTCTCCATAATTGGTCAAGCTATTCGTGGACACAAACAACCCGTGTAATGATTAAAAAAAATTAAAAAGTTCAAGTAAAAACGTGATGTGTAGCCTGAATTAGTGATTAGTATTTAGTGTGTGTGGATGGGGAGACATCAATTCAACTACTCAATTATTAATTTTTTTTTTTTATTTTTTTTTTTGACAAATTCAACTTCTCAATTAACACGACAGTAAACGTTGAGCTTAGAATGGTTGATAAACATGTTCAAGAATCAAAGGCTGGTCACAGGGAGCTTGCTTATATAAAGAACATAGGCCGAAAATAAAATTAAAAAGACAACGTGCATTCAACTTTCTCTGGAATAGCTAGCCACCCTTCTTGTTTTCCATCCTATTGCGCGCTTCTTAATTAATTTATGTCTTACTCCATGCTTTTAAGTATCGTTATTTGTTCAAGTATAAATTACACTGATGTTTTCTTGAACTTTAAACAAATTATAAATGAATTGATCTAAAGGAAGGACAAAAGGAAATTCTAGGAGTGTTTTGAGCAAACACTTCAAATTTCGAGCAAGGTAAAAGTAATAAACGTTGAATCGTAAATCAATTTGCGTTGCTCCTTTGAGAATTTAGACCATCTCCAATACTTAAGAGGTAAAGAAGGTACCACTAAGCCACAAGATCATTGACATTCATATATATGGTAGAAGTATATTTACACGGACATAAATACCATGAAGCCATACCGCCCATACCTATATGTGCTTTCTATAAGTTATAATCAAAATCATATAGGTATATAGGTTTTAATCAGTTATATTTTTTCGACAATACTTACCTACTCATTTATGAGTATGTACTCTTTATTAATCAGTGATACGGTCTAATCTTATACTGACACATCATCTTTAGCTATTAATTAAAATAATTGAAAAGAAAAAAAAAAAAATCAATCTAGATTCAATTTACTTATTTATTACTTTCTTAATATTGTAATTAATTAAATAAGATGTATGTATTTGTAATTGCAACACGATTAGTAGTGAATACTTAAGGCCTGTTTGGTACGCATTTTATTTTAACCCAAAAAAAAAAAAAAAAACAAATGTTTTGTTGTATAGTTTTTTGATTATTAATCACAAACATGTCAGATAATGTCCATTTGTTACAAGATTTTTGGAAGCAAAAACATGAAAATATATTTTGTAAAAAAGTGTTACAAGTTTAAAAAATATAATGGTTAGCTTAAAAATGCCATTTAAGAATTATTTATTAAAAATATATATAAATATATATTGTTCAATACAGTGCCAAACGCTACAGTGCGGAAAATATAAAAACACCAAATTGGTGTTTTGATTTTTTGCCAATATTCACAAAACGTTTCGATACTAGGCAAAACAAGACAGTTTTCACCAAATGCGCTTACTCACTGGTTATGCCAATTTCCCTTAATAATAAGGAAAATGATAAACATCATGAAGCGTTTTTCATGATTTTATCACTAATGAGACAGGCATAATTAGTTTTCCTTTTAGGAGTCGGAGAGAGAAACCCTCACTCAAATTTCTTTTTGAGAGCACTTTTTTTTTTCTTGAATTGTTTTTACATTTCCTTTTGGAAGTTTCTACGGCAACCGTAGCCGCTTAGGTTTAGATTTGTGCTTAAAGACCGTGTGTGTGTGTGTGGTCTGGGTTTCCTTTACATATGAAAGGCTCCCATCCTTCTGCTACAAGTGTGGCCATCTGGGGCATAACCAACGGTATTGCAAAATTTTGGGGATTTCAATTTCCAGTCGACAATTATTTAGTCCTTCGATGCATACTGATGCAAAACTAGGCACACTTCTTCAGAGCACTCATCCACAAATCCAGAATTCCCAGTCACCGGAATCTAGCGTCGTGGCTTCTTTAGTTACTTGTTCGCACGTTGTACAACCCAATATATCATAAGACGATGTGGTGATTTCTGATACACCCCCCTCACAGACGGTCATTATCATGGACTGTCCAGACAACATTGGAGTCCATCACAGGCCCAAGTCTACCCCCATGCTCTCGCCGGATCGTCAACCAGTTCCGGCGGTTAATGTACCAATATGCCCGTTAGTGGGGGCCGCACAAGGTGTGTGCAGCCTTGTCAGGAATATCAAATCTTCTCAATGTTCACTCATTATAACGTACATGGAGCCATATGGGGGGCGAATTGGATTGTCAGTCATCTATATTAGGACCGGTCAAATAGGATGGATTTTTAACTGGGCCCTTACTGCCCACTTCAGTTGACCTTTCATTTATTCAGCTTCCACCCAAGTATGTACAACCCAAGCCAAGTATTATCTTTATGGATTATAATATGGACCTGGCCCACATTCAAAATCAGGCCCATAAAGAAGGCCCCTTGTCTCACACATTTAATAGTGGGTCATGTGAGATCCAACCATCCCAGCCTGATCACATCTCCTCCACCCCAAGCCCTTTGATTTGTACTTAAGCGAGTGTTCCTACAATGAGGGAACCCAGAGCCCACTCATCGTGGAAACACAGAGCTAGAATTATTGGTTCTCATCAAATCTCTGCATCCATAGACCCAGTCGAAGCATCCTCTGCCTGAACTTGTCCTGAAATTTTCTAAATTCGAAGGGGGAATTTGTCCATTGTTCTTGCTCATCAAAACTCACAAAGTAATGATGTCATGCTCTCAACTTTGGTAATGGAGGCGACCAGCCTTAATTGGCCCCAAACTACCCAATGAATGCTATGGTGTGGAACTATCAGGGTTTGGAGAACCCCAGGACAGTTTCCCAGTTAAGAAGATTGGTACATCTTCATTTGCCTTTTTAAATTTTCTTGTTGGAAACGAAGAATACAGATATTAAGGTGGCAAATATTTGTCGTTAGTTGGGTCACTACAAGTTGTTCACGGTGCCTCCTAGGGGTATTGCGAGAGGCCTCGCTCTTTTATTTTGGGAAGAGTTAGATATTCAAATTGTTAGTTTCAACAATTTTCAGATTACGTGTAAGTTATCAGAAGTTGATTCTCCATGTTCCTGGTTCATTACGGCGGTGTATATATGCCTCTTGTAATAATGGAGAGAGAGCTAATCAATGGAACTTTCTTAAAAATCTTCAACCAACCTTGGGGCCTTGATGGGTCATTTTAGGCGATTGCAATACCTTTGTGCACCCGTCCGAAAAAAGTGGAGGAGCAAATACCCATGGTTGGATGTTGAAAGATTTTTGTGATCTGATTAATGACTATGGTCTCTCTGACATGGGTTTTTGAGGATTTCCATTTACTTGGTCAAATCACAGAGGCGGTCTTAATAATATTCACAATCTCCTTGATAGAGGGCTATGCACCTATTTATGGCATGAATCGTTCAAAAAATTCTGCATTGATCACATCTCATTTGTTGGGTCTGACCATAGTCTTCTTTTGCTGCAACTGGTTAAGTGGCCTTCTCCAACTAAATGACATTTTTACTTTAATGCAAACTAGGTTAAATATAATAAGTTCCATTAAACAGTTTCACAGTATTAGAATTCTTCACTACGTGAACTGATTAACCTTTTGGATATCAAACAGAGGTTAAAGGGTTACAAAGTTATACTTTAATGCAAACTAGGTTAAACATGGAATCGCATTCATTTAAAAAATGCCAGCGATAAGATCTCGAAGTCTTAAAACATCTCACTCTCTTGAAAGAAAGTCTCAGTAACAATTCAGAAGAGATTAAGCAACTCGAGAAGGAGTTGGGCATTACTTGGTGGGAAGATGAAATCCATTGGAAACAAAATTCAGAATCGCTTGGCTTCTTCATGGCGATAAAAATACCAGGTATTTCCATCATAAAACGATGATTCGCAGGAGGAAAAATTCAATCTCCGGTCTTCAGGATCTGTAAGGAGTTTGGCAAGATTCCAAAGGAAGATATCTGTCGAATTGCAGAATCTTATTTCAGGGACCTGTTTTACCTTTCTACAGTTCACAATAATGGTCAATTTTGGGACTCTTTCCAACCTTTAATTTTGGAGGCGACAAAGAGGCCCTGCTTAGAGAGGGATTTGTGGATGAGTTTTGGGTTGCAGTCCAGTCAATGGTGCCATTCAAAGCTCCGGGACCTAATAGTTTCACCCCGTTATTTTTTCAAACAAATTGGGACGTCCTTAAAGATGATCTTCTTAGTCTCAACCACAATAATATTGTCATGATTCCCAAAATCAAGAACCCAATCCAAATGTGTCATTTTTGCCCCATTTCTCTTTACAATGTGATTTATAAGATTTATTCCAAAGCATTAGCTAACTGTTTGAAACCTTACCTTCCCTCTCTTATTTGTCCATCTCAAAGTGCCTTTGTCCCAGGGTGGTTAATTCATGATAATATTGTCTTAGCCCTTGAGGTAAATCACTATCTTAAATCTAAACGTAGTTGGCGGGAAGGAGCAGCTTTAAAACTTGACATGTCAAAAGCCTATCACATGGTTGAATGGCATTTCCTAGAACAAATAATGAAGAAAATGGGTTTTGCTGATGGATAGTTAAATTTGGTGATGAGCTGTGTGTTTTCAATTACTTTCTCCGTTAATATCAAAGGGGAGTTTGGGGGCTTGATACATCCATCAAGGGGTTGCCGACAAGGGGATCCCCTTTCTCCTTATTTATTTTTATTTTGTTTTCAAGACCTTTTATCTCCTCTTAAGGCTAGTTCTTCTCAAGGTGATATTAGTGGGGTCAAGTTTGGGCAAGATGTTCCTCCAATATCACATTTGCTTTTAGCTGACGATGCCCTGGTGTTTTGCAAAGCAACAGTGGATGAGGTGAGTTATCTGAAAACCATCTTAACCACGTATGAATCTTTATCTGGTCAGCTCGTTAATTATGACAAATCAGAGATTTTCTGCAGTCCCGATACCGGGGCCATTGATATAACTATTCTTCAAAGACTTTTAGGGATTCAAGGACATGAGCGGTCTAATCGATACCTGGGTTTGCCCACTATCATTATGAGATCCAAAAATGAGTCTTTTCAACTTTATTGCAAACAAGGTTGGTGCCAAGGTTCGAACATTGAAGGGGGAAATGTTTTCGAAGGCCAGCTGTGATGTTTTGGTAAAGTCCGTTCTTAGTTCTATTTCTAATTATTCCATGTCTTACTTTAAATTACCGGTTAACATTTGCAATGTGATTAGAAGCAATTTGATTAACTTTTGGTAGAGCGGTAAAGAGTTCAGTAATCATGTTAAGTGGGTTAGTTAGGATAAGTTATGCAAAGCGAAATCATTGGGTGGTCTATCTTTCAAGAATATTTTGGCCTTCAATATTGCACTTGGCGTTTTGAAGATGAAGACAGTTGTCTCTTATTTTAGGTTTTAAAATGCAAGTATTTTCCACACTGTTCATTTCTAGAGGCATTTTGCAAGAATTCCTTTTCTTGATTCTGGAAGGGTCTGATGCACACTAAACCTGTTATCCGAAAATGAAAGGTCTGGAAAACTTGAATTGGAGCAAGGGTCTGATGTTGGGATGACCCTTGGCTCCCGGATAAATCTAACCATTTCATCTCTTTTGTCCCTCCTTCAAATAGAGCCATTCGCCTCATCGAAGATCTCATCGACCCTCAGTTAAGACAATGGAATGTTGAGCTCATTCAAGCCTCATTCAATCACAGGGATTGCTCTTTAATCCAACAAATCCCTATCCCGAAAACCCAAGGTCCAGACAATCTTATTTGGGGTCTTAGTAATAATGGTTTATTCTTCGTGACATCAGCTTATACTGTAGCGCTGAATCTTCAGTTTCTAAATGCCTTTTCAAGTAGGCCAGAGTGTAGTATCCCTCAGGAATTTCAAAGTAAATGGCATAACATTTGGAATGTTAAAACCAAAAGGAAATTTTCTTTCTTTCTTTGGCAAAGTAGCCTTGACAGGCTACCGGTCCTCACTAATTTGAAAAAAAGAAATATAGTGGCAGATGTAGTTTGTAACAGGTATGGCCTAGAAGAGGAATCAACGGTCCATCTACTATGCAATTGTTCCACTGCTCAACTTGTCTGGAAGCTTTCTCCTTTAAGAATGGGCTTAAGTAAGGTATGTTATGCCTCTTGGCAACAGTTCTGGATTTAGTTGTTAACTATGGCTAAACACTCCCACAACTCGGCTGGTGTCCTTAGCATGGGTTTGTTTTTAGCTTGGCAATTATGGAAAAACAGGAATGAATGGGTTTTCAATAAATCCAAAGAGGATCCGCCAGCCATTATGGATAAAGTTTTGTCGAATTTTTATGAATTCAAAGAATTTTCTGTCATTGAGAAACCCTTTTTATGTACTCTTCCGCCTCTAGCGTCATGACCTTCTTGTTGGTGTCCACCGGCTTTGAATAGTTTTAAACTTAATTATGATGCTTCCTATGATTCTCGGTCCCTTGCAGCCGGTGGAGGAATGATTCTTCGGGATCATGGTGGTCAACCATTAGGTGTATCCCTTCCTTGTTGTCTCCAACGCCGAAGTTGCGGGAGCTCCCACGCTAAGGGAGAGTCTTAAGTCCCTGTCGCAGTTGGGTTGTCCTGAAGTTGTTGTCGAGTTAGATTGTAAATCTTTTACTGAGAGGAAAGCTTCCAATGAGTTGTTGGCTAGGGTGCTTGAAGATGTTCTTCTACTCTCTAATTATTTTGTGAGTATTCAATTATGTTGGGTTCCTCGGGCTTGTAATAGGGTTGCCCATGTCAATGCTAAAAAGGCTCTTCAATCTAAATCTGCTATGTCATATTGGAATTTGTTGCCCTGGGGGCTTGTTTGTTTTGTTGAGGGTGGTGTCCCTTTGTTTTTCTCCTCTTAATGTACTTTCTTTTGCTAGGAAAAAAAAATAAAAAAATGTTATGTATAATTAATTATGGAGAGAATCAAAGGATATGTAAATGAGTAATTTTTATTTGTTAATCTGAAAGTATAACTTTAAAGTTTAAGATTATGTTTGTACCTCTTTTGCATATTTAGAACTTAAGATTATGGATGATTACTAAAAAAAAAAAAATAATAATAATAAAATTTAATATAACTATAAACAAAATTAGTCATGAGCTAATGTTTGTAAAGCTCGCAAGACACAATCCCATTGAACGGTCATTAGTAATTTACCTTCAAATGACTTGGAATTTTGTTGCGTAATTCGCTCTAACTTCGCTAACGATGTCTTTTCTCGATTCAATCGCATCGTCAACTACGGCAAGACCAAATTGATGACAAAAACACATTTGGGTCGAAAACAATGATTCTGCCACGTGGCAATTCTTACAAGATCCTATCGCCAACTTAATTCATACTCCATCGTTGACAACAAATCATTACATCGAACGCTCCGCATAATTCATTTCTTCCCCTTAACTGGACCCCACGTGTACAAAGTCATAAGTCAACACCAACTAATCTTAATCCCTAAAACACGCCATAGTAAGTCGCGCGTGAGCCCCACGCACTTACTTATCCTTCATAATTTCGTCGCGCTTCACTTCCCAGTGCATGTTAGCAAGCAACCACAGCCATATATAGCCATGACCAGAGATTCAGTAGCTAGTTTCTACATAACCTCATGATGGAAACTCACTGCCGTTTGATCGTTGGACTTTCAAGCTCGATCATGATTATATTTATGTTTTTAGCATTCGCGCCGTACGTCACTGCGCAGACCGGAACCGTACCTCCGCCGTCACAATATCCTTTGGACCCGAGATTCCGGGTCAGCCCATCAATGGCTCTCGTACTCGTCTGCCTTATAGGTGCCTTCTTCTTCATGTGCTGTTTTTCGATTTACATCCGCCAGTGCTCCGACCGGCGTATGATACGGAGCTTAACGCTGGCGACCGACGGAGTCGGCGACAGACACGTCTGGCGGCGTGCGGCGGCGCGTGGGCTCGAGCCCGCAGTTTTAGACACCTTCCCGACGTTCGTCTACTCGGAAGTCAAAGGGCTCAAGATAGGCAAGGGCGCGCTAGAATGCGCCGTGTGCTTAAACGAGTTCGAGGACGACGAAATGCTTCGTCTGCTGCCCAAGTGTAGTCACGTGTTTCACCAGGATTGCGTCGGCGCGTGGTTGGCTTCTCATGTCACGTGCCCGGTTTGCCGAGCTAACCTTGTTCCCAGACCCGGTGAAATCGGTACCGTCACGTTGCTGAGTCATGACTCGGACGGCGAACTCGTTGAGTTGGATCGTTCACATGACATCCAAAATTCTGCTCCTGTGGGGGGTGATGATTTGATTACAAATGTAAAATCACCGGATTTGATGAACAGTTACCGGACGGTTACGAACCGGCCACCTCGATCGTTGTCGAAGAAAGAGCGAAACACTGGAAAATTCCCTCGCTCGCATTCGACCGGTCACTCGGTGGTTCAACCGGGTGAGAATTGCGATAGGTTCACGCTAATATTGCCGGAGGAGGTACGAAATAGATTGATGAACACCAGCTTGAGTAGGGCTAAGAGTTGCGTGGCATTTCCGAGGGCGAGGAGTTCGAAAAAGGGTTTTAGAACCCGGAGCGGAAATAGCAACCAAGGGAAGAACTATTTTTATTATGACCGGTTCGACCGGGCTGGGCGGTCGGACCGGTGGGAGTTTACGATCACACCACCATTCTTTTCTCGGGCCGGTTCGGCCCGGTCGCCAAAGAGTGATGAAGTTACGGTGACACCCAAGAGTTTGTTTAAGTCCGTCAAGTCACCGTTGGATCGATTATTTGGTGGGACAACAACAAATAGTGATGCCACCAATGGTGAACGGTCATTTGATAGACTAAGGTTGGATGACCAAGTTTAGACAATTTGACATTTTTTTTTATACGATTTGTATGTAGTTTTTTAACTTGATTTTTTACCATATGATATGGACAACAAACTTACAATAGAGTGAATAATTGAATTGCTAGCATGTTTTGTGGATGTTTTTGGTTCAAATTTATTACCTGAAGCAAAACTTATGGGTTTATTTATCGACATAGCAAAATTTCGTTCTTGTCAAAATTTAAAATAAGAAATTACAAGCAAAATAAACTTGGATTGAAAGATTTTTTAATGTTGTAGATAATTTTTACCATGAAATTATACAACAAAACAAACGAGATAGTAATATGGAATAAACTTGGATTGAAAGATATTTTAAAATTTTCTAATGTTATAGATAATTTTTACCATGAAATTATACAACAAAACAAAGTAGATAGTAAATATGGTTCCACAAATTTGGTATTGCAACCCTTTTTATCTTAGTATACAATAGAAGTGTGTACCGAATAACCGCTTTGAATTAAATTTAGTCTATTCCAATACAAAAGAAGTGATCAATGGTTTGTTATCAATGTTGATTTAGGCATTCAATATGATCAAGCAAGACAAAAATAAATAAATGAAAGGCTGTGAGCTAACAATTGGATTCGGATAAAAAATTAAATGGATATATATGGGTTGGGTGTTAACCTCACTTAATAACTTAAATTTTTGGATCGGATCGTAAAACATCCACCCGTTATAGTTTGTATCAGAAACAAATCCAATCATTTATTCAATGACACGCTAAGAGCCCCGCCCGGAGGGCGTCTAGGTATTCACTTGGAGTAGGAAGAGTGGTCCCGAAGGGCGCGTCCTGGTCTTCACCTAGAGTAGGAAGAGTGATTCGAACAGTAATAAGGGCGTTACAAGTTCAGGTGAGGAAGAATTGAGCAAGGGAGAGGGGAGTTAGCCCCATATCAAATTCAGATGAAAAAGTGAATGGATGTGTTATGTGATAGTCCCACCAAATAACTTACGTTTTTTTATCGAATCACGAAGCACCCACTCGTTACCCCTTGTCATAAAAATAAAAACCGGTCCTTCCTCTATTTAACTTAAAAAAACAAAAAAAAGATCACTTATATTCCTCCTCTTATATGCAATGTTGTGGACCAATTATGTTAACTGGATTAGTTCAAAATAAGCTTAATGATATTTGGGCTTGGTTTAAATTTCCTAGCCAGCCCCTTTTTGGGCTGGGTTTCAATTTACTAGCCATATATAGACCCTGTTTGGGCTGGCTTTTGAACTGAGTTTTCGATCAGACTTCAAAGTCTAATTCAGATCAATTCGACCACAATGTAAAGGGCAAAAATAAAACAAGAACAAACCTGAATATCAAATGACAAAAAAAAATAAAAAATAAAAATAAAATAAAACTTAGTTACATTTATAAGATTTTTTTTATTTTTTATTTTTTACATTATTAGATACTGTAGAAATTTTTCGTCACTACATGCAAATAATGACAACTTATTTATATATTATAACAAGTTTACTTGTCTATTTCCATAATATATAGTCAATTAATATGATAATACATTATGAATAAATTATCTATATTCAATAAATAAACACTTGGAACTTGGAAGACACTCTCGCTTTAAAAACTTTTTTTTTTCTTTCTATTTTTTAAATTTCATTAATAAGGAGTAATTTTGTGATATACTTATCATATGCCGTATAATCTTTATAAATTAATACTCTACAAATAATAATATCTTTTAAATAATAAATTATGTTGGTCCCGACTTGGGCCAGTGTACTATATTAATAATTTCGTTAAATTTATAAGATAATACATTTCAAAAATTCCTTTATTGGTTTCTATAGGCCCCATTTATTACATAAATTAATAATTTGGTAAGAAATACATAGGACTAATTATAATACATTGCATGCACTTGATTAAATGAGTACAATACATTGAATTTTACTTTATTAAATAGTAAGTGCAATACATTTAATCTTTGGTTGGTTAAATATATCTTTAATTGATTAAATGAGTACTATACATTGAGTGCCTGTTTGGGGCTTCCTGGGACTTTCAAATGGGCTTCCAAACCTACGAAGCCCTTCTCAAAAAAATACGAGTGTTTGGTGTAACAAGTAAAGAGGAATTATAATGGAAGTAAAAGTCCTGAAAAGTCCGTTCAAATGAAGCTTGAGGTCCTTTTGGGGGAGCTTTCTCATATTAAAAGTCTTTCATTGATAATGCATTCATGAAAGAAATTTTGTTGAAAGGAATTCAAAAGAAAAAAAACGTTTGGGGAGCACATTTCTTAAATTTACTTTAACTTTTAGATTATTTTTCTTGATAATAATATCCTTTTACCCTTAATAATTATTGCAAACTTCCAATAAAAAGTGTAAAGGCGGTGGTGGAAGTCGATGGCAATGTTGGTGATGGTGGTGGTAGAAGGCAGTTGCGATGGTGGTGGCTGGTGGTGGAATGTGATGATGTCGGTAGTGGTGGAAGTGGTGGAAGGTCGCAGTTGAGGGTGGCGGCAGCGGAGGTGGAAGATCACTATTGAGGGTGGCGGCAGCGGTGGTGGTGGAAGGTGGTGGTTGTGGTGGAAGGTCACGGTGGTAGAAGGTGGTAGTGGCGGAAGGTGGCAGTTGTAGTGTAGGGTGATGTGGTAGTTGTAGTGGAGGGTGGTGTGGCGATGGCAATGGTGGTGTTCGTGAAAGGTCATGGTGGTAGTGGTGAAAGGTGGTGGTGGAAGGTGGCAGCGGTGGCGGTGGCGGTGGCGGTGGTAATGGTGGAAGGTGGCAGCGGTGGTGGTGGCGGTGGCGGTGGCGATGGTAGTGGTGGCGGCGGTGGCGGTGGTGATGGAAGGCGGTGGTGAAGGTGGCAATGGTGGTAGAGGGTGATGGTGGTGGTGGCAATGGTGGTGGAGGTGGAACAAAAGACCAAAAAAGAATATATGATAATATTATCAATTTATAAAAAAAATATTGGCAAATTAGTACAATGAAATTTATTCTTAAAAAACAAAATTAGCTTCGTAAAAGAAAGTTCCAAAAGCAACATTTTCTTATATGTACAATTGAACACGGGCTCGTTTGGGAAGTGTTGTACTTTGTAGTGTTTTGTTTTAGCCTAGAACATAATAAGTGTTTTGTAGTGTGGTGCTTTGAAATGAGAACAAAACATGTTTGGGACGAAAATTTGGAGTGAAAATTTTGGAATAGAAATTAAATTTTTTTTTTTTGGATGATTAAAATAAATTAATTACAGAGCTTGATTAGTTTGCAAAACAAGAGAATTACAGAGCTTGATTAGTTGATTTAAAAAAAAAATTAAAACAAAACCCATACACACAGGTTAGCAGTTGCAGAGAGAGAGGGGGCAAGCTTGAGAGTTGAGAGAGCGGCTGAAGCTTGCGAACGGCGAACCAAAACTGGAACATGGAAATTGAAATATATGGGTTTTGATTTTTTTAACAATCTGTTCTACAAAACCCTAAATCAGAGCTTAGTTATGGGAAATCATAAATGGGTTATGGAAAATCGGCTCTATAGATGAGAGTAATTAGATAAAACATAGCATAAATCCAAAATTTGGTTTTAGTGGTTGATTGGAAGGGATCGAATTTGGGTTGGGGGAAATTTGGTATGTAACAAAGTTTAGAGTTGTGAATGAGAATAGAGATGGAGGCAGGACTTCTGATCATTGTAGATTTTGCAGTTTGCAGTTTGCAGTTGCAGAGAGAGAGAGAGAGAGAGAGAGAGAGACTAGGGCAAGTTCAGAGTTGAGAACGAGAATAAAGATGGAGGCGGGACTTCTGATACTTGTAGATTTTGTAGTTTGTAGTTGTAGAGAGAGAGAGAGAGAGGGAGAGAGAGACTAGGGCAAGTTCAGAGTTGAGAACGAGAATAGAGATGGAGGTGATTGGGAGGCTGAAATGATTTGGCCTAAAAAAATTTGTGGAACAAGTCGGAACAAGTTTTTTTTGTTCCAAGTTTTGGCCCAAATTTTGAAAGTGTTCTGGTATTATTAAAAACAATACAATTCGGCCTAAACATGTTTTGTTTTGAAAATGGGCTATTGTAGCGAATCTGAAATATTACACCACAGATGGAAACAGACACCAAAAAGACCCGACACCACAATGATAAGAGTATGGCTGGCCTAAAATTTAGGCCAATCGTTTGTACTGGACCACCAGCCACATGCACCATTCTTCTGAGTTTTTATTTCAAGGACGTACAGGAAGGACTACCAAAAAAAAAAAAAAAAACTTCTGACATAAATGAGAGACAGCTAGTGTTTTGGGGGCACATGGATTATTGGCCACAACAGATCTAATTAGCTACATCTAATGCTGTCAAAATATTAGATTGAGATCGACCCACTCAACGAGTGAGTGACGTTCCAAAAACGTAGATATCTTCCCCTTCCATTCTCATTACAAATTTTTAGTTATTATGAACACATTTTTATTCTACTGAAAAATTTGTAAAAGTATTGGATTTGGGTTTTCTAAATCAGGTTTTTTTTTTTTTTTTTTTCAATGGTTCAGCTAATCTTTAATTATTTTTAAATTTTTTTAACTTTTGTTATTATAAATTTGTGTATATATATATTTGAATATTTTGTTTTTGAGTTGTGATTAATTTTATTTATATTTTTGAAAAAGTCACTTTTTATTTTTCTCCTAAGGCCCTTCAAATTAGATTGAGCTGCCCCTGCTTGTCCTAATCTACGCCACTCGTTTGTACTAGAACACCGACTACATTACACTTCTGAGTTTTCTTTACGTGCAGGAATTACCACAATTGATCTGAAAGAAGTGAGAAACAGTTAATGTTTTGGGGGAACATGGATTATTGGTCACAACAAAACTAATTAATTTTTTTTTTCAAGGAAAAAGAACACAATAATAGGAATGACCTTTGGAAAAGTAGATGTATGTCCATATGGAAATTTGAATAGAAAGGCCATATGGATGTAAGACTTTGAGTTAGATTGAGAATGACTGAACGAGTGACCTTTGGAAAAGTAGATATATGTCCAAACTGCACGGACTTCGGAATTGAAAATCTCAACTGTAACAACATTTATAAAACGTGAAATAAATGGCGAATAAATTCAGAGCTTATCTTCTTGCACGTTTTACATCAACAATAACTTGTTGAAAAAGACTTGAAACATAGCAAAATGCACCCTAACCGCGCAACATTTTAGCCCTATTAACTCCTGTCGGTAGTTGCATCATATTTGTTACATCAATTGAACGTACTATATAGATCTATATATTAAATAAAATTCAACAATGAAAATTTTTCAAAATAATTAAAATGTGAAAATATACACCCTAACCGTGTAACGTTAGCCTCATTTTATTCTCCATTGATTAAACATCACGTGCAATATTCACATAGATGCTTTCGATTGTCAAACTTTGTTTAATTAGATGCTTTCAATTCTACTATTATTTTGGAATGAAATAGTCCTCACTTGAATGCATTCCAAGGTTGAGATGCGTTGGGCACACCATATGTTACCGTTAGAACGTAGGTCCCTATGTAACAAAATTCACAATTTCACATGAGAACCATTGTACATTTTTGTGTGTATGAGACGTGGCAAAATATATCCTAACTGCGTGACATTAACCCATTAACCTGTTACATCAAATTTATTCCGCATCAATTCAACCCTATATATATATATATAAAAAACAAAATTAGACAATGAACCTAATGCACAATATTTAAAACTTGAAAATATACACTCCAATTGAGTAACGTTAGCCTCATTATATATATATATATATATATATATATATATATATATATAAAACAAAATTAGACAATGAACCTAATACACAATATTTAAAACTTGAAAATATACACTCTAATTGAGTAACGTTAGCCTCATTTTATTCCCCCATCAATTAAAAATCATGTGCAATATTCACGTAGATGCTTTCAATTGTAGTTGAGCTGCTATCGAATCCACCATTATTTTGGAATGCATGGCCCTCACTTGAATGCATTCCATGGCTGAGATGCATTGGGCCACTATTATCATTGGAATGATAGGTGCAAAATTCATATGAGAATCGTCGCACTTATGAAGTTAATCTTGTTGACTTTTGTGCCTCATAGGTCTCATTTGGACCACGCACAAATGCATAGGTCTGCAAATGAGCCGAGCCGAGCTTTGGCATGTTCGGGCTCGGCTCGCCACAATCAGGGAGGTGCTCGGGCTCGGCTCGGGCTCGGGCGAGCCTAGAATAGCTAAGCTCGAGCTCGGCTCGTCAGAAATTCGACGAGCTCGGGCTCGGCGCGGTTCGGGCTCGTCTGCGCACATAGCCGAGCCGAGCTTTGGCATGTTCGGGCTCGGCTCGCCACAATCAGGGAGGTGCTCGGGCTCGGCTCGGGCTCGGGCGAGCCTAGAATAGCTAAGCTCGAGCTCGGCTCGTCAGAAATTCGACGAGCTCGGGCTCGGCGCGGTTCGGGCTCGTCTGCGCACATATTGGGGAGGCTCTCAGCTCTCAAGCTTGCCCAAATAGCTGAACAAAAATATCAGAATAAATGAAAAACCACTAAAAAAGAGCAGTTTTTTTTTGGAAGGTAAAAAGAGCAACACAGATTCGTGTAGATAGATGGAAGTCATCAAAGTAGCCCTTGAAAGTGAAATCAACCTTTAGAATAGCTAGCTGGTTTGCTACTTGCTTCTTTAATTAGATACACAGCACACACACATATATAGCGCACACAGAACACAACACCTATATATACACAACACACATATATACAAGTATATACAATACAAAGTTAGTGTATATATATAACACAAATATATCATATATATATATATATATCAAAGTTATATATATATATATGCACATACATACCTTCAGAATCGTTGCAGAGAAGAAAATAAGAGAATAGGAAAGATGAAAGGGCTGCCGCTGCTTCATTTGTGAATTGTGGTAGAGAATGAAAGTAGAATAGGGTTTGTTTGTAAACTTAAATGGGTTGGGTCTTTAAAATGAATATGGGCCATTATTTTTTGGGCTTTGTTATTTAGATTGTAGTTGGTTTTCAAATGGGCTTATCATATATAATTGTAATGGACTCACACATATGGGCTGGATCAAGAATTTATAAATGGCTAATAAACGAGCCTTATACGAGCCTTGTTCACGAACTTATACGAGCCTTGTTCACGAGCCCATATGAGCCGAGCCTAATGTTGTCCGGGCTCGGCTCGTTTACTAAACGAGCCTAGAAATTAGGCTCGAGTTCGGTTCGTTTGCTTAATGAACGAGCCCGAGCCGAGCCCTTAGCGAGCCAAGCCCAAGCTGTTCATGAACAGCTCGGTTCATTTGCAGCCCTACAAATGCACAATGCTTCTTCTATATAAGAGAATAAAATATATGAACTCACTCACTCCCTCACCCTCCTCTTCCTCCTCTCTCTCTCACTCTCTCTCTCTCTCTCTCACACACACACACACACAAGATGTCAAGTGTAAAAGAACTAGTAGAAAGAGGCTGCCTCACATCCATTCCATCCAAGTTTGTTTTGGCGCAGAATACCAATGATCTCATGCTTTTAGAAGAAGAAGAAGAAGAAGAAGAAGAAGAAGAAGAAATCCCCATTATCGACTTTTCCCACTTTTCAGGAAGTGCAAAACAAGCAGCCAAAGTCATCCAAGACATTGGCTATGCATGCCAACAATGGGGATTCTTTATGGTAAGAATTTTGACAGCTCGCTATCCTTAAAGTGCATGCCTAGTTTTGCTTCTTTTCTTTTCTGATCAGAAAAGTGTGTGTATATATATATATATATATATATATATATATATCAACTTCAACTCATGAATTGCTTTCATTTCATATGCTATATTTTTATATAAACTTGCTGCGACAAACACCAGCAAATCATGAAGAAACGTCAAAAATGCGTACCTAATGAACTTGTTGCCACAAACACAAACAAACTACAAACATAATGAAACGATATAAAAATGTGTAAACTCTGTGCGCCATATAATATACCCTAACACCCCACTCCAACCCATGAAAAACAATAAAATTTTAATACTGCACCTATTATATAGTATATATTCTGACTAATGAAAACTTTTCGATACTCTTAACAATAGAAAATAACAATTTCTCATTTTTCTAGAAATGCTATATTCTCGGTATCCAAAGAGTTATGTTATTTATTTTGAAGAATAATCATTTCATCAAGAAACATATTGTATCCATACAAAAGTTTTTCACAGTCATATATCATTTTGTTGCCTGGATTACTTAAATAATTAATTCAAAAAAAGTAATCTATTGAATAAATTTTTCATTATTTAAATTTAATGTATTACTCTAAAACAACGACCCCTTTAATTTACTTAATTGAAAAGTTAGTATTGTGGGGAAATCCACCCACGTGAATAAGAAAAAATGTCTGGTAAGTAGTGAAAAAAACAAAGAAAAAATGGCGTTGTTTTATGGTAGACAACATGATTGTGTGTGGGTATAGGTCCAGCTCTGGTGGCGGGCTTCCTTGGGCCTGTTGCTCGTGCTGTGGGTGGGGCCGAGGACCGAATCCTATGCCTAAACTCTATCCATCCACCTATTGGGTCAAGTGCTACGTGATTGGATCAAAAAATTTAAGTTATTAAGTGTGACTCAACTCATTTATATCGCGATTATATTTTTCATTCGGATTCGATGTGGGACAAATTCCACTTGTAATATTCTCTTTCACTCGAACTTACAACGCTTTTATTGCGGTCAGCCAACCTTGCCTACCCCACACACCCAGACTGGGTCTGAATCTAAACACATGAACGGCCTAATGATGGGCTGAAAAAATGTTTATAAAATACAAACATTTTAAAAATGAAGTTTGTTTAATATAAAATACTTATTCTTATATTAAATACCTTATAAAAAATGTTTATAAATATTAAATACCTTATAAAAAATGTTTATATGTATATATATATATATATATATATATATATATATATATATGTATGTATTCTAAAATTTCACTGTATGCATCCTCATTCCTCAGCTAATCAACCATGGTTTGTCAGAGAATCTGGTAGATGAGATGTTGAAAGTTAGTCAAAGTTTTTTCGAACTATCAGAGGACGAAAAGAGAGAGTACACTGGGAAATCACTGTTTGATCCTGTAAGGTATGGGACAAGCTTTAATGTTTCTGTGGATAAGACCTTGTTTTGGAGGGATCATCTCAAGGTTCAGGTTCATCCAAACTTCAATGCCCCTTTGAAGCCCAATAAATTCAGGTATGCCCAGTGTGGCAGTGTCCCTTGTCGGGTCGCAATTTCACCATATTTATTTTAAAATTTTCACATTTTTATTTGACGGAGTTTTCAGAAACTGTTGACCAATAACCCTATTGATGCTTCCACGAGCCCTCACCAATCTGTTTCTTGCCTGCAGAGAATTTTCACAAGAGTACTGCAAAAGAGCCCGTGACATCGCCGGTGAATTGCTCAAAGGGATATCATCAAGCTTGGGATTGGAAGAAAACTACATAAATAAAGAAATGGAGGTTGAATTTGGGTCACAGCTCCTGCTTATTAATCTCTACCCACCCTGTCCACAGCCAGAAGTGGCTATGGGGATGCCTCCTCACTCAGACCATGGCCTATTGACCCTACTGGTACAAAATGAGGAAAATGGCCTTCAAGTATTACATAATCACAAATGGGTTCTAATTAAACCCCTAGCCAATTCTATTCTTGTGAACACTGGCGACCATATGGAGGTACATGAGCATCTTTAGCCTTGTTTAATAAATAGGAAAATGATAAGTAGTTCGGCTCTCCACTCACATACATGCGATTGGATTAATCAGTCGAGACTCTATAACAGAACTCTAACAAGAATTGTGAAAAGACCTTTTTTTTTCATTTTTTCTTTTTAGGAAAATGAAGAGGGAAATCAAGAATTTGCCATTAACAATCTATTGTTTTCATATTTCAGATATTGACTAATGGAAAATACAAGAGTGTGTTACACAGAGCAATGGTTAACAACAGAGCAACCAGAATATCCGTAGGAACAGCACATGGACCACCACTTGAGAGAATCGTAAGCCCAAGCAAGGCCTTGGTGGATACTGAAATAAGTCCAGCAGCATACCGTGGAATCAAATATAGGGAGTACATAGAGCTTCAGCAAAGCAATGTACTCAATGGTAAATCTTGCTTGGGTCGAGTCCGAGTTGACGTAAGTTTATGATGCTCTCTTTGTGTGTGTGTGTCACACACTTACAAATGCCTATCATAAAAGAAATTGTAATATGGTCTTGGGACGAATATCCTGAAATTATAGTTGACATGTAAGTAAATGTGTTAACTTTATTCAATTTTTTTAGCTTGCATCTAGTGATTCGTTGGGACTATTGATCTCGGAATCATATAAAAGAGATTATATCAAGTGGGTTAATGTCAGCTATGTATGTATTTGTGTGTTTTATGTGTTCAATTCAAAATGTCAATGTGGTTTTGTTATATTTCTTATTTAATTGCAGCAACATTATGTTCTTTAATTCCAAATTGTTAACGATTTCAGGCGTTGCTTCTATATTTCCAAACGCAATTTGATTATGATATATTACAAATTTTTGTTTATGTTCTCATTAAAGACAAATGAAAATTGATGTTGATAACAATGGCTCGTCCAAGCATGTAAGTAAAATACTGCGAGGTGACCCAAACAATCCTAATTATAACTCTAAAGAGCTTAAAAATCAATCTAAACAAAAAAACTTATCAAAAGAGAGATAAACAAAAAAAAAAAAAAAACCTATGTATGTGTGTGTGTGTATATATATATATCTATAAAATAAAAAAGAGCCGCTCCAAAATGCGATAGAACCGAATGTGAGATATATATATATATATTTATAATTGGCTAATTTCGTTGTCAAAATAAGTCCGATCGAGTTGTAATTTTTCAGTTCAAAATATCGAAGATTAAAGATCGGATGCGGATTTGAAGAATTTCAAGTGTTCATGTTATACTATACTTCGAGATGATGAGAACATTGCTCTAAGAAGTTTTGATAGGTAGTGAGAACATTTAGGAAGGGTTTTGAAAGGTTTTAAACAAGATTTTACATTCTGTCCATTGATCTTGAATTGGTTCAAGATTTATCGAACAGGTGCAACTTCAGCAGAGTGAAAAATTTTCAAGACTAGCCATCTTGAACCAGTTCAAGGGTGCTGAACCAGTTCAAGAATCAAAGAAAGGAATTTCGAAAATCCTCTGGTCATATTGAACCGGTTCAGCCCCTCTGAACCGGTTCAAGAAGTCCTGGCAGCAGATGGTTTTCAGTTTCTTTTTTGTTGTTTGATTTCTTTTTGATCTCAACTTCTTTCCAAGTCTTATGCATGAAATTTTTCTTATTTTCTGAGGGATTTGGACTTTCTAAACTCTATATAAACCTTGTTAGTCTTCTAGGTTTATTTACGGTTTTAGGGAAAATCAATTCTATAATTTGAGAAAGCCTTTTACAGAGAGAAAATTCAGAAAATCAAATCTGATTGTTCTGAATTTATTTATGAGAGCATACACATATATTCATGAGTGATTCAGTAGTATTGTTCTTTATCTCATCGGAATTGGAGCTATTTGAAGATTTAGATATTCCGTATGAAGAGTATGATTTAATTCTTCTACCTCGAGTTCAGATCTTGAAGAACAGAAGTAAAAGCGTGTAACAACCCTAGCTGATGCCAAAATTTTAAAAAAATTCTGCATACCTCCCCTAAAAATGGGCTTTCAATAACCTGTCCTAATACACAAAACACATAATATCATCCAGCATCCCATTCATCCGTTCATTATACCTCAACATTGTTTCTCTCATGGTGGAACATTCACACACCAATTAATCCAAATTATCATAATTACAGTCCCAAAATACATGGTTAAGATCTAAAGTCCATGTCTTACAACGTTACATGATAAAATTGCATGGAAACATATACTATAATTCCATTAGTTTCATTTACATCAAACAAAAGATAAGTTCGTTCTTAAGTTACAAGGCCATGAATACTAACTTAGTTACATTCCCACAGCTATGAATATACATAAAACGGTCAAAATACAAAATAGCAAACAACCTTTTAACAACTTTCAAGCTTGAGGTGGATTGTCGTCCACCGGTTTATTCCCAAGACCTGAAAAAAATAATACAAATAGTAGGGTGAGCATAAAGCTCAGTAGATGACACTTAAGACACAATTCTTGTATCCTTGTGAATCTAAACAAAGCATAGGCCAATGGGAAATAGGGATCATGCAATATAGGGAAGTAAAACAATATGCACGTCAATTCCAATTATAAACCATGCAGTGCAATGAAATGCAATGCATGCTAATGCCACTCCCCATTTTCATTCACAAAACCATCACTTTCAAATGTTAATACAGCCCGCCCTTTGGTAACCCTGCCGCGATACGAGAGGAGGATTGGCTATCGTCCCTAGACCTTTGTAACCCCGCAGCGTCATCGAAGGGCCCGAATAGCTCAACCACGCTAGGGCGACTCCCTAGTCCCCTCTAGGCTATATTAACCTCCGGCCAGTTGGTAACCCCGCAGCGACCGGGTTTATCAAAACTATTTGACAAAACTCTTCTCCTAAAATTTCCCCCATTTTTATTTCAAGACAAATTCTCCCATTTTATGCATCCAAATGACATGTGCATGGATGTACATATAATCTCAATATTATGACAATGGAAAATTTGGCATAATCTAAATAAACATATTCTCATTAGTCATTTTCAGTATGTTAACACATAGTGGGCATGATAAAACAACATCTAAACATACTTTACATATGAAACAAGTCATAATCAAGCTCTTGAAAATTCTCTAGACATCATTCATACAATCATAGATACAATTAACTCCCAATTAAACATGTTTGACACAACAAGGAGGTGTAATTCATAATAGAACAAGAAAGGAGAGGATTAAGATGCCCCTACCTCAAAATGAGCAAAATCCTTAGAAATGGGTTCTTAAATTTGAGCTCCCAAAGAGGACCAAAAGCTGGAATTTCTGGTACTAGCACGTAGAGCTCGTCGTGCTCGTCGTTTTGCCTCAAACGACACCTTAATCCGATAAAAGATGAGGAAGAAATCAAGAGATGAAGATTAAACCAAAAAAAAAAACAAAAGAAAGCTAAGAGAGAGAGATACAGATAGAGATGGGAGAAGAGAGAATCAGATTACAAAGCTTTCAAAAACGTGGTCTTATAACCACTTAAACATTAGTGGGTCCCTTTTATTTTTTATTTTTTATTTTTTTAAATTACAGACATTACCAAGCGGTCACACTTTGAAAGGGTTGGAGCATTCGAGGAGTATTGTCTGATCTACCTACTACTCTTCTACAAATATCAAGTATATGCCTGAGGTCAAGTTGCTGTTGGACGGGGAGTCGCAAAGCCAGAGGATTGTCAACAATTGGTGTTAGGTAGAACGATAGTGTGTGAGCCAGAGTAAAATTTCGGTGTACTTTATTTCAAACATAGTGGATCGGTTTACTTTGGAATGAATAGTCCACGAGGTTTTTCTCATGCAAACAGTTGACGTATTTTATCTACTGGGGTTTCCTCACTAAAAATTTTAGTGCAATCTCTCTAAACTTTTACTTACTTTACTTTACAGTATTTAAATTTGTGATTGTGGATGTTTAAATTGATTATATTGCTTAATTAATTTAATCAATCGCAAATTGGGCAAGTTGACCTAATAATTAGATCTATGTCATTAAATGAGCTAATCACAATTAAAATCAACTAACTATTTCCGCACCCCACGTAACTCTATTTTCACAATTTGGTATCAGAGCGGGATACTCGATATACAGAATAGATCATATTTGTTGATTTATTGTTGATTTTTGCATCATGTCTGAAAATTCATGTGTTGATGTGTTGTCTTTACTTCTTGTTTTTGATTTGTCATAAGCATGTAAATTGAGTGGTCCAAGTTTAAAAGGGATTTTGAAATTATGTTAGAGAAATTGAATCTTGCGGAACTTGATAAAGATATTTATAAGTTAGAAGTTTATATCTCTAATAAGAATTTAGAAGAAATTGGCTATAAAAATTTGAATCTTCTTCATAAGATTGATTTTCTGGAAAAGGAACTTAAGAAAGTAAATTTGTTTAATAAATCACTGGAACTTAAAATTGATAATTTGAGTGTTGAATTTGTTAAATCAAAACAGCCTTTTCAGAAAGTTGATATTGACATATGTAAAATTGATAAGTTGAAAGGAGTGGTTAAGAATGTTAGGAGTAACAAAGATTTGGCATCAACTTTAAAGAATTTATAATTTCAGAAATCTAAAGATGTTTCTGTGAAAGTTGAAACCAAACCTTGTGTTATTTCTAATTCTCCTAAACTTATTTCAACATGTCATTTTTGTGGTGAAAAAGGGAATATCAAGTATAAGTGTCAGAAAATAAAAATTGAACTAGGAAAGAAATTGAAAAATCTAAAGAGTTCAAATTTGAGGAAGAAGAGGATTAGGACTGTTGAGCCTTGTGACACTTTGCATAGAACAATAAGGAAATCATTGCATAATGAATCTAAAATTGTTTGGGTAAAGAAAGAGAATTTTAAATGCCTTACCATACACACTGCACTTTGTGGAGGGAAAAAATCTCCACCAATCATAACACACCACATGACAATAAAAGAGTAGCCCATTACTAAACTAAAAATACCCAGAGGCCCACCATCAATTGGAGGCCCAACAACAGAAACCATACACACATGTCAACTCAGCCCGATAAAATAAAGGAAGCTTCACTTGACATAAAAACCGATGGATAGCCAATTTCGGTAGGAGCATAAATCCATAACGCTTGCTTTAAAAATATGCACACGATTAACAAGCATAAATACCCACGTCTGGGAATAAAGCCAGAAAATGCTTCTATATAATTTTCTGAACAAAGCTTATAAATAGAGCATGAATGAGAATGAAAGATCATCGAATTCCCATCATTGTTCTTCTCTTTAAAAATTGTCTGTTGTCTCATCAATATTTCGTGTATATCTTTTTGATTTATTTCTTTAAGTGTTTGGGTGTGAGAAATTGCACCTACACTTTGGCGCCGTTTGTGGAAATTCAATACAAAAAATCCATTTTCTACTGCTTGCATGCGACATTGATCTAAAATGGCAACAAGATCAGATGCCGCACAACTATAACAATAAGAAACCATGCAGAAAATATGTGATACCCCCGGATTTCCGAATGCGAGTTGGCCAGGCCCACGCCCAAACGCCCGAGGATATAAAAAATAAATCGGTAATAAACGAAAACAGAGTACAAAAGAATAAATAGAAATAAATAATTTACTGAAAGAAAACTAAAATAACAATCCAATAACTCCTCTGAATAAATTCTTATTAATAATAAAAACATTCTGATATAATTAATCCTCCATTAATACAACTTGAGAATCCATACTGTGTGGACCCATAGAAAAATATCCAAAATAGAACAAGTGACAGCAATAATTGTCTACATCAGAAAACTGAAACGTAAAAGAAACTCCTATGTAGAAAATCCGGAAGAGTGAAGTAGACTGATCCCTGCTCAGCACAAATAACCTCTACTCTTGACGAACACCTGAAAAATGATGGTGGGTCAGGCCCACAAACAAGTTCTACTCTATTACAGTCCAAGCAGAGATTCGATACACGTATAGATCCTCATCAATCCAACAATAACTAGTAATCCGTATATATATATACACATACTAAAGGAACCTCACTAGACTATAGGGTTGTTTCAACCTGAATAGTAGGCAATATGTAAAACGCATATATAGTGGGCATGAGTACCTAGACCTACTAGGGTACACAACTACACTATATCTAGCTACACATCCCTGGCAATATACGCGCCCTAATTACTGATCATGAGACTCAAGCTCATATTATGGCACCATACTTATATATATATAATCTACTAACCATCCTATCCAGTGTAAATTAATCTTCCATAAGTCATTCAACTTGTTCAGCTGACTTGACTTGAATATAAGTAAGACTTAACATTTTAGTTAATCCATTCCTTTATATAATAAATTAATCCTCCATAAGTCATTCAACTTGTTCAGCTGACCTGACTTGAATATAAGCAGGACTTAACATTTTAGTTAATCCATTCCCTTATATAAAATAGGTAGGACTTAACTGATAAGTTAATCCGTCCCTATAATGCCACCATCCCATACCGGTGCATTAAACCACACAATCCAATAATTGATGTAACAATTAAGGAAATACATCAAACAATCCAGAAATAACTACGATAATATGATATCAAGTTATCACAAAATAGGAATGACTTATTATTTATTTAAGCTTCCTATATCATATGTCCTACACAAACTGAATCTTATACATGATGATATTTTATTATACCGTCAAATAAGCATTCTCCATATCCAATTCATCCTGCACATTTAATCTCAATTGCTAAAACATTTTAAAAGATTAAATCCATTCGATTGTTTAAAACATTCAAACAGCAAACATCATTATGATAGAGTCTATTTAAATTTATTTAAACCCAAACTTAGTCCCTATTTAATGTTCAGTAATCCTAGGTATGTTTCTACGTTCCATCATTTCACAGATATGAAAAATACATAATTTAAACATGTAAAAATTCACACCAGAAATCAAATTAAAATCATGCATTTATCAATTCATAACACAAGAACAGATATGAACCAATTTTATAAAACCTATGTTCTAATCCAATTAAACATGCATAATTATTTAATTTTATGTATTTAATAGATCCTGGAATTTCCTAGGCATGCACAGAAACACGAATCAAAGGGAAAGAGATAGAAAAAGAACTTGCCTTAAACTTTCAGATCGAAAGTTAAACTTCTTCTTCCTAGATCCTCTTCTTTAAAGGGTTTTCTCTTCCTTCCTTCCTCTTCCTCATTCTCTCTCTAACTCTCTCTCTATAATATAAAATCACGTACTATATTTTTGAAGCCTCCTACAAACTTATACTTATGTATATATAGGCTAAAGAAAATTAACCCTAATCCTAATTTCATTTCAAGTCAACTTAATAAAGAAAAACAAAAATAAAAATATAAAAAGGTAACCTAATACATGATACGTATATAATTTATGTATATCCTTATTAAATAAATAAATTATATACATCCCATTATTTATTAGCAGATTATCTAATAATACTTAAGTTACCATAATATTATAAGGTAACCTAAAACATGATACGCATATAATTTATGTGTATCCTTATTAAATAAATAAATTATATACATCCCATTATTTATTAGCGGATTATCTAATAATACTTAAGTTACCATATTATTAGAAGGTAACCTAAAATATGATACATATATAATTTATGTATATCCTTATTAAATAAATAAATTATATACATCCCCTTATTTTTTAGCAGATTATCTAATAATACTTAAGTTACCATAATATTATAAGGTAACCTAAAACATGATACGTATATAATTTATGTATATTCTTTTTAAACAAATAAATTATATAATCCCATTATTTATTAATTGATTATCTAATAATACTTAAGTTACCATAATATTATAAAGTAACTTAAAACATAACACGTATCAAATTTATGTATATTTTTATTATTTAAATATAAAACATATACATTATATTAAATATTACTACCCAAGTTACCATAAAAGTAATTAATAAATTACCCATTATTTATTAATGAATTATCCAATAATACTTAAGTTACCATAATATTATAAAGTAATTTAAAACATAACATGTATCAAATCTATGTATATTTTTATTATTTAAATATAAAACATATACATCAAATTAAATATTACTACACAAGTTACCATAAAAGTAATTAATAAATTACTTTCCCTTTTATATATGTATATAATATATATATATATATATATATATATATACACACACATAATTATCCATGGGTAATAATTCATATCCATCCAACCTCCTATCCAAGTAGTCCATGGGACCCACCCAATTGGTTGGCCCATTACTACTAACCATAATCATAAAAGAAAAATAAAATAAAATAATAAAATAAAAGAAAACATTTAATTTACAATTAATCAAAACACCATTTAAGTACATAATCTAATTAAACAATTAAAATATAGACAAATACAAATAACATATAGATACATAATCAAATACTCAAGTAACACTTAATTCAATTAAACCCATAAGCAATTAGTCAAATAATCAATTAAATAATTAAAAATACAATTAAATCAAATAAATAAATACCGAGACTATACTTTTAAAATTAGGGGTATTACAAAATACGTGAAGAGATGCAAGTATAACTTGATGTCCTTCAATAATCCAACGAAGCCAGTATTGAACAGATCAAACCGCTGAGACAAGCTCAAGAAGCCAACGTGGTGAAATCAACACTCTGCACGAGAAAAACGAAAGACTTTGGAGTAACGCTCAATAGAATGATCCATTGATCAACCCCCAGCCCGAACGTTAGAATGAAAATCCTCTTCTGGAGCCAGGTTCCGATAACCCTCCTCTCCAGCAGAGGGTTCCATAGCAACAACTCAACGGAACATTGGATGATACCAACGATACAGCGAGCTAATCCTGCATCCTAAGAAACTTCACTATGGGAGGACCTCGAACCACCAAGGTCCATCTATCAGATGATGCTAATTCAGGTAGAAAGGAAGCATGGGTCCCAGTAACTGATTAGCCATCCTCATGGAATGACTTCATCGCTAAGCTCTGAAAGGAAATGGACAAGCGAATCAAAGGGCTAAAGGCACAAACACCCGAAGACATGTCGAGGGAATTCATTGCATCAATAGTGAAGATTCCTTTTACAGATGAGATAGAACGGGTTGTGAGACCCAAGAAATTCACAATGCCAAAGTTCATTAAATTCAATGAAACTGGGGACCCTCTTCAGCACCTAAACCATTACACTCAGGAAATGATACTAAAGGCGCACAACGATCCATTCATGTACAGAATATTCTCATCCAGTTTGACGGGGGTGGCCTTGGAATGGTTCAAAAATCGCCCATGCAAGTCAATCCCAAACTTTGAATCATTGTGCGTCGTGTTTCTTGTCCAGTATTGCGGAAACAAGAAACAAAAAAACCATTGCCAGTCTCTTCACGATTCGGCAGATGAAAAGAGAGGGCCTACAAGCCTACCTCATTGGATTCAACATGGAATCCTCTGACATTCCAGATTATAATCGGGATACAGCCATAGAAGTATTCAAGATAGACATGGTGCAAGGCTCACGTTTTCACTTTTCTCTAGTGAAGAAACTCTGACTAACATGTCAGAGTTGAATTCACGAGCACAAAACTATATCAGACTCAAAGAAAATGAAGTAACCAGGCAGCAAAGGGCAATTCTGGTCACTGTGGAGAGCTGACCAAAAGAGCGACTGAGCACGTCAAGGGTCCAACGGGTACCCCCGACCATCGAAGGAAGAGCCCCCGAGAAGAAATCTCAAACGGCCGAAAATGTCACACCTCTCAAAGTGACGCTGGCCAGATTGTTTCAAGAGACTATAGCTAGAAACATCTTTCAGATCCCACTACCAATCAGAAAACCAATAGAGCAGAGAGACCAAAGTAAGCACTGTGCATTTCATAGTAATTTTGGCCACTTAACCAATGATTGCAGGAGCTTGAGAAGGCAAGTGGAGACGCTAGTAGCCAAAGGCGAATTGGCAGACTACCTGGTTAACCCGAGACAACAAAGACAACATGAGTGAAACCGAATGACTCCAAAGGCTATGGCAGAAAGCCATCATGTCCGGGTAATCAGTACGATTCATAGCCATCCGGAGGAGGATGAGCAACCAGAGAATTCTTACAGGATTCAGCTCAAGTAAGCCCATAAGTTACGAAGGATTGGCAAAATTAATGTTGTTGGTTGCAAAACCAATCCAGCACAGGTTTTCTTTCATGAGGGAGATCTCAGAAGAGTACAACACCCACATGAAGACCCATTAATGATTAACTTGCTAGTGGCCAATTGCCTGGTCAAACGAGTACTGATTGATCCCAGCAGTAGTGCTAATATTATAACAAAGTGAACTTTCGATCTGCTGAAACTGGCCACATATCAAATTTGCCCTACCAGAAACCCCTTGGTAGGGTTCGATGGAAGAAGAGTGGCGCCCATAGGTGTAATCACACTATCAGTCACTGCGGCTAAAAGATCTCTGAAAGAGAATTTTGTGATTGTGGATATTTATCCAACCTATAATTTGTTAATGGGCCGAGGATAGATCTATTGCATGGAAGGAGTTCCATCAACTCTACATCAAGTCATAAGGTGCGTTGGCCCAAATGGTCAAGAGGTCATCAATATTTGGGGAGATTAAGTGACGGCTAATGAATGTTACCACACAACGATTTGTCCAACTGATAAGGGCAATCAATTGCTGAAATAGCAATTACCGGGCTTTTCCTCTCATGAAGAGAGAGAGGAGCCAGAAGAGGAACATCCAACCGAAGAGCCCCTAGAGGTCGTGCAGATCGTCATAGGGGATGGGCACAAGCTAACCTATATAGGGACACTCCAGTCAGCTGAGGAAAAGGAGGAACTGACAGAAATCTTAAGGCAGAATGCCGATATCTTCGCTTGGAATCACTGGGACATACCCAGAATTGACCCACGGAAAGCCTGTTATAGCCTAAACGTGGACCCAAGCCCCCACCTAGTGAAACAAAAGCAGAGAAGATTCGCCCCCGAAAGGAACAAAATCATTGCTGAAGAGGTCAACCAACTTTTAGAAGCAGGATTCACAGAGAAGTCCAGTACCCTCAATGGTTGTCGAACGTAGTGGTTGTCCAGAAAAAGAATGGCAAATGGAGAGTATGCATTGACTTCACCAACCTGAACAAAGCTTGCTCAAAAGATAGCTTTCTACTTCCCAAAATCGATTAGATGGTAGACGCTACGACCGGGTATGAGAAACTAAACTTCCTTGACGCTTATTCAGGTTACAACAAGATCCTGATGAACCCTTCGGATGAAGAAAAGACTTCTTTCATTACTGAACGTGGGACCTACGGTTGTAAAGTGATGCCTTTCGGACTAAAAAACGCAAGGGCAACTTATCAACGGCTAATCAATAAAATGTTCGAAAAGCAGATCGGATGAACAGTTGAAGCTTACATAGACGATATGGTTGTAAAAAGAAAGGACAAGAACGATCATCAGCAACATCTGCAAGATGTATTTGATACTCTCAAAGAAAATAGAATGATATTAAATCCGGCAAAGTGTTCGTTCGGGCTATCCTCGGGCTAGTTCTTCGGTCACCTGGTAAGCAAGAGGGGAATAGAGGCAAGTCCTGCCCAGTTGGCAAAATTGCTATAAAACAAGGAGCCTTGAACCATGAAAGAAGTCCAAATTCTCACCGAGAGAATAGTAGCTCTCAGCCATTTTATATCCAGGTTGTCAGACAAATGCAAACCATTCTTCGATGCAATCAAAGCAAGAAAAGGAAATATTTGGGGGGCAGAGTAATGAGAAACTCTCATAAAACTCAAAGAGTACATGATAAACCCCCCAATTTTTTCTGCCCCATAACCCGAAGAACCATTGTACCTCTATCTAGCAGTATCTCAATCAGAAACCAGTTCGGCTCTAGTAAGAAAAGTGGGAAAAAAACAACACCTGGTCTTCTATTCCAGCAAGGTCATGACTGACACAAAAAGTAGGTACTCAATGGCAGAAAAAACTCATCCTTGTTCTAGTTCAGGCCAAAAGAAAACTTCGGCATTACTTCAAGGTCGGATTACCAAATGGGCAATGAGTTAAGCTCCTTTGACATTCGGTACGAATCACGCACCGCGAAGAAGGCGTAGGTGGTTACAGATTTTCTCTTGGATATTAATCTAGGAGAAGAGCAACAAATCACAGAAAACCCTTGCTGGGAGTTATACGTCCATGGTTCCTCGAGCCAGAACGGAGCTGGGGCAGGTTTGGAAATAAAAACTCCTGAGGGGACTAAACTCCAGCAGTCGGTTCGACTAGAATTCCCAGCCACGAACAATGAAACAAAATATGAGGCACTATTAGCAGGGCTTAGACTGGCCAAGGAACTCCAAGTAAAACATCTTAGAGCTCATAGTGACTCACAACTTATCACCAGACAGGTGACAAGAGAGTATATCTCCAAAGAAGGAAGAATGCGCGCATACCGAGAAGATGTTGAAAAACTAGTGAAGTACTTTAACACAATCGAGTTTCAGCAAATTCCGAGGGAAAAAAACCCGATAGCCGATCACCTGGCCAGTGCAGCATCCATAGCAGACGAATCATTAACCAGAGTCATCCCCATTGATGTCCTAGATACACCGAGCATCGCAAGAGGAGTATAGGTACTAGTCATTGCATAGGAACCAAGCTGGATAGATCCTATACTAGCTTACCTTGAAAGAGGAGAACTCCCCAACTCCAAGGAAGTAGCCCGATAGTTAAGAATAAAGGTTGCCAAATACTCAGTTGTAGGAGGACAGCTCTTTAGGCGATCGCATTCTGGACCTTACCTCAAATGCCTGACCCCTATAGAGTCTAGAGAAGTTTTAAAACAACTACACGAAGGGGAATGTGGGAATCACTCCGGAGGCAGATCATTAGCTCACAAAGCTCTGACTCAATGCTACTTCTGGCCCTACATGGCAAGGGAAACAGAAGAATATTCCCGAAGATGTGACAAGTGCCAAATGTATGCCCCCCTTGTCTATCAGCCCCTAGCAGAAATGCACACCATGAGCAGCCCATGGCCATTCACCCAATGGGGAATGGACGTAGTAGGACCTCTACCACCAGCTGCGTCACAAAAAATGGAATGCCCTATTGGCTACTAATTATTTCACCAAATGGGTAGAGGCAGAAGTATACGTAAGTGTGACAAATGTCCAAGTGAAAAAGTTTATTTGGAATAATATAATATGCAGATTCGGAATCCTAAAATCCATCATTATGGATAATGGTTCAAATCTGAATAATCAGTACAGTCAGTGTTTCTTTGACAAATACGGGATCAATTAAAAGATGTTGGCTGTATACCATTCACAAGGCAATGGGCAAGCAAAAATAACTAACAGAACAATCTTTGTCTGCATAAAAAGAAGCTTGAATATAAGAAGGGAAAGTGGTTGGATGAATTGCCAAATGTCCTATGGGCATACAGAACTACTCCGAGACGCCTTACAGGCAAAACTCCTTTATCTTTAGCTTACAGTACTGAAGCCGTAATCCCCACTGAAATGGTAGTACCTACCATTCGAAGCTTAGCTGGGGAGCAGAGATCAAATAATCAACTTCTGGAGCACAATCTAGATCTATTGGAAGAGAAAAGAGAAGCGGCTACCATTCAACTAGCAGCCTATCAACAGAAGATAGCAAATAGTTACAACAAAAGAGTCAGAGGAAGAAGTTTTAATCCAGGAGACCTGGTGTTCCTAAAGTTAGAAAAGTATGTCGGCAAATTAGAACCCAACTGGGAAGGCCCATACTGAATCTCAGATGTGATTAGAAAAGGAGCTTACAGATTCCAACACCTGGATGGCACTGAAATAGCCAAACCAAGGAATGTTGCCCAAGAATTGACTCTAGAGGGGGGTGAATAGAGTTAATGGCCAATTTTTGCAAATTATAGAAATACAATTTCTAATCAATAATATAACCTATTGTGCAATAATCAATATATGAAATCAAGATATGAAAGTAAACAATTTATAGCACAATTGTAAAAGAGATAAGGGAAGAGAAATTGCAAACTATAACACGACAATTTTTGCGAGGTTCGAAAATTCCTACTCCTCGGCTCAAGATCCATCTTGAGACTTCCCAATCCAATATAGCTTCTCCTTATCGGTGGAGAGCAAACCTTGATTAGAAGTAATTTCTTGCTAAGAGAAAACCTCTCTTAATCTTTCTTTGGGTCACACCAACCCTTATAATATCCTTACTAATAGACCACCCTCTTAGTTTTACATAGGCTACACCAGCCCTTACAATTTCTTTGCTAAGAGAAACTCTTCCTCTTAGGCTTATGGCAGATTTGTAAATAGAATTTGTAGTACAAGAAATCCTCTCAAGAACTGATACAAATCAAACCTCACAATAGAGTATATATGAAATCAAGTGAAGCTCAAACTCTAAGTATGAAATATATGAGAGATGATGAGGAAAATGCAGAACAAAAAACTCTGATGAAATACTAGAATAAAAGTTCAGCAAAGACTCACGAAATGCTCTCTGAAGTTCACTCTGATTCATCTATGGAAGCTTGTATATGAGATGAAGATCGATGTCTGAACAGAGGCTCTATGAGTGAGTAAAACCAGATCAAAAGCTCTGTATAATGGTAGAGCCAAAAGCTCTCTTTGATGCACTTGAATGAATGTTCTTGAATGCTCTCTCAAGTAGTATAATAGAGCAAAAACTCTATGAAGATTAAAACAAGAGCAAAGACCCTTTTAATCTTTACTGGAATCTCTCAAGATAGAATACGAGTGAAATGAGAGAGATGAAGAGAAGATAAGAACAAAAGCTCTCTTTACAATGTAATATAATGTCTCTTAAAATGGCGTTTTTTTTTTTGCTGACAAGCTCTCTGTATATATAAAGAAATTCGTAGCTCAATATAGTTGTTAGAAGTAGTTGGAGGAATTAAATGCAGAAAAATTGCCGTTGTAATTCAAATCCCTCAAAGGAGCCGGCTCTTTGCAAAAGTGGAGGCGGCTCCATTAAAAAAATGGAGCAAGCTCTTTTTTGAAAGATTGTTCTACGAGCCAAGAAATGCTACTGGAGTTAAAGGAGCAGGCTCATTATTTTTGAGTGGAGGTGGCTCTCTTTCAAATGGAGGCGGCTCCAAAAAAATGGAGCAGGCTCATTTTTGAATGGAGGCGGCTCCATTAAAAGAATGGAGCAGGCTCCTTTTTTTGAATGGAGGCGGCTCCATTTTCCTTGAGAGAGCTGGCTCTATTTACATGAAGGCTGCTTCTAAATTTGGATTGGACAGAAAAGAGTGTATGACTTCAAATGGACATAACTTAGTCCATGAAACTCCAAATGAGGTGAAATTTAAGTCTAAATTTATTGCCTTGAAGTCAGCTTTCTAATCCAACTGGCCTTACTCAAAAATTCCAACCACAGAAGTAGTTATAGCCATTTTAGTACAACCTGGCCAGAAATTTAGCATACCAGAATCATATATTTTGTGAAGCTCATATCTCAGTCATTTTAAATCTAATTTAGGTGAAATTTGAGTCTAAACTCAAGAGATCGAAGTCAGCTTTCCAATGCCACTGGCCTTATATAAAAATTCTAACTACACAAAGAGTTATAGCATTTTTAGTACAGGTTGGTCTAAAATTTTTCTGGGCTGAAAATTGCTTCTTATGAGATATCCATCTTTCTAGCACCTAGGACTTTGATGAATGGTTCAATTTCGTTCAAGGCCTGTTTTTAAGAGTATAGGGACATATGAAATCCTAGAGTCATTTACCAAATTTTGGCAACAAAGGCTTTAAAAATGAAAAATTAATTTCAATGCCTTTTCCTTTACTTTCTAGAGACCAAAATAAGTATAATGATTAATGTGCATGGTCCTAGAATTTCTAACTTAAAAAATGAGTTCTTCCAAAGCTTATCAAGCTTGAACTAACTCTTTCTTAGCAAAGACTTCATATGACAATATATATAAATGAAGTTCCTAGTCTATTGCTAATGGTCATAGGAGCATATGAATGATGTATGATATGCATGGTCCTATAATTTTGAGCTTCAAAATATATTCAAATATACTTTGACATTAAATCTTAAGCTCTCACCATCCTATCTACCTTTTTTTTCATTCTTTGACCATGATCGTTTAGGCTTGATGAAGACTTGCTTTGTTCCTTTGAAATGCTTTGTGTGATCTTTGAAGTCCGAGTTTTTCTTTGATTTCTTGCAATTTTGAGGCTTCCTTGAATCCATAGCTTAAGTATTTGGAATGCTTGGAATGGATCTTCTAGCCCAACATTGAGGATTGAATATTGATCAACTAAATATCACTCAATGAAAATATTAGTACTTAAACATTATTAGTGGTTTGTAATCATCAAAACATAAGATTGACCTTTAGATAAAATCCTTAGGCCAACAATCTCCCATTTTTTAATGATGACAAAACATTGATGTGTTTATAGTCAACGTGGAGTTGCATTAGAAAGAATGTTCCCCCTATCAATAAGCATATCTTGAAAATCATATCATGCTTGATTCTATAACAATTATTTTAAACAATTTGAAAGCATTTAAATTTCACAGACATTTTTAGAAGTCTCCCCCTATCAATATGCATCTATCAAGATATTAAAAGGTAATAGAATAGACACATAGCACATCAGTATAAGAACACATCTTTCTCTCCCTTTGTCATCTCAAAAAGGTGGGAGGATAAACTAGTTTCTCGCTATATTTTGAAATTGTAGTGCATGAGAAAAATAAAAGATTTAAACAAATAAGAAGAAATTTGAAGCAAATTTTCATTTTACATATATGGAAGCCATGGATAATTTTAGGGTGTGGACTAAAAATACACAAAGAACATTCAGAATGTAACCCCAATGAAAACACAATGTAAATTTCAAATCCCAAATTCATTTTGACTGAAGATTTATAGTAGCAATCCCAAAAATTTGTGCAAATGAAATAGCCCAGTTTAATGTGCACAAACAATCATAATTTTGAGTGCTAAGAAAATTCATACTTGAAACCCCCAACAACAGTTGTTATGTGACAAGGTCTAGGGTATGAAATTTATAAAATTAGCCTAGAAATAGAAACCCAAAATGGAATTAGAATAAAATCCATAATTCAGAGCACACAGAAAATATTTCTAGCTAAATTTCAATATTTGCAACACTATAGTCAAGAGGATTTGTTTAGAGGCAAATTCTACATAGAAGAATGTTCATGAATCAAATTGATGAAGGTGAAAACTTCGACAACTTTAAGGAAGGCGTTATAAATTCCTATTCTTAATTTTCATGAAATGGCTCTTCCAAGAAGATTTCATCCTTGAGGATCTTAAGTGAGGCCTTATTTGATTTCTCATTATCTCAAGTCCATATAAACATTTTCAATTCTGAAAGCCTCATTTCATATATGTAAGAAGTGATACCAATAAAATGTAGATAAGCAATTAAAATCACAAAAGTATATAAATTCAGTAGAACCTTGCAATACACTGCCCAAATGGTATATGTAATGGATTGATAGATTAAACAAAAGACAAATGGTAGTTTCTGCATAAATACTAGAAATTTGGAATTTTCAAGAGGTAATGAAACCATAGAGTAAGCAATTCTCATTAGAATGAGTCTTTTACATGTGAGAGAGAAAAGCTACAGTGAGTACAAAGGTTCAGTGAATGAAGGATTAAAGGTGATGAATTTAAAAAATTAATCACTGAAGGTTCATCTAAAAAGCTAGAACACCAGAACTTTAAAGGGAATTTGATGAAAGAAACTTACTTGTGAAGATGCCCAAGGAAGATAAAGGGACGCCATAGCCAAATTGCTCTCTGGAATTTGCAACTGATATGTCCAATAATGAGAATGCCAAGAGTATAAACGAGGGACATTCAAGATTGGAGCAGGCTCAATTTTATATGGAGTCGGCTCTATTGTTCCATTAGAGGCGGCTCAACATTGGATAGAGCTGGCTCTTTTCCATCATTGAAGAGATCCCGAGAGGAGGCTTTGTAAGCAAGCATATGTGCCCTCAGAATTTGAAACCCCAATAATGATATATATACTCAAGCTTCAATTGCACTGCCACTTGTCACTTCGTTTTTTCAATTATCATGTTAAGTGTTAAGAAACTTTCCACACAGCATCATTGAACCAACCCACAACATCTCTTTCAATATTCTTTTCTGCTCAAAGATATGACTGTATATTAAAGCTTGATCAAAATTGAAACTTGCTTGGATTGAGATTCACTTGGACGAACTGCGAAGCTTGCTGGAATTAATGATTTCTTCGTTCCAAGATCAATGGAAACTTCATCGGACTGAAATTGCTGCTTGTTTGGGTTCGCTGGACTGAGACGCCGCTGAGTATCTCGCCAAAATGGATTTTCAACTTGCTGGATTTCATTGAAGCTTGCTAGAACTGCTATGGATCTTGATTGGACTGATATACATACTGGACCAAATTATGTTCTCTATTTTGTTCAATGTTGTATCTCTGAACTCTCCTTCGGTTTTGTTCTGATTTGACTGTTGCTGATTTCTGTTATCTAAATCAAGGCTTGGAGATCGCTGGTATCAATGGTGACATACCTAATTAAGTTCACCGGACTAGAACAAATTAAAACTGATGTTCGCCTCATTTGGAATATGCTGCTGTACTATGGGCTTCTTCTACTTGTTAGTGCTAGCTCGGAGCTTTGCCGGAATAGTTGATTGCTATAGCATCTTCACCGGACTGAAATACTCAGTTCTAAAGTAGAGGGAAGCTTGCCGGAGGTTGTGGATGATGTAAGTTGTGGACAGAGCTGCTGTAGCTTTCGATTTGGTCTTTGAACCTGGACATGAGTACGCCGGAAGTATATGGTCTGAACTAGAGCACCGGACTTGTTGGATCTGTTCATTGTAGTTCTCTGGAGATGGGTTCTTCAATGAAGTGTCACCTATTGATCTTCACGGAGCTTTGGCCAAAAATGGGTCTTACATTATTGCTCCAATTTTGTCTGCAATCGAGCTCACTCTTGGGTCTTCAATGGAGTTCACTGTTTTGGTCTTCAATAGATGAACATCACATGATATCTCAAATTCTCAATGAAGCACATACCCAAAAGCTCTCTCTGATAATCTCTTTTGCTCCTCTCTTTTTATTGAGCCGGCTCATGCATGAATGGAGCCGGCTCTTGCTCGGTCTTTAGAAGATCTCGAGAGCAAGAGATTGTATGTAGAGAGATCCTGAGAGCAGCAGTTTTTGAAAGCACTAATGGAGCCGGCTCTACATGTTTTTAGAGGCGGCTCTTCCTATTCCTAGAGGCGGCTCAACATCAATTGGAGCCTGCTCTCTCTTATTTTATGAACTTTCCATGGAGATGCCGAGAGCATAGACATTGAAACCATCTGTGGAGCTGGCTCTGCTTTGTGTAGAGATGGCTTTTTTTCTGAATGGAGCTTGCTCTGCTGCTGCTTACTTCACTTAAATAATTCCTCTTCTGAGGACATTCCAATTTCCTTTCTAAGCAAGCAAAGTCTATCTTCTTATTTAAGATGTATCATTCCAAACGTAATTTACAAGTAATTCATGTGAATGTAATGCATGAAAAATAATTTTTCAATCCAAAAAAAAAAATCATGCACTAAAAATAGTTTGCATAATTGATGAATACTTGAATTATAATAAAAGAAAATTTTCACAATATATGAATGATTTCAACAAACCATGAATTAAGCAATTCATAGTATGGAAAGATTGTGTGGAGCTTTACCAATTACCTAGCCCTTGGGTTTGTTCCCAAGTGTGATGCTTCTTTCCTAATCCTTAATTGAAGAAGATGTCATCAAGTAACCCTACAAGGAAAGGTTACAAATTCTCCTTTTGGTACCCAAATTTTCTTGGTTCCATATGAGTTAGGTAATGGAGCATAAGTTCCATTTGGAACCCAAATTTTCTTGGACCTCAACTTCTTTCTAAATAGACAATTATGAATCTTATGTCCTAATCTTTTACAATAATTGCATTTAGAAGATTGGGTACCATTCTTGACAAAATGATCATACAAATGATTTCTTCTTCTTAACAAGCATGCATATTTAGTATGAGGATTATATCTTATCTCATTTTTGAAATAGACAACTCTTTGATTTCCAAGCATAAGACTTAAGTTCTCTTTTCCTTTGGTTGTCTTTGCTAGAGTGTCATTTTGATTATCAATGACTTTCTTTGAAAATTTATACTCGGAAACATAATCAATTGATGATGGTGGTTCTATAGATAGTACATTATCCTTTTCCTTTTTCAAGGATTCGTTTTCAAGTTGGATCTTTTGTAATTCTTACACAAGATAATGGTTTTTCATTTTCAAAGAATCATTTTCCATTTGGATTTTTTCATGTCTTTGAGAGAGATTGTGATTTTCCTTTTTAAGAGAAGAACATTTCACAGTCATTTTTTCTAGCACACCATGTAACTCTTTAAACGCATCAAGTAATTCATTATGTGCATCAACTAGTTCATTATAAGAGGCTTCTATATCAAAAAATTCATGATTAAAATTTACCTCATCTTTATCGGCCATGAGACAAAGTTTGTCCAACTCTTTAATGTCACTTGCTTCTTTACTAGAAGCTTAGAGAGATATACTCTTCTTTTGAGTTGCTTTATTTTCTTCACTATAGGAAGAAGAGTAAGTTATACTAAGAAAATTCAAATGATTAGAAATGTTAGTAGAACTAGAATACATCTCACTAACTAATTCATTTTCATTTATGATGGAAGCAACATCTTTTTCAATAAGCATAGGCATATATGATTCCTCACCATTAATTGATCCTTCATAGGCTAATTCAAGTGAGTTCCAAATTTCTTTAGCCGTTTTACAAAAGATAATCTTATTGAATTCATTTTTGCTTAATGCACAATAAAGATGGCATATGGCTAAAGTATTGCATGATATTAATCTATGATCATTTTCATCCCATTCACCTTTTAATTTAGGAATTTCATTCCCTTCAATAACTTTGGTTGGGATATGACCACCATTTTCTATAACTTTTCATAAATCAATATCAATACTTTTTAAGAAGACACTCATTCTAATTTTCTAATAAATATAATCATTTCCATCAAAATAAGGAGGTTTATCAATGGGATAACCTTCTAAGTGTGTGATACTACTATTATTGGCCATGATCGTACTCTAAGACGGTTAAGTCATTTAATAGAGTTTAGGCTCTGATACCAATTATTGCCCAAGAATTGACTCTAGAGGGGGGTGAATAGAGTCAATGGCCAATTTTTTCAAATTATAGAAAAACAATTTCTAATTAATAATATAACCTATTGTGCAATAATCAACATATGAAATCAAGATATGAAAGTAAACAATTTATACCACAATTGTAAAAGAGAAAAGGGAAGAAAAATTGAAAACTATAACACGACGATTTTTGCGAGGTTCGGAAACTCCTACTCCTCGGCTCAAGATCCCTCTTGAGACTTCCCAATCCAATATAGCTTCTCCTTATGGGTGGAGAGCAAACCTTGATTAGAAGTAACTTCTTGCTAAGAGAAAACATCTCTTAGTCTTCCTTTGGGTCACACCAACCCTTATAATATCCTTGCTAAGAGACCACCCTCTTAGTTTTACATAGGCCACACCAGCCCTTACAATTTCTTTGCTAAGAGAAACTCTTCCTCTTAGGCTTACAGCAGATTTGTAAATAGAATTTGTAGTACAAGAAATCCTCTCAAGAACTGATACAAATCAAACCTCACAATAGAGTATATATGAAATCAAGTGAAGCTCAAACTCTAAGTATGAAATGTATGAGAGATAATGAGGAAAATACAGAACAAAAAGCTCTGATGAAATACTAGAATAAAATTTTAGCAAAGACTTACGAAATGCTCTTTGAAGTTCACTCTGATTCAGCTATGGAAGCTTGTATATGAGATAAAGATCGATGTCTGAACAGAGTCTCTATGAGTGAGTAAAACCAGAACAAAAGCTTTGTATAATGGTAGAGCTAAAAGCTTTCTTTGATGCACTTGAATGAATGTTCTTGAATGCTTTCTCAAGTAGTATAATAGAGCAAAAACTCTATGAAGATTAAAACAAGAGCAAAAGCCCTTTTAATCTTTACCGGAATCTCTCAAGATAGAATAAGAGTGAAATGAGAGAGATGAAGAGAAGATAAGAACAAAAGCTCTCTTTGCAATGTAATATAATGTCTCTTAAAATGGTATTTTTTTTCGCAGACAAGCCCTCTATATATATAAAGAAATTCGTAGCTCAATATAGCTGTTAGAAGTAGTTGGAGGAATTAAATGCAGAAAAATTGCCGTTGTAATTCAAATCCCTCAAAGGAGCCGGCTCTTTGCAAAAGTGGAGGCGGCTCTTTTTCAAATGGAGGCGGCTCCATTAAAAAAAAGGGAGCAGGCTCTTTTTTGAAAGATTGTTCTACGAGCCAAGAAATACTACTGGAGTGAAAGGAGCAGGCTCATTATTTTTCAGTGGAGGCGGCTCTTTTTCAAATGGAGGGCTCCAAAAAAATGGAGCAGGCTCATTTCTGAATGGAGGCGGCTCCATTAAAAGAATGGAGCAGGCTCCTTTTTTTGAATGGAAGCAGCTCCATTTGCCTTGAGAGAGCTGGCTTTATTTACATAAAGGCTGCTTCTAAATTTGGATTGGACAGAAAAGAGTATATGACTTCAAATGGACATAACTTAGTCCATGAAACTCCAAATGAGGTGAAATTTAAGTCTAAATTTATTGCTTTGAAGTCAGCTTTCTAATCCAACTATCCTTACTCAAAAATTCCAACCACAGAAGTAGTTATAGCCGTTTTAGTGCAACCTGGTCAGAAATTTCGCATACCAGAATCATGTATTTTGTGAAGCTCATATCTCAGTTATTTTAAATCCAATTTAGGTGAAATTTGAGTCTAAACCTAAGAGCTCGAAGTCAACTTTCTAATGCCACTGGCCTTACATAAAAATTCGAACTACACAAATATTTATAGCATTTTTAGTACAAGCTGGTCTAAAATTTTTCTGGGCTGAAAATTGCTTCTTATGAGATATCCATCTTTCTAGCACCTAGGACTTTGATGAATGGTTCAATTTCGTGCAAGGACTATTTCCAAGAGTCTAGGGACATATGAAGATGATAATTTTCAAGTGCATTGTGTCCTAGAGTCATGTACCAAATTTTGGCAACAAAGGCTTTAAAGATGAAAAACTAATTTCAATGCCTTTTCCTTTACTTTCTAGAGACCAAAATAAGTATAATGATTAATGTGCATGGTCCTAGAATTTCTAACTTAAAAAATGAGTTCTTTCAAAGCTTATCAAGCTTGAACTAACTCTTTCTTAGCAAAGACTTCATATGACAATATATATAAATGAAGTTCCTAGTCTATTGCTAATGATCATAGGAGCATATGAATGATGGATGATATGCATGGTCGTATAATTTTGAACTTCAAAATATATTCAAATATACTTTGACATCAAATCTTAAGCTCTCACCATCCTATCTACCCTTTTCTTCATTCTTTGACCATGATCGTTTAGGCTTGATGAAGACTTGCTTTGTTTCTTTGAAATGCTTTGTGTGATCTTTGAAGTCCGAGTTTTTCTTTGATTTCTTACAACTTTGAGGCTTCCTTGAATCCATAGCTTGAGTATTTGGAATGCTTGGAATGGATCTTATAGCCCAAAATTGAGGATTGAATATTGATCAACTAAATATCACTCAATGAAAATATTAGTACTTAAACATCATTAATGGTTTATAATCATCAAAACATAAGATTGACCTTTAGATAAAATCCTTAGGCCAACAAGGAATGCAACGAATTTGAAAATGTACTTTCAATAAAGTAATCGTACAATTTTTTTCAGTACTTTACTTTTGTGAACGAATAAAGTTGCCATTTATCTTTTTTGAAAATCCCATATCGGATTAAAACAAAAATTTTAGTTGTTATTTAAGATAAAATAACATAAAATCTAAACAGTGGAGTGGACCTCTTGATAGTAGGCGACCCAAAATGGACCCCTATCAGGGGTCTCCACTTCACACTTTTTAATCTTATTATAGAAAGATAAAACTTCTTCACCCATAAGAAACGATGTCCCACATCTCTTGAGAGATATACTTCTAAGCTTTTCTTATAAGATTACTTGATTTACTTACATATCAGTGAGTGGGACCCGTTGACAATAGGAACCCATTTACGACATTTAAATACCACATTGTCAGAGGTCTTCACACACTCTCCACATCTTTTTTAAACGAAAAGATGTTTCCCTGTTCTTAGAACTCAGGGTCCCACATCGACTAAAAAGGAAAAGATTTCTTTATTATTAAAATATGACCCATTGGGTATAAAATCAGCAGGTGAGGGTCCTGAATTATGAGACCCATGGATAGTCATAGCCCATTATCGGAGGGTCCATAATTCAGAACCTTCCCCGCTTTCTTTTGGGATAAATAATTTCCTTTTAAATCAGTATCCCCCTCTGAATAAAAAAGAAATATTTTCTCTGTTGATAAAGCAAAATCATTTGGTTTCAGTATCGGCGGCTCAACTTTCTTAAAAATGAAGACCCATTACGACCCATTGTTAAATGGATAAACTTGTTTTGACCACGAAGGCCCAATAAAAGGGGCCGACCCACATCAAAACACTCTTATTGGACCTTCAAAAGGCCCATCATAAATAAATATATATATATGTGTGTGTGTGTATAAATATACACATAGGTGAAAGCCCCAAGAACTGAATGCTTGATCAGATTTGATCAAAAAATTAATCAAGTCCAAAAAAGCCGAACGGTCATAGGAACCGATCGCAAAAAACAGGCGAAGGCCCCAAGAGCCGAATGTCCGATTAGATTTGATCAGAAAAATGATCAAGTCCAAAAAGCCGAACGGTCACAAGAATCGATCGCAAAAAACAGGTGAAAGCCCCAAGAGCCGAACGCCCGATAAGATTTGATCAAGTCCAAAAAAGCCGAACGGTCACAAGAACCGATTTTAATCATATATTGGTTGCATAGTATGATCAGGTATATATCTGATTTCTATTATGCTTATTTCTGGATGTATTTGATGTTAATATTATAATTGTTGCATCATTTATGGATCATATGCATTATATGCACCAGTATGAGATGGTGGCATATTAGTGACGGATTAACTAAAAACGTTAAATCCTACCTATTCATGTATAACAGAATGGATTAATTAAAATGTTAAATCCTACATATTTTCATGCCAGGTCAACTGAATCAGTTGGATGACATACTTGATGCTTATTTTATGTTCTGGATTATGATTGATTATATATATATATATATATGGTTATGAGCCATGATATGAGCTTGAGTCTCAGGATCATAGTTAGGGTGCATATATTGCCAGGGATGTGTAGCTAGATATAGTCTAGTTATGTACCTTGGTAGGTCTAGGTATTCATGCCCACTATATGTGCGTTTTGCATGTTGCCTACTATTCAGGTTGAGACAACTCTATAATCTAGTGAGGTTCCTTTAGTGTGTATTTATATATATATATATATATATATATATATATATACGGACTACTTAGTTATTGTTGGATTGACTAGGATGTATACGTGTATCGGGTCTCTGTTTGGATTGTAATAGAGTAGAATTTGTTCGTGGTCTTGACCCACTATTATTTTTTTAGGTGTTCGACAGTTCCAGTTTTAGAGCTTGTTCGTGCTGAGCAGAGACAGTCATTCACTCTTCCGACTGCGTAGGACTTTTCTTCACTTTTTAGTTTTGGATTTTATTTCAGTTCAGTTATTTTCAGTTTGGATATTATTAGGGGTCCACTGGATGGATTCCCGAGTTGTAATAATATCGGAGGTTTTGGATATTTTATATTGGAGGAATTAATTAATTAAGTATTTCATGGATTTATTATTTAGTTTTCTTTCAGTTTAATTATTCTTTGTTCTTTATTTCTTTTTGTACTCAATGTTTGTTTAAATATTAATTTTTTTATATCCTTCGATTCTATGCTCGGACTTGATCACCCGTGGCTTTAGAATTGAGGGGTATCACAAACATGGTCTTGTGATGAGAAATAAATCTAGATTGGTTACATAAGGATACACTTAAGTTGAAGGAATTGATTTTGATGAGACTTTTGCACCTGTTGCTAGACTTGAGTCTATTCGACTTCTTTTTGCTCTTGCATGTCACTTTAAATATAAATTGTTTCAAATGGATGTGAAAAGTGCTTTTCTAAATGGTATTTCGCAAGAAGAAGTTTATGTAGTATAACCAAAAGGTTTCATTGATCTACATAATCCTGATTTTGTGTTTCATCCTAAAAAGGTTCTTTATGGTTTAAAGCAAGCACCTAAAGCATAGTATGAGAAGTTAACTTCTTATTTAATGCATAAGGGCTTCAGAAGAGGAGGAGCAGATAAAACATTGTTTATTTTCATGAAAGGAAACGATTTTCTTATTGCTCAAATATATGTGGATGATATTATTTTTGGTGCTACTTGTAATAACCTTGTTCATAATTTTTCTAAAGATATGAGTAATACTTTTGAAATGAGTATGGTTGGTGAACTGACTTTCTTTCTAGGTCTCCAAGTGAAACAACTTGATGATGGGATTTTCATATCTCAATCAAAATATGTAAAGGAGTTAGTTATGAAATTTGGTATGAAAGATTCAAAGCATGTGCAAACTCCTATCAGTACTTCATCCAAATTGGATAGAGACTTTGATCCTAACAAGGTTGATCATTTCTTGTATAGGAGTATGATTGGTAATTTGTCGTATTTGGTAGCAACTAGGCCAGATATTTCATTTAGTGTAGGTGTTTGTGCTAGGTATCTAGCTAATCCTAGAGAACAATATGTTTTTGCAGTCAAGCGAATTATTCGATATGTCAATAGTACATTGAATTATGGATTGCGTTATTATTCTGAATATAACTCTGAGATTGCAGGCTATTCTGATGCTGATTGGGTTGGTAACAAGGATGATAGAAAATGTACTTTAGGTGGTTGTTTCTATGCTGGTACTAATTTTGTTTCATGGTACAGCAAGAAACAAAATTACATACCTTTATCATCTTGTGAGGCTGAATACATTGCTACTGGAAATCATTGCACACAATTGCTTTGGATGAAACAGATGCTTGTGGATTATGGAGTTGATCAAGGTACTATTGCTATCTTTTGTGATAAGACTAGTACAATTAATATTTTAAATAATCCAGTTTTGCATTCTAGGACTAAGCACATTGACATTCGACATCACTTTCTTAGGGATCCTGTTGAACAAAATGTCATGTCTTTGGAAAAAAGTGCATACTGATCAGAATTTTACTGATATTCTCACTAAACCATTAGATGCTCCTAAGTTTTCTCATTTTAGGAAATCTATTGGTATCTGTTATCTCGATTAGATGCATTGCAAAGACATAGTCTAGAAAGAATTTTCATGCATATCTTAGGTGTCCAGATTATGTTTTTAGGAAGTTAAACAAACCATATTAATTGAGTATGTTGAACACAAGGAGTTTAATGACACATGGATTATCTGTGAAAAACATACAATGGCTATGAATTGATGAAATTGGTTTTGCTTCCTTATTTTGTATAGTAAATGAATCATTGATAGTACATTTACTTGAGATATCATTGTTTTAGTCAAAGATAATATTGACATGATTGATCATTGTCCTGAAATTTAAACTTAATTTATGTGTTTTAGACCAAAAGAGTGAAAGGAAAATAAAATTGGAAAAAAAAAATAGCTTGGAATGAAAAGTGTTCAATAAAGAAAGAAAAATATTTGTTGTTTTGAAAAAGGTGAGATGGAAAGGTTACTTTTGGGAATTGTCCGAAGCTACCTTGACTCGAAACAAATGGGAATAAGGGAAAGAGCTGGCTGCCCATAAGCGTGAAAGCTGCCAATGTGCAAAAAGAAAAATGGAGCACAAAGAGAGAAAAAAAAATGTCTTTTGCACATGTTGATTGTTTCATTTCTAAGGATATGTAACATCATTGATTTATTATCTGAAATCTAAACAGTTGGCAGATCATATGTTTTTGGAACTTGATGGTGATTTTACCACACTTAATAAGTTTGTGGAATTGAAAAGAATTGATCTTGGTTATTTCTGTTGATACATATAGTGTTGTAGAGTCTACGTTCTCATTGATTTAAATTTAGAAAATTTATATGGTTGGTTGCTTCTTACTTCTAGGATTTTTCTTCCTTGAGACCCTTGTTAATTTTTGACAAAAGGGGGAGAAAGTTGTTAGTCTTATCATTCAGGGGGAGAAAAATTCTTTGCATTAAGGGGGAGAAGAACCATTGATCATTGCATGTGTTTACATTGCGTTGATATTCAGGCATTAAAATTTGTTATTTTATGCTTGTGTTTATTTTCTTGATTAAGCTTCACGGGTAGTTGTGTTTGAGCTAATGTGCAGATTATAGGTTGTTACATGTGCTAAAACTTCATAAGGTTTAAGAAAATTTTCGTGGTTTATTTCCTTTAACAATTATTGTAATTTACCTTCCTGCTTGGGTAGATTGCTGAATTGTTTTTAGGGTTTTGTCACGAAATTGCCAAAGGGGGAGATTGTGAGATATATATGTTTTGTAATTGGCTAATTTCGTTGTCAAAATAAGTCCGATCGAGTTTTAATTTTTCGGTTCAAAATATCGAAGATTAAAGATTGGATACGGATTTGAAGAAGTTCAAGTGTTCATATTATACTACACTCCAAAATGATGAGAACAATGCTCTAAGAAGTTTTGAGAGGTAGTAAGAACATTTAGGAAGGGTTTTGAAAGGTTTTAAATAAGATTTTACATTCTGTCCATCATGAATTAGTTCAAGATTTATCGAATAGGTTCAACTTTAGCAAAGTGGGAATTTTTCAAGACTGGTCATCTTGAAACAGTTTAAGGGGGCTGAACTGGTTCAAGGATCAAAGAGAGGAATTTCAAAAATCCTCTGGTCATCTTGAACCAGTTCAACCCCTCTGAACCGATTTAAGAAGTCATGGTAGCAGATGGTTTTTAGTTTCCTTTTTGTTGTTTGATTCCTTTTTGATCTCAACTTCTTTCCAAGTCCTATGCATGAAATTTTTCATATTTTCTGAGGGATTAGGACTTTCTAAGCTCTTTATAAACCTTGTTAGTCTTCTAGGTTTATTCACGGCTTTAGGGAAAATCAACTCTATATTTTGAGAAAAGCCTTTTAGAGAGAGAAAATTCAGAAAATCAAATCTGATTGTTCTGAATTTATTTATGAGAGTATACACATATATTCATGAGTGATTTAGTAGTATTGTTCTCTATCTCATCGAAATTGGAGCTATTTTGAAGATTCAGATATTTCGTATGAAGAGCATGATTTAATTTTTCTACCTCGAGTTCAGATCTTGAAGAACAGAAGTAAAAGCGATCATACTTTGAAAAGGTTGGAGCATTCGAGGAGTGTTGTCTGATCTACCTGCTACTCTTCTCCAATTATCAAGTATAAGCCTGAAGTCAAGTTGCTGTTGGATGGGGAGTCGCAAAGCCAGGGGATTGTCAGCAATAGGTGTTTGGTAGAACAATAGGGTGTGAGTCAGAGTAAAAGTTCATTGTACTTTGTTTCAAATATAATGGATTAGTTTATTTTGGACTGAATAGTCCACGAGGTTTTTCCCATGCAAACAGTTGACATATTTTATCAACTGGGGTTTCCTCGCTAAAAATCCAGGTGCAATCTCTCTGAACTTTTACTTACTTTACTTTATAGTATTTAAATTTGTGATTGTGGATGTTTAAATTTAAGATATTGCTTAAGTAATTTAATTAATCAGAAATTGAGCAAGTTGACCTAATAATCAGATTTAGGTTATTAAAGGAGTTAATCACAATTAAAATCAACTAACTGTCTGTGCACCCCGCGTAACTCTATTTTCACAATTTGGTATCAGAGCGGGATACTCGATATATAGAGTAAATCATATTTGTTGATTTATTGTTGATTTTTGCATCATGTCTGAAAATTCATGTGTTGATGTGTTGTCTTTACTTCCTGTTTTTGATTTTGTCACAAGCATGCAAATTGAGTGGTCCAAGTTTAAAAAGGATTTTGAAATTTTATTAGAGAAATTGAATCTTGCGGAACTTGATAGAGATATTTATAAGTTAGAAGTTTCTGTCTCTAATAAGAATTTGGAAGAAATTGGCCATAAAAATTTGAATCTTCTTCATACGATGGATTTTCTGAAAAAAGAACTTAAGAAGGTAAATTTGTTTAATAAATCACTGGAACTTAAAATTGATAATTTGAGTAGTGAATTTGTTAAATCAAAACAGTCTTTTCAGAAAGTTGATATTGACACTTGCAAAATTGATAAGTTGAAATGAGTGGTTGAGAATGTTAGGAGTAACAAAGATTTAGCATCAATTTCAAAGGATTTGTATTTTCAGAAATCTAAAGATGTTTCTGTGAAAGTTGAAACCAAACCTTGTGTTATTTCTAATTTTTCTAAACTTATTTAAATAGGATTCTGTCAAGTTAAAATTAGTTATTAAGAATGTTAGGAAGTTTTAAACAGAACAGGAAATTGGAATCTTAAACTGTATAAGTAGTTGGTATCGGTAGCTAAATGTGGAACCGGTTCCTAAAAAAAAGAACTGAATTCTTTGAAGCTAAGGTTCTTGAACCGGTTCCCAAGCTTGGTATCGATTCGCACTTGACAGAATCCTGAAGAATGTTTGAAAAACTTGGAAAGAATTATGTTTTGGTAACTTGAAAACATACCATTTAGGTATAGTGTATTAAATGGGAAACAATTTCCTAAAGTGTTCTTTTCTTTCTCGACTATCTCAATTTTTCATCTTTGAACAATTTTCCAATTCCGCAGCAGATTTCGATCTTGATATTGTAACTTGAAATTATAACTCGATTAGATTTGTTTTGACATCAAAATTTACCAATTTTAAAAATTATATCTCACAATCTCCCCCTTTGACAGTTTCGTGACAAACCCTAAAAACAAATATAATCTACCTAGGCAGAAAATAATAGATTACAATTTGTCAAGGACACGTAAATTTTCTTCTATATTCTCTTCTTCTTTTGGACAAAATTTTACCTAATTTCCTGCACATGTATCAAGCAAAACTACCAGTGAAAGTTTAATGAAATAATTTATAAAAACTCCCCCTTAATAAATTATTCAATTTTTCAAATTTTCTCCCCCTTAATTAATCATTGTTCTCCCCCTTTTTGGAACAAATTGTCAAAGTAATTAAGATTTATCAGAGCAGGGAATATAGAAGAGAAACAGTTAATTTAGTCAAACATGACATTAAACCAAAAAAATAATATCCAAAAATAATATGTCATGACATTGTAAACTGAACAAAAATATGTTCATGTATGATCAGAAAGTCAAGATCAATATCTCCTTAAAAAAGAACAGTAGTAATCAGAATATCATCATCATCACCACCACCACTACTACCACCATCCTCCTCATCATCATCATCAACAGGTCTGGGTGCTTGCTTTTAAACCATAAAGAACCTTTTTAAGATGAAAAACATAATCAGGATTATGTGGATTAATAAAACCATTTGGTTATGTTACATAAACTTCTTCTTGCAAAATACCATTAAGAAAAATATTTTTTACATCCATTTGAAACAATTTGAATCTAAAGTGACATGCAAGAGCAAAAAGAAGACAAATAGACTCAAGCCTAGCAACAGGTGCAAAAGTTTCACCAAAATCATTTCTTCAACTTGAGTATATCCTTGTGCACCTAACTTAGCTTTATTTCGCATCACAAGACCATGTTCATCAAGTTTATTTTTAAAAATCCATTTGGTCCCTATGATGTTAACATCACTAGGCCGAGGCACCAATTCTCAAACATCATTTTTCACAAATTGAAGCAACTCTTCTTGCATAGTCATAAGCCAATCAGAACTTTGAAGAGTTTCATCAACATTCTTTGGTTCAAACTGAGCCAGATGACATGAGTGTCCTGTATCATCTACAATGCATGAGTGTCCAAATTGATCACTACGAACTGTACTCCTAGTACCCGGTCTATCCCATAGGCCTATTACATTGTTAATTGGATGACTCGATCGAACCCTAGAACTACCAGATGTGGGAATGTCTAAAGAATGTGAAGGAATTCCTATAGGTTCATCAGTGGTGACTTCTAATTCCTCATCAACATCCTCTACACCTTCTCTACTTAAATTCTCAACTCTTTCTTCCTTATGAACTGTGGTTCTTTTCTGTTTCCTATAATTTCAAAATTTATCTCCTCCTCATCAAGTTAAGTAGATATTAAATTAGACATTGTATCATCAAACACTACATTAATTGACTCCATAACAACATTGGTTCTAAGATTAAAAGCCCTATAAGTCCTAATTATTTATAAATACCCCAAAATCACACCTTCATCATTCCCAGAGTCAATTTTTTCCAAGTGTTCCCTATCTCTAAGGATATAATATTTACTTCCAAAAACGTTAAAGTATTTAATAGTGGGCTTTCTATCATACCACAATTCATATGAAGTTTTTTTAGTTCCAGGCCTAAGATATACTCTATTTAAGATATGACAAGCAGTACGTGCTAACTCAGCCCAAAAGTGATTAGCAATTTTATTCTCATGAAGTATAGTACGAGCCATACCTGCTATTGTCCTATTTTTCCTTTCCATTACACCATTCTGTTTTGGTTCTAAAAATTCATGCTTAATGCCAAACTTATCACAATATTTAATAAACTCTATAGGTTCGAATTCACCTCCATTATCGCTCCTAATCCGAGTAATTCGATACCCATTCTCATTTTGAATTAGTTGGCAAATAGACCTAAAATTTACAATAGTATTAGATTTTTCTCACAAAAAGATAATCAATGTAAATCTAGAATAATCATCAACCATAACAAGCAAATATCTTTTTTCTCCAACGCTATCAGGTGTTATGAGACCCATTAAGTCCATACGTATCAATTTTAAAGGTCGAGTAGTGACTTTATGATAAAGTCTCTTATGTGACACTCTAGTTTTGTAATGTCCCGGATTTTTTTTTCTGAATTTTTTATTATTATTTTATTTAATTAATTATTCTTCTTGCATAGTTTTACGCGCCGTGTGGGACCCAGTATATTTTATTCCATCATTATTTATTTTGGGTCATTGAGGTGTTATATATATATATTTGTGTGGATGAATTAATCGGAAATGATATTTTTTGGGACATGCTTGGTATTGTTTAAATGAGGAAAGGGCATTGTGGGCATTATATATATATATATATATATATATATATATGGTGGGTAAGTGGAATGAGATATTTTAGGGATAAGTTAGGTATAACATTGAAAGTGGACGGGCAAAAAAGTAAACTAGGCTAAATTTCTAATCACCCACATGGTGACACTTGGTACCATGTGGACCAAGGGTTCAAATGATGGATCAATTCATCATCTCCTTTTCCTCACTCTCGACAGAACACACTTTCTCTCTACAAAAATTCTTTTTCTCTTTACATTTTTGTACACAAGCTTGCAATCCAATTTTGGGGGGTTTAGGGTGAGATTCGTGACGAATGCAAGAAGAAGAAATTATTCAACTTGACGAGGGCTATCTTTTGAGACTGATCTTGCTAGGGTTTGGTGGAACTCAAATTTAGGGATTTCTTAAGGCCTTGTTTGGCTAGCTTTCTTGAGGTAGGGGGTTTAACCAATTATACTTTGCCTTCTTTTTGAGTTCTGTCTTGATTTCATGAAAAACATGATCTATATGCTTATGTGATGTTGATTATATATTTAAATGAAAATTGTTTAGAAGCATGCTATGTGTATAAGTATTTTCTTGAGAACATGTTTGTGAAAATGTTAAGTATGTGTTTATGTGATGAAAGCATGTTCAAGGATGATGTTGGTTGTATTATATACATACTTGGTTGCAAAGTTGTTTAAAGAGCATACTTTGTTTTAAATTATTTTTATGAGATTACATATATATACATGATGGTGATGAGTATGTATGGCAAAATTGATAGAGTTACAATCATGTATGTGTTGATTTTTTTCATACATGATTTTATTCATGGCATGGGCATGGTAAGGGAAGTGAGATGAAATTATTTTACAAATTGTGTAGAAATGGTTTTTGTGAAAAAAACTGAGTTTCGCGAGCCCGGGGCTAATTCAACTTAGAAGGAGCACGTGTCGGATATTAGACGTGAAAAAAGTTAATACTAGGCCCAAATGGTTGCCTGATGTGGTACCAGGGATAGTTATCGATCTCGTCTCGGTAAAGTCGATTAGTAATTTTTCGGTGTGTGTTGTGTTGGGCCGGGACTATTGTCGGAAAGGTATTGGATTTCATGGAGTATTAGCATTTATGACAATGTTTGATTATGTGATGATGATGATATTTTAAAATGAATGGTGTGGATTATGATTTTGAGAATTCCCTAAGTATGATCCTGACTTCTTTTTCTCATTCTTTGGTTGTTGGCTCAAGGGAGTCCAAAGCCGGTGTTTTAGGCATTTCCACTGAGCTGTTGAGCTCACACCTTATTTATTATTTTCAGGACATGGCAAGGACGTTGTAGAAGACACACCCCCGTAAGCTTAGAAGTAGAGTGATAGACTTTTGACATCTTTTGTATTAGATTGGTATAAACAATGATTGTATGTGAATGACTATATTCTTTTGTGAGCTTTAAGTGAAGCATTTGTAATCATGGCATTGGAGGCCTTATTATTTTGTAAAATTATTCATTTGGTTTAAATCGTTTTATTTTTGTGATATGTACGAATTAAATGATGAAGGTTTAAAAATCCTTAAATGATGATTCATGTTCATGTTGGAGATTTAACGCGTTGTTGGTGAATTAGATGATGTCGTGGGATTTAATTTCACGGTCACACACGTTAGTGACGTTGGAACAGTGCAAAAGGGCGTGTTTTCATTGATCATGTAGTTTTTGGGCATCATCTAACCGATTAGATGACCTTGCAGTAGTGTTGTAACCGTTTAGTCATTTATCATTGCACACAAATCCTTGAAGTGTGCGCACAGATGAGCAAGTGTGCGTACAGTTTGGGTTTTGGGTTTTTGCACAGTAACTGGAATGTCATATTATCGATAGGATGACCAAAGTGTGCGCACATATGGTCATCTGTACGTATAGATCCACCACGTGTGGGCACAAATGGTCCAATTTGACTGTTTGAACCCAATTTTCTGTATAATTACATATTTGACCCCAGATTTCAGTCAAAGCACAGAATAACCCAAGAAAATGACAGAATTACCCCTAAAGGGTATGAATGTTATATTTTTACCAATAAATGACTATTTTGCCCCTAAGGGCTTTTATATCACTATTTGACCACGGTAAAGGTCTATTTTACCCTTTTAGGTTCTATATTATTAATTGACCACATAAGATGACTATTATACCCTTATGAACCCTAGAAGCATTAGAATAACATGGAATGACGATGAGACCCCCGGATCTCATTTTAATCATTGGATGATTTTAGTAAATGGCGATTTTACTCTTAATAGACCTTAAAGTATTAAATTAATGTGAAATGACCATAGTACCCTTGTGTGACCTCAGGATCGGGTAATGATCTGGTTAGAAACCCGGATCTCCGGGTTTGGGTCGTTACAAGTTTATTTTCCTAATTAACATGGACCACATATTTCATTCTTAGGTATTTTCAATTTAGGCAAACATCGAACAAGATCATTATTAGATAAATTCACCAAATCATTAAAATTCACATGACCAAGTCTTTTTATGCAATAAAATTGTTTCATCAGTAACTGTAGAAAAATACATAAGTGAAGTATCTTAATAAACAATATAGCAATTATTAGAAATTCTAGTTCCTTTCAAGACACATTCTCCATTTTCATTAGTTACAAAACATCATTATTGAGTAAAATTGACTTGAAAATCCTTATTATAGATTTGACTAATACTCAACAAATTAACAGCTAAACCTTTAACATATAGAACATTTTTTAACTATCCGATTCTTGAAAATTTGATTTTATCTTTACCACTTACACTAGAAGCATTACCATCACTAAAAGTAACGGTTCCAACTAAGTATTCTTTAAAAGTGGTAAACAATGTTCTATCCCCTGTCATATGCCTAGAGCAACCACTATCAAAGCACCAACCACATGGACCTAGTGCTCTAAGTGCAATGTGTATAGCAAGGCATTTAAAATTATCTTTCTTTACCCAAACAATTTTAGATTCATTATGCAATGATTTTCCTGTTGTACTAGGCAAAGTGTCACAAGGCTCATAAAGGCTAATCGTTCTCTTTTTCTTATTTGAACTCTCTAGATTTTTCAAATTCTTCCTAAGTTTAATTTTTCTCTTCTGACACTTATACTTGATATGACATTTTTCTCCACAAAAATGACATGTTGAAATAAGTTTGGGAGAACTAGTAATAACAGAAGGTTTGGTTTCAACTTTCACAAAAACTTCTTAAAATTTTAAAAATACAAATCTTTTGAAGTTGAAGCCAATTCTTTGTTACTACTAGTATTCTTAACCACTCCTTTCAACTTATCAATTTTTTAAGTATCAATGTCAAATTTCTGAAAAGACTGTTTTGATTTAACAAACTCACTACTTAAATTATCAATTTTAAGTTCAAGTGATTTATTAAACCTATTTACCTATTCAAGTTCCTTTTCCAGAAAATCAACCTTATGAAAAAGATTCAATTTTTTTTGGCCAAGTTCTTCCAAATTTTTATTAGAGACAAAAACTTCTAACTTATAAATATCTCTATTAAGTTCTGCAAGTTTCAACTTCTCCAACAAATTTCAAAATCCTTTTTAAACTTAGACCATACCATTCAATATGCATGCTTGTGACAAAATAAAAAACAGGAAGTATAGGCAACACATTAACAGAAGATGAATTATCAGACATGATGCAAAAATCACAACAAATCAACAAGTATGATCTACTCAATATGTCAAGTAACCCGTTCTGATACCAAATGCGAGGTAAGTGGTGTGGAAGCTGATAGTTGATTTAGTTGTAATTAAATCCTTAAATGACCTAGATGAGATTATTATGTTAACTTACCCAATTTTTGTAATTGATACCTAATCAATATGATCATTTAAACATCCACAATCATAAAGATAAATACTGAAAATTAAAGCAAATAAAGTTAGAGAGATGACATAAGGATTTTAGCGAGGAAACCAATTGGAAAACCTCGAAGATTTTTGTGCTGTCCTGAGAGTAAAAGGACCCACTATGTATTAAGCAAAGTACACTGCGTGAACTTATATACACTACTCTTTATATTTAGGAAAGTAATGTCAAGGGGGATGGGCTAAGCCCATAAGGGAGTCACCTATGGAAGTAACATGTCCTTTGTGATTGGAGATCCTATGAAAAAGGTTCAACGGGTAGAAAAATTCCGTACCGCGTGAACTCATATACAATACTCTTTATATTTAGGAGGTTTCTCACAAAGATTCTCGCCTACTCATCCCTATGGCCTAGAGTTCTTTAATGTGACGTTAGGAAGGGTTTTACCCTGAATGAATTTGAGGCAGACATACTCTCGCAGGGTATAGGTCACATGTACCTTTGGAGGATTCACCTAAGTGAGAGCGTCGTGGGATTGCAACTTTGGGAATTGGGCTGTTCCCGAGAGCTCTCATGAGAAGTAAGATACTAGCGCATGGTCATTAGTAGCGCTAACCCGCGTACAAAGTCGATAGTTAATACTATATGTGTGACATGTTGAAGTTTGGTTCAAAGGGGTTGAGTTCAAAACATTGTCTATCATATTCCTCAAATGGAGACTGTCAACACTAAGTGCAAGTTCAAGTCCGAAAGACTTCTGCACCTATTGCATAGTATTAAGAGTTGCCCTATTATATTATTTTTTTTCTTTTTTCGTCTTAGAGCACGTGTATTGGCCCCATAACACACGCACCATTCAAGTCAGGAGTACGGTTCGAAAGCGAGACCTTAAGGACTTACCTCCCAGATCCCCTATTATATTATATTTATATATATTTTCTATGATTTGATTTTTATCAAATAGGTGGGGACTGTTACTCCTATTTAATAAAAATTATATTATTCAATTATTTGTGTTATTTAAATTCTAAATTCAGTGTTATATCTATTTTGTTCAAATTGATATATTATTCATTGTAATGAAAGCAATGCGATTTATATTGATGTAATATTTATTGGTGTATTTTTCATGTTCATTCTAATCGTTGTACTACACATGTTATTGAAAGAATTGTTAGTACCTATTGATGTGTTATTTAAGTATGATCTTGTATATTGTTGTCCCTTGTAATATTATTGTAGTATCAATTAAATTGATGTATAATTTCAAGTGTTCTTATTAATATGTGCAATTTCCCCAACAATCTAAAAATGTATAGCCTTCCTACGTGCAGGTGATAGCGGTCCAATACGGCTCCAAGATACAACCCATATCTGCCGGTGGTCTTCCCCTGACACGTCCGAAGAGAGTCAAGTTTGTACCAGCCTTGCTTTCATAATTGCCCCCAAAACACAATATAAAATACTCTCTTAAGTATAGTGATATCTCAACAAAACTTAAGAATGAGGGAGATAGAGTGATTTTTCTTAAAAATACTTCACACACCCAAATTGTCACACTCAAGTATATTCCCTCATAGAATGGTAGAAAAACTCCTTTTTATAGAGTTAAAACTTTTAACATTTTATATCATCAATATAGCATTTAAAATAATAATAATAATGGGAGTAAATAATATAATAATAATAATTAAATAATATTAATAAAATATAATAATGATACTTTGATAATATTTATAATTTTTGTTAAATAGTACTAACAAAAAATTGGATGAATTCACGCATACTTGAAAGAGAAGCCTCGAAAGGGTGAGAAGTTCGTTTTTGTCAAAATTTTAAATAAGAAATTGAAAATAAATAAACTTGGATAGAAAGATTTTTTGAATTTTTTTAATGTTATAGATCATTTTTACCATGAAATTATACAACAAAACAAAGGAGATAGTAATATGGTTCCACAAATTTGGTATTGCAACCCTTTTTATACTAGCATACAATAGTCCAATTAAATTTGTATCTCTTTCTCTGCGGCTCACCAAGAAAGGATTCGGAAGCCATCACCTTTATTATACGAATGCTATACTAGAGAACATCAAATCCAATGGATGCTTTGAGGCAAATTTAGTGTATTCCATTACAAAAGAAGTGTGTTTTTGTTATCAATGTTGATTTAGGCATTCAATATGATCAAGCAAGAAAAAAAAAAAAAAATTGCCAAGTGTCCGGTGTAAAAGGTGGGACAAACGGGTTGCCTACCCGTTACACCTTGTCATACAGACAAAAGCGGGTCCTTCATCTATTTAACAAGACCAATAATAATAATATAAAAAAAAACCACTATATGTTCCTCCCCTTTTATGCAATGTAATGGTTTTATGGATACCACTTCTTTATAATAGTTTTATGGACCAATTATGTTAACTGGACTAGTTCCAAATAAGCTTAATGATATTTGGGCTCGGTTTAAATTTTCTAGCCAACCCCTTTTTGGGCCGGGTTTCAATTTACTAGCCATATACCCTTGTTTGGGCTGTCTTTTGAACTGAATTTTCGATCAAACTTCAAAGTCTAATTCAGATCAATTCGACTACAATCTAAAAGGCAAAAATAAAACAAGAACAAAACCTTAAGGCAGCAAACATATTGCCAAATTCAATTTCAAATCTGGACATATCAAATGACAAATAATAATAATAAAAATAAAACTTAGTTACATTTATAAGTTTTTTTCTATTTTTATTTTTTACATTGTTAGATAATGCAAAAATTTTTCATCACTTCGTGCAAATAATGAAAGTTTATTTATATATTACTTGTCTATTTACATAATATATAGTCAATTAATATGATAATACATTATGAATAAATTATCTGTATTCAATAAATAAAGACTTGGAACTTGGAAGACACTCTCGCTTTAAATTATTTATTTATTTTTTAATTTCATTAATAAGTAGTAATTTTGTGATATACTTGTTATATATCGTATAATCTTTATAAATTAATACTCTACAAATAATAATATCTTTTAAATAATAAATTACGTTGGTCCCGACTTGGACCAATGTACTAAATTAATAATTTTGTTAAATTTATAAGATAATACATTTTAGAAATTCCCTTATAAGTTTCTATAGGTCCCATTTATTATATAAATTAATAATTTGGTAAGAAATACATTGAATTTTACTTTATTAAATAGTAAGTACAATACATTTAATCTTTGGTTGATTAAATGCATCTTTAATTGATTAGATGAGTATAATGCATTGAGTGCCTGTTTGGGGGTTCCTGGGACTTTTCAAACGGGCTTCCAAACCTATGAAGACCTTCTCAAAAAAATTCCAGTGTTTGGTGAACCAAAAAACAGGGAAATCAAATGGAAGTGGATGTCGTGAAAAGTGCTTTCAAGTGAAAGCTTGAAAAACTCGCTTTTGGAACTCATTTCTAAGAAAGCCACACTGCTTTTAAATAATAAATTTTAATTACAAATTTACCTTTATTTTAAAAGGGAAGAACATAAGATGTCAATGATATGAGAAATGATAGGTCTTCCGATTTAAATTGCCGACTCATCTTTCGAATACAACGGGGTTGGATTACATTGGAACTCTTAAAACAAAACCCAGTAAACATCTCTTTTTTTTTTGACTCATTTCCAACCACGTTGTATTCGGAGAATGAGTCGCCAATTGAGGTCGGAAGACCTATCACTTCTCTAATGATATACTATAAAACAACGGAAATCAAATGGAAGTGGATGTCTTGAAAAGTCCTTTCAAGTGAAATCTTGAAAAACTTGCTTTTGGAACTCATTTCTGGAAAGCCACACTACTTTTAAATAATAATTTTTAATTACAAATTTACCCTTATTTTAAAAGGGGAGAACATAAGATGTTAAGGATATGCAGAAAACAATCCACCAAATAAAAAGGATTTGCAGGAAAAACTCTAGATAGACCTCATTGCCATTTGATCTCAAAGAGAGGAGGAAAAGAGTTACAAAATTCGGGAACTCTCATCCAAAAAGGTATTTTAAACAATCTTTTCATCTCTCAAAAAAATATAGATATATTCCATTCGTCCCATAAAAAGTGTCATTTTTAGGAAATCGTGACTCTCACAAATTGAATTAACACGGTTCCTTATTTGTGACACTTTTTTCGAGACGAAGATAGTATATATATATATATAAAAAGTGTCACTTTTAGAAAATCGTGACTCTCACAAATTGAATTAACATGGTTCCTTATTTGTGACACTTTTTTCGAGACGAAGATAGTATATATATATATATATACATATATATGAAGACCTCTCTATATATCACATACGTTGGCCATTAATGTGATTTTGGAGTTAGGGTTCTATCTATAAACAAGAATGAAATGGGGTATACTTCTGCTACAATATCCCTCACCCTTTTATTTATTTTTTTTTGTTTCCTTATTTTTCTCTCCTTCAACTTCTGTTGAATGGATTGGGTCAATTTGTATACATTAATCTTCATTTCGTCGGCAATCAACGGAACTATGAACGGTGAAAGTATGAACAAAATTGATATGCCAATTAATTGTTGCTCATTTTCACTCCATCACTTCAATTATCTCTTTCAGTTTTTTTTCTTCTTTTGTTTTTGCTATATCCCAATTCAACTATACTATCATGTTTCTACTATTCATGGATAAAATTGTCAATTTAAACTGTGTTAACAGTCAAAAGAATTTCAAAAAATTATATCCACCAAATAACTTTTTTCTTTAAATTTCTTCCACTAAAACTCATTCAGTAAAGAGGAATTTCAAAATCAGGAAGCTCCCCCAAATAGAGCCCGAGTCTTTAGTTTATTAAATAATACATTGAATCTTTAGTTGGTTAAATGTATCTTTAATTGATAAGATCAGTACAATACCTGAATCTTAATTGAATAAAATGAGTACAATGCGTTGAATCTTTAACACTATTGAAAAACTAAATGTTTTGGATAAATGTACACAAAATTTCTTGTTAAATTAGTAATTTATGATAAATTAATATTAGAACTTATGTGATCCCAACGCTATTAATTTATAGAGGTTATACCTCGTCCCTGACTTGCTTCATCTTAATTGTTATTTGAATAAGTAAAAGTTCTGTCTTGGTCTGAGTAGGGATAACATTTCTCTTTTACATGTCCATGGAGTTTTGAAAAATTCAAACATCTCAGAGATAGATACTGAGGTGGAAATTTATCGAACGAACCGCACTCCTTCGTATACGTCAGAATTCTTACTAAAATTGATTAAAAATATATTTGATTGAATTATGGTGTAAAAAATTAGTACCGATATATTTTAGATGCAACTTGCAAGGTCAAAAAAAATTATGATAGCGGTAATTAATTTTGGTACATTACCTTGTGTCTGGTTAATATTGTTCCTCATTCGCCACTGCAAACCATATTCACAATCATCATGACTCGTGAGCTCCCACATGTACTGTCGAACATAGTCATAATCATGTGTCCTACGTACGTATGGACAATCGAAGACTTATCACACACCATAGTGATAAGTATCGCTGGCCTAATTCAGGCCAATCCTTTGTACTGGACCACCAAAATTAGGCCAATCCTTATGTTTAAAAATGTAAGGCTATGTGAGTTAACAAGTGGGTGTTTGTCTCACATTAAATCTGGATGAAAAATTAAATGGGTATATATTGGTTATGTGTTATTTTCGTTTAATAGTTTAAGTTTTTGGATCAGATTGTGAAACATCAACCTGTTACAGTTGGTGTCAGAGTGAAGTCCAATTCTTAATTTAGTGTCATATTGTCATGCTACGTGTGCGTTCCAAAAGGTGGGACAAACACCCACCCCTTACACCTTGTCATATAGACAAAAGCGGGTCCTTCCTCTATTTAACAAGACCAATAATAATAATAATGATAATAATAATAATAATAGTAACTATATATTCCTCGTCTTATTTGCAATGTAATGGTTTATTGGATAGCACTTCTTTATAATAGTTTTATGGACCAATTATGTTAACTGGACTAGTTCAAAATAAGTTTAATGATATTTGGGCTCAGTTTAAATTTTCTAGCCAACCCCTTTTTCGGCTGGGTTTCAATTTACTAGCCATATACCCTGTTTTGGCTGGCTTTTGAACTGAATTTTCGATCAAGCTTCAAAGTCTAATTCAGATCAATTCGACTACAATCTAAAAGGCAAAAATAAAACAAGAACAAAACCTGAAGGCAGCAAACATATTGCCAAATTCAATTTCAAATCTGGATATATCAAATGACAAAAATATAATAATAAAAATAAAACTTAGTTACAGTTATAAAAATTTTTATATTTTTATTTTTTACATTGTTAGATAATGTAGAAATTTTCGTCACTTCGTGCAAATAAAGAAAGTTTATTTATATATTATAACAAGTTTACTTGTCTGTTATTTACATAATATATAGTCAATTAATATGATAATACATTATGAATAAATTATCTATATTCAACAAATAAACACTTGGAATTTGGAAGACACTCTCGCTTTAAATTATTTATTTAATTTTTAATTTCATTAATAAGTAGTAATTTTGTGATATACTTGTTATATATTGTATAATCTTTATAAATTAATACTCTACAAATAATAATATCTTTTAAATAATAAATTACGTTGGTCCCGGCTTGAACCAATGTACTAAATTAATAATTTCGTTAAATTTATAAAATAATACATTTAAGAAATTCCCTTATGTTACTTTGGTGTGAGGAATGGAATGGAATGGAATGGAACGTTCATTCCAACCATTCCTTTATTTGGTATGCAACTTAAAGTGGAAATGACCATTCCATTGGAATGAAAATTCATTCCTGGAAATGAAAATCCATTCCACAACTAAACATATAGAATGGCCATTTCATTCCCAAGTAATTTATTTTAAAAAATTGACTTCCCAAAACACCCTCATATTCTAAAGACGTGCCGTTCTTCGTTCATTTCAGAAATTCCCTTATAGATTTCTATAGGCCCCATTTATTATATAAAATAATAATTTGGTAAGAAATACATATAGGATTGACTATAATACATTGCATGTACTTGATTAAACGAATACAATCCATTAAATTTTACTTTATTAAATAATAAGTACAATACATTTAATCTTTAACTGATTAAATGTATTTTTAATTGATCTGACGTGTACAATGCATTGAGTGCCTGTTTGGGGTTTCGTGGGACTTTCAAATGGGCTTCCAAACCTATCTTATACTCTAGTAAATATTATTATTCATTCGCCACTGCAAACCACATATTCGTAATCATGTGTTCCACATATCTGTTGAACATAGTCAAAATCATGTGTCCAACGTATGTACTATCGAACTCTTATCAGACACCACAATGATAGAGTATCGCTGGCCTAATTTAGGCCAATCCTTTGTACTGGACCACCAGCCACACACCATGATTGTGAGTTTTTATTTTAAGGACGTACAGTACCACATAAATGAGAAACAGCTAATGTTTTTGGGGCACATGGATTCTTGGCCACAACAAAAATAATTAGCAACATCTAATGCAGCCAAAATATTAGATTGAGATCGACAGCCCGACTTCTGAAAAAGTAAAAATGATGTAATGAGTTGACAGAGATATGAGGTAATGAATTGATCGACCGACGACCTTTTGAAAAAACTAGATATGATGTAATGAGTTAATGTCCCACAGTTTTGAGTGTATTTTGCCACGTTTTAAGTATTGCTTGTTCTATATCAATATGTTAAACAAAATTCGACAATCAACCTGATGCACAATAATTAAAATGTGAAAATTTACACCCAAACTGTATAACGTTAATCTTATTTTATTTCCCATCAATTAAACATCATGTGCAATATTCACAGAGATGCTTTCGATTCTAGTTGATATGCTTTCCAATCCACCATTATTTTGGAATGGATGGCCCTTACTTGAATGCATTCCATGGCTGAAATGCATTGAGCCCACCATTACCATCGGAATTAATGGTAGGTGCAAAATTCAAATGAGAATCATCATAATGAAATCTTTGGAAGCAGACCTAATTTTAAATGAACAAAGTAAACATTTGTGTGTTCTTACTTATTGTGTTTGTCTGATTCGTTGTCGTCGTTCCTCAGCTAATCAACCATGGTATGCCGCAGAATCTGATAGAAGAGATGTTAAAAGCTAGTCGAAGTTTTTTTGAACAACCAGATGAGTAAAAGAGGGAGAACACTGTTTGATCCTGTAAGGTATGGGACCAGCTTCAATGTTTCTGTAGATAAGACCTTATTTTGGAGGGATCATCTCAAGGTTCTTGTCCATCCCAATTTCAATGCTCCTCTTAAGCCCAGTAATTTCAGGTATGTCCATTGTGTAAGTGGATGTAAACTCTAAAGTCTAAAGTAATACTCCAACACACGCTTACACACATATATATTTATTTGTTATTAATAATTTTTTTTTTTATTTTTTTCATTCATTGACAAGAAAACTCACACACCCATTTGTGCTCACCATTCCTTGAAAGGTTATCCTTAATCTATTTCACATAATGAAAATAACACCATCTAATGAACTAATTTGTGTTATTATTTTAAATTTTGGTGAGTATATCTTGTATGTATCAATGGAGTCTGTTACTGGAATTTAAACTATTGACATTGACAAAAGTTACTAAAAGAGAGAATCAATAATCAATTTATTAGGGCATCTCTAATGCAATATTAAAAGGACTGTCATTTCTAAAATATAGCAATGGGATTTCAAAAGAGGCTTTTCAATGCAATGTTAAAAGGGTTGCTAATTTTTAACTTTGCCAAAAGTTATGCCAATTGTAGCACAAGAAATAACCTGCTATTTGAGAGAGAGAGAGAGATAGAGAGAGATTTAGATTTGACATATATGCCAATTGTAGCGGGCCTAGAGCATTACACCACAGATGGGAACAGACATCAAACAGGCCATTATCACTTAATCAGACACCACAATGATAAGAGTATGGCTGGCCTAAAATTTAGGCTAATCGTTTGTACTGGACCACCAGCCACATGCACCATTCTTCTGAGTTTTTATTTTAAGGACGTACGGGAAGGACCACAGCCCAAAAAAAAAAAAAAAAAGAGCACAACAATTGATCTGACATAAATGAGAAACAGGTAATGTTTTGGGGGTTCATGGATTATTGGCCACAACAGATCTAATTAGCTACATCTCATGCTGTCAAAATATTAGATTGAGATTGACCCACCCAACAACTGAGTGACCTTCCGAAAAAGTAGATATGATGTGGTGAGTTAATGTCCCCGCAGTTAGAGTGTGTTTTTCAAATATATATATATATATTAGCTTCAACTCATGAATTGCTTTCATTTTCAAATGCTATATTGTTATATATATATATATATACGTAGTATATATTTTCTATATTGTTATATAAACTTGATGCGACAAACACCAACAAATCATGAAGAAACGTCAAAAATGCGTCACCTTATCTACGACGAGGATCGACAAATAGATTTCATCATGAAAAAAGAGGTCACATGGTATGGAAATCCTAGCACCCTTATACACCAGACTAAATTCTGGATTCACAATGGAAAATAAAAATATCAACAATAAAAGGAGTCTTTATATGAGAGTGCCTTTATTGAATCAAGTCTTCATTAATTTAATTTATTATATTACTTTAAAATAATGAACCATATAAATAATGGAAAGGTTATTATTGGGGAGAGATCCCTTTATTGAATCAAGTCTTCATTAATTTAATTTATTATATTACTTTAAAATAATGAACCATATAAATAATGAAAAGGTTATTATTGGGGAGAGAGCTACCCACGTCAAAAAGAAAAAATGTCTGCTAAATAATGAAAAGCAAAGAAAAAATGGTGGATGTTTTATAGACTACACACGATTGTGTGTGGAAGTGTGTAAGGGTGCATAATGGACCCGGCCGTACTTACACCCCTCAACCTAAACTTGTTACCGATTGCGGACCAGTACATTGCTGAGCAATGTGGAGCCGGATAGATACAACATATTAATGGGTAGTGTGGAAAATTTTGGAAGGTATTTTGATATTTTTTACATTTGGATATTTTATTATTTTCTGTATTTGTGTCCTTTTATTTATTTATTTATTTATAATCATCATAATGAAATCTTTGGACGCAATCGTAATTTTAAATGAACAAAGTAAGCATCTATGTGTTCTTACACTGCAAGGAAGACCCTGTTTGATCCTGTAAGGTATGGGGACCAGCTTCAATGTTTATGTGGATAAGACCTTGATGTCCATTGTGTAAGTGGCTGTAAACTCTAAAGTAATATTCCGGACGCACACTTACACACACATATATTTATTTGTCATTAATTATTATTATTATTTTTTCATTCCATTGACAAGAAAACTAAGGCACTCATTTATCACTCATCATTCCTTAAAAAATTATGAATAATCTATTTCACATAGTGAAAAGAACACCATCTAATAAATTAATTTGTGTTATTATTTTAAATTTTGGTAAGCATCTTGTATGTATTAATGGAGTCTGTTACTAGAATTTAAGAGAATCAATAATCAATTTATTAGAAAGAAATTAAAATGACAGGTATTAGTGACAGAAGAACAATAGTTGTCTTGTTATATGTGTCCAGATAAAATGAAAACTTTACATTAAAATAAGATTTCACTAAAATGGAATATGCTAAGAAAAAATAAGGTATAATAAAAAAGGGTAAATTACACTGATTTTTTTGATGTTTAGGAAAATTAGAAACAAATAAAGCTTTGATTTTTATTACTTTACCTCCCTAAAAGTATAAAATGTCTTTCATACCCTTATATATCTAATTTAATAAAAAAAATTTGTCAAACCAAAAAATTCTAGTGCTCTTTTATTTACCTCCCATCTTGAAAAAAAAAACATAATCAAAGCCTAAAAATAAACTAATCAAATGTCATTGACAAAAAAAAAAAAAAAAAAAAAAAAAAAAAAATTTGATACATTGCATTTCAATGACATTTCATTATATTTTTGTTATTTCATGTCAAAATATAAGGTTATTGAGGTCTCTTAACACAAAAAAGGGCAATTTAGTCAATTTTAAATTTTCATTGATGGTAAGAGGTGTCGTTGAACACATGCGCCAAATTTCAAAGGAGGTCAAAGTATCAGGACCAAACGTTTATCTATGTGTAATTTGCACAAATCTCAAAGGAGGTCACTGTAATTTACCCAATAAAAAAATATAGGGCTACGTGATTCCGTTTTATAAAAAAATCTTCTTGGTAATTTTTATTTGTATTATATTTTTTAATATAATATTCACATGTTACGTATAGTATGAATTATAACTTTTTTTCATCCTTAAATCTATTTTTATTCTTTAATTTTGCAAGAATTGTAGTTATGAAGTCATTTTGTAACTATTGCGAATTAGAATTCACAGTAAGGTCACTCTATTTGTGTTCATTTGTCTTCAAAAAATTAAATAAAAATTACTAAAATGAATTATGTTGTAAAAAATTACGTTTTGACATATTTTAGATCTATCATGCTATGCCAAAAAAAATGCACGATAATCAATTTCGATACGTTACGTGCGTCTCAGACCCTTAATTGATTGATGTCAACATCAATTTCATGTCCACCATATTCATAATCGAGAACAAGTATCAGACACCACCACGAGAGAGGATCCCAGTCCTCAGGGCCGGCTCGAGCCTTAGGCGACTTAGGCTGTCGCCTAAGGCCCAGCCATTACAAAGATCCCACAATTTTAAAATTTCCTTGTATTAAGTCATATTATAATTATTTCCTAATATTATTAAACTCTAATAAATATAAATTTTTATATTAGGTCTCAAAGATTTATATTCTAAAATAACTTCCTTTTTTTTTCACTCGATTTTATATTAGGCCTTAAATATTTATATTCTAAAATAACTTCTTTTTTTTTTTTTTTTTTTTTTTTTCTCTTTTCTCTCTCTCCTCATTCATTCCGATTTTATATTAGGGTCTTAAATATTTAAATCCTAAAATAACTCTTTTTTATTTTTTATTTTTATCCTCCCTCGTTTCGTTGAATTCTAATTGATATATAAATTTAAGATTGGCCCCCAAAGATTTACATACTTATATGATTTTTTTCCCTTCCCCTTTTTTACTCTTATTCACGTTTTACAATAAATCCCAAAAATCTTTTTCTCCCTCTCTCTTTCTCTCTCTCTCACATTCACGTTTTTTAAGCCAGGACTAAAAATATTTTTGGGTAAGTTACACCAACATTAAAATATTAAATATCTATTTAACGTTGTTGTTTGGATAAATGGTGAAAACTTTCCATAGTTTTCATATTATTATTATTTTTTTATTTTATGTTTTATCTTTTTCTTTTCAACAAGTCTTCTCGTCCCACTCTCATTACAAGTTTTTAGTTATTATGAACACATTTTTATTCTACTGAAAAATTTGTAGAAGTATTGGATTTGAGTTTTCTAAGTCAGGTTCAATGATTCTTTTTCTTTAATTATTTTTTAATTTTATTAACTTTTGTTATTATAAATTTGTGTATATATATATTTGTATATTTTGTTTTTGAGTTGTGATTAATTTTATTTATATTTTTGTAAAAGTCACTTTTTATTTTTCTCCGAAGGCCCTTCAAATTAGATTGAGCTGCCCCTGCTTGTCCTAATCTACGCCACTCGTTTGTACTGGAACACCGGCTACACTATACTTCTGAGTTTTCTTTACGTGCAGGAATTACCACAATTGATCTAAAAGAAGTGAGAAACAGTTAATGTTTTGGGGGAACATGGATTATTGGTCACAACAAAACTAATTAATTTTTTTTTTCAAGGAAAAAGAACACAATAATAGGAGTGACCTTTGGAAAAGTAGATGTATGTCCATATGGAAATTTGAATAGAAAGGCCATATCAATGTAAGACTTTGAGTTAGATTGAGAACGACTGAACGAGTGACCTTTGGAAAAGTAGATATATGTCCAAACTGCACGGACTTTGGAATTGAAAATCTCAACTGTAACAACATTTATAAAACGTGAAATAAATGGCGAATAAATTCAGAGCTTATCTTCTTGCACGTTTTACATCAACAATAACTTGTTGAAAAAGACTTGAAACATAGCAAAATGCACCCTAACTATGCAACATTTTAGCCCTATTAACTCCCGTCGGCAGTTGCATCATATTTGTTACATCAATTGAACATACTATATAGATCTATATATTAAATAAAATTCAACAATGAAATTTTTTCAAAATAATTAAAATGTGAAAATATGCACCCTAACCGTGTAACGTTAGCCTCATTTTATTCTCCATAATTTAATCATCACGTGCAATATTCACATAGATGCTTTCGATTGTCAAACTTTGTTTAATTAGATGCTTTCTCTACTATTATTTTGGAATGAAATGGTCCTCACTTGAATGCATTCCAAGGCTGAGATGCATTGGGCACACCATACTTTACCGTTAGAACGTAGGTCCCTATGTAACAAAATTCACAATTTCACATGAGAACCATTGTACATTTTTGTGTGTATGAGACGTGGCAAAATATATCCTAACTGCGTGACATTAACCCATTAACCTGTTACATCATATTTATTCCGCATCAATTCAACATCACTATATATATATATATTAAACAAAATTAGACAATGAACCTAATGCACAATATTTAAAACTTGAAAATATACTAACTAATTGAGTAACGTTAGCCTCATTTTATTCCCCCATCAATTAAACATCATGTGTAATATTCACATAGATGCTTTCAATTGTAGTTGAGCTGCTATCGAATCCACCATTATTTTGGAATGGATGGCCCTCACTTGAATGCATTCCATGGCTGAGATGCATTGGGCCACTATTATCATTGGAATGATAGGTGCAAAATTCATATGAGAATCGTCGCACTTATGAAGTTAATCTTGTTGACTTTTGTGCCTCATAGGTCTCATTTGGACCACGCCCAAATGCACTATGCTTCTTCTATATAAGAGAATAAAATATATGAACTCCCTCACCCTCCTCTTCCTCCTCTCTCTCTCACTCTCTCTCTCTCTCTCTCTCACACACACACACACACAAGATGTCAAGTGTGAAAGAACTAGTAGAAAGAGGCTGCCTCACATCCATTCCATCCAAGTTTGTTTTGGCGCAGAATTCCAATGATCTCATGCTTTTAGAAGAAGAAGAAGAAGAAGAAGAAGAAATCCCCATTATTGACTTTTCCCACTTTTCAGGAAGTGCAAAACAAGCAGCCAAAGTCATCCAAGACATTGGCTATGCATGCCAACAATGGGGATTCTTTATGGTAAGAATTTTGACAGCTCCCAATCGTTAAAGTGCATGCCTAGTTTTGCTGCTTCTTTTCTTTTCTGATCAGAAAAGTGTGTATATATATACATATATATATCGACTTCAACTCATGAATTGCTTTCATTTCATATGCTATATTGTTATATAAACTTGCTGCGGCAAACACCAGCAAATCATGAAGAAACGTCAAAAATGCGTTACCTAATGAACTTGTTGCCACAAACACAAACAAACTACAAACACAATGAAACGATATAAAAATGTGTAAACTCTGTGCGCCATATAATATACCCTAACACCCCACTCCAACCGATGAAAAACAATAAAATTTTAATACTGCACCTATTATATAGTATATATTCTGACTAAAGAAAACTTTTCGATACTCTTAATAATAGTAAATAATAATTTCTCATTTTTCTGGAAATGCTATATTCTCGGTATCCATAGAGTTATGTTATTTATTTTGAAGAATGATCATTTCATCAAGAAATATATTGTATCCATACAAAAATTTTTCACACTGTCATATATCATTTTGTTACCTGGATTACTTACTAATTAATTCAAAAAAAGTAATCTATTCTATTGAATAAATTTTTCATTATTTAAATTTTTTGTATGACTTTAAAACAATGACCCATTTAATTTACTTAATTGAAAAGTTAGTATTGTGGGGAAATCCACCCACGTGAATAAGAAAAAATGTCTGGTAAATAGTGAAAAAAACAAAGAAAAAATGGTGTTGTTTTATGGTAGACAACATAATTGTGTGGGTATAGGTCCAGCTCTGGTGGCAGGCTTCTTTGGGCCTGTTGCTCGTGCTGTGGGTGGGGCCGAGGACCGAATCCTAACCCTAAACTCTATCAATCCTCTTATAGCCAGGCTAGTTATAACGGGTCAAGTGTTTCGTAATCCGACGAAAAAACTTAAGCTATTAAGTGAAATACCGCGATTATATTTTCTATTCGGGTCCGATGTGAAATAAGTTCCAATTGTAATATTCTCTTTCATTGGAACTCACAAGTTGCGGTCAGCCAACCTTGCCTACCCCCACACCGAGGCTGGGTCTGACTTTGAACACAAGAACGAACCTATAACGGGCTGAAAAAATGTTTATAAAATACAAACATTTTAAAAATGAAGTTTGTGTAATATAAAATACTTAGTCTTATATTAAATACCTTATAAAAAATGTTTATATATATATATATATGTATTCTAAAATTTCACTGTATGCATCCTCATTCCTCAGCTAATCAACCATGGTATGCCAGAGAATCTGGTAGATGAGATGTTGAAAGCTAGTCAAAGTTTTTTCGAACTATCAGAGGACGAAAAGAGAGAGTACACTGGGAAATCACTGTTTGATCCTGTAAGGTATGGGACAAGCTTTAATGTTTCTGTGGATAAGACCTTGTTTTGGAGGGATCATCTCAAGGTTCAGGTTCATCCGAACTTCAATGCCCATTTGAAGACCAATAAATTCAGGTATGCCCAGTGTGGCAGTGTCCCTTGTCGGGTCGCAATTTCACCATATTTATTTTAAAATTTTCACATTTTTATTTGACGGAGTTTTCAGAAACTGTTGACCAATAACCCTATTGATGCTTCCACGAGCCCTCACCAATCTGTTTCTTGCCTGCAGAGAATTTTCACAAGAGTACTGCAAAAGAGCCCGTGACATCGCCGGTGAATTGCTCAAAGGGATATCATCAAGCTTGGGATTGGAAGAAAACTACATAAATAAAGAAATGGAGGTTGAATTTGGGTCACAGCTCCTGCTTATTAATCTCTACCCACCCTGTCCACAGCCAGAAGTGGCTATGGGGATGCCTCCTCACTCAGACCATGGCCTATTGACCCTACTGGTACAAAATGAGGAAAATGGCCTTCAAGTATTACATAATCACAAATGGGTTCTAATTAAACCCCTAGCCAATTCTATTCTTGTGAACACTGGCGACCATATGGAGGTACATGAGCATCTTTAGCCTTGTTTAATAAATAGGAAAATGATAAGTAGTTCGGCTCTCCACTCACATACATGCGATTGGATTAATCAGTCGAGACTCTATAACAGAACTCTAACAAGAATTGTGAAAAGACCTTTTTTTTTCATTTTTTCTTTTTAGGAAAATGAAGAGGGAAATCAAGAATTTGCCATTAACAATCTATTGTTTTCATATTTCAGATATTGACTAATGGAAAATACAAGAGTGTGTTACACAGAGCAATGGTTAACAACAGAGCAACCAGAATATCCGTAGGAACAGCACATGGACCACCACTTGAGAGAATCGTAAGCCCAAGCAAGGCCTTGGTGGATACTGAAATAAGTCCAGCAGCATACCGTGGAATCAAATATAGGGAGTACATAGAGCTTCAGCAAAGCAATGTACTCAATGGTAAATCTTGCTTGGGTCGAATCCGAGTTGACGTAAGTTTATGATGCTCTCTTTGTGTGTGTGTGTCACACACTTACAAATGCCTATCATAAAAGAAATTGTAATATGGTCTTGGGACGAATATTCTGAAATTATAGTTGACATGTAAGTAAATGTGTTAACTTTATTCAATTTTTTTAGCTTGCATCTAGTGATTCGTTGGGACTATTGATCTCGGAATCATATAAAAGAGATTATATCAAGTGGGTTAATGTCAGCTATGTATGTATTTGTGTGTTTTATGTGTTCAATTCAAAATGTCAATGTGGTTTTGTTATATTTCTTATTTGTTGCAAGTCAAAAAGATGCAATTTTAATTGCAGTAACATTATGTTCTTTAATTCCAAATTGTTAACGATTTCAGGCGTTGCTTTATATTTCCAAACGCAATTTGATTATGATATATTACAAATTTTTGTTTATGTTCTCATTAAAGACAAATGAAAATTGATGTTGATAACAATGGCTCATCCAAGCATGTAAGTAAAATACTGCGAGGTGACCCAAACAATCCTAATTATAACTCTAAAGAGCTTAGAAATCAATCTTAACAAAAAAACTTATCAAAAGAGAGATAAACAAAAAAAAAAAAAAAAAACCTATGTATGTGTGTGTGTGTATATATATATATCTATAAAATAAAAAAGAACCGCTCCAAAATGCGATAGAACCGAATCTATAAATATATATATATTTATAATTGGCTAATTTCGTTGTCAAAATAAGTCCGATCGAGTTGTAATTTTTCAGCTCAAAATATCGAAGATTAAAGATCGGATGCGGATTTGAAGAATTTCAAGTGTTCATGTTATACTACACTTCGAGATGATGAGAACATTGCTCTAAGAAGTTTTGATAGGTAGTGAGAACATTTAGGAAGGGTTTTGAAAGGTTTTAAACAAGATTTTACATTCTGTCCATTGATCTTGAATTGGTTCAAGATTTATCGAACAGGTGCAACTTCAGCAGAGTGAAAAATTTTCAAGACTAGCCATCTTGAACCAGTTCAAGGGTGCTGAACCAGTTCAAGAATCAAAGAAAGGAATTTCGAAAATCCTCTGGTCATATTGAACCGGTTCAGCCCCTCTGAACCGGTTCAAGAAGTCCTGGCAGCAGATGGTTTTCAGTTTCTTTTTTGTTGTTTGATTTCTTTTTGATCTCAACTTCTTTCCAAGTCTTATGCATGAAATTTTTCTTATTTTCTGAGGGATTTGGACTTTCTAAACTCTATATAAACCTTGTTAGTCTTCTAGGTTCATTTACGGCTTTAGGGAAAATCAATTCTATAATTTGAGAAAGCCTTTTACAGAGAGAAAATTCAGAAAATCAAATCTGATTGTTCTGAATTTATTTATGAGAGCATACACATATATTCATGAGTGATTCAGTAGTATTGTTCTTTATCTCATCGGAATTGGAGCTATTTGAAGATTTAGATATTCCGTATGAAGAGTATGATTTAATTCTTCTTCCTCGAGTTCAAATCTTGAAGAACAGAAGTAAAAGCGTGTAACGACCCTAGCTGATGCCAAAATTTTAAAAAAATTCTGCATACCTCCCCTAAAAATGGGCTTTCAACAACCTGTCCTAATACACAAAACACATAATATCATCCAGCATCCCATTCATCCGTTCATTATACCTCAACATAGTTTCTCTCATGGTGGATCATCCACACACCAATTAATCCAAATTATCATAATTACAGTCCCAAAATACATGGTTAAGATCTAAAGTCCATGTCTTACAACGTTATATGATAAAATTGCATGGAAACATATACCATAATTCCATTAGTTTCATTTACATCAAACAAAAGATAAGTTCGTTCTTAAGTTACAAGGCCATGAATACTAACTTAGTTACATTCCCACAGCTATGAATATACATAAAACGGTCAAAATACAAAATAGCAAACAACCTTTTAACAAATTTCAAGCTTGAGGTGGATTGTCATCCACTGGTTTATTTCCAAGACCTGAAAAAAATAATATAAATAGTAGGGTGAGCATAAAGCTCAGTAGGTGACACTTAAGACACAATTCTTGTGTCCTTGTGAATCCAAACAAAGCATAGGCCAATGGGAAATAGGGATCATGCAATATAGAATTTATAGAATGTTAGGAGTAACAAAGATTTGACATCAACTTTAAAGAATTTATATTTTCAGAAATTTAAAGATGTTTCTGTGAAAGTTGAAACCAAACCTTGTGTTATTTCTAATTCTCCTAAACTTATTTCAACATGTCATTTTTGTGGTGAAAAAGGGAATATCAAGTATAAGTGTCAGAAAATAAAAATTGAACTAGGAAAGAAATTGAAAAATCTAAAGAGATCAAATTTGAGGAAGAAGAGGATTAGGACTGTTGAGCCTTGTGACACTTTGCCTAGAACAATAAGGAAATCATTGCATAATGAATCTAAAATTGTTTGGGTAAAGAAAGAGAATTTTAAATGCCTTACCATACACACTGCACTTTGTGGAGGGAAAAAATCTCCACCAATCATAACACACCACATGACAATAAAAGAGCAGCCCATTACTAAACTAAAAATACCCAGAGGCCCACCATCAATTGGAGGCCCAACAACAGAAACCATACACACATGTCAACTCAGCCTGATAAAATAAAGGAAGCTCCGCTTGACATAAAAACCGATGGATAGCCCAATTTCGGTAGGAGCATAAATCCATAACACTTACCTTAAAAATATGCACACAATCAACAAGCATAAATACCCACGTCTGGGAATAAAGCCAGAAAACGCTTCCATATAATTCTCTGAACAAAGCTTATAAATAGAGCATGAATGAGAATGAAAGATCATCGAATTCCCATCATTGTTCTTCTCTTTAAAAATTGTCTGTTGTCTCATCAATATTTCGTGTATATCTTTTTGATTTATTTCTTTAAGTGTTTGGGTGTGAGAAATTGCACCTACACTTTGGCACCGTTTGTGGGAATTCAATACAAAAAATCCATTTTCTACTGCTTGCATGCGACATTGATCCAAAAAGGCAACAAGATCAGACGCCGCACAACTAAAACAATAAGAAACCATGCAGAAAATATGTGATATCCCCAGATTTCCGAATGCGAGTTGGCCAGGCCCACGCCCAAACGCCTGAGGATATCAAAAATAAATTGGTAATAAACGAAAACAGAGTACAAAAGAATAAATAGAAATAAATAATTTGCTGAAAGAAAACTAAAATAACAATCCAATAACTCCTCTGAATAAATTCTTATTAATAATAAAAACATTCTGATATAATTAATCCTCCATTAATACAACTTGAGAATCCATACTGTGTGGACCCATAGAAAAATATCCAAAATAGAAGAAGTGACAGCAATAATTGTCTACATCAGAAAAGTGAAACGTAAAAGAAACTCCTATGTAGAAAATCCGGAAGAGTGAAGTAGATTGATCCCTGCTCAGCACAAATAACCTCTACTCTTGACGAACACCTGAAAAATGATGGTGGGTCAGGCCCACAAACAAGTTCTACTCTATTGCAGTCCAAGCAGAGATTCGATACACGTATACATCCTCATCAATCCAACAATAACTAGTAATCCGTATATATATATACACATACTAAAGGAACCTCACTAGACTATAGGGTTGTCTCAACCTGAATAGTAGGCAATATGCAAAATGCACATATAGTGGGCATGAGTACCTAGACCTACCAGGGTACACAACTACACTATATCTAGCTACACATCCCTGGCGATATACGCGCCCTAACTACTGATTATGAGACTCAAGCTCATATTATGGCACCATACTTATATATATATAATCTACTAACCATCCTATCCAGTGTAAATTAATCCTCCATAAGTCATTCAACTTGTTCAGCTGACTTGACTTGAATATAAGTAAGACTTAACATTTTAGTTAATCCATTCCTTTATGTAATAAATTAATCCTCCATAAGTCATTCAACTTGTTCAGCTGACCTGACTTGAATATAAGCAGAACTTAACATTTTAGTTAATCCATTCCCTTATATAAAATAGGTAGGACTTAACTGATAAGTTAATCCGTCCTTATAATGCCACCATCCCATACCGGTGCATTAAACCACACAATCCAACAATTGATGTAACAATTAAGGAAATACATCAAACAATCCAGAAATAACTACGATAATATGATATCAAGTTATCACAAAATAGGAATGACTTATTATTTATTTAAGCTTCCTATATCATATGTCCTACACAAACTGAATCTTATACATGATGATATTTTATTATACCGTCAAATAAGCATTCTCCATATCCAATTCATCCTGCACATTTAATCTCAATTGCTAAAACATTTTAAAAGATTAAATCCATTCGATTGTTTAAAACATTCAAACAGCAAACATCATTATGATAGAGTCTATTTGAATTTATTTAAACCCAAACTTAGTCCCTATTTAATGTTCAGTAATCCTAGGTATGTTTCTACGTTCCATCATTCCACTGACATGAAAAATACATAATTTAAACATGTAAAAATTCACACCAGAAATCAAATTAAAATCATGCATTTATCAATTCATAACACAAGAATAGATATGAACCAATTTTATAAAACCTATGTTCTAATCCAATTAAACATGCATAATTATTTAATTTTATGTGTTTAATAGATCCTGGACTTTCCTAGGCATGCACAGAAACACGAATCAAAGGGAAAGAGATAGAAAAAGAACTTGCCTTAAACTTTCAGATCGAAAGTTAAACTTTTTCTTCCTAGATCCTCTTCTTTAAAGGGTTTTCTCTTCCTTCCTTCCTCTTCCTCATTCTCTCTTTAACTCTCTCTTTATAATATAAAATCACGTACTATATTTTTGAAGCCTCCTACAGACTTATACTTATGTGTATATAGGCTAAAGAAAATTAACCCTAATCCTAATTTCATTCCAAGTCAACTTAATAAAGAAAAATAAAAATAAAAATATAAAAAGGTAACCTAATACATGATACATATATAATTTATGTATATCCTTATTAAATAAATAAATTATATACATCCCATTATTTATTAGCAGATTATCTAATAATACTTAAGTTACCATAATATTATAAGGTAACCTAAAACATGATACACATATAATTTATGTATATCCTTATTAAATAAATAAATTATATACATCCCATTATTTATTAGCGGATTATCTAATAATACTTAAGTTACCATATTATTAGAAGGTAACCTAAAATATGATACATATATAATTTATGTATATCCTTATTAAAAAAATAAATTATATACATCCCCTTATTTTTTAGCAGATTATCTAATAATACTTAAGTTACCATAATATTATAAGGTAACCTAAAACATGATACGTATATAATTTATGTATATTCTTTTTAAACAAATAAATTATATAATCCCATTATTTATTAATTGATTATCTAATAATACTTAAGTTACCATAATATTATAAAGTAACTTAAAACATAACACGTATCAAATTTATGTATATTTTTATTATTTAAATATAAAACATATACATCATATTAAATATTACTACCCAAGTTACCATAAAAGTAATTAATAAATTACCTATTATTTATTAATGAATTATCCAATAATACTTAAGTTACCATAATATTATAAAGTAATTTAAAACATAACATGTATCAAATCTATGTATATTTTTATTATTTAAATATAAAACATATACATCAGATTAAATATTACTACCCAAGTTATCATAAAAGTAATTAATAAATTACTTTCCCTTTTATATATGTATGTAATATATATATATATATATATATATATATATATATACACACACACATAATTATCCATGAGTAATAATTCATACCCATCCAACCTCCTATCCAAGTAGTCCATGGGACCCACCCAATTGGTTGGCCTATTACTCCTAACCATAATCATAAAAGAAAAATATAATAAAATAATAAAATAAAAGAAAACATTTAATTTACAATTAATCAAAACACCATTTAAGTACATAATCTAATTAAACAATTAACATATAGACAAATACAAATAACATATAGATACATAATCAAGTACTCAAGGAACACTTAATTCAATTAAACCCATAAGCAATTAGTCAAATAATCAATTAAATAATTAAAAATACAATTAAATCAAATAAATAAATACCGAGACTACACTTTTAAAATTAGGGGTATTACAAAATACGTGAAGAGATGCAAGTACAACTTGATGTCCTTCAATAATCCAACGAAGCCAGTATTGAACAGATCAAAGCACTGAGACAAGCTCAAGAAGCCAACGTGGTGAAATCAACACTCTGCACGAGAAAAACGAAAGGCTTCGGAGTAACGCTTAATAGAATGATCCATTGATCAACCCTCAGCCCGAACGTTAGAATGAAAATCCTCTTCTGGAGCCAGGTTCCGATAACCCTCCTCTCCAGCAGAGGGTTCCATAGCAACAGCTCAACGGAACATTAGATGATACCAACGATACAGCGAGCTAATCCCGCATCCTAAGAAACTTCACTATGGGAGGACCTCGAACCACCAAGGTCCATCTATCAGATGATGCTAATTCAGGTAGAAAGGAAGCATGGGTCCCAGTAACTGATTAGCCATCCTCATGGAATGACTTCATCACTAGGCTCTGAAAGGAAATGGACGAGCGAATCAAAGGGCTAAAGGCCCAAACACCCGAAGACATGTCAAGGGAATTCATTGCATCAATAGTGAAGATTCCTTTTACAGATGAGATAGAACGGGTTGTGAGACCCAAGAAATTCACAATGCCTAAGTTCATTAAATTCAATGAAACTGGGGACCTTCTTCAGCACCTAAACCATTACACTCAGGAAATGATACTAGAGGCGCACAACGATCCATTTATGTACAGAATATTCTCATCCAGTTTGACGGGGGTGGCCTTGGAATGGTTCAAAAATCGCCCATGCAAGTCAATCCCAAACTTTGAATCATTGTGCGTCGCGTTTCTTGTCCAGTATTGCGGAAACAAGAAACAAAAAAACCATTGCCAGTCTCTTCACGATTCGGCAGATGAAAAGAGAGGGCCTGCAAGCCTTCCTCATTGGATTCAACATGGAATCCTCTGACATTCCAGATTATAATCGGGATACAGCCATAGAAGTATTCAAGATAGACATGGTGCAAGGCTCACGTTTTCACTTTTCTCTAGTGAAGAAACTCTGACTAACATGTCAGAGTTGAATTCACGAGCACAAAACTATATCAGACTCAAAGAAAATAAAGTAACCAGGCAGCAAAGGGCAATTCTGGTCACTATGGAGAGCTGACCAAAAGAGCGACTGAGCACGTCAAGGGTCCAGCGGGTACCCCCGAGCATTGAAGGAAGAGCCCCCGAGAAGAAATCTCAAACGGCCGAAAATGTCACACCTCTCAAAGTGACGCTGGCCAGATTGTTTCAAGAGACTATGGCTAGAAACATCTTTCAGATCCCACTACCAATCAGAAAACCAATAGAGCAGAGAGACCAAAGTAAGCACTGTGCATTTCATAGTAGTTTTGGCCACTTAACCAATGATTGCAGGAGCTTGAGAAGGCAAGTGGAGACGCTAGTAGCCAAAGGCAAATTGGCAGACTACCTGGTTAACCCGAGACAACAAAGACACTATGAGTGAAACCGAATGACTCTAAAGGCTATGGCAGAAAGCCATCATGTCCGGGTAATCAGTACGATTCATAGCTATCCGGAGGAGGATGAGCAACCAGAGAATTCTTACAGGATTCAGCTCAAGTAAGCCCATAAGTTACGAAGGATTGGCAAAATTAATGTTGTTGGTTGCAAAACCAATCCAGCACAGGTTTTCTTTCATGAGGGAGATCTCAGAAGAGTACAACACCCACATGAAGACCCATTAATGATCAACTTGCTAGTGGCCAATTGCCTGGTCAAACGAGTACTGATTGATCCCAGCAGTAGTGCTAATATTATAACAAAGTGAACTTTCGATCTGCTGAAACTGGCCACATATCAAATTTGCCTTACCAGAAACCCCTTGGTAGGGTTCGATGGAAGAAGAGTGGCGCCCATAGGTGTAATCACACTATCAGTTACTGCGGCTAAAAGATCTCTGAAAGAGAATTTTGTGATTGTGGATATTTATCCAACCTATAATTTGTTAATGGGCCGAGGATAGATCTATTGCATGGAAGGAGTTCCATCAACTCTACATCAAGTCATAAGGTGCGTTGGCCCAAATGGTCAAGAGGTCATCAATATTTGGGGAGATTAAGTGACGGCAAATGAATGTTACCACACAACGATTTGTCCAACTGGTAAGGGCAATCAATTGCTGAAATAGCAATTACCGGGCTATTCCTCTCCTGAAGAGAGAGAGGAGCCAGAAGAGGAACATCCAACTGAAGAGCCCCTAGAGGTCGTGCAGATCGTCGTAGGGGATGGGCACAAGCTAACCTATATAGGGACACTCCAGTCAGCTGAGGAAAAGGAGGAACTGACAGAAATCTTAAGGAAGAATGCCGATATCTTCGCTTGGAATCACTAGGATATACCCGGAATTGACCCACAGAAAGCCTGTTATAGCCTAAACGTGGACCTAAGCCCCCACCTAGTGAAACAAAAGCAAAGAAGATTCGCCCCCGAAAGGAACAAAGTCATTGCTGAAGAGGTCAACCAACTTTTAGAAGCAGGATTCACAGAGAAGTCCAGTACCCTCAATGGTTGTCGAACGTAGTGGTTATCCAGAAAAAGAATGGCAAATGGAGAGTATGCATTGACTTCACCAACCTGAACAAAGCTTGCTCAAAAGATAACTTTCTACTTCCCAAAATCGATTAGATGGTAGACGCTACGACCGGGTATGAGAAACTAAACTTCCTTGACGTTTATTCAGGTTACAACAAGATCCTGATGAACCCTTCGGATGAAGAAAAGACTTCTTTCATTACTGAACGTGGGACCTACGGTTGTAAAGTGATGCCTTTCGGACTAAAAAACGAAGGGGCAACTTATCAACGGCTAATCAATAAAATGTTTGAAAAGCAGATCGGATGAACAGTTGAAGCTTACATAGACGATATGGTTGTAAAAAGCAAGGACAAGAACGATCATCAGCAACATTTGCAAGATGTATTTGATACTCTCAAAGAAAATAGAATGATATTAAATCCGGCAAAGTGTTCGTTCGAGCTATCCTCGGGCTAGTTCTTCGGTCACCTGGTAAGCAAGAGGGGAATAGAGGCAAGTCCTGCCCAGTTGGCAAAATTGCTATAAAATAAGGAGCCCTGAACCATGAAAGAAGTCCAAATTCTCACCGAGAGAATAGTAGCTCTCAGCCGTTTTATATCCAGGTTGTCAGACAAATGTAAACCATTCTTCGATGCAATCAAAGCAAGAAAAGGAAATATTTGGGTGGCAGAGTAACGAGAAACTCTCATAAAACTCAAAGAGTACATGATAAACCCCCCAATTTTTTTTGCCCCATAACCCGAAGAACCATTGTACCTCTATCTAGCAGTATCTCAATCAGAAACCAGTTCGGCTCTAGTAAGAAAAGTGGGAAAAAAACAACACCTGGTCTTCTATTCCAGCAAGGCCATGACTGACACAAAAAGTAGGTACTCAATGGCAGAAAAAATTATCCTTGCTCTAGTTCAGGCAAAAAGAAAACTTCAGCATTACTTCAAGGTCGGATTACCAAATGGGCAATTGAGTTAAGCTCCTTTGACATTCGGTACGAATCACGCACCACGAAGAAGGCGCAGGTGGTTACAGATTTTCTCTTGAATATTAATCTAGGAGAAGAGCAACAAATCACAGAAAACCCTTGCTGGGAGTTATACGTCCATGGTTCATCGAGCCAGAACGGAGCTGGGGCAGGTTTGGAAATAAAAACTCCTAAGGGGACTAAACTCCAACAGTCGGTTCGACTAGAATTCCCAGCCACGAACAATGAAACAAAATATGAGGCACTATTAGTAGGGCTTAGACTGGCCAAGGAACTCCAAGTAAAACATCTTAGAGCTCATAGTGACTCACAGCTTATCACCAGACAGGTGAAAAGAGAGTATATCTCCAAAGAAGGAAGAATGCGCGCATACCGAGAAGATGTTGAAAAACTAGTGAAGTACTTTAACACAATCGAGTTTCAGCAAATTCCGAGGGAAAAGAACCCGATAGCCGATCACCTGGCCAGTGCAGCATCCATAGCAGACGAATCATTAACCAGAGTCATCCCCATTGATGTCCTAGATACACCGAGCATCGCAAGAGGAGTATAGGTACTAGTCATTGCATAGGAACCAAGCTGGATAGATCCTATACTAGCTTACCTTGAAAGAGGAGAACTCCCCAACTCCAAGGAAGTAGCCCGACAGTTAAGAATAAAGGTTGCCAAATACTCAGTTGTAGGAGGACAACTCTTTAGGCGATCGCATTCTGGACCTTACCTCAAATGCCTGACCCCTATAGAGTCTAGAGAAGTTTTAAAACAACTACACGAAGGGGAATGTGGGAATCACTCCGGAGGCAGATCATTAGCTCACAAAGCTCTGACTTAAGGCTACTTCTGGCCCTACATGGCAAGGGAAACAGAAGAATATTCCCGAAGATGTGACAAGTGCCAAATGTATGCCCCCCTTGTCCATCAGCCCCTAGCAGAAATGCACACCATGAGCAGCCCATGGCCATTCACCCAATGGGGAATGGACGTAGTAGGACCTCTACCACCAGCTGCGTCACAAAAAACGGAATGCCCTATTGGCTACTAATTATTTCACCAAATGGGTAGAGGCAGAAGCATATGCAAGTGTGACAAATGTCCAAGTGAAAAAGTTTATTCGGAATAATATAATATGCAGATTTGGAATCCTAAAATCCATCATTATGGATAATGGTTCAAATCTGAATAATCAGTACACTCAGTGTTTCTTTAACAAATACGGGATTAATTAAAAGATGTTGGCCGTATACCATTCACAAGGCAATGGGCAAGCAAAAATAACTAACAGAACAATCTTTGTCTGCATAAAAAGAAGCTTGAATATAAGAAGGGAAAGTGGTTGGATGAATTGCCAAATGTCCTATGGGCATACAGAACTACTCCGAGACGCCCTACAGGCAAAACTCCTTTATCTTTAGCTTACAGTACTGAAGCCGTAATCCCCACTGAAATGGTAGTACCTACCATTCGAAGCTTAGCTGGGGAGCAGAGATCAAATAATCAACTTCTGGAGCACAATCTAGATCTATTGGAAGAGAAAAGAGAAGCGGCTGCCATTCAACTAGCAGCCTATCAACAGAAGATAGCAAATAGCTACAACAAAAGAGTCAGAGGAAGAAGTTTTAATCCAAGAGACCTGGTGTTCCTAAAATTAGAAAAGTATGTCGGCAAATTAGAACCCAACTGGGAAGGCCCATACTGAATCTCAGATGTGATTAGAAAAGGAGCTTACAGATTCCAACACCTGGATGGCACTGAAATAGCCAAACCAAGGAATGTTGCCCAAGAATTGACTCTAGAAGGGGGTGAATAGAGTTAATGGCCAATTTTTACAAATTATAGAAATACAATTTCTAATCAATAATATAACCTATTGTGCAATAATCAATATATGAAATCAAGATATGAAAGTAAACAATTTATAGCACAATTGTAAAAGAGATAAGGGAAGAGAAATTGCAAACTATAACACGATAATTTTTGCGAGGTTTGGAAATTCCTACTCGTCGGCTCAAGATCCATCTTGAGACTTCCCAATCCAATATAGCTTCTCCTTATGGGTGGAGAGCAAACCTTGATTAGAAGTAACTTCTTGCTAAGAGAAAACCTCTCTTAATCTTTCTTTGGGTCACACCAACCCTTATAATATCCTTGCTAATAGACCACCCTCTTAGTTTTACATAGGCTACACCAGCCCTTACAATTTCTTTGCTAAGAGAAACTCTTCCTCTTAGGCTTATGGCAGATTTGTAAATAGAATTTGTAGTACAAGAAATCCTCTCAAGAACTGATACAAATCAAACCTCACAATAGAGTATATATGAAATCAAGTGAGGCTCAAGCTCTAAGTATGAAATGTATGAGAGATGATGAGGAAAATGCAGAACAAAAAACTCTGATGAAATACTAGAATAAAAGTTCAGCAAAGACTCACGAAATGCTCTTTGAAGTTCACTCTGATTCATCTATGGAAGCTTGTATATGAGATGAAGATCGATGTCTGAACAGAGGCTCTATGAGTGAGTAAAACCAGATCAAAAGCTCTGTATAATGGTAGAGCCAAAAGCTCTCTTTGATGCACTTGAATGAATGTTCTTGAATGCTCTCTCAAGTAGTATAATAGAGCAAAAACTCTATAAAGATTAAAACAAGAGCAAAGACCCTTTTATTCTTTACTGGAATCTCTTTGCAATGTAATATAATGTCTCTTAAAATGGCATTTTTTTTTTTTTTTTTGCAGACAAGCTCTCTGTATATATAAAGAAATTCGTAGCTCAATATAGTTGTTAGAAGTAGTTGGAGGAATTAAATGCAGAAAAATTGCCGTTGTAATTCAAATCCCTCAAAGGAGCCGACTCTTTGCAAAAGTGGAGGCGGCGCCATTAAAAAAATGGAGCAAGCTCTTTTTTGAAAGATTGTTCTACGAGCCAAGAAATGCTACTGGAGTTAAAGGAGCAGGCTCATTATTTTTGAGTGGAGGTGGCTCTTTTTCAAATGGAGGCGGCTCCAAAAAAATGGAGCAGGCTCATTTCTGAATGGAGGCGGCTCCATTAAAAGAATGGAGCAGGCTCCTTTTTTTGAATGGAGGCGGTTCCATTTTCCTTGAGAGAGCTGGCTCTATTTACATGAAGGCTGCTTCTAAATTTGGATTGGACAGAAAAGAGTGTATGACTTCAAATGGACATAACTTAGTCCATGAAACTCCAAATGAGTTGAAATTTAAGTCTAAATTTATTGCCTTGAAGTCAGCTTTTTAATCCAACTGGCCTTACTCAAAAATTCCAACCACAGAAGTAGTTATAGCCATTTTAGTACAACCTGGCCAGAAATTTAGCATACCAGAATCATATATTTTGTGAAGCTCATATCTCAGTCATTTTAAATTTAATTTAGGTGAAATTTGAGTCTAAACTCAAGAGATCAAAGTCAGCTTTCCAATGCCACTGGCCTTATATAAAAATTCCAACTACACAAAGAGTTATAGCATTTTTAGTACAGGCTGGTCTAAAATTTTTCTGGGCTGAAAATTGCTTCTTATGAGATATCCATCTTTCTAGCACCTAGGACTTTGATGAATGGTTCAATTTCATTCAAGGCCTGTTTTTAAGAGTCTAGGGACATATGAAGATGATAATTTTCAAGTGCATTGTGTCCTAGAGTCATTTACCAAATTTTGGCAACAAAGGCTTTAAAGATGAAAAATTAATTTCAATGCCTTTTCCTTTACTTTCTAGAGACCAAAATAAGTATAATGATTAATGTGCATGGTCCTAGAATTTCTAACTTAAAAAATGAATTCTTTCAAAGCTTATCAAGCTTGAACTAACTCTTTCTTAGCAAAGACTTCATATGACAATATATATAAATGAAGTTCCTAGTCTATTGCTAATGGTCATAGGAGCATATGAATGATGTTTGATATGCATGGTCCTATAATTTTGAGCTTCAAAATATATTCAAATATACTTTGACATTAAATCTTAAGCTCTCACCATCCTATCTACCTTTTTTTTTCATTCTTTGACCATGATCGTTTAGGCTTGATGAAGACTTGCTTTGTTTCTTTGAAATGCTTTGTGTGATCTTTGAAGTCCGAGTTTTTCTTTGATTTCTTGCAACTTTGAGGCTTCCTTGAATCCATAGCTTAAGTATTTGGAATGCTTGAAATGGATCTTATAGCCCAACATTGAGCATTGAATATTGATCAACTAAATATCACTCAATGAAAATATTAGTACTTAAACATTATTAGTGGTTTGTAATTATCAAAACATAAGATTGACCTTTAGATAAAATCCTTAGGCCAACAATCTCCCTTTTTTTAATGATGACAAAACGTTGATGTGTTTATAGTCAACGTGGAGTTGCATTAGAAAGAATGTTCCCCCTATCAATAAGCATATCTTGAAAATCATATCATGCTTGATTCTATAACAATTATTTTAAACAATTTGAAAGCATTTAAATTTCACAGACATTTTTAGAAGTCTCCCCCTATCAATATGCATCTATCAAGATATTAAAAGGTAATAGAATAGACACATAGCACATCAGTATAAGAACACATCTTTCTCCCCCTTTGTCATCTCAAAAAGGTGGGAGGATAAACTAGTTTCTCGCTATATTTTGAAATTGTAGTGCATGAGAAAAATAAAAGATTTAAACAAATAAGAAGAAATTTGAAGCAAATTTTCATTTTACATATATGGAAGCCATGGATAATTTTAGGGTTTGGACTAAAAATACACAAAGAACATTCAGAATGTAACCCCAATGAAAACACAATGTAAATTTCAAATCCCAAATTCATTTTGACTGAAGATTTATAGTAGCAATCCCAAAAATTTGTGCAAATGAAATAGCCCAGTTTAATGTGCACAAACAATCATAATTTTGAGTGCTAAGAAAATTCATACTTGAAACCCCCAACAACAGTTGTTATGTGACAAGGTCTAGGGTATGAAATTTATAAAATTAGCCTAGAAATGGAAACCCAAAATGGAATTAGAATAAAATCCATAATTCAGAGCACACAAAAAATATTTCTAGCTAAATTTCAATATTTGCAACACTATAGTCAAGAGGATTTGTTTAGAGGCAAATTCTGCATAGAAGAATGTTCATGAATCAAATTGATGAAGGTGAAAACTTCGACAACTTTAAGGAAGGCGTTATAAATTCCTATTCTTAATTTTCATGAAATGGCTCTTCCAAGAAGATTTCATCCTTGAGGATCTTAAGTGAGGCCTTATTTGATTTCTCATTATCTCAAGTCCATATAAACATTTTCAATTCTGAAAGCCTCATTTCATATATGCAAGAAGTGATACCAATAAAATGTAAATAAGCAATTAAAATCACAAAAGTATATAAATTCAGTAGAACCTTGCAATACACTGCCCAAATGGTATATGTAATGGATTGATAGATTAAACAAAAGACAAATGGTAGTTTCTGCATAAATACTAGAAATTTGGAATTTTCAAGAGGTAATGAAACCATAGATTAAGCAATTCTCATTAGAATGAGTCTTTTACATGTGAGAGAGAAAAGCTATAGTGAGTACAAAGGTTCAGTGAATGAAGGATTAAAGGTGATGAATTTAAAAAATTAATCACTGAAGGTTCATCTAAAAAGCTAGAACACGAGAACTTTAAAGGGAATTTGATGAAAGAAACTTACTTGTGAAGATGCCCAAGGAAGATAAAGGGACGCCATAGCCGAATTGCTCTCTGGAATTTGCAATTGATATGTCCAATAATGAGAATGCCAAGAGTATAAACGAGGGACATTCAAGATTGGAGCAGGCTCAATTTTATATGGAGTCGGCTCTATTTTTCCATTAGAGGCGGCTCAACATTGGATAGAGCTGGCTCTTTGCCATCATTGAAGAGATCCCGAGAGGAGGCTTTGTAAGCAAGCATATGTGCCCTCAGAATTTGAAACCCCAATAATGATATATATACTCAAGCTTCAATTGCACTGCCACTTGTCACTTTGTGTTTTCAATTATCATGTTAAGTGTTAAGAAACTTTTCACACAGCATCATTGAACCAACCCGCAACATCTCTTTCAATATTCTTTTCTGCTCAAAGATATGACTGTATATTAAAGCTCGATCAAAATTGAAACTTGCTTAGATTGAGATTCACTTGGACGAACTGCGAAGCTTGCTGGAATCAATGATTTCTTCGTTCCGAGATCAATGGAAACTTCATCGGACTGAAATTGCTGCTTGTTTGGGTTCGCTGGACTGAGACGCCGCTGAGTATCTCGCCAAAATGATTTTTCAACTTGCTGGATTTGATTGAAGCTTGCTAGAACTGCTATGGATCTTGACTGGACTGATATACATACTGGACCAAATTATGTTCTCTATTTTGTTCAATGTTGTATATCTGAACTCTCCTTCGGTTTTGTTCTGATTTGACTGTTGCTGATTTCTGTTATCTAAATCAAGGCTTGGAGATCGCTGGTATCAATGGTGACATACCTAATTAAGTTCACCGGACTAGAACAAATTAAAACTGATGTTCGCCTCATTTGGAATATGCTGCTGTACTGTAGGCTTCTTCTACTTGTTAGTGCTAGCTCGGAGCTTTGCCAGAATAGTTGATTGCTGTAACATCTTCATCGGACTGAAATACTCAGTTCTAAAGTAGAGGGAAGCTTGCCGGAGGTTGTGGATGATGTAAGTTGTGGACAGAGCTGCTGTAGCTTTCGATTTGGTCTTTGAACCTGGACATGAGTACGCCGGAAGTATATGGTCTGAACTAGAGCACCGGACTTGTTGGATCTGTTCATTGTAGTTCTCCGGAGATGGGTTCTTCAATAAAGTGTCACCTATTGATCTTCACGGAGCTTTGGCCAAAAATGGGTCTTACATTATTGCTCCAATTTTGTCTGCAATCGAGCTCACTCTTGGGTCTTCAATGGAGTTCACTGTTTTGGTCTTCAATAGATGAACATCACATGATATCTCAAATTCTCAATGAAGCACATACCCAAAAGCTCTCTCTGATAATCTCTTTTGCTCCTCTCTTTTTATTGAGCCGGCTCATGCATGAATGGGGCCGGCTCTTGCTCGGTCTTTAGAAGATCTCGAGAGCAAGAGATTGTATGTAGAGAGATCCTGAGAGCAGCAGTTTTTGAAAGCACTAATGGAGCCGGCTCTACATGTTTTTAGAGGCGGCTCTTCCTATTCCTAGAGGCGGCTCAACATCAATTGGAGCCTGCTCTCTCTTATTTTATGAACTTTCCATGGAGATGCCGAGAGCATAGACATTGAAACCATCTGTGGAGCTGGCTCTGCTTTGTGTAGAGATGGCTTTTTTTCTGAATGGAGCTTGCTCTGCTGCTGCTTACTTCACTTAAATAATTCCTCTTCTGAGGACATTTCAATTTCCTTTCTAAGCAAGCAAAGTCTATCTTCTTATTTAAGATGTATCATTCTAAGCGTAATTTACAAGTAATTCATGTGAATGTAATGCATGAAAAATAATTTTTCAATCCAAAAAAAAAAAATCATGCATTAAAAATAGTTTGCATAATTGATGAATACTTGAATTATAATAAAAGAAAATTTTCACAATATATGAATGATTTCAACAAACCATGAATTAAGCAATTCACAGTATGGAAAGATTGTGTGGAGCTTTACCAATTACCTAGCCCTTGGGTTTGTTCCCAAGTGTGATGCTTCCTTCCTAATCCTTAATTGAAGAAGATGTCATCAAGTAACCCTACAAGGAAAGGTTACAAATTCTCCTTTTGGTACCCAAATTTTCTTGGTTCCATATGAGTTAGGTAATGGAGCATAAGTTCCTTTTGGAACCCAAATTTTCTTGGACCTCAACTTCTTTCTAAATAGACAATTATGAATCTTATGTCCTAATCTTTTACAATAATTGCATTTAGAAGATTGGGTACCATTCTTGACAAAATGATCATACAAATGATTTCTTCTTCTTAACAAGCATGCATATTTAGTATGAGGATCATATCTTATCTCATTTTTGAAATAGACAACTCTTTGATTTCCAAGCATAAGACTTAAGTTCTCTTTTCCTTTGGTTGTCTTTGCTAGAGTGTCATTTTGATCATCAATGACTTTCTTTGAAAATTTATACTCGGAAACATAATCAATTGATGGTGGCTCTATAGATAGTACATTATTCTTTTCCTTTTTCAAGGATTCGTTTTCAAGTTGGATCTTTTGTAATTCTTACACAAGATAATGGTTTTTCATTTTCAAAGAATCATTTTCCATTTGGACTTTTTCATGTCTTTGAGAGAGATTGTGATTTTCCTTTTTAAGAGAAGAACATTTCACAGTCATTTTTTTCTAGCACACCATGTAACTCTTTAAACGCATCAAGTAATTCATTATGTACATCAACTAGTTCATTATAAGAGGCTTCTATATCAAAAAATTCATGATTAGAATTTACCTCATCTTTATCGGCCATGAGACAAAGTTTGTCCAACTCTTTAATGTCACTTGCTTCTTTGCTAGAAGCTTGGAGAGATATACTCTTCTTTTGAGTTGCTTTATTTTCTTCACTATAGGAAGAAGAGTAAGTTCTACTAAGAAAATTCAAATGATTAGAAATGTTAGTAGAACTAGAATACATCCCACTAACTAATTCATTTTCATTTATGATGGAAGCTACATCTTTTTCAATAAGCATAGGCATATATGATTCCTCACCATTAATTGATCCTTCATAGGCTAATTCAAGTGAGTTCCAAATTTCTTTAGCCGTTTTACAAAAGATAATCTTATTGAATTCATTTTTTCTTAATGCACAATAAAGATGGCATATGGCTAAAGTATTGCATTATATTAATCTATGATCATTTTCATCCCATTCACCTTTTAATTTAGGAATTTCATTCCCTTCAATAACTTTGGTTGGGATATGACCACCATTTTCTATAACTTTCTATAAATCAATATCAATACTTTTTAAGAAGATCCTCATTCTAATTTTCTAATAAATATAATCATTTCCATCAAAATAAGGAGGTTTATCAATGGGATAACCTTCTAAGTGTGTGATACTACTATTATTGGCCATGATCGTACTCTAAGACGGTTAAGTCATTTAATAGAGTTTAGGCTCTGATACCAATTATTGCCCAAGAATTGACTCTAGAGGGGGGTGAATAGAGTCAATGGCCAATTTTTTCAAATTATAGAAAAACAATTTCTAATTAATAATATAACCTATTGTGTAATAATCAACATATGAAATCAAGATATGAAAGTAAACAATTTATACCACAATTGTAAAAGAGAAAAGGGAAGAAAAATTGCAAACTATAACACGACGATTTTTGCGAGGTTCGGAAACTCCTACTCCTCGGCTCAAGATCCCTCTTGAGACTTCCCAATCCAATATAGCTTCGCCTTATGGGTGGAGAGCAAATCTTGATTAGAAGTAACTTCTTGCTAAGAGAAAACCTCTCTTAGTCTTCCTTTGGGTCACACCAACCCTTATAATATCCTTACTAAGAGACCACCCTCTTAGTTTTACATAGGCCACACCAGCCCTTACAATTTCTTTGCTAAGAGAAACTCTTCCTCTTAGGCTTACAGCAGATTTGTAAATAGAATTTGTAGTACAAGAAATCCTCTCAAGAACTGATACAAATCAAACCTCACAATAGAGTATATATGAAATCAAGTGAAGCTCAAACTCTAAGTATGAAATGTATGAGAGATGATGAGGAAAATACAGAACAAAAAGCTCTGATGAAATACTAGAATAAAATTTTAGCAAAGACTCACGAAATGCTCTTTGAAGTTCACTCTGATTCAGCTATGGAAGCTTGTATATGAGATGAAGATCGATGTCTGAACAGAGGCTCTATGAGTGAGTAAAACCAGAACAAAAGCTTTGTATAATGGTAGAGCTAAAAGCTCTCTTTGATGCACTTGAATGAATGTTCTTGAATGCTTTCTCAAGTAGTATAATAGAGCAAAAACTCTATGAAGATTAAAACAAGAGCAAAAGCCCTTTTAATCTTTACCGGAATCTCTCAAGATAGAATAAAAGTGAAATGAGAGAGATGAAGAGAAGATAAGAACAAAAGCTCTCTTTGCAATGTAATATAATGTCTTTTAAAATGGTGTTTTTTTTTCGCAGACAAGCCCTCTATATATATAAAGAAATTTGTAGCTCAATATAGCTGTTAGAAGTAGTTGGAGGAATTAAATGCAGAAAAATTGCCGTTGTAATTCAAATCCCTCAAAGGAGCCGGCTCTTTGCAAAAGTGGAGGCGGCTCTTTTTCAAATGGAGGCGGCTCCATTAAAAAAAAGGGAGCAGGCTCTTTTTTGAAAGATTGTTCTACAAGCCAAGAAATGCTACTGGAGTGAAAGGAGCAGGCTCATTATTTTTCAGTGGTGGCGGCTCTTTTTCAAATGGAGGGCTCCAAAAAAATGGAGCAGACTCATTTCTGAATGGAGGCGGCTCCATTAAAAGAATGGAGCAGGCTCCTTTTTTTGAATGGAGGCGGCTCCATTTGCCTTGAGAGAGCTGGCTTTATTTACATAAAGGCTGCTTCTAAATTTGGATTGGACAGAAAAGAGCATATGACTTCAAATGGACATAACTTAGTCCATGAAACTCCAAATGAGGTGAAATTTAAGTCTAAATTTATTGCCTTGAAGTCAGCTTTCTAATCCAACTAGCCTTACTCAAAAATTCCAACCACAGAAGTAGTTATAGCCATTTTAATGCAACCTGGTCAGAAATTTCGCATACTAGAATCATGTATTTTGTGAAGCTCATATCTCAGTCATTTTAAATCCAATTTAGGTGAAATTTGAGTCTAAACCTAAGAGCTCGAAGTCAACTTTCCAATGCTACTGGCCTTACATAAAAATTCCAACTACACAAATATTTATAGCATTTTTAGTACAAGTTGGTCTAAAATTTTTCTGGGCTGAAAATTGCTTCTTATGAAATATCCATCTTTCTAGCACCTAGGACTTTGATGAATGGTTCAATTTCGTTCAAGGCCTATTTCCAAGAGTCTAGGGACATATGAAGATGATAATTTTCAAGTGCATTGTGTCCTAGAGTCATTTACCAAATTTTGGCAACAAAGGCTTTAAAGATGAAAAATTAATTTCAATGCCTTTTCCTATACTTTCTAGAGACCAAAATAAGTATAATGATTAATGTGCATGGTCCTAGAATTTCTAACTTAAAAAATGAGTTTTTTCAAAGCTTATCAAGCTTGAACTAACTCTTTCTTAGCAAAGACTTCATATGGCAATATATATAAATGAAGTTCCTAGTCTATTGCTAATGGTCATAGGAGCATATGAATGATGGATGATATGCATGGTCGTATAATTTTGAACTTCAAAATATATTCAAATATACTTTGACATCAAATCTTAAGCTCTCACCATCCTATCTACCTTTTCTTCATTCTTTGACCATGATCGTTTAGGCTTGATGAAGACTTGCTTTGTTTCTTTGAAATGCTTTGTGTGATCTTTGAAGTCCGAGTTTTTCTTTGATTTCTTACAACTTTGAGGCTTCCTTGAATCCATAGCTTGAGTATTTGGAATGCTTGGAATGGATCTTATAGCCCAACATTGAGGATTGAATATTGATCAACTAAATATCACTCAATGAAAATATTAGTACTTAAACATCATTAATGGTTTGTAATCATCAAAACATAAGATTGACCTTTAGATAAAATCCTTAGGCCAACAAGGAATGCAATGAATTTGAAAATGTACTTTCAATAAAGTAATCGTACAATTTTTTTCAGTACTTTACTTTTGTGCACGAATAAAGTTGCCATTTATCTTTTTTGAAAATCCCATATCGGATTAAAACAAAAATTTTAATTGTTATTTAAGATAAAATGACATAAAATCTAAACAGTGGAGTGGACCTCTTGATAGTAGGCGACCCAAAATGGACCCCTATCAGGGGTCTCCACTTCACACTTTTTAATCTTATTATAGAAAGATAAAACTTCTTCACCCATAAGAAACGATGTCCCACATCGCTTGAGAGATATACTTCTAAGCTTTTCTTATAAGATTACTTGATTTACTTACATATCAGTGAGTGGGACCCGTTGACAATAGGAACCCATTTACAACATCTAAATACCACATTGTCAAAGGTCTTCACACACTCTCCACATCTATTTTAAACGAAAAGATGTTTCCCTGTTCTTACAACTCAGGGTCCCACATCGACTAAAAAGGAAAAGATTTCTTTATTATTAAAATATGACCCATTGGGTATAAAATCAGCAGGTGAGGGTCCTGAATTATGAGACCCATGGATAGTTATAGCCCATTATCGGGGGGTCCATAATTCAGAACCTTCCCCGCTTTCTTTTGGGATAAATAATTTCCTTTTAAATCAGTATCCCTCTCTGAATAAAAAAGAAATATTTTCTGTGTTGATAAAGCAAAATCATTTGGTTTCAGTATCGGCGGCTCAACTTTCTTAAAAATGAAGACCCGTTACGACCCATTGTTAAATGGATAAACTTGTTTTGACCACGAAGGCCCAATAAAAGGGGCCAACCCACATCAAAACACTCTTATTGGACCTTCAAAAGGCCCATCATTAATAAATATATATATATGTGTGTGTGTGTATAAATATACACATAGGTGAAAGCCCCAAGAACTGAACGCTCGATCAGATTTGATCAAAAAATTAATCAAGTCCAAAAAAGCCGAACGGTCATAGGAACCGATCGCAAAAAATAGGCGAAGGCCCCAAGAGCCGAATGCCCGATTAGATTTGATCAGAAAAATGATCAAGTCCAAAAAGCCGAACGGTCACAAGAATCGATTGCAAAAAACAGGTGAAAGCCCCAAGAGCCAAACGCCCGATAAGATTTGATCAAGTCCAAAAAAGCCGAACGGTCACAAGAACCGATTTTAATCATATATTGGTTGCATAGTATGATCAGGTATATATCTGATTTCTATTATGCTTATTTCTGGATGTATTTGATGTTAATATTATAATTGTTGCATCATTTATGGATCATATGCATTATATGCACCAGTATGAGATGGTGGCATATTAGTGACGGATTAACTAAAAACGTTAAATCCTACCTATTCATGTATAACAGAATGGATTAACTAAAATGTTAAATCCTACATATTTTCATGCCAGGTCAACTGAATCAGTTGAATGACATACTGGATGCTTATTTTATGTTATGGATTATGATTGATTATATATATATATATATATATATATATATATATGGTTATGAGTCATGATATGAGCTTGAGTCTCAGGATTATAGTTAGGGTGCGTATATTGCCAGGGATGTGTAGCTAGATATAGTTTAGTTATGTACCTTGGTAGGTATAGGTATTCATGCCCACTATATGTGCGTTTTGCATGTTACCTACTATTCAGGTTGAGACAACTCTATAATCTAGTGAGGTTCCTTTAGTGTGTATTTATATATATATATATATATATATATATACGGACTACTTAGTTATTATTGGATTGACTAGGATGTATACGTGTATCGGGTCTTTGTTTGGATTGTAATAGAGTAGAATTTGTTCGTGGTCTTGACCCACTATTATTTTTTTAGGTGTTCGACAGTTCCAGTTTTAGAGCTTGTTCGTGCTGAGCAGAGATAGTCATTCACTCTTTCGACTGCGTAGGACTTTTCTTCACGTTTTAATTTTGGATTTTATTTCAGTTTAGTTATTTTCAGTTGGGATATTATTAGGGGTCCACTAGATGGATTCCCGAGTTGTAATAATATCAAAAATTTTGGATATTTTATACTGGAGGAATTAATTAATTAAGTATTTCATGGATTTATTATTTAGTTTTCTTTCAGTTTAATTATTCTTTATTCTTTATTTCTTTTTGTATTCAATGTTTGTTTAAATATTAATTATTTTATATCTTTTGGTTCTATGCTCGGACTTGATCACCTATGGCTCTAGAATCGAGGGGTATCACAAACATGGTCTTGTGATGAGAAATAAATCTAGATTGGTTGCACAAGGATACACTTAAGTTGAAGGAATTGATTTTAATGAGACTTTTGCACTTGTTGCTAGACTTGAGTCTATTCGACTTCTTTTTGCTCTTGCATGTCACTTTAAATATAAATTGTTTCAAATGGATGTGAAAAGTGCTTTTCTAAATGGTATTTCGCAAGAAGAAGTTTATGTAGTATAACCAAAAGGTTTCATTGATCTACATAATCCTGATTTTGTGTTTCATCTTAAAAAGGTTCTTTATGGTTTAAAACAAGCACCTAAAGCATAGTATGAGAAGTTAACTTCTTATTTAATGCATAAGGGCTTCAGAAGAGGAGGAGCAGATAAAACATTGTTTATTTTCATGAAAGGAAACGATTTTCTTATTGCTCAAATATATGTGGATGATATTATTTTTGGTGCTACTTGTAATAACCTTGTTCATAATTTTTCTAAAGATATGAGTAATACTTTTGAAATGAGTGTGGTTGGTGAACTGACTTTCTTTTTAGGTCTCCAAGTGAAACAATTTGATGATGGGATTTTCATATCTCAATCAAAATATGTAAAGGAGTTAGTTATGAAATTTGGTATGAAAGATTCAAAGCATGTGCAAACTCCTATCAGTACTTCATCCAAATTGGATAGAGACTTTGATCCTAACAAGGTTGATCATTTCTTGTATAGGAGTATGATTGGTAATTTGTCGTATTTGGTAGCAACTAGGCCAGATATTTCATTTAGTGTAGGTGTTTGTGCTAGGTATCTAGCTAATCCTAGAGAACAATATGTTTTTGCAGTCAAGCGAATTATTCGATATGTCAATAGTACATTGAATTATGGATTGCGTTATTATTCTGAATATAACTCTGAGATTGCAGGCTATTCTGATGCTGATTGGGCTGGTAACAAGGATGATAGAAAATGTACTTTAGGTGGTTGTTTCTATGCTGGTACTAATTTTGTTTCATGGTATAGCAAGAAACAAAATTACATACCTTTATCATTTTGTGAGGCTGAATACATTGCTACTGGAAATCATTGCACACAATTGCTTTGGATGAAATAGATGCTTCTGGATTATGGAGTTGATCAAGGTACTATTGCTATCTTTTGTGATAATACTAGTACAATTAATATTTTAAATAATCCAGTTTTGCATTCTAGGACTAAGCACATTGACATTCGACATCACTTTCTTAGGGAACTTGTTGAACAAAATGTCATGTCTTTGGAAAAAAGTGCATACAGATCAGAATTTGACTGATATTCTCACTAAACCATTAGATGCTCCTAAGTTTTCTCATTTTAGGAAATCTATTGGTATCTGTTATCTCGATTAGATGCATTGCAAAGTCATAGTCTAGAAAGAATTTTCATGCATATCTTAGGTGTCCAGATTATGTTTTTAGGAAGTTAAACAAACCATATTAATTGAGTATGTTGAACACAAGGAGTTTAATGACACATGGATTATCTGTGAAAAACATATAATGGCTATGAATTGATGAAATTGGTTTTGCTTCCTTATTTTGTATAGTAAATGAATCATTGATAGTACATTTACTTGAGATATCATTGTTTTAGTCAAAGATAATGTTGACATGATTGATCATTGTCCTGAAATTTAAACTTAATTTATGTGTTTTAGACCAAAAGAGTGAAAGGAAAATAAAATTGAAAAAAAAAAATAGCTTGGAATGAAAAGTGTTCAATAAAGAAAGAAAAATATTTGTTGTTTTGAAAATGGTGAGATGGAAAGGTTACTTTTGAGAATTGTCCGAAGCTACCTTGACTCGAAACAAATGGGAATAAGGGAAAGAGCTGGCTGCTCATAAGCGTGAAAGCTGCCAATGTGCAAAAAGAAAAATGGAGCACAAAGAGAGAAAAAAAAAATGTCTTTTGCACATGTTGATTGTTTCATTTCTAAGGATATGTAACATCATTGATTTATTATCTGAAATCTAAACAGTTGGCAGATCATATGTTTTTGGAACTTGATGGTGATTTTACTGCACTTAATAAGTTTGTGGAATTGAAAAGAATTGATCTTGGTTATTTCTGTTGATACATATAGTGTTGTGGAGTCTACGTTCTCATTGATTTAAATTTAGAAAATTTATATGGTTGGTTGCTTCTTACTTCTAGGATTTTTCTTCCTTGAGACCCTTGTTAATTTGTGACCAAAGGGGGAGAAAGTTGTTAGTCTTATCATTCAGGGGGAGAAAAATTCTTTGTATTAAGGGGGAGAAGAACCATTGATCATTGCATGTGTTTACATTGCGTTGATATTCAGGCATTAAAATTTGTTATTTTATGCTTGTGTTTATTTTCTTGATTAAGCTTCACGGGTAGTTGTGTTTGAGCTAATGTGCAGATTATAGGTTGTTACATGTGCTAAAACTTCATAAGGTTTAAGAAAATTTCCGTGGTTTATTTCCTTTAACAATTATTGTAATTTACCTTCCTGCTTGGGTAGATTGCTGAATTATTTTTAGGGTTTTGTCACGAAATTGCCAAAGGGGGAGATTGTGAGATATATATGTTTTGTAATTGGCTAATTTTGTTGTCAAAATAAGTCCGATCGAGTTTTAATTTTTCGGTTCAAAATATCGAAGATTAAAGATCGGATACGGATTTGAAGAAGTTCAAGTGTTCATGTTATACTACACTCCAAGATGATGAGAACAATGCTCTAAGAAGTTTTGAGAGGTAGTAAGAACATTTAGGAAGGGTTTTGAAAGGTTTTAAATAAGATTTTACATTCTGTCTATCATGAATTAGTTCAAGATTTATCGATTAGGTTCAACTTTAGCAAAGTGGGAATTTTTCAAGACTGGTCATCTTGAAACAGTTTAAAGGGGCTGAACTGGTTCAAGGATCAAAGAGAGGAATTTCAAAAATGCTCTGGTAAACTTGAACCAGTTCAACCCCTCTGAACCGATTTAAGAAGTCATGGTAGCAGATGGTTTTTAGTTTCCTTTTTGTTGTTTGATTCCTTTTTGATCTCAACTTCTTTCCAAGTCCTATGCACGAAATTTTTCATATTTTCTGAGGGATTAGGACTTTCTAAGCTCTTTATAAACCTTGTTAGTCTTCTAGGTTTATTCACGGCTTTAGGGAAAATCAACTCTATATTTTGAGAAAAGCCTTTTAGAGAGAGAAAATTCAGAAAATCAAATCTGATTGTTATGAATTTATTTATGAGAGTATACACATATATTCATGAGTGATTTAGTAGTGTTGTTCTCTATCTCATCGGAATTGGAGCTATTTTGAAGATTCAGATATTTCGTATGAAGAGCATGATTTAATTTTTCTACCTCGAGTTCAGATCTTGAAGAACAGAAGTAAAAGCGATCATACTTTGAAAAGGTTGGAGCATTCAAGGAGTGTTGTCTGATCTACCTGCTACTCTTCTACAATTATCAAGTATAAGCCTGAAGTCAAGTTGCTGTTGGATGGGGAGTCGCAAAGCTAGGGGATTGTCAGCAATTAGTGTTTGGTAGAACAATAGGGTGTGAGTCAGAGTAAAAGTTCATTGTACTTTGTTTCAAATATAGTGGATTAGTTTATTTTGGACTGAATAGTCCACGAGGTTTTTCCCATGCAAACAGTTGACATATTTTATCAACTGGGGTTTCCTCGCTAAAAATCTAGGTGCAATCTCTCTGAACTTTTACTTACTTTACTTTACAGTATTTAAATTTGTAATTGTGGATGTTTAAATTTAAGATATTGCTTAAGTAATTTAATTAATCAGAAATTGAGCAAGTTGACCTAATAATCAGATTTAGGTTATTAAAGGAGTTAATCACAATTAAAATCAACTAAGTGTCTCTGCACCCCGCGTAACTCTATTTTCACAATTTGGTATCAGAGCGGGATACTCGATATATAGAGTAAATCATATTTGTTGATTTATTATTGATTTTTGCATCATGTCTGAAAATTCATGTGTTGATGTGTTGTCTTTACTTCCTGTTTTTGATTTTGTCACAAGCATGCAAATTGAGTGGTCCAAGTTTAAAAAGGATTTTGAAATTTTATTAGAGAAATTGAATCTTGCGGAACTTAATAGAGATATTTATAAGTTAGAAGTTTCTGTCTCTAATAAGAATTTGGAAGAAATTGGCCATAAAAATTTGAATCTTCTTCATACGATTGATTTTCTGAAAAAAGAACTTAAGAAGGTAAATTTGTTTAATAAATCACTGGAACTTAAAATTGATAATTTGAGTAGTGAATTTGTTAAATCAAAACAGACTTTTCAGAAAGTTGATATTGACACTTGCAAAATTGATAAGTTGAAAGGAGTGGTTAAGAATGTTAGGAGTAACAAAGATTTAGCATCAATTTCAAAGGATTTGTATTTTCAGAAATCTAAAGATGTTTCTGTGAAAGTTGAAACCAAACCTTGTGTTATTTCTAATTTTTCTAAACTTATTTAAATAGGATTCTGTCAAGTTAAAATTAGTTATTAAGAATGTTAGGAAGTTTTAAATAGAACAGGAAATTGGAATCTTAAACTGTATAAGCAGTTGGTATCAGTAGCTAAATGTGGAACCGGTTCCTAAAAAAAAGAACTGAATTCTTTGAAGCTAAGGTTCTTGAACCGGTTCCCAAGCTTGGTATCGATTCGCAGTTGACAGAATCCTGAAGAATGTTTGAAAAACTTGGAAAGAATTATGTTTTGGTAACTTGAAAACATACCATTTAGGTATAGTGTATTAAATGGGAAACAATTTCCTAAAGTGTTCTTTTCTTTCTCGACTATCTCAACTTATCATCTTTGAACAATTTTCCAATTCCGCAGCAGATTTCAATCTTGATATTGTAACTTGAAATTATAACTCGATTAGATTTGTTTTGACATCAAAATTTGCCAATTTTAAAAATTATATCTCACAATCTCCCCCTTTGACAGTTTCGTGACAAACCCTAAAAACAAATATAATCTACCTAGGCAGAAAATAATAGATTACAATTTGTCAAGGACACGTAAATTTTCTTCTATATTCTCTTCTTCTCTTGGACAAAATTTTACCTAATTTCCTGCACATGTATCAAGCAAAACTACCAGTGAAAGTTTAATGAAATAATTTATAAAAACTCCCCTTTAATAAATTATTCAATTTTTCAAATTTTCTCCCGCTTAATTAATCATTGTTCTCCCCCTTTTTGGAACAAATTGTCAAAGTAATTAAGATTTATCAGAGCAGGGAATATAGAAGACAAACAGTTAATTTAGTCAAACATGCCACTAAACCAAAAAAATAATATCCAAAAATAATATGTCATGACAATGTAAACTGAACAAAAATATGTTCATGTATGATCAGAAAGTCAAGATCAATATCTCCTTAAAAAAGAACAGTAGTAATCAGAATATCATCATCATCACCACCACCACTACTACCACCATCCTCATCATCATCTGTCTCATCATCATCATCATTAACAGGTCTAGGTGCTTGCTTTTAAACCATAAAGAACCTTTTTAAGATGAAAAACATAATCAGGATTATGTGGATTAATAAAACCATTTGGTTGTGTTACATAAACTTCTTCTTGCAAAATACCATTAAGAAAAATATTTTTTACATCCATTTGAAACAATTTGAATCTAAAGTGACATGCAAGAGCAAAAAGAAGACAAATAGACTCAAGCCTAGCAACAGGTGCAAAAGTTTCACCAAAATCATTTCCTTCAACTTGAGTATATCCTTGTGCACCTAACTTAGCTTTATTTCGCATCACAAGACCATGTTCATCAAGTTTATTTTTAAAAATCCATTTGGTCCCTATGATGTTAACATCACTAGGCCGAGGCACCAATTCTCAAACATCGTTTTTCACAAATTGAAGCAACTCTTCTTGCGTAGTCATAAGCCAATCAAAACTTTGAAGAGTTTCATCAACATTCTTTGGTTCAAACTGAGCCATATGACATGAGTGTCCTGTATCATCTACAATGCATGAATGTCCAAACTGATCACTACGAACTGTACTCCTAGTACCCTGTCTATCCCATAGGCCTATTACATTGTTAATTGGATGACTCGATCGAACCCTAGAACTACCAGATGTGGGAATGTCTAAAGAATGTGAAGGAATTCCTATAGGTTCATCAGTGGTGACTTCATATTCCTCATCAACATCCTCTACACCTTCTCTACTTAAATTCTCAACTCTTTCTTCCTTATGAACTGTGGTTCTTTTCTGTTTCCTACAATTTCAAAATTTATCTCCTCCTCATCAAGTTAAGTAGATATTAAATTAGACATTGTATCATCAAACACTACATTAATTGACTCCATAACAACATTGGTTCTAAGATTAAAAGCCCTATAAGTCCTAATTATTTATAAATACCCCAAAATCACACCTTCATCATTCCCAGAGTCAATTTTTTCCAAGTGTTCCCTATCTCTAAGGATATAATATTTACTTCCAAAAATGTTAAAGTATTTAATAGTGGGCTTTCTATCATACCACAATTCATATGAAGTCTTTTTAGTTCCAGGCCTAAGATATACTCTATTTAAGATATGACAAGCAGTACGTGCTAACTCAGCCCAAAAGTGATTAGCAATTTTATTCTCATGAAGTATAGTACGAGCCATACCTGATATTGTCCTATTTTTCCTTTCCATTACACCATTCTGTTTTGGTGCTGAAAATTCATGCTTAATGCCAAACTTATCACAATATTTAATAAACTCTATAGGTTCGAATTCACCTTCATTATCGCTCCTAATCCGAGTAATTCGATACCCATTCTCATTTTGAATTAGTTGGCAAATAGACCTAAAATTTACAATAGTATCAGATTTTTCTCACAAAAAGATAATCAATGTAAATCTAGAATAATCATTAACCATAACAAGCAAATATCTTTTTTCTCCAATGCTATCAGGTGTTATGAGACCCATCAAGTCCATACGTATCAATTTTAAAGGTCTAGTAGTGACTTTATGATAAAGTCTCTTATGTGACACTCTAGTTTTGTAATGTCCCGGATTTTTTTTCTGAATTTTTTATTATTATTTTATTTAATTAATTATTCTTCTTGCATAGTTTTACGCGCCGTGTGGGACCCAGTATATTTTATTCCATCATTATTTATTTTGGGTCATTGAGGTGTTATATATATATATTTGTGTGGATGAATTAATCGGAAATGATATTTTTTGGGACATGCTTGGTATTGTTTAAATGGGGAAAGGGCATTGTGGGCATTATATATATATATATATGGTGGGTAAGTGGAATGAGATATTTTAGGGATAAGTTAGGTATAACATTGAAAGTGGACGGGCAAAAAAGTAAACTAGGCTAAATTTCTAATCACCCACATGGTGACACTTGGTACCATGTGGACCAAGGGTTCAAATGATGGATCAATTCATCATCTCCTTTTCCTCACTCTCGACAGAACACACTTTCTCTCTACAAAAATTCTTTTTCTCTCTACATTTTTGTACACAAGCTTGCAATCCAATTTTGGGGGGGTTTAGGGTGAGATTCGTGACGAATGCAAGAAGAAGAAATTATTCAACTTGACGAGGGCTATCTTTTGAGACTGATCTTGCTAGGGTTTGGTGGAACTCGAATTTAGGGATTTCTTAAGGCCTTGTTTGGCTAGCTTCCTTGAGGTAGGGGGTTTAACCAATTATACTTTGCCTTCTTTTTGAGTTCTGTCTTGATTTCATGAAAAACATGATCTATATGCTTATGTGATGTTGATTATATATTTAAATGAAAATTGTTTAGAAGCATGCTATGTGTATAAGTATTTTCTTGAGAGCATGTTTGTGAAAATGTTAAGTATGTGTTTATGTGATGAAAGCATGTTCAAGGATGATGTTGGTTGTATTATATACATACTTGGTTGCAAAGTTGTTTAAAAAGCATACTTTGTTTTAAATTATTTTTATGAGATTACATATATATACATGATGGTGATGAGTATGTATGGCGAAATTGATAGAGTTACAATCATGTATGTGTTGATTTCTTTCATACATGATTTTATTCATGGCATGGGCATGGTAAGGGAAGTGAGATGAAATTATTTTACAAATTGTGTAGAAATGGTTTTTGTGAAAAAAACCGAGTTTCGCGAGCCCGGGGCTAATTCAACTTAGAAGGAGCACGTGTCGGATATTAGATGTGAAAAAAGTTAATACTAGGCCCAAATGGTTGCCTGATGTGGTACCAGGGATAGTTATCGATCTCGCCTCGGTAAAGTCGATTAGTAATTTTTCGGTGTGTGTTGTGTTGGGCCGGGACTATTGTCGGAAAGGTATTGGATTTCATGGAGTATTAGCATTTATGACAATGTTTGATTATGTGATGATGATGATATTTTAAAATGAATGGTGTGGATTATGATTTTGAGAATTCCCTAAGTATGATCCTGACTTCTTTTTCTCATTCTTTGGTTGTTGACTCAAGGGAGTCCAAAGCCGGTGTTTTAGGCATTTCCTACTGAGCTGTTGAGCTCACACCTTATTTATTATTTTCAGGACATGGCGAGGACGTTGTAGAAGACACACCCCCGTAAGCTTAGAAGTAGAGTGATAGACTTTTGACATCTTTTGTATTAGATTGGTATAAACAATGATTGTATGTGAATGACTATATTCTTTTGTGAGCTTTAAGTGAAGCATTTGTAATCATGGCATTGGAGGCCTTATTATTTTGTAAAATTATTCATTTGGTTTAAATCGTTTTATTTTTGGGATATGTACGAATTAAATGATGAAGGTTTAAAAATCCTTAAATGATGATTCATGTTCATGTTGGAGATTTAACGCGTTGTTGGTGAATTAGATGATGTCGTGGGATTTAATTTCACGGTCACACACGTTAGTGACGTTGGAACAGTGCAAAAGGGCATGTTTTCATTGATCATGTAGTTTTTGGGCACCTTCTAACCGATTAGATAACCTTGCAATAGTGTTGTAACCGTTTAGTCATTTATCATTGCACACAAATCCTTGAAGTGTGCGCACAGATGAACAAGTGTGCGTACAAATGGGGCAAGTGTGCGTACAGTTTGGGTTTTGGGTTTTTGCACAATAACTGGAATGTCATATTATCGATAGGATAACCAAAGTGTGCGCACATATGGTCATCTGTACGTATAGATCCACCACGTGTGGGCACAAATGGTCCAATATTGACTGTTTGAACCCAATTTTCTGTATAATTACATATTTGACCCCAGATTTCAGTCAAAGCACAGAATGACCCAAGAAAATGACAGAATTACCCCTAAAGGGTATGAATGTTATATTTTTACCAATAACTGACTATTTTGCCCCTAAGGGCTTTTATATCACTATTTGACCACGGTAAAGGTCTATTTTACCCTTTTAGGTTCTATATTATTAATTGACCACATAAGATGACTATTATACCCTTATGAACCCTAGAAGCATTAGAATAACGTGGAATGACCATGAGACCCCCGGATCTCATTTTAATCATTGGATGATTTTAGTAAATGGCGATTTTACTCTTAATAGACCTTAAAGTATTAAATTAATGTGAAATGACCATAGTACCCTTGTGTGACCTCAGGATCGGGTAAGGATCTGGTTAGAAACCCGGATCTCCGGGTTTGGGTCGTTACAAGTTTATTTTCCTAATTAACATGGACCATATATTTCATTCTTAGGTATTTTCAATTTAGGCAAACATCGAACAAGATCATTATTAGATAAATTCACCAAATCATTAAAATTCACATGACCAAGTCTTTTTATGCAATAAAATTGTTTCATCAGTAACTGTAGAAAAATACATAAGTGAAGTATCTTAATAAACAATATAGCAATTATTAGAAATTCTAGTTCCTTTCAAGACACATTTTCCATTTTCATTAGTTACAAAACATCATTATTGAGTAAAATTGACTTGAAAATCCTTATTATAGATTTGACTAATACTCAACAAATTAACAGCTAAACCTTTAACATATAGAACGTTTTTTAACTATCCGATTCTTGAAAATTTGATTTTATCTTTACCACTTACACTAGAAGCATTACCATCACTAAAAGTAACGGTTCCAACTAAGCATTCCTTAAAAGTGGTAAACAATGTTCTATCCCCTGTCATATGCCTAGAGCAACCACTATCAAAGCACCAACCACATGGACCTAGTGCTCTAAGTGCAATGTGTATAGCAAGGCATTTAAAATTATCTTTCTTTACCCAAACAATTTTAGATTCATTATGCAATGATTTTCCTGTTGTACTAGGCAAAGTGTCACAAGGCTCATAAAGGCTAATCGTTCTCTTTTTCTTATTTGAACTCTCTAGATTTTTCAAATTCTTCCTAAGTTTAATTTTTCTCTTCTGACACTTATACTTGATATGACATTTTTCTCCACAAAAATGACATGTTGAAATAAGTTTGGGAGAACTAGTAATAACAGAATGTTTGGTTTCAACTTTCACAAAAACTTCTTAAAATTTTAAAAATACAAATCTTTTGAAGTTGAAGCCAATTCTTTGTTACTACTAGTGTTCTTAACCACTCCTTTCAACTTATCAATTTTTTAAGTATCAATGTCAAATTTCTGAAAAGACTGTTTTGATTTAACAAACTCATTACTTAAATTATCAATTTTAAGTTCAAGTGATTTATTAAACCTATTTACCTATTCAAGTTCCTTTTCCAGAAAATCAATCTTATGAAAAAGATTCAATTTTTTTTTGGCCAAGTTCTTCCAAATTTTTATTAGAGACAAAAACTTTTAACTTATAAATATCTCTATTAAGTTCCGCAAGTTTCAACTTCTCCAACAAATTTCAAAATCCTTTTTAAACTTAGACCATACCATTCAACTCATGAATTGCTTTCATTTTCAAATGCTATATTGTTATATATATATATATATATACGTAGTATATATTTTCTATATTGTTATATAAACTTGATGCGACAAACACCAACAAATCATGAAGAAACGTCAAAAATGCGTCACCTTATCTACGACGAGGATCGACAAATAGATTTCATCATGAAAAAAGAGGTCACATGGTATGGAAATCCTAGCACCCTTGTACACCAGACTAAATTCTGGATTCACAATGGAAAATAAAAATATCAACAATAAAAGGAGTCTTTATATGAGAGTGCCTTTATTGAATCAAGTCTTCATTAATTTAATTTATTATATTACTTTAAAATAATGAACCATATAAATAATGGAAAGGTTATTATTGGGGAGAGATCCCTTTATTGAATTAAGTCTTCATTAATTTAATTTATTATATTACTTTAAAATAATGAACCATATAAATAATGAAAAGGTTATTATTGGGGAGAGAGCCACCCACGTCAAAAAGAAAAAATGTCTGCTAAATAATGAAAAGCAAAGAAAAAATGGGGATGTTTTATAGACTGCACACGATTGTGTGTGGAAGTGTGTAAGGGTGCATAATGGACCCGGCCGTACTTACACCCCTCAACCTAAACTTGTTACCGATTGCGGACCAGTACATTGCTGAGCAATGTGGAGCCGGATAGATACAACATATTAATGGGTAGTGTGGAAAATTTTGGAAGATATTTTGATATTTTTTACATTTGGATATTTTATTATTTTCTGTATTTGTGTCCTTTTATTTATTTATTTATAATCATCATAATGAAATCTTTGGACGCAATCGTAATTTTAAATGAACAAAGTAAGCATCTATGTGTTCTTACACTGCAAGGAAGACCCTGTTTGATCCTGTAAGGTATGGGGACCGGCTTCAATGTTTATGTGGATAAGACCTTGATGTCCATTGTGTAAGTGGCTGTAAACTCTAAAGTAATATTCCGGACGCACACTTACACACACATATATTTATTTGTCATTAATTATTATTATTATTTTTTCATTCCATTGACAAGAAAACTAAGGCACTCATTTATCACTCATCATTCCTTAAAAAATTATGGATAATCTATTTCACATAGTGAAAAGAACACCATCTAATAAATTAATTTGTGTTATTATTTTAAATTTTGGTAAGCATCTTGTATGTATTAATGGAGTCTGTTACTAGAATTTAAGAGAATCAATAATCAATTTATTAGAAAGAAATTAAAATGACAGGTATTAGTGACAGAAGAACAATAGTTGTCTTGTTATATGTGTCCAGATAAAATGAAAACTTTACATTAAAATAAGATTTCACTAAAATGGAATATGCTAAGAAAAAATAAGGTATAATAAAAAAGGGTAAATTACACAGATTTTTTTGATGTTTAGGAAAATTAGAAACAAATAAAGCTTTGATTTTTATTACTTTACCTCCCTAAAAGTATAAAATGTCTTTCATACCCTTATATATCTAATTTAATAAAAAAAATTTGTCAAACCAAAAAATTCTAGTGCTCTTTTATTTACCTCCCATCTTGAAAAAAAAAACATAATCAAAGCCTAAAAATAAACTAATCAAATGTCATTGACAAAACCAAAAAAAAAAAAAAAAAAAAAAAAAAAAAATTGATACATTGCATTTCAATGACATTTCATTATATTTTTGTTATTTCATGTCAAAATATAAGGTTATTGAGGACTCTTAACACAAAGAAAGGGCAATTTAGTCAATTTTAAATTTTCATTGATGGTAAGAGGTGTCGTTGAACACATGCGCCAAATTTCAAAGGAGGTCAAAGTATAAGGACCAAACGTTTATCTATGTGTAATTTGCACAAATCTCAAAGGAGGTCACTGTAATTTACCCAATAAAAAAATATAGGGCTACGTGATTCCGTTTTATAAAAAAATCTTCTTGGTAATTTTTATTTGTATTATATTTTTTAATATAATATTCACATGTTACGTATAGTATGAATTATAACTTTTTTTCATCCTTAAATCTATTTTTATTCTTTAATTTTGCAAGAATTGTAGTTACGAAGTCATTTTGTAACTATTGCGAATTAGAATTCACAGTAAGGTCACTCTATTTGTGTTCATTTGTCTTCAAAAAATTAAATAAAAATTACTAAAATGAATTATGTTGTAAAAAATTACGTTTTGACATATTTTAGATCTATCATGCTATGCCAAAAAAAATGCACGATAATCAATTTCGATACGTTACGTGCGTCTCAGACCCTTAATTGATTGATGTCAACATCAATTCATGTCCACCATATTCATAATCGAGAACAAGTATCAGAAACCACCACGAGAGAGGATCCCAGTCCTCAGGGCCGGCTCGAGCCTTAGGCGACTTAGGCTGTCGCCTAAGGCCCAGCCATTACAAAGATCCCACAATTTTAAAATTTCCTTGTATTAAGTCATATTATAATTATTTCCTAATATTATTAAACTCTAATAAATATAAATTTTTATATTAGGTCTCAAAGATTTATATTCTAAAATAACTTCCTTTTTTTTTCACTCGATTTTATATTAGGCCTTAAATATTTATATTCTAAAATAACTTCTTTTTTTTTTTTTTTTTTCTCTTTTCTCTCTCTCCTCATTCATTCCGATTTTATATTAGGGTCTTAAATATTTAAATCCTAAAATAACTCTTTTTTATTTTTTATTTTTATCCTCCCTCGTTTCGTTGAATTCTAATTGATATATAACTTTAATATTGGCCCCCAAAGATTTACATACTTATATGATTTTTTTCCCTTCCCCTTTTTTACTCTTATTCATGTTTTACAATAAATCCCAAAAATCTTTTTCTCCCTCTCTCTTTCTCTCTCTCTCACATTCATGTTTTTTAAGCCAGGACTAAAAATATTTTTGGGTAAGTTACACCAACATTAAAATAGTAAATATCTATTTAACGTTGTTCTTTGGATAAATGGCAAAAACTTTCCATAGTTTTCATATTATTATTATTTTTTTATTTTATGTTTTATCTTTTTCTTTTCAACAAGTCTTCTCCTCCCACTCTCATTACAAGTTTTTAGTTATTATGAACACATTTTTATTCTACTGAAAAATTTGTAGAAGTATTGGATTTGAGTTTTCTAAGTCAGGTTCAATGATTCTTTTTCTTGAATTATTTTTTAATTTTATTAACTTTTGTTATTATAAATTTGTGTATATATATATTTGTATACTTTGTTTTTGAGTTGTGATTAATTTTATTTATATTTTTGAAAAGTCACTTTTTATTTTTCTCCGAAGGCCCTTCAAATTAGATTGAGCTGCCCCTGCTTGTCCTAATCTACGCCACTCGTTTGTACTGGAACACCGGCTACACTACACTCCTGAGTTTTCTTTACGTGCAGGAATTACCACAATTGATCTAAAAGAAGTGAGAAACAATTAATGTTTTGGGGGAACATGGATTATTGGTCACAACAAAACTAATTAATTTTTTTTTTCAAGGAAAAAGAACACAATAATAGGAGTGACCTTAGGAAAAGTAGATGTATGTCCATATGGAAATTTGAATAGAAAGGCCATATCAATGTAAGACTTTGAGTTAGATTGAGAACGACTGAACGAATGACCTTTGGAAAAGTAGATATATGTCCAAACTGCACGGACTTCGGAATTGAAAATCTCAACTGTAACAACATTTATAAAACGTGAAATAAATGGCGAATAAATTCAGAGCTTATCTTCTTGCACATTTTACATCAACAATAACTTGTTGAAAAAGACTTGAAACATAGCAAAATGCACCCTAACTATGCAACATTTTAGCCCTATTAACTCCCGTCGGCAGTTGCATCATATTTGTTACATCAATTGAACATACTATATAGATCTATATATTAAATAAAATTCAGCAATGAAATTTTTTCAAAATAATTAAAATGTGAAAATATGCACCCTAACCGTGTAATGTTAGCCTCATTTTATTCTCCATCAATTAAACATCACGTGCAATATTCACATAGATGCTTTCGATTGTCAAACTTCGTTTAATTAGATGCTTTCTCTACTATTATTTTGGAATGAAATGGACCTCACTTGAATGCATTCCAAGGCTGAGATGCATTGGGCACACCATACGTTACCGTTAGAACGTAGGTCCCTAAGTAACAAAATTCACAATTTCACATGAGAACCATTGTACATTTTTGTGTGTATGAGACGTGGCAAAATATATCCTAACTGCGTGACATTAACCCATTAACCTGTTACATCATATTTATTCCGCATCAATTCAACATCACTATATATATATATATTAAACAAAATTAGACAATGACCCTAATGCACAATATTTAAAACTTGAAAATATACACTCTAATTGAGTAACGTCAGCCTCATTTTATTCCCCCATCAAATAAACATCATGTGTAATATTCACATAGATGCTTTCAATTGTAGTTGAGCTGGTATCGAATCCACCATTATTTTGGAATGGATGGCCCTCACTTGAATGCATTCCATGGCTGAGATGCATTGGGCCACTATTATCGTTGGAATGATAGGTGCAAAATTCATATGAGAATCGTGGCACTTATAAAGTTAATCTTGTTGACTTTTGTGCCTCATAGGTCTCATTTGGACCACGCCCAAATGCACAATGCTTCTTCTATATAAGAGAATAAAATATATGAACTCCCTCACCCTCCTCTTCCTCCTCTCTCTCTCACTCTCTCTCTCTCTCTCTCTCTCACACACACACACACACAAGATGTCAAGTGTGAAAGAACTAGTAGAAAGAGGCTGCCTCACATCCATTCCATCCAAGTTTGTTTTGGCGCAGAATTCCAATGATCTCATGCTTTTAGAAGAAGAAGAAGCAGAAGAAATCCCCATTATCGACTTTTCCCACTTTTCAGGAAGTGCAAAACAAGCAGCCAAAGTCATCCAAGACATTGGCTATGCATGCCAACAATGGGGATTCTTTATGGTAAGAATTTTGACAGCTCCCAATCGTTAAAGTGCATGCCTAGTTTTGCTGCTTCTTTTCTTTTCTGATCAGAAAAGTGTGTATATATATACATATATATATCGACTTCAACTCATGAATTGCTTTCATTTCATATGCTATTTATTTTGAAGAATGATCATTTCATCAAGAAATATATTGTATCCATACAAAAGTTTTTCACACGTCATATATCATTTTGTTACCTTGATTACTTAATAATTAATTCAAAAAAAGTAATCTATTCTATTGAATAAATTTTTCATTATTTAAATTTTTTGTATGACTTTAAAACAATGACCCATTTAATTTACTTAATTGAAAAGTTAGTATTGTGGGGAAATCCACCCACGTGAATAAGAAAAAATGTCTGGTAAATAGTGAGAAAAACAAAGAAAAAATGGTGTTGTTTTATGGTAGACAACATAATTGTGTGTGGGTATAGGTCCAGCTCTGGTGGCAGGCTTCTTTGGGCCTGTTGCTCGTGCTGTGGGTGGGGCCGAGGACCGAATCCTATCCCTAAACTCTATCCATCCTCTTATAGCCAGGCTAGTTGTAACGGGTCAAGTGTTTCGTAATCCGACCAAAAAACTTAAGCTATTAAGTGAAATACCGCGATTATATTTTCTATTTGGGTCCGATGTGAAATAAGTTCCAATTGTAATATTCTCTTTCATTGGAACTCACAACTTGCGGTCAGCCAACCTTGCCTACCCCCACACCGAGACTGGGTCTGACTTTGAACACAGGAACGAACCTATAACGGGCTGAAAAAATGTTTATAAAATACAAACATTTTAAAAATGAAGTTTGTGTAATATAAAATACTTAGTCTTATATTAAATACCTTATAAAAAATGTTTATATATATATATATATATATATATGTATTCTAAAATTTCACTGTATGCATCCTCATTCCTCAGCTAATCAACCATGGTATGCCAGAGAATCTGGTAGATGAGATGTTGAAAGTTAGTCAAAGTTTTTTCGAACTATCAGAGGACGAAAAGAGAGAGTACACTGGGAAATCACTGTTTGATCCTGTAAGGTATGGGACAAGCTTTAATGTTTCTGTGGATAAGACCTTGTTTTGGAGGGATCATCTCAAGGTTCAGGTTCATCCAAACTTCAATGCCCCTTTGAAGCCCAATAAATTCAGGTATGCCCAGTGTGGCAGTGTCCCTTGTCGGGTCGCAATTTCACCATATTTATTTTAAAATTTTCACATTTTTATTTGACGGAGTTTTCAGAAACTGTTGACCAATAACCCTATTGATGCTTCCACGAGCCCTCACCAATCTGTTTCTTGCCTGCAGAGAATTTTCACAAGAGTACTGCAAAAGAGCCCGTGACATCGCCGGTGAATTGCTCAAAGGGATATCATCAAGCTTGGGATTGGAAGAAAACTACATAAATAAAGAAATGGAGGTTGAATTTGGGTCACAGCTCCTGCTTATTAATCTCTACCCACCCTGTCCACAGCCAGAAGTGGCTATGGGGATGCCTCCTCACTCAGACCATGGCCTATTGACCCTACTGGTACAAAATGAGGAAAATGGCCTTCAAGTATTACATAATCACAAATGGGTTCTAATTAAACCCCTAGCCAATTCTATTCTTGTGAACACTGGCGACCATATGGAGGTACATGAGCATCTTTAGCCTTGTTTAATAAATAGGAAAATGATAAGTAGTTCGGCTCTCCACTCACATACATGCGATTGGATTAATCAGTCGAGACTCTATAACAGAACTCTAACAAGAATTGTGAAAAGACCTTTTTTTTTCATTTTTTCTTTTTAGGAAAATGAAGAGGGAAATCAAGAATTTGCCATTAACAATCTATTGTTTTCATATTTCAGATATTGACTAATGGAAAATACAAGAGTGTGTTACACAGAGCAATGGTTAACAACAGAGCAACCAGAATATCCGTAGGAACAGCACATGGACCACCACTTGAGAGAATCGTAAGCCCAAGCAAGGCCTTGGTGGATACTGAAATAAGTCCAGCAGCATACCGTGGAATCAAATATAGGGAGTACATAGAGCTTCAGCAAAGCAATGTACTCAATGGTAAATCTTGCTTGGGTCGAATCCGAGTTGACGTAAGTTTATGATGCTCTCTTTGTGTGTGTGTGTCACACACTTACAAATGCCTATCATAAAAGAAATTGTAATATGGTCTTGGGACGAATATCCTGAAATTATAGTTGACGTGTAAGTAAATGTGTTAACTTTATTCAATTTTTTGAGCTTGCATCTAGTAATTCGTTGGGACTATTGATCTCGGAATCATATAAGAGAGATTATATAAAGTGGGTTAATGTCAGCTATGTATGTATTTGTGTGTTTTATGTGTTCAATTCAAAATGTTAATGTGGTTTTGTTATATTTCTTATTTGTTGTATGTCAAAAAGATGCAATTTTAATTGCAGTAACATTATGTTCTTTAATTCCAAATTGTTAACGGTTTCAGGCGTTGCTTTTATATTTCCAAACGCAATTTGATTATGATATATTACAAATTTTTGTTTATGTTCTCATTAAAGACAAATGAAAATTGATGTTGATAACAATGGCTCATCCAAGCATGTAAGTAAAATACTGCGAGGTGACCCAAACAATCCTAATTATAACTCTAAAGAGCTTAGAAATCAATCATAACAAAAAAACTTATCAAAAGAGAGAGAGAGAAAAAAAAAACCTATGTATGTGTGTGTGTGTGTGTGTATATATAAAAAATAAAAAAGAGCCGCTCCAAAATGCAATAGAACCGAATGTGATATATATATATATTTGTAATTGGCTAATTTCGTTGTCAAAATAAGCCCGATCGAGTTGTAATTTTTCAGTTCAAAATATCGAAGATTAAAGATCGAATGCGGATTTGAAGAAGTTCAAGTGTTCATGTTATACTACACTTCGAGATGATGAGAACATTGCTCTAAGAAGTTTTGATAGGTAGTGAGAACATTTAGGAAGGGTTTTGAAAGGTTTTGAAACAAGATTTTATATTCTGTCCATCGATTTTGAATTGGTTCAAGATTTATCAAACATGTGCAACTTCAGCAGAGGGAAATTTTCAAAACTAGCCATCTTGAACTGGTTCAAGAATCAAAGAGAGGAATTTCAAAAATCCTTTGGTCATCTTGAACCGGTTCAGCCCCTCTGAACCAGTTCAAGAAGTCCAAGCAGCAGATGGTTTTCAGTTTCCTTTTTGCTGTTTGATTTCTTTTTGATCTCAACTTCTTTCCAAGTCCTATGCACGAAATTTTCTTATTTTTTGAGGGATTAGGACTTACTAAACTTTATGTAAACCTTGTTAGTCTTCTAGGTTTATTCACGGCTTTAGGGAAAATCAATTCTATAATTTGAGAAAGCCTTTTACAGAGAGAAAATTCTGAAAATCAAATCTGATTGTTTTGAATTTATTTATGAGAGCATACACATATATTCATGAGTGATTCAGTAGTATTGTTCTTTATCTCATCCGAATTGGAGCTATTTGAAGATTCAGATATTCCGTATGAAGAGTTGGATTTAGTTCTTCTACCTCGAGTTCAAATCTTGAAGAACATAAGTAAAAGCGATCACACTTTGAAAGGGTTGGAGCATTCGAGGAGTGTTGTCTGATCTACTTACTACTCTTCTACAAATATCAAGCATATGCCTGAGGTCAAGTTGCTATTGGACGGGGAGTCGCAAAGCCAGAGGATTGTCAACAATTGGTGTTAGGGAGAACGATAGGGTGTGAGCCAGATTAAAAGTTCGATGTACTTTGTTTCAAACATAGTGGATCGGTTTACTTCGGACTGAATAGTCCACGAGGTTTTTCCCATGCAAACAGTTGACATATTTTATCAACTGTAGTTTCCTCACTAAAAATTCTAGTGCAATCTCTCTAAACTTTTACTTACTTTACTTTACAGTATTTAAATTTGTGATTGTGGATGTTTAAATTGATCATATTGCTTAATTAATTTAATCAATCGCAAATTGTGCAAGTTGACCTAATAACTAGATCTATGTCATTAAATGAGCTAATCACAATTAAAATCAACTAACTATTTCCGCACCCCACGTAACTCTATTTTCACAATTTGGTATCAGAGCGGGATACTCGATATACAGAATAGATCATATTTGTTGATTTATTGTTGATTTTTGCATCATGTCTGAAAATTCAAGTGTTGATGTATTGTCTTTACCTCATTTTTTTATTCTGTCACAAGCATGTAAATTGAGTGGTTCAAGTTTAAAAAGGATTTTGAAATTCTGTTAGAGAAATTGAATCTTGCGGAACTTGATAGAGATATTTATAAGTTAGAAGTTTATGTCTCTAATAAGAATTTAAAAGAAATTGGCCATAAAAATTTGAATCTTCTTCATAAGATTGATTTTTTAGAAAAGGAACTTAAGAAGGTAAATTTGTTTAATAAATCACTGGAACTTAAATTGATAATTTGAGTAGTGAATTTGTTAAAGCAAAACAGTCTTTTTCAGAAAGTTGATATTGACACATGTAAAATTGATAAGTTGAAAGGAGTGGTTGACAATGTTAGGAGTAACAAAGATTTGGCATCAACTTTAAAGAATTTGTATTTTCAGAAATCTAAAGATGTTTCTGTGAAACTTGAAACCAAACCTTATGTTATTTCTAATTCTCCTAAACTTATTTCAACATGTCATTTTTGTGGTGAAAAATGGCATATTAAGTATTAGTGTTAGAAAAGAAAAATTGAACTAGGAAAGAAATTGAAAAATCTAAAGAGTTCAAATTTGAGGAAAAAGAGGATTAGGACTGTTGAGCCTTGTGACACTTTGCCTAGAACAATAGGGTAAAGAAAGAGAATTTTAAATGCCTTACCATACACACTGCACTTTGTGGAGGGAAAAAATCCCCACCAATCATAACACACCACATGACAACAAAAGAGTAGCCCATTACTAAACTAAAAATACCCAGAGGCCCACCATCAATTGGAGGCCCAACAACAAAAACCATACACACATGTCAACTCAGCCTGATTAAATAAAGGAAGCTCCGCTTGACATAAAAACCGATGGATAGCCCAATTTCGACAGGTGCATAAATCCATAACGCTTGCCATAAAAATATGCACACGATCAGTAAACATAAATATCCACGTCTGGGAATAAAGCCAGAAAATGGTTCCATGTAATTCTCTGAACAAAGCTTATAAATAGAGCATGAATGAGAATGAAAGATCATCGAATTCCCATCATTGTTCTTCTCTTTAAAAACTGTTTGTCGTCTCATCAATATTTTATGTATATCTTTTTGATTTATTTTTTTAAGTGTTTGGGTGTGAGAAATTGCACCTACACTTTGGCGCCGTCTGTGGGAATTCAATACAAAAAATCCGTTTTCTACTGCTTGCATGCGACATTGATCCAAAATGGCAATAGGATCAGACGCCGCACAACTATAACAATAAGAAACCATGTAGAAAATACGTGAAGAGATACAAGTACAACTTGACGTCTTTCGATAATCCAACGAAGCCAGTATTGAACAGATCAAACCACTGAGATAAGCTCAAGAAGCCAACGTGGTGAAATCAACACTCTGCACGAGAAAAACGAAAGACTTCGGGGTAACGCTCAACAGAATGATCCACCGATCGACCCTCAGCTCGAACGTTAGAACGAAAATCCTCTTCTGGAGCTAGGTCCCGATAACCCTCCTCTCTAGTAGAGGGTTCCATAGCAACAGCTCAATGGAACATTGGACGATGCCAACGATACAGCGAGCCAATCCCGCATCCTATGAAACTCCACTATGGGAGGACCTCGAACCACCAAGGTCCATCCATCAGATGATGATGATTCAGGTAGAAAGGAAGCATGGGTCCCAGCAACTAATTAGCCATCCTCATGGAATGACTTCAGCGCTAGGGTCTGAAAGGAAATGGACGAGCGAATCAAAGGGCTAAAAGCCCAAACACCCGAAGACATAGCGAGGGAATTCATTGCATCAATAATGAAGACTCCTTTTACAGATAAGATAGAACGGGTTGTGAGACCCAAGAAATTCACAATACCAAAGTTCATCAAATTCAATAGAACTGGGGACCCTCTTTAGCACCTAAACCATTACACTCAGGAACTGATACTAGAGGCGCATAACGATTCGTTCATGTGCAGAATATTCCTATCCAGTTTGACGGGGGTGGCCTTGGAATGGTTCAAAAATCACCCATGCAAGTCAATCCCAAACTTTGAATCATTGTGCGTCACGTTTCTTGCCCAGTATTGTGGAAACAAGAAACAAAAAAACCATTGCCAGTCTCTTCATGATTCGACAGATGAAAAGAGAGGGCCTGCAAGCCTTCCTTACTCGATTCAACATGGAATCCTCTGGCATTCCAGATTATAATCGGGATACAGCCATAGAAGTATTCAAGATAGCCATGGTGCAAGGCTTACGTTTTCACTTTTTTCTAGTGAAGAAACTCTGACTAACATGTCAGAGTTGAATTCACGAGCACAAAACTATATCAGATTTAAAGAAAATGAAGTAACCAGGCAGCAAAGGGCAACTCTAGTCACTGTGGAGAGTCGACCAAAAGAGCGACTGAGCACGTCAAGGGTCCAGCAGGAACCCTCTAGCATCAAAGGAAGAGCTCCCAAGAAGAAATCTCGAATGGCCGAAAATGTCACACCTCTCAAAATGACACTGGCTAGACTGTATCAAGAGACTAAGGCTAGAAACATCTTTCAGATCCCACTACCAATCAGACAATCGATAGAGCAGAGAGACCAAAGTAAGTACTGTGTGTTTCATAGTGATTTTGGCCACTTAACCAATGATTGCAGGAGCTTGAGAAGGCAAGTGGAGGGGCTAGCAGCCAAAGGCGAATTGGCAGACTACCTGGTTAACTCGGGACAACAGAGACAACACGAGTGAACCCGAACGACTCCAAAGGCTATGGCAGAAAACCAGTATATTCGGGTAATCAATACGATTCATGGTCGTCCGGAGGAGGACGAGCAACAAGAGAATTCTTACAGGACTCAGCTCAAGCAAGCCCATAAGTTACGAAGGATTGGCAAAATCAACACTGTTGGTTACAAACCCAATCTAGCACAGGTTTCCTTTCATGAGGGAGATCTCAGAAGAGTACAACACCCACATGAAGACCCATTAATGATCAACTTGTTAGTGGCCAATTACCTGGTCAAACGAGTACTGATTGATCCCAGCACTAGTGCCAATATTATAACGAAGTGGACTTTCAATTAGCTGAAACTGGTCACAGATCAAATTTGCCCTACCAGAAACCCCTTGGTAGGGTTCGATGGAAGAAGAGTGGCGCCCATAGGTGTAATCACACTATCAGTCACTGCGGCTAAAAGATCTCTGAAAGAGAACTTTGTGATTGTGGATATTCATCCAACCTATAATTTGTTAATGGGCTGAGGATGGATCCATTGTATGGAAGAAGTTCCATCAACTTTACATCAAGTCATAAGCTGCGTTGGCCCAAACGGTCAAGAGGTCATCGATATTTGGGGAGATCAAGTGACGGCAAAGGAATGTTACCACACAACGATTTGTCCAACTGATAAGGGCAAGCAATTGCTGAAATAGCAATTACCGGGCTCTTCCTCTCCCAAAGAGAGAGAGGAGCCAGAAAAGGAACATCCAACTGAAAAGCCCCTCGAGGCCGTGCAGATAGTCATAGGGGATGGGCATAAGCTAACCTATCTAGGGACACTCTAGTCAGCCGAGGAAAAGGAGGAACTGATAGAAATCTTAAGGCAGAATGCCGATATCTTTGCTTGGAATCACTGGGACATGCCTGGAATTGACCCACGGATAGCCTGTCATAACCTAAACGTGGAACTGAGCCCCCACCCAGTGAAACAAAAGCAGAAGGTTCGCCCCCAAAAGGAACAAAATCATTGCTGAAGAGGTCAACCGACTTTTAGAAGCAGGATTCACAGAGAAGTCCAGTACCCTCAATGGTTATCAAACGTAATAATTGTCCAAAAAAAGAATGACAAATGGAGAGTATGCATCGACTTCACCAACCTGAACAAAGCATGCCCAAAAGATAGCTTTCTACTTCCCAAAATCGATGAGATGGTAGACGCTACGACCGGGTATGAGAAACTAACTTTCCTTGACGCTTATTCAGATTACAACCAGATCCTGATGAACCCTTTGGATGAAGAGAAGACTTCTTTCATTACTGAACGTGGGACCTACTGTTATAAAGTGATGCCTTTTGGACTAAAAAACACAGGGGCAACTTATCAATGGCTAATCAATAAAATGTTCGAAAAGCAGATCGGATGAACAATTGAAGCTTACATAGACGATATGGTTGTAAAAAGCAAGGACAAGAAGGATCATTGGTAACATTTACAAGATGTTTTTGATACTCTCAAAGAAAATAGAATGATGTTAAATCCGGCAAAGTGTTCGTTCGGGGTATCCTCGGGCCAGTTCTTCGGTCACCTGGTAAGCAAGAGGGGAATAGAGGCAAGTCCCGCCCAGTTGGCAAAATTGTTACAAAACAAGGAGCCCCGAACCATGAAAGAAGTCCAAATTCTCACCGGGAGAATAACAGCTCTCAGCCGTTTTATATCTAGGTTGTCAGTTAAATGCAAACCATTCTTCGATGCAATCAAAGCAAGAAAATGAGATATTTGGGGGGCAGAGCAATGAGAAGCTCTCATAAAACTCAAAGAGTACATGACAAACCCCCAATTTTATTTGCCCCATAACCCGAAAAACCATTGTACCTCTATCTAGCAGTATCTTAATCAGCAGCCAGTTCGGCTTTAGTAAGAAAAGTGGGAAAAAAGCAACACCCGGTCTTCTATTCCAGCAAGGCCATGACTGACGCAGAAAGTAGGTACTCAATGGTAGAATAAATCATCCTTGCTCTAGTCCAGGCCAAAAGAAAACTTCGGCATTACTTCAAAACCCATCGGATAATAGTCCCCACGACACATCTGATCAGAGCGATTCTCAGTAAACCAGATCTTTCAGGTCGGATTACCAAATAGGCAATTGAGTTAAGCTCCTTTGACATTTGGTACGAATCACGCACCGTGAAGAAGGCGCAGGTGGTTGCAAATTTTCTCTTGGATACTGATCTAGGAGAAGAGCAACAAATCACAGAAAACCCTTGCTGAGAGTTATACGTCAATGGTTCCTCGAGCCAGAATGGAGCCAGGGCAGGTTTGGAAATAAAAGCTCCCAAGGGGACCAAACTACAACAGTCGATTCGACTAGAATTTCCAACCATGAACAATGAAACAAAATATGAGTCACTGTTAGCAGGGCTTAAACTGGCCAAGGAACTCCAAGTAAAACATCTTAGAGCTCATAGTGACTCACAACTTATCACCAGACAGGTAACAAGAGAGTATATCTCCAAAGAATGAAGAATGCGTGTATACCGAGAAGATGTTGAAAAACTAGTGAAATACTTTGACAGAATCGAGTTTCAGCAAATTCCGAGGGAAAAAAACCCGATCGTCGATCACCTGGCCAGCACAGCATCTATAGTAGACGAATCACTAACCAGAGTCATCCCCATTGATGTCTAGATACACCGAGCATTGCAAGTGGAGTATAGGTACTAGTCATTCCATGGGAACCAAGCTGGATAGATCCTATACTAGCTTACCTTGAAAGAAGAGAACTCCCCAACTCCAAGAAGGTGGCCCGATAGTTAAGAATAAAGGCTGCCAAATACTCAGTTATAGGAGGACAGCTCTTTAGGCGATTGCATTCTGGACTTTACCTCAAATGCCTGACCCTTACAGAGTCTAGAGAAGTTTTAAAACAATTACACAAAGGGGAATGTGGAAATCACTTCGGAGGCAGATCATTAACTCACAAAGCTCTGACTCAAGGTTACTTCTGGCCCTACATGGCAAGGGAAACAGAAGAATATTCCCGAAGATATGACAAGTGCCAAATGTATGCTCCCCTTGTCCATCAGCCCCTAGAAGAAATGCACACCATGAGTAGCCCATGGCCATTTGCCCAATGGGGAATGGACGTAGTAGGACCTCTACCACCAACTGCATCATAAAAAAGGTACGCCATATTGGCCACTAATTATTTCACCAAATGGGTAGTGTGACAAATGTCCAAGTGAAAAAGTTTATTTGGAACAATATAATATGCAGATTCGGAATCCTAAAATCCATTATTATGGATAATGGTTCAAATCTGAATAATCAGTACACTCAGTGTTTCTTCGAAAAATACGGGATTAATTAAAAGTTTCGGCTGTATACCACTCACAAGGCAATGGGCAAGCAAAAATAACTAATAGAACAATCTTTGCCTGCATCAAAAAGAAGATCGAAGATAAGAAGGGAAAGTGGTTGGACGAATTGCCAAATATCCTATGGGCATACAGAACTACTCCGAGACGCCCCCCCGGCGAAACTCCTTTATCTTTAGCTTAAGGTACTGAAGCCGTAATCCCCACCGAAATGGTAATACCTACCATCCGAAGCTTAGCTGGGGAGCAGAGATCAAACAATCAACTTCTAGAGCACAATGTAAATCTCTTGGAAAAGAAAAGAGAAGCGGCTGCCATTTGACTAGCAGCCTATCAACAGAAGATAGCAGATAGTTACAGCAAAAGAGTCAGAGGAAGAAGTTTTAATTTAGGAGACTTGGTGTTTCTAAAATCAGAAAAGTATGTCGGCAAATTGAAACCCAACTGGGAAGGCCCATACCGAATCTCAGATGTGATTGGAAAATGAGCTTATAGATTCCAACACTTGGACGGCACTGAAATAGCCAAACCAAGGGATGCAACGAATTTGAAAAGGTACTTTGAATAAAGTAATCGTACAATTTTTTCTAGTACTTTACTTTTGCGAACGAATAAAGTTGCCATTTGTCTTTTTTGAAAATCCCACATCGAATAAAAACAAAACTTTTAGTTGTTATTTAAGATAAAATAACATAAAATCTAAACAGTGGAGTGGACCTGTTGATAGTAGGCGACCCAAAATGGGACCCACTATCAGGGGTCTCCACTTCACACTTTTTAATCTTATTATAGAAAGATAAAACTTCTTCACCTATAAGAAACGATGTCCCACATCGCTTGAGAGATATACTTCTAAGCTTTTCTTATAAGATTACTCGATTTACTTACATATCAGTGAGTGGGCGTTAACAATGGGAACCCACTTACGATATGTAAGTGCCCCATTGTCAGAGGTCTTCACACACTCTCCACATCTTTTTTAAACGAAAAGATGTTTCCCTGTTCTTAGAACTCAGGGTCCCACATCGACTAAAAAGGAAAAGATTTCTTTATTATTAAAATATGACCCATTGGGTATAAAATCAGCGGGTGAGGGTCCTGAATTATGAGACCCATGGATAGTCATAGCCCATTATCGGAGGGTCCGTAATTCAGAGCAATCCCCGCTTTCTTTTGGGATAAATAATTTCCTTTTAAATCAGTATCCCCCTCTGAATAGAAAAGAAATATTTTCTCTGTTGATAAAGCAAAATCATTTGGTTTCAGTATCAACGACTCAACTCTCTTAAAAATGAAGACCCGTTACGACCCATTGTTAAACGGATAGACCCGTTTTGACCACGAAGACCCAATAAAAAGGGGCCGACCCACATCAAAACACTCTTATCGGACCTTCAAAAGGCCTATCATAAATATATATATATATATATATATATATATATATATATGTGTGTGTGTGTGTGTGTGTGTATAAATATACATATAGGTGAAGGCCCCAAGAGCCGAACGCTAGATCAGATTTGATCAGAAAATTAATCAAGTCTAAAAAAGCCGAACAGTTATAAGAACCAATCGCAAAAATAGGCGAAGGCCCCAAGAGCCGAATGGCCGATTAGATTTGATCAGAAAATTGATCAAGTCCAAAAAGCTGAACGGTCACAAGAATCGATTGCAAAAAACAGGTGAAGGCCCCAAGTGCCGAACGCCCGATCAGATTTGATCGAGTCCAAAAAAGCCGAACGGTCATAAGAACCAATTTTAATCATATATTGGTTACATAATATGATTAGGTATATATCTGATTTCTATTATGCTTATTTCTGGATGTATTTGATGTTGATATTATAATTGTTGCATCATTTATGGATCATATGCATTATATGCACCAGTATGGGATGGTGGCATATTAGGGACAGATTAACTAAAAACATTAAGTCCTACCTATTCATGTATAACAGAATGGATTAAGTAAAATGTTAAATCCTATATATTTTCATGTCAAGTCAACTGAATCAGTTGGATGACATACCGGATGTTTATTTTATGTTCTGGATTAGAATGGATTACATATATATATATATATATATATATATATATATATATATATATATATATGGTTATGAGCCATGATATGAGCTTGAGTCTCAGGATCATAGTTATGGTGCGTATATTGCCAGGAATGTGTAGCTAGATATAATGTAGTTATATACCCTGGTAGGTCTAGGTATTCATGCCCACTATATGTGCGTTTTGCATGTTGCCTACTATTCAGGTTGAGACAACTCTATAGTCTAGTGAGGTTCCTTTAATGTGCATTTATCTATATATATATATATATATATATATACGGACTACTTAGTTATTGTTGGATTGACTAGGATGTATACGTTTATCGGGTCTCTGTTTGGATTGTAGTAGAGTAGAATTTGTTCGTGGTCCTGACCCACTATTATTTTTTTAGGTGTTCGACAGTTCCAGTCTTAGAGCTTGTTCGTGCTGAGCAGAGACAGTCATTCACTCTTTCGACTGCGTAGGACTTTTCTTCACGTTTTAATTTTGGATTTTATTTCAGTTCAGTTATTTTCAGTTGGGATATTATTAGGGGTCCACTAGATGGATTCCCGAGTTGTAATAATATCAAAAATTTTGGATATTTTATACTGGAGGAATTAATTAATTAAGTATTTCATGGATTTATTATTTAGTTTTCTTTCAGTTTAATTATTCTTTATTCTTTATTTCTTTTTGTATTCAATGTTTGTTTAAATATTAATTATTTTATATCTTTTGGTTCTATGCTCGGACTTGATCACCTATGGCTCTAGAATCGAGGGGTATCACAAACATGGTCTTGTGATGAGAAATAAATCTAGATTGGTTGCACAAGGATACACTTAAGTTGAAGGAATTAATTTTGATGAGACTTTTGCACCTGTTGCTAGACTTGAGTCTATTCGACTTCTTTTTGATCTTGCATGTCACTTTAAATATAAATTGTTTTAAATGGATGTGAAAAGTGCTTTTCTAAATGGTATTTTGCAAGAAGAAGTTAATGTAGTATAACCAAAAGGTTTCATTGATCTATATAATCCTGATTTTGTGTTTCATCTTAAAAAGGCTCTTTATAGTTTAAAGCAAGCACCTAGAGCATAGTATGAGAAGTTAACTTCTTATTTAATGCATAAGGGCTTCAGAAGAGGAGGAGTAGATAAAACATTGTTTATTTTCAAGAAAGGAAAAGATTTTCTTATTGCTCAAATATATGTAGATGATATTATTTTTGGTGCTACATGTAATAACCTTGTTCATAATTTTTGTAAAGATATGAGTAATACTTTTGAAATAAGCATGGTTGGTGAACTGACTTTCTTTCTAGGTCTCCAAGTGAAACAACTTGATGATGGGATTTTCATATCTCAATCAAAATATGTAAAGGAGCTAGTTAAGAAATTTGGTATGAAAGATTCAAAGCATGTGCAAACTCCTATCAGTACTTCATCCAAATTGGATAGAGACTCTGATCTTAACAAGGTTGATCATTTCTTATATAGGAGTATGATTGGTAACTTGTTGTATTTGGCAGCAACTAGGCCAGATATTTCATTTAGTGTAGGTGTTTGTGTTAGGTATCTAGCTGATCCTAGAGAACAACACGTTCTTGCAGTCAAGCGAATTATTCGATATGTCAATAGTACATTGAATTATGGATTGCGTTATTATTCTGAATATAACTCTGAGATTGCAGGCTATACTGATGCTAATTGGGCTGGTAACAAGGATGATAGAAAGTGTATTTCAGGTGGTTGTTTCTATATTGGTACTAATCTTGTTTCATGGTACAACAAGAAGCAAAATTACATACCTTTATCATCTTGTGAGGCTGAATACATTGTTACTGGAAATTGTTGCACACAATTGCTTTGGCTGAAACAAATGCTTTTGGATTATGGAGTTGATCAAGGTACTATTGCCATCGTTTGTGATAATACTAGTACAATTAAAATTTTAAATAATCCAGTTTTGCATTCTAGGACTAAGCACATTGTCATTCGACATCACTTTCTTAGGGAACCTGTTGAAAAAAATATCGTGTCTTTGGAAAAAAGTGCATACTGATCAGAATTTGGCTGATATTCTCACTAAACCATTAGATGCTCCTAAGTTTTCTCATTTTAGGAAATCTATTGGTGTCTGTTATCTCGATTAAATGCATTGCAAAGACATAGTTTAGAAAGGATTCCATGCATATCTTAGGTGTCCAGATTATGTTTTTGGGAAGTTAAACAAACCATATTGATTGAGTATATTGAACACAAGGAGTTTAATGACACATGGATTATCTGTGGAAAACATACAATGGCTATGAATTGATGAAATTAGTTTTTGCTTCCTTATTTCGTATAGTAAATGAATCATTAATAGTACATTTACTTGAGATATCATTCTTTTGGTTAAAGATAATGTTGACATGATCGATCATTGTCCTGAAATTTAAAATTAATTTATGTGTTTTAGACCAAAAGAGTGAAAGGAAAATAAAATTGAAAAAAAAAAAATTAGCTTGGAATGAAAAGTGTTCAATAAAGAAAGAAAAATATTTGCTGTTTTGAAAAAGGTGAGATGAAAAAGGCTACTTTTGGGAATTATCCGAAGCTACCTTGACTCGAAACAAATGGGAATAAGGGAAAGAGCTGGCTGCCAATAAGCGTGAAAGCTGCCAATGTGCAAAAAGAAAAATGGAGCACAAAGAGAGAAAAAAATTTCTTTTGCACATGTTGATTGTTTGATTTCTAAGGATATGTAACATCATTGATTTATTATCTGAAATCTAAACAGTTGGCCGATCATATGTTTTTGGAACTTGATGGTGATTTTACTACACTTACTAAGTTTGTGGAATTGAAAAGAATTGATCTTAGTTATTTCTGTTGATACATATAGTGTTGTGGAGTCTACATTTTCATTGATTTAAATTTAGAAGATTTATATGGTTGGTTGCTTCCTACTTCTAGGATTTTCTTCCTTGAGACCCTTGTTAATTTGTGACAAAAGGGGGAGAAAGTTGTTAGTCTTATCATTCAGGGGGAGAGAAACTCTTTGCATTAAGGGGGAGAAGAACCATTGATCATTGCATGTGTTTACATTGCGTTGATATTCAGGCATTAAAATTTGTTATTTTATACTTGTGTTTATTTTCTTGATTAAGCTTCACGGGTAGTTGTGTTTGAGCTAATGTGCAGATTATAGGTTGTTACATGTGTTGAAGCTTCACGAGGTTCAAGAAAATTTTCGCGGTTTATTTTCTTTAACAATCATTGTAATTTACTTTCCTGCTTGGGTAGATTGCCGAATTGTTTTTAGGGTTTTGTCATGAAATTGCCAAAGGGGGAGATTGTGAGATATATATGTTTTGTAATTGGCTAATTTCATTGTCAAAACAAGTCCGATCGAGTTTTAATTTTTCGGTTTAAAATATCGAAGATTAAAAATCAGATGCGGATTTGAAGAAGTTCAAGTGTTCATGTTATACTACACTCCGAGATGATGAGAACATTGCTCTAAGAAGTTTTGAGAGGTAGTAAGAACATTTAGGAAGGGTTTTGAAAGGTTTTAAACAAGATTTTGCATTCTGTCCATCTTAAACTAGTTCAAGATTTATCGAACAGGTTCAACTTCAGCAGAGTGGTAATTTTTCAAGACTGGTCATCTTGAAACAGTTTAAGGGGGCTGAACCGGTTCAAGAATCAAAGAGAGGAATTTCAAAAATCCTCTGGTAATCTTGAATCGGTTCAACCCCTCTGAACCGGTTTAAGAAGTCCTAGTAGCAGATGGTTTTTAGTTTCCTTTTTGTTGTTTGAATCCTTTTTGATCTCAACTTCTTTCCAAGTCCTATGCACGAAAATTTTCATATTTTCTGAGGGATTAGAACTTTCTAACCTCTTTATAAACCTTATTAGTCTTCTAGGTTTATTCACGGCTTTAAGGAAAATCAATTCTATATTTTGAGAAAGCCTTTTAGAGAGAGAAAATTCAGAAAATCAAATCTAATTGTTCTAAATTTATTTATGAGAGTATATACATATATTCATGAGTGATTTAGTAGTGTTGTTCTCTATCTCATCAGAATTGGAGCTATTTTGAAGATTCAGATATTTAGTATGAAGAGCAGGATTTAATTTTTCTATCTCGAGTTCATATCTTGAAGAACAGAAGTATAAGCGATCACACTTTGAAAGGGTTAGAGCATTCGAGGAGTGTTGTCTGATCTATCTGCTACTCTTCTACAAATATCAAGTATAAGCCTGAAGTCAAGTTGTTGTTGGATGGGGAGTCGTAAAGCCAGGGGATTGTCAGTAATTGGTGTTTGGTAGAACAATAGGGTGTGAGCCAGAGTAAAAGTTCGGTGTACTTTGTTTCAAATATAGCGCATCGGTTTACTTTGGACTGAATAGTCCACGAGGTTTTTTCCATGCAAATAGTTGACGTATTTTATTAACTGGGGTTTCCTCGCTAAAAATCTCGGTGCAATCTCTCTAAACTTTTACTTGCTTTACTTTACAGTATTTAAATTTGTGATTGTGGATGTTTAAATTGAACAAATTGCTTAAGTAATTTAATCAATCACAAATTGGGCAAGTTGACCTAATAATCAGATCTAGGTTATTAAAGGAGTTAATCACATTTAAAATCAACTAATTGTTTCTGCACCCCGCGTAACTCTATTTTCACAATTTGGTATCAGAGCGGGATACTCGATATACAGAGTAAATCATATTTATTGATTTATTGTTGATTTTTGCATCATGTCTGAAAATTCATGTGTTGATGTGTTGTCTTTACCTCCTGTTTTTGATTTTGTCACAGGCATGCAAATTGAGTGATCTAAGTTTAAAAAGGATTTTGAAACTTTGTTAGAGAAATTGAATCTTGCGGAACTTGATAGAGATATTTATAAGTTAGTTTCTGTCTCTAATAAGAATTTGGAAGAAATTGGCCATAAAAATTTGAAGCTTCTTCATACGATTGATTTTCTGAAAAAGGAACTTAAGAAGGTAAATTTGTTTAATAAATCACTAGAACTTAAAATTGATAATTTGAGTAGTGAATTTGTTAAATCGAAACAGTCTTTTCAGAAAGTTGATATTGATACTTACAAAATTGATAAGTTGAAAGGAGTGGTTGAGAATGTTAGTAGTCACAAAGATTTAGCATCAACTTCAAAGGATTTGTATTTTCAGAAATCTAAAGATATTTCTGTGAAAGTTGAAACCAAATCTTGTGTTATTTCTAATTCTCGTAAACTTATTTAAACAGGATTCTGTCAAGTTAAAAGGAGTTATTGAGAATGTTAGGAAGTTTTAAACAAAACTAGAAATTGAAATCTTAAACTGTATAAGCAGTTGGTACCGGTATCTAAATGTGGAACCGGTTCCCAAAAAACAGAACTGAATTCTTTGAAGCTAAGGTTCTTGAACTGGTTCCCAAGCTTGGTATCGATTCCCACTTAACAGAATCCTGAAGAATGTTTAAAAAACTTGGAAAGAATTATGTTTCGGTAACTTGAAAACATACCATTTAGGTATAGTGTATTAAATGGGCAACAACTTCCTAAACTGATGTTCTTTTCTTTCTCGACTATCTCAGTATATAATCTTTGAACAACTTTTCAATTCCACAGTTGATTTCAATCTTGATATTGTAACTTGAAATTACAACTCGATCAGACTTGTTTTGACATCGAAATTTGCCAATTACAAAAATTATATCTCACAATCTCCCCTTTTGGCAATTTCTTGACAAACACTAAAAACAAATATAATCTACCCAGGTAGAAAATAATATATTACAATTTGTCAAGGACACGTAAATTTTCTTCTATGTTCTCTTCTTCTCTTGGACAAAATTTTACCTAATTTCCTGCACATGTATAAAGCAAAACTACCAGTGAAAGTTTAATGAAATAATTTATAAAAACTCCCCCTCAATAAATTATTCAATTTTTCAAATTTTCTCCTCCTTAATTAATCATTGTTCTCCCCCCTTTTGGAACAAATTGTCAAAGTAATTAAGATTTATCAGAGCACGGAATATAGAAGAGAAAAAGTTAATTTAGTCAAACATGCCATTAAACCAAAAAAATAATATCCAAAAATAATATGTCATGACAATGTAAACTGAACAAAAATATGTTCATGTATGATCAGAAAGACAATATCAATATTTCCTTAAAAAAGAACAGTAGTAGTCAGAATATCATCATCATCACCACTACCACTTCCATTACCATCCTCATCATCATCTGTCCCATTATCATCATCATCAATAGGTCTAGGTGCTTGCTTTAAACCATAAAAAACCTTTTTAAGATGAAGAATATAATCAGGATTATGTGGATTAATAAAACCATTTGGTTGTGTTACATAAACTTCTTCCTGCAAAATACCATTAAGAAAAATATTTTTTACATCCATTTGAAATAATTTGAATCTAAAGTGACATGCAAGAGCAAAAAGAAGACAAATAGACTCAAGTCTAGCAACATGTGCAAAAGTTTCATCAAAATCATTTCCCTCAACTTGAGTATATCCTTGTGCACCTAACTTAGCTTTATTTCGCATCACAAGACCATGCTCATCAAGTTTATTTTTAAAATCCATTTGGTCCCTATGATGTTAACATCACTAGGCCGAGGCACTAATTCTTAAACATCATTTTTAACAAATTGAAGTAACTCTTCTTGCATAGTCATAAGCCAATCAGAACTCTGAAGAGCTTCATCAACATTCTTTGGTTCAAACTGAGTCATGTGACATGAGTGTCCTGTATCATCTACAATGCATGAGTGTCCAAACTGATCACTACGAACTGTAGTCCTAGTACCTGGTCTATCCCATGGGCCTATTACATTGTTAACTGGATGACTCAATCGAACCCTAGAACTACCAGATGTGGGAATATCTAAAGAAGGTGCAGGAATTCCTATAGGTTCATCAGTGGTGACTTCTAATTCCTCATCAACATCCTCTACACCTTCTCCACTTAAATTCTCAACTCTTTCTTCCTTATGAACTGTGGTTCTTTTCTGTTTCCTACAATTTTAAAATTTGTCTCCTCCTCATCAAGTTGAGTGGAGATTAAATTAGACATTGTATCATCAAACACTACATTGATTGACTCCATAACAACATTGGTTCTAAGATTAAAAGCCCTATAAGTCCTAATTATTTATAAATACCCCAAAAACACACCTTTATCACTCCTAGAGTCAAATTTTTCCAAGTGTTCCCTATCTCTGAGGATATAATATTTACTTCCAAAAACGTTAAAGTATTTAACAGTGGGCTTTCTATCATACCACAATTCTTATGAAGTCTTTTTAGTTCTAGGCCTAAGATATAATCTATTTAAGATATGACAACAGTACGTGCTAACTCAGCCTAAAAGTGACTAGCAATTTTATTCTTATGAAGCATAATACGAGCTATACCTGCTACTATCCTATTTTTCCTTTCCATTACACCATTATGTTTTGGTTTTTTTGGTGCTGAAAATTCATGCTTAATGCCAAACTTATCACAATATTTAATAAACTCTATAGGTTTGAATTCACCTCCATTAGCGCTCCTAATCCGAGTAATTCGATACCCATTCTCATTTTGAATTAGTTGGCAAATAGACCTAAAATATACAATAGTATCAGATTTTTCTCACAAAAAGGTAATCAATGTAAATCTAGAATAATCATCAACCATAACAAACAAATATCTTTTTTCTCCAATGCTATCAGATGTTATGAGACCCATAAGTCCATATGTATCAATTCTAAAGGTCGAGTAGTGACTCCATGATAAAGTCTCTTATGTGACACTCTAGTTTTGTAATGTCCCGAATTCTTTTTCCTATTTTTTTTTTGTTATTTTATTTTATTAATTATTCTTCTTGCATAGTTTTACGCGCCGTGTGGGACCCAGTATATTTTATTTCATCATTATTTATTTTGGGTCGTTGAGGTGTTATACATATATGATGGTGTCCTTGTCGTCGCTACACCACAAGCTTAGAGAGTGTGCATTAAGGTGAGGGCCAAGTTTTACATTTATAGAAGTCACTACTACCTTCACTAAAAATATAGTTAGGGTGAGTATGGATCATCCCAATGGATTGGAGTCGAATTTGGTTGTGGAATCACTATTAGGGTTAGTAGGTCGAGTGATCAAATAAATAGTTGGTTGGTTGATTAAACTAGAGAGCAAATTAAACTAAATAATTGAATGCAATAAAGAGTAAGTAAGAGAGAGAGAGATCTTGGGGTTTAGAGGTCACCACCAAACAATACTTTTCTACACCCTTAACTAGTGACTAATGAGGAAAATGTGTATTGCAATATTGATGTGTGTGTGTGTTTGGTTGATTCAATTAGCAAGGGTGACCAATTAAGCATACATTGTCTAATCAATATGTGAAAAATACAATATATCTAGTAATTAAGTATATATTGTCTAAATAGCATGTGAAAAGCACAATATATCTAGTAATTCATTAATCATTTCATTAAGCTCACAAGCTAAATACACCAGAAGGTTAGAGATATATGCTACTTGCATTCAAAAGTATGGAACATCAAATAACAAGCATGGATTGTCCTCCCATCTAACAACTATGTTACCACTACACTACAATTAAGCTAATGACATGAAATTAAACTAATTAAGCTAAGGGAGAGGCACAGTCCATCATGAAATGAGCATGAACCATCTAAAAAATTACAAGAGCATTCCTTTAAGCACTATGTTTTGACAATCTCTAGATCTATAACATTAATACACATGGACATGCATCAATAACACAAGAAGTAGAGACAAACACATGAACATCTATTCTAGCATGCATAGACATATGGACAGAATGAAATGATCAATTGGAAGCATTAAACCACATAAATCATTGAATAAACAAGATATATATATATATATATATATATATATATATATATATATATATATATATATAAAGTGCCAAAACATGTATTACAACACTAATCCCTCAATAATACACAAAATCAAGATGTAGAAAGCATGCTTGGGGCTAACTCTAGCCCCAAGAGGATGTCTAGCCACTTATGGTAGTGCTTTTCCAACCCTCAAGGGCTAACTCTATGGTAGAGATTTGCTCCTTGGTTGATGAAGAGTCTCCAATGGTGTTTCTAGCCTCCTCCTCCTCTAAGCTTGCTCTCCAAGAGTTCTTACAAGGTATGAGATGATATGATGTGATATGAGGTGATATATAAAGTAATCCTTATCCTTATATAGGTAGGTCAAATGACACACAATAAGAGCTGGGGTCATGCACAAAATATTCTCCAATGATTGGATAAAGGACAACTTTTTGTGAGCTGGAGATTTAACTTTTTCGCACTGGAGGAAGTTCGATCGATCGAACCTTGGACTTGGATCGATCGAACATGGCTGAGATCTATCGAACTTAGGCTGGTTCGATCTTCAATGGCGGCGCTTTTTGGATAAAGACAAATCTGAGATATTTTGAAGATATTTTTGGGAAAAAGGACAAAAGTGGTTGGTAGGGTGGTATAACTAGATAAGATCAATCATTTGGATAAGGACAAGGTAGTTCGATCGATCGAAGAATGATATTGGATCGATCAAACTTTTGAGATCTTTGAAAATATCATCATGGCTCTGATCCATCTTGAAGTGCTGAGATCGATCATGTTGGATCGATCAAACTTTGATCTGAGATCGATCAAAGATGTTGATTTCCACCTTTTTCTTCCTTTTGCTTCCATTTGGCTCCTTTCTTTGATTCATCCCAGAATTGCTTCATTTCTGCTTTTATTTGGCTGTGTTAGCTTATTTTCGGGATAAGTGCCTGAAAATGGAAATAATACGAAATCAATCTAAAACGGTAAAGTAAGATAGATAATGGTACTAGAATGCCTAAGCTTAAGGGGTTTAAATACGCACTTTTCAGCGCTCATCACATTCCCAAACTTAAATATTGCTAGTCCCTAACAATGAACTAGAAAGTAAAGGAATGAAATGAATAACTATACAACTACGAACTAGAAAGTAATAAATGGATAACGCCACTTTCGTAGGGAACACGATTGCACTTAGCATATGCAACAAGCCTTTTAAACCCCTAGGTTACCCCTAGTTGACGAGTGAAGTCTCGTGAGGGTTTCCAGAAATGATACCCACAAACATTAAGCTCATTCTCATAAAAGAGGCACTAATATTACAAACATGCATTGGGAGAAAACTACCTCAAGTATGCAATTTTTCAAACATTTCTAAGCAATCTCCTAAAATCTCAACATCAAGTAAACAAATATGGTCCTCCACACATCAAGAAAATGATCATGCAAATCAAAACAACTCTAAAATCCTTTTGAGTGGACCATCATCAAATATGTTGCTATCTAAGCCAACTAAATAATTAATCACATCCTTACCCTCAAACTAGCACACAAATCTAGTACCGATCATCAAGACAAAAAGTGGACCTTTTATTAAAGCTTTATTGTTCTAGGTGCGCTTATTTTTTTTCACTCATATATTATTATTATTATTATTATTATATTAGGATCAAAGATGGAAGCATGGTGCAATGTGTTGATCTATTAAGCTTTCTAGCGATTCATGAGGTCGAGCGTTAGGTCAATGACTCCCAAACCAGACGGCTTTAGGGCATTAGGTGTTCAAACACCCCTACGAACTTACAAGCTCAAATCGACTAGGCTACAAATCAAAACAATATCCATCTAATCATTTCCCACTTCTCACCTTTTGGGAGAAGTCCTCACTTTTTTATTAATTTTGTAACTTTTTTTTTTTTTTTTTGTAAGTAAGTTCAATTATTAATCTAGAGTTTGGACCCTCCACCTTTCGGCGCGAGAAGTTCAGTGCTTGATGAGGCTAGAATCCCAGCTACTTAGTGAAAAGGGGTTTTTATCCACCTTTATCAAGAATGAAAGCTTTCAATGCACTACTAGCCCAATTGAGATATAATCAATTCAATAATCAACAAAGTAGGTACCCCACAAATGAATGCTAGTGTGTGCCGGTGCTAGTGTAGAATTCTAAAGTGAATCTCAAAATAATTACAAAATCAAGATGATGTGTACCACAATTGCAAGCAAGATATCAATCTTTCGAAAAATTTACTCCTAAATGGTATCTATAAGGCATACAAGGAGTATTGGACTCTCAAGTCAAACAATTTGTAAATTTTAAGCAATATACTCCTCAAAAGATCAAAATCATAGCTAGATATGGACCAATCATAGAAAATCTCTCAAATACACAAGTCATGCTCAAAATTTTGAAGTTTAAAAGCAAACACTGTAAAGTACACCATTACCCCCAAACTTAAATGGCACAATGTCCTCAATGTGCAAAGAGAACAAAAGGAAAGAGTATATTGGTGCAATTAAGGCAAAGAATGGCTGGGACTGAAGTATCCAAAGTGGGTGGCATGGCCCCCCCAAACTTGGGATTAACTGTGGTCCTGAAATTTGGCACTCGGATAAACTCATCAGATAACAAAAAGAGATAATCAGTGCACAATGGACATGCAAGTGTAAATGAAATAAAGCAGTGAGAGAGGTATAAGGGTGGTCCCGAAAATTGTGTAGCATTCTCTCTCACTGTAGTCACTGTGATGCACCTGATGAAGTCAAACATACAGATATAAGAATATAACACATGACATCCATAACAAAATCATATATAAAGAAAATAAAGTATAGAGTACATCAAAAGATCAAAGCCGACAGACCGGCTGCAAATAATATACAGTGACAAAAAGATATAAAAAGATAGAAAAAACTGGAAATCTCAGGTGGACGAGGCAGGACAGGCAGGGCGAGCTCTGCGGATATCGCGAGATAAGTCTCGGAGTGCAGTCATGACATCCATGCGGAATGTAGCAAAATTAGCTCGGTGGGCCACAGCATCGGCTCGAATGGCAGAAGTATCAGCTCTGATAGTAACCACTGCATCCTCAAGAGCCTGAAGACGCTCTCCAAAGCCGGGGGTCTGACTAGGAGCCTCAGGTATGGATGAATCAGAAGAAAGATCCTGAGTCTGCTCCTCCTCATGTATTGGTGACCCAGCTGGAGAGTGCTGCTTTGCGTCATCTACAAGTCGCTCTAAATCAATGTCTATATGCTCGGCAGCTGGACCTACTGGTACATCGTCCGCTGCGGGGTCTGTTGCTATTGCCTCAGCTACTTCCTCAGCCTCGAGCTCCTCTGCAGCCACTACTGCGTGGTCCTACAATCTAGTGATGATAACATTGTAGCTCTTATCCCAGTCCTTCTTCAAGAAGTGACAAGAACCTCTCTCAGGGTGCTCCCGAGGATAAAAAAGGTAGCGCTGGTCGATCAATATTTGGGTGATAAGGTGGCCAAAAGGGAGAGACTTAGCCCTTCTGGGCTTCTCCTTGTTGATATACTCATCGAAGAGCTTCCTCATCATGCTCCAGATGAGCGCGGGGATAAATACCCAGTGGCCTGTATAAAATACGTAGAACGCTGTCAGATGGTCTCCTCGCCGCTGAATCTTGTGCCTGGCCATATATATATATTCCGAAAGAGAACGGAATCAAAGAACCATAGGTCATCTGGAAGAAAAGTGCAGGTGGCGAAAGTCTCACCATCGACATGGTGACCTGTAAGAAATACTGCCATGTCGGCATAAGAAGGCCTGTATAGCCTCAGATATAACTCCTATAGCTCCGGAGGGCATCGGTGTGGACAATGGCATGAGCGGGCTAGCGTGTCCATAATAATAGTAATCTGATGGCCATCTATAGTAGTGACTAGCTCTGCCGTGGTACGCGGGGACGGTCGGAGGTTCTGGAAGAACATCCATACCAGCCGCGGGTAGACTGGCTCAGTAACTGGGGCAAGAATAGCTGCAAGGCCTCTCTGGATAATATCATAGTAAGATGATCGGGTCAGCACCGATCTAGAGAAGAAATCTGTGTCGAACACCGACTCATGATCCACTGTCATGTGCGCATATCTAAGCGCGAGCCTATTACGCTTTCGAGCTGGTAGAGCTGGCTGGTGTGGTGGAGATGGTAATGGTGAATGCTTAGCTCCAGCATGTAATGGAGATGGTGATGGTGTAAATGCAGGCTGAGCTGCAGAAGTTGATGGAATATGATCATCCTCAGCCTCATGAGCAGGTGACTGAGGTGGAGTAAGCTGTAATGGCTCCTCCTGTGCAAGAGAGGGCTCTGCTAGCTCTTCTATCCTCGGTCTGATATGTCTCTGAGGCCTGTGTTGCCTCTTGGCAATAGTCTTACACTTAGTCATAGCCTGAAAAATAATTTAAAAACTTGCAAGGGGAGTCAGTACCAGAATTAAGAATTGAAAGCACAAAATAGAAACATGCATGTCAAATAAGATAGACAAAATATATAGATGACATGAATCTATGCAAGTGACAGGATATGAAACATGCTAAACAATGTAAGTATAAAATGCATCCAATGTGGAATATCATAGGCATTGGGCATATATGAGATAGCATGAACAAAATACATGATGAATGAAGTGTGTGTATGAGATCTGTGAAGTTCGATCGATCACAAAAAGGTTTGAGATCGATCTTAAAACTTCGATCGATCTAAGAAATTGAAAAAGATGAGTTTGATCGATCTCTCAAGATCGATCTGAGATAGAAGTTCGATCGATCGAACTGTGCGAAGGTGAAAACTGAAAGGTTACAGATCTGTGACTTTGGAAGCACGGGGACCACACGAACAAGGTCGTGGGCCCATCAACACATCATTCAATCAATCCTATTCACTTTACAAAGCCTATACTCCCAAAATCAATTCAAAACTCAAAATATATAACCATATATACATATATATATACACATATATACAGACGTGCTTCAAGCTCATCAATGGTGGATTTCATCAACAATACATCCTAGATCTAGTATGTAGGCAACATGTATTGTCAAGTTGAAGCTTGAAATGACAAGGTGCGGCTCGGATCTTATCTCAAGTCGCGAGAGAAGATGAGATGAAGAAGGAAATGAAAATCCGAAAGGAGAGAAAGAGAATCAAAGTTTGGAACTTGCCGGAGGTTCGCTGGAGAAGATGATGATGATGGGGCATAGTGGTGACGGGAATGAGGGACAAGGGTTTGGAGGGTTGGATCGATCTAATGAATCGATTTTGAGACCATCCAGGTCTATTTTTAAAAACTTTTCCTGATTAGTTCGATCGATCCTGAGATTTCAGATCGATCGAACTTTGATGGTCTCTCTTCAAAGTGTTTTTGGAATTTTTGAAATTTTTGAAAAATTAAAAACTAAAATTAAAAATTAAAATAGAAAATATTTTTGGATTTTTGAAAAATAAAAATATTTTTGGATTTTTGAAATAAATAAAGTAAAATCCCTCTTTTTTTATTTATTTTTTTATTTTGAAAAATTAAGTAAATAAAAGAAAATAAAAGAAAATCTTTCTTTTTTTTTTTTTTTTTGTATTTTATTTATTTATTTTTGGAAAATTTTAAAAAAAAATCAAATAAAGTCAAACAAAAGTCAAAATAGAGAATTAAAAAACTGAGATCGATCTGAACAAAATGTTTGATCGATCAGACAGAGAGCAAAAATATGCAGGTTTTTGGTTCAAAAATTTGGTTAAGTGTTGGAACTTGCAGATCGATCGAACTTTGAAGTTGGATCGATCGAAGAACTTCAGATCGATCTTGAAATTTTTTCGATCGATGTGATAGAGAGCTGAAATATGCAGGTTGATGCAGGCTCAAAATTTTCTAAGTGTTGGATTACGAGATCGATCTAACTTTGAAGTTGGATCGATCTAAGGACTTCTGATCGATCTGAGAATTAGTTCGAATGATGGGACAGAGAGGTGATTTGGATGCAGGTCGAAAATTTTTCTAAGTGTTGGATGTAGGTGGAAGTTCGATCGATCGAACTTTCATTTGAGATCGATCGAACTTATGCAAAATGCTCAATCACAACATAAAAATCATGCAATCCTAATCACAGTTCCTAGCAATGCATATGAACCAAAAACAAGTATCTAGACTTCGCAAGAAATGAAATTCAAGATAGAAATGAGGGAGGAATAGGGTTTTGACATCCTACAAAATGTCGTGCTAGTCTTTAACGTCTCTAGCAAGACATTGGGCTCTTTTAGCCCGGATCAAAGATCTTGTGATGCATCATCTCCTTGTTGGGGTGATAGATGCTTTGAACTTCACCCAACAAATAGTTCTTTGAAGAACTTGTTGGATTAAGCTCAAAAGAAACTTTTGATCCCTTGTCAATGCAATCACAACCTTTGGGCTTCCATGCCCTTTTAAAGTAAGAATTTGAAACAACACTTTGAGAATGCAAGGTTGAAGATGATCCTTTTGAAGTTTTGGTCTTACATAAAAGCTCACTTCCTTGACATTGAAGATCATGACATTTATCTACAACATTAACTTCTCCTTCATATTTGTCAAATGAATTGGGTGTGGGATTGAAGATATTCAACTTCACCTTCATGTGGCCAAACGAGATCTTCATTATCCCCGTCCTACAATTGATGTTGGCATTAGCGGTTGCCAAAAAAGGACGCCCAATGATAACGGAAATTTGGCTTTTAGGATTGGGGACCGGTTCCGTGTCAATGACAACGAAATCAACGGGGAAGAAGAATTTGTCAATGTTAATCAATACATCCTCAATTATACCCCTAGGCTTCTTAATGGATCGGTCTGGAAGTTGTAAAACTACCGACGTCGGTTTCAATTCACCTAGGCCCAATTTGACATAAACCGAGTATGGAAGAAGGTTAACACTTGCTCCTAAGTCAAGAAGCACCCGATTAATGATATGATCACCAATGATGCATGAAGTAGTAGGTGAATCGGGATCCTTAAACTTTGGTAAAGTGTTATGTTGCAAAATTGAGCTTACTTGCTCGGTCAAAACCATTTTTCTTGGTGCTTGGCTTTTATTCTTCCGCTTTTAGGTGCACAAGTCTTTCAAGAATTTGGCATAAGCCGGAATTTGCTTGATTGCATCCAAAAGTGGAAGATTGACTTTCATTTGCCTAAACATTTCCATGATTTCATTGGTTTTTGTCTTTTGCTTGTTTTTTGAAATGGATCCTTTTAAGGCATCCGAAATGGAACTTTTGGCTCAAAACTCTTTTCAAAATTTTTCTTTGAAGTCTCTTCAACATAAGAAGTTTTCAAATCACTTTGTTTCAAATCATTTTTCAACAAAATCTGTTCATACTCATTTTTCGGCAAATCTTTCTTCAAATCATTTTCAAAATCATTCTTCAAATCACATTTTGAAGTTTTCTCATTCACAAGATCTTGTATATGCAATGAAGGAGGAATGGGATGTGAAACGGGACGGGTGACAACTTGAGGTTGCACCGGTTCACTCTCTTCATTGGACATTTCAACTTGATTGTCCACAATCCTACCACTCCATAAGGTAGTCACCGCATTAACATGCTCAATGGTGTGGCCTTCATAGGCATCTTTCCCTTTTCTCTTGCATTAAAAGTGCTTGCTATTTGCCATACTTGGGTTTCTAACTTCGCAATAGATTGAGAGTGGGAATGAAGCAATTGTGTGTTAGCCTCAAGAGTGCCCAAAGCATTTAAAACTTTTTCTTCAAAGGCAGGACTTTTAGCATTTCCTTGGGAATAAGATTGGTTGGGAAAATGAGAGTTAGCAAATTGATTCCCTTGTGATTGGTAAGGTCTATAACCTTGGGATCCTTGGTTTTGAAGTGGAGGTGGAATGTACTTCCCTTGAAAATTGCCTTGGGAAGGGTTTGAGCCCTCTCCTCGGTTTTTCCAAGAGAAATTCGGATGATCTCTCCAACTTGGATTATAATGAGTACCATAAAGACTGTTCCCTTGGGAAGTAGAATGAAGAACACTAGAATAAGTCATACATGTTTCATTTAATGCACGATGAGAATGGTTAGGGAAGGAAGATACTTGATTCTCCGAGTTTTGGTTAATAAAAAATTGATCAAACCTTTGAGATAAAGACTTCATTTCGGCGGCTATTTCATTTGAATGGTCGACTTGATGTAAGCCAACACTTTTCCTACCTTGTGAATTTCTACCATTCTTGGATGATACTGTTCTATGCAAAGAATTTTCACTCATGCTCTTATAAAGATGCCAGACGTCATCCTCATGCCTATCAATGTATGAGCCACCCATAGAAGCATCAACCATGCCTTTGTAATTGTCCGATAATCTCTCAAAGAAATATTGAACTAATTGCCATTTGGGCATGTCATGATGTGGACACTTCCTAAACAATTCATTGAAGTGTTCCCATGCCTCATGAAATGTTTCTCCATCCCAATGTGAAAATTCTCGAATTGAGGTTCTCATGGCATTGGTCTTAGAAACTGGATAGTACTTCTTCACGAACTCTTGTTGCATTTCTGCCCAATAAGTGATTGAAAAAGGCCTAAGATTGCTAAACCAATACTTTGCCTTGTCTTTTAAGGTGAATGGAAAAAGTTTGAGTCTTAAGACTTCTTCCGGCATGTCCGTATATTTTACGGTGGAACATACTTCTAGAAACTCATCCAAATGCTTGTAAGGTTCTTCACTTGGAAGTCCATGATAGTTAGGAAGCATTTGAATGGTTTGTGGCTTAATTTCATAGTGATGTGCTCTAAATAATGGCAATTCAATGCATGTGGGTGCATTATATTCATTAGGCACATAGTGATCTCTTAAAGCAAGTGGAGGATTAGCAATTTGAGGTGCAACGTGGGGACCTTGATTTTGATTTCCTTGAATGATGGGAGGTTGTGGAGCATATATTGGCTTTGGCATTCCAAATGCAACTTGGCCTTGTTGTTGTGGTTGGTGAATGAATGGCCTAGGCATGTTTAATGGTGCTTGCATGTTCTCATGATGCACATTTGGATGAAGGATACCTTGTTGGTCTATGTGACCAAGGTCCTCTACATGCTCTTCATTATGGCCTTCTATTGATGTAATGGATTGGGTAGAACTAGAACTTCCTCTTCCCCTAGGATTTCTAACTACGGATTCAAGATGCAAATCAAGAGGGACAAGAGTTGGTTTTAGTGATCTACGACCATGCATGCATAATGTAAAAACACATAAACACAATGAATGAACAAACACTTCGACTTCACAACAATTCAATGAATCTTCCTCCACAAACACTTAACCTATACTCCTATGCTTTAACAATAATGATGCAAAGAACAATTAAGATTGCCTTCACGCGGGCTCACGATTTATCTAAGAAATTAAAAACAAGTCTCCACGCGGGCCGATGATTTAACTAAGGGATTGATTAAGAAAAAGCTCACAAAGGTCCTATAGCACTTCAACTCCAAATTTATAGCTTAGCTTAGCAATTTTTTTAAATTTTTAGCATTTTTCCTTGCTTGTTTAGCTCCTTTGTTTGAATGCTCCTTTGCTTACCTCTTAGCTTAATGCTCCTTGTCAAAGATGAACAAACACAATAAGTAACAAAAAGAAAAATAAAATCAAAGTAAAAACACGATAAAAAGAGTACTAATTCCTAATTGATTGCACAAATACGACGTTGCCTAATCCCAGGCAACGGCGCCAAAAACTGGTGGTGTCCTTGTCATCGCTACACCACAAGATTAGAGAGTGTGCATTAAGGCGATGGCTAAGTTTTACATTTATAGAAGCCATTACTACCTTCACCAAAAATATAGTTAGGGTGAGTAGGGATCGTCCCAAGGGATTGGAGTCAAATTTGGTTGTGGAATCACTATTAGGGTTAATAGGTCGAGTGATCAAACAAATAGTTGGTTGGTTGATTAAACTAGAGAGCAAATTAAACTAAATAATTGAATGCAATAAAGAGTAAGTAAGAGATAGAGATCTCGGGGTTTAGAGGTCACCACCCAACAATGCTCTTCTACACCCTTAACTAGTAACTAATGAGGGAAATGTGTGCTACAATATTGATGTGTGTGTGTGTTTGGTTGATTCAATTAGCAAGGGTGACCAATTAAGCATACATTGTCTAATTAACATGTGAAAAGCACAATATATCTAGCAATTAAGTATATATTATCTAAATAGCACGTGAAAAGCACAATATATCTAGTAAGCCATTAATCCTTTCATTAAGCTCACAAGCCAAATACACCACAAGGTTAGAGACATATGTTACTTGCATTCAAAAGTATGGAACATCAAACAACAAGCATGGATTGTCCTCCCATCTAACAACTATGCTACCACTATACTACAATTAAGCTAATGACATGAAATTAAACTAATTAAGCTAAGGGAGAGGCACAATCCTTCAAGAAATAAGCATGAACCATCTAGAAAATTATAAGAGCATTCCTTTAAGCAGTATGTTTTGATGATCTCTAGATCTCTGGCATTAATACACATGGACATGCATCAATAACACAAGAAGTAGAGACAAACACATAAACATCTATTCTAGCATACATAAACTTATGGATAGAATGAAATGATCAATTGGAAGCATTAAACCACATAAATCATTGAATAAATAAGATCTATATATATATAAGTGCTAAAACATGTAATCCCTTAATAATACACAAAATCAAGATGTAGAAAGCATGCTTGGGGCTAACTCTAGCCCCAAGAGGATGTCTAGCCACTCATGGTAGTGCTTCTCCAACCCTCAAGGGCTAACTCCATGGTAGAGATTTGCTCCTTAGTTGATGAAGAGTCTCCAATGGTGTCTCTAGCTTCCTCCTCCTCTAAGCTTGCTCTCCAAGAGTTCTTACAAGGTATGAGATGATATGATGTGATATGAGGTGATATATAAAGTAATCCTTATCCTTATATAGGTAGGTCAAATGACACACAAAATGAGCTGGGGTCGTGCACAAAATATTCCCCAATGATTGGATAAAGGACAACTTTTTGTGAGCTGGAGATTTAACTTTTTCGCACTGGAGGAAGTTCGATCAATCGAACCTTGGACTTGGATCGATCGAACATGGTTGAGATCTATCGAATTTAGGCTGGATCGATCTTCAATGGCGGTACTTTTTGGATAAAGACAAACCTGAGATATTTTGAAGATATTTTTGGGAAAAGGACAAAAGTGGTTGGTAGGGTGGTACAACTAGATAAGATCAATCATTTGGATAAGGACAAAGTAGTTCGATCGATCGAAGAATGATGTTGGATCGATCAAACTTTTAAGATTTCTGAAAATATCATCATGGCTCTGATCCATCTTGAAGTACTGAGATCGATCATGTTGGATCGATCGAACTTTGATCTGAGATCGATCGAAGATGTTGATTTCCACCTTTTTCTTCCTTTTGCTTCCATTTGGCTCCTTTCTTTGATTCATCCCAGAATTGCTTCATTTTTGCTCTTTTTTGGCTGAGTTAGCTTATTTTTGGGGTAAGTACCTGAAAATGAAAATAATACGAAATCAATCTAAAACGGTAAAATAAGATAGATAAAGGTATTAGAATGCCTAAGCTTAAGGGGTTTAAATACGCACTTTTCAACGCTCATCAATATATTTGTGTGGATGAATCAGTTGGAAATGATATTTTTTGGGACATGGTTGGTATTGTTTAAATGAGGAAAGGGCATTGTGGGTATTATATATATATATATATATATATGGTGGGTATGTGGAATGAGATATTTTAGGGACAAGTTAAGTATAGCATTGAAAGTGGACGGGCAAAAAAGTAAACTAGGTTAAATTTCTAGTCACCCACATGGTGACACTTGGTACCATGTGGACCAAGGGTTCAAATGATGGATCAATTCATCATCTCCTTTTCCTCACTCTTGGCAGAACACACTTTCTCTTTACAAAAATTCTTTTTCTCTCTACATTTTTGTACACAAGCTTGCAATCCAATTTTGGGGGGTTTAGGGTGAGATTCGTGACGAAGGCAAGAAGAAGAAATTGTTCTACTTGACGAGGGCTATCTTTTGAGACGATCTTGCTAGGGTTTGGTGGAGCTCGAATTTAGGGATTTCCTAAGGCCTTGTTTGGCTAGCTTCCTTGAGGTAGGGGGTTTAACCCATTATGTTTTGCCTTCTTTTTGAGTTCTATGTCTTGATTTCATGAAAAACATGATCTATGTGCTTATGTGATGTTGATTATGTATTTAAATGAAAATTGTTTAGAAACATGCTATGTGTATAAGTATTTTTTTGAGATTTTGTTTGTGAAAATGTTAAGTATGTGTTTATGTGATAAAAACATGTTCAAGGATGATGTTGGTTGTATTATATACATACTTGGTTGCAAAGCTGTTTAAAGAGCATACTTTGTTTTAAATTATTTTTTGTGAGATTACATATATATACATGATGGTGAGGAGTATGTATGGCGAAATTGATAGAGTTGCAAACATGTATGTGTTGATTTCGTTCATGCATGATTTTATTCATGGCATGGGCATGGTAAGGGAAGTGAGATGAAATTATTTTATAAATTGTGTAGAAATGGTTTTTGTGAAAAAAATCGAGTTTCGCGAGCCCGGGGCTAATTCAACTTAGAGGGAGCACGTGCCGGATATTAGACGTGAAAAAAGTTAATACTAGGCCCAAATGGTTGCCTGATGTGGAACCAGGGATAGTTATCAATCCCGTCTCGGTAAAGTCGATTAGCAATTTTCGGTGTGTGTTGTGTTGGGCCGGGACTATTGTCGAAAAGGCATTGCATTTTATGGAGTATTAGCATATATGATAATGTTTGATTATGTGATGATGATGATATTTTAAAATGAATGGTGTGGATTATGATTTTGAGAATTCCCCAAGTATGATCCCGACTTCTTTTTCCCATTCTTTGGTTGTTGGCTCAAGGGAGTCCAAAGCCGGTGTTTTAGGCATTTCCTACTGAGCTGTTGAGCTCACCCCTTATTTATTATTTTCAGGACATGGCAAGGACGTTGTAGAAGATGCACCCCCGTAAGCTTAGAAGTAGAGTGATGGACTTTTGACATCTTTTGTATTAGATTGGTATAAACAATGATTGTATGTGAATGACTGTATTCTTTTGTGAGCTTTAAGTGAATCATTTGTAATCATGGCATTGGAGGCCTTATTATTTTGTAAAATTATTCATTTGGTTTAAATCGTTTTATTTTTGTGATATGTACGAATTAAATGATGAAGGTTTAAAAATCCTTAAATGACGATTCATGTTCATGTTGGAGATTTAATGCGTTGTTGGTGAATTAGATGATGTCGTGGGATTTAATTTCACGTTCACACACGTTAGTGACGTTGGAACAGGGCAAAAGGGCGTGTTTTCATTGATCATGTAGTTTTTAGGCACTATCTAACCGATTAGATGACCTTGCAGTAGTGTTGTAACCGTTTAGTCATTTATCATTGCACACGAATCCCTGAAGTGTGTGCACAGATGAGCAAGTGTGAGTACAAATGGGGCAAGTGTGCGTACAGTTTGGGTTTTAGGTTTTTGCACAGTCACTAGAATGTCATATTATCGATAGGATGACCAAAGTGTGCGCACATATGGTCATTTGTGCGTATAGATCCACCATATGTGCACACAAATGGTCCAATTATCACTATTTGAACCCAACTTTCTGTATAATTATATATTTGACCCTAGATTTCAGTCAAAGTACAGAATGACCCAAGAAAATGACAAAATTACCCCTGAAGGGTATGAATTTTATATTTTTACCAATAAATGACTATTTTGCCCCTGAGGGCTTTTATATCACTATTTGACCACGGTAAAGGTTTATTTTACCCTTTTGGGTTCTATATAATTAATTGACCACATATGATGACTATTATACCCTTATGAACCTTATAAGCATTAGAATGACGTGGAATGACCTTGAGACCCCCGGATCTCATTTTAATCATTGGATGACTTTAGTAAATGGCGATTTTACTCTTAGTAGACCTTAAAGTATTAAAATAATGTGAAATGACCATAGTACCATTGTGTGACCTCGGATTTGGGTAAGGACCTGGTTAGAGACCCAGATCTTCGGGTTTGGGTCGTTATAAGTTTATTTTCCTAATTAACATGGATCACATATTTCATTCTTAGGTATTTTCAATTTAGGCAAACCTCAAACAAGATCATTATTAGATAAATTCACCAAATCATTAAAATTCACATGACCAAGTCTTTCTATGCAATGAAATTATTTCATCAATAACTGTAGAAAAATACATAAGTGAAGGATCTTAATAAACAACATAGCAATTATCAGAAATTCTAATTCCTTTCAAGACACATTCACCTTTTTCATTAGTTACAAAACATCATTATTGAGTAAAATTGACTTGAAAATCGTTATTATAGATTTAACTAATACTCAACAAATTAGCAGCTAAATCTTTAACATATAGAACGTTTTTTAACTCCACAATTCCTGAAAATTTGATTTTACCTTTACCATTTACACTAGAAGCATTACCATCACCAAAAGTAACGGTTCCAACTAAGCATTCCTTAAAAGTGGTAAATAATGTTCTATCCCCCGTCATATGCCTAGAGCAACCACTATCAAAGTACTAATCACATGGACCTAGTGCTCTAAGTGCAATGTGTATAGCAAGGTATTTAAAATTATCTTTCTTTACCCAAACAATTTTAGATTCATTATGCAATGATTTCCCTGTTGTATTAGGCAAAGTGTCATAAGGCTCAGAAAGCCTAATCGTTCTCTTTTTCTTATTTGAACTCTCTAAATTTTTCAAATTCTTCTCAAGTTTAATTTTTCTCTTCTGATACTTATACTTGATATGATATTTTTCTCCACAAAAATGGCATGCTGAAATAAGTTTGGGAGAACTAGTAATAACAGAAGGTTTGGTTTCAACTTTCACAAAAACTTCGTTAAATTTTTAAAAATACAAATCCTTTGAAGTTGAAGCCAATTCTTTGTTACTACTAGTGTTCTTAACTACTCCTTTCAACTTATCAATTTTTTAAGTATCTGTGTCAAATTTCTAAAAAGACTGTTTTGATTTAACAAACTCACTACTTAAATTATCAATTTTAAGTTCAAGTGATTTATTAAACCTATTTACCTATTCAAGTTCTTTTTCTAGAAAATCAACCTTATGAAGAAGATTCAATTTTTTTTGGCCAAGTTCTTCGAAATTTTTATTAGAGACAAAAACTTCTAACTTATAAATATCTCTATCAAGTTCCGTAAGTTTCAACTTCTCCAACAAATTTCAAAATCCTTTTTAAACTTAGACCATACCATTCAATATGCATGCTTGTGACAAAATAAAAAACAAGAAGTATAGGCAACACATCAACAGGAGATGAATTATCAAACATGATGCAAAAATCACAACAAATCAACAAGTATGATCTACTCAATATGTCGAGTAATTAAATCCTTAAACGACCTAGATGAGATTATTAGGTCAACTTGCCCAATTTTTGTGATTGATTACTTTACCTAATCAATATAATCATTTAAACATCTACAATCACAAAGATAAATACTGAAAATTAAAGCAAATAAAGGTAAAGAGATGACATAAGGATTTTAGCGAGGAAACCAATTGGAAAACCTCGAGGATTTTTGCGCTGTTCTGAGCGTAAAAAGATCCACTATGTATTAAGCAAAGTACACTGCGTGAACTTATATACAATACTCTTTATATTTAGGAAAGTAATGTCGAGGGGGATGGGCTAAGCCCATAAGGGAGTCACCTATGGAAGTAACCTGTCCTTTGTGATTGGAGATCCCATGAAAAAGGTTCAACGGGTAGTAAAATTCCGTACCGCATGAACTAATATACAATACTCTTTATATTTAGGAGGTTTCTTACGAAGATTCTCGCCTACCCATCCCTATGGCACAGTGTTCTTTAATGTGACGTTAGGAAGGGTTTTACCCTGAATGAATTCGAGGCAGGCATACTCTCGCAGGGTATAGGTCACATGTACCTTTGGAGGATTCACCTAAGTGAGAGCGTCGTGGGACCGCGACTTTGGGAATTGGGTTGTTCCCGAGAGCTCTCATGAGAAGTAAGATATTAGCGCATGGTCATCAGTAGCGCTAACCCGCGTACAAAGTCGATAGTCAATAATATGTGTGTGACATGTTGAAGTTTGGTTCAAAGGGGTTGAGTTCAAAACATTATCGATCATATTTCTCAAATGGAGACTGTCAACACTAAGTGCAAGTTCAAGTCCGGAAGACTCCTGCACCCATTGCATAGTATTAAGAGTTGCCCTATTATATTATTTTTTTTCTCTTTTTGTCTTAGAGCACGTGTATTGGCCCCATAACACACGCACCATTCAAGTCAGGAGTACGGTTTGAAAGCGAGACCTCAAGGACTTATCTCCCGGATCCCCTATTATATTATATTTATATATATTTTCTATGATTTGATTTTTATCAAATAGGTGGGGACTGTTACTCCTATTTAATAAAAATTATATTATTCAATTATTTGTGTTCTTTAAATTCTAAATTCAGTGTTATATCTATTTTGTTCAAATTGATATATTATTCATTCTAATGAAAGCAATGCGATTTATATTGATGTAATACTTATTGGTGTATTATTCATGTTCATTCTAATCGTTGTACTACACATGTTATTGAAAGAATTGTTAGTACCTATTGATGTGTTATTTAAGTATGATCTTGTATATTGTTGTCCCTTGTAATATTATTGTAGTATCAATTAAATTGATGTATAATTTCGAGTGTTCTTATTAATACGTGCAATTTCCCCAACAGTCTAAAATCGTATGGCCTTCCTACGTGCAGGTGATAGCGGTCCAATACAGCTCCAAGATACAACCCATATCTGTCGGTGGTCTTCTCCTGACATGTCCGAAGAGAGTCAAGTTTGTACCAGCCTTGCTTTCAAAATTGTCCCCAAAACACAATATAAAATACTCTCTTAAGTATAGTGATCTCTCAACAAAACTTAAGAATGAGGGAGATAGAGTGATTTTTCTTAAAAATACTTCTCACACCCAAATTATCACACTCAAGTATATTCCCTCATAGAATGGTAGAAAAACTCCTTTTTATAGAGTTAAAACTTTTAACATTTTATATCATCAATATAGTATTTAAAATAATAATAACAATGGGAGTAAATAATATAATAATAATAATTAAATAATAATAATAAAATATAATAATGATACTTTGATAATATTTATAATTTTTGTTAAATAGTACTAACAAAAAATTGGATAAATTCAGGCGTACTTGAAGGAGAAGCCTCGAAAGGGTGAGAAGTTCGTTTTTGTCAAAATTTTAAATAAGAAATTGCAAATAAATAAACTTGGATTGAAAGATTTTTTGAATTTTTTTTAATGTTATAGATCATTTTTACCATGAAATTATACAACAAAACAAAGCAGATAGTAATATGGTTCCACAAATTTGGTATTGCAACCCTTTTTATACTAGCATACAATAGTCCAATTAAATTTGTATCTCTTTCTCTGCGGCTCACCAAGAAAGGATTCGGAAGCCATCATCTTTATTATACGAATGCTATACTAGAGAACATCAAATCGAATGGATGCTTTGAGGCAAATTTAGTGTATTCCATTACAAAAGAAGTGTGTTTTTGTTATCAATGTTGATTTAGGCATTCAAAATGATGAAGCAAGAAAAAAAAAATGTAAAGCTGTGAGCTAACAATGGGGAGTTTGTCCCACATCAAATTCAGATAGAAAATTAAATGGGTATATAAGTGTTCGGTCCGAAAGGTGGGACAAACATCCACCCCTTACACCTTGTCATATAGACAAAAGCGAGTCCTTCCTTTATTTAAGAAGACCAATAATAATAATAATAATAATAACTATATATTCCTCCTCTTATTTGCATTGTAATGGTTTTGTGGATAGCACTTCTTTATAATAGTTTTATGAACCAATTATGTTAACTGGACTAGTTCAAAATAAGCTTAATGATATTTGGGCTCAGTTTAAATTTTCTAGCCAACCCCTTTTTCGGCTGGGTTTCAATTTACTAGCCATAAACCCTGTTTTGGCTGGCTTTTGAACTGAATTTTCGATCAAACTTCAAAGTCTAATTCATATCAATTCGACTACAATCTAAAAGGCAAAAATAAAACAAGAACAAAACCTGAAGGCAGCAAAAATATTGCCAAATTCAATTTCAAATCTGGATATATCAAATGACAAAAATAATAATAATAAAAATAAAACTTAGTTACAGTTATAAAATTTTTTATATTTTTATTTTTTACATTGTTAGATAATGTAGAAATTTTCGTCATTTTGTGCAAATAAAGAAAGTTTATTTATATATTATAACAAGTTTACTTGTCTGTTATTTACATAATATATAGTCAATTAATATGATAATACATTATGAATAAATTATCTATATTCAATAAATAAACACTTGGAATTTGGAAGACACTCTCGCTTTAAATTATTTATTTAATTTTTAATTTCATTAATATGTAGTAATTTTGTGATATACTTGTTATATATTGTATAATCTTTATAAATTAATACTCTACAAATAATAATATCTTTTAAATAATAAATTACATTGGTCCCGGCTTGAACCAATTTACTAAATTAATAATTTTGTTAAATTTATAAGATAATACATTTCAGATTTTCCCTTAATAGATTTCTATAGGCCCCATTTATTATATAAAATAATAATTTGGTAAGAAATACATATAGGACTGACTATAATACATTGCATGTACTTGATTAAACGAGTACAATCCATTGAATTTTACTTTATTAAATAATAAGTTCAATACATTTAATCTTTGACTGATTAAATGTATTTTTAATTGATCTGATGAGCACAATGCATTGAGTGCCTGTTTGGGGCTTCGTGGGACTTTCAAATGGGCTTCCAAACCTATCTTATACTCTAGTAAATATTATTCATTCGCCACTGCAAACCACATATTCGTAATCACGTGTCCCACATGTCTGTTGAACATAGTCAAAATCATGTGTCCAACGTATGTACTATCGAACTCTTATCAGACACCACAATGATAGAGTATCGCTGGCCTAATTTAGGCCAATCCTTTGTACTGGACCACCAGCCACACACCATGATTGTGAGTTTTTATTTTAAGGGCGTACAGTACCACATAGATGAGAAACAGCTAATGTTTTGGGGGCACATGGATTATTGGCCACAACAAAAATAATTAGCAACATCTAATGCAGCCAAAATATTAGATTGAGATCGACAGCCCGACTTCTGAAAAAGTAAAAATGATGTAATGAGTTGATAGAGATATGAGGTAATGAATTGATCGACCGACCACCTTTTGAAATAACTAGATATGATGTAATGAGTTAATGTCCCACAGTTTGAGTGTATTTTGCCACGTTTTAAGTATTGCTTGTTATATACCAACATGTTAAACAAAATTCGACAATCAACCTGATGCACAATAATTAAAATGTGAAAATTTACACCCAAACTGTATAACGTTAATCTTATTTTATTTCCCATCAATTAAACGTCATGTGCAATATTCACAGAGATGCTTTCGATTCTAGTTGATATGCTTTCCAATCCACCATTATTTTGGAATGGATGGCCCTTACTTGAATGCATTCCATGGCTGAAATGCATTGAGCCCACCATTACCATCGGAATTAATGGTAGGTGCAAAATTCAAATGAGAATCATCATAATGAAATCTTTGGAAGCAGACCTAATTTTAAACATCATTATTCTAGTTGATATGCTTTCCAATCCACCATTATTTTGGAATGGATGGCCCTTACTTGAATGCATTCCATGGCTGAAATGCATTGAGCCCACTATTACCATTGGAATGGTACGTGCAAAATTCAAATGAGAATCATCATAATGAAATCTTTGGAAGACCTAATTTAATTTAAATGAACAAAGTAAACTACTGACATTGACAAAAGTTACTAAAAGAGAGAATCAATAATCAATTTATTAGAAAGAAATTAAAATGATAGGCATTAGTGACGGAAGAACAATAGTTGCCTTGTTATGTGTCCAGATAAATTGAATACTTTACATTAAAATAAAGATATCACTAAAATGGAATATGATAAGAAAAAATAAGGACTAATAAAAAAAGGGTAAATTATCTCCCTTGATATTTGGGCAAATTAAATACAAATAAAGCGTTTGACTTTTATTACTTTGACCTTCCTAAAAAGTGTGAAATATCTTTTTATACCCTTATATATCTAATTTAATAAAAAAAATTGTCAAACCAAAAAATTCTATTGCCCTTTTATTTACCTCCCATCTTGAAAAAAATAAAATAAAAATAAACATAATCAAAGCCTAAAAATAAACTTAATCAAATGTCATTTACAAAAAATATATATATTTTTGTAAAATTTAATAATATAAAATTGATAAGAAAATTGGTACTTTGCATATTAATTGCATTTCATTATATTTTTGTCATTTCGTGTCAAAATATAAGGTTATTGATGTTTCTTAACACAAAGAAATGGCAATTTAGTCATTTTTAAATTTTAATTAACGGTAAGGGGTGTCGTTGAGCACATGCGCTAAATCTTAAAAGAGGTCAAAGTAATAAGGCTCAAACGCTTTATTTATGTGTAATTAGCCCAAACCTCATAAGAGGTTGCTGTAATTTAGCCAATAAAAAAAATATAGGGCTATTTGATTCAATTTTTTAAATAAAGTTATCAAAAACTCAAAAAACAAAAAATTATTTTAAAGAAACTATAAAAGAAGAAGTTATTTGCAAACAAATACTATTTTTAACTAAGTTTTCATAAAACAATTACAGAAACTATCAACCAACCGATCAATGCTTCGAAGAGCCCCTCTCATATGTTTCATGATTGCAGAGAAATTTCACAAGAATATTGCAAAAGAACCCGTGACATCGCCGACGAATTGCTCAAAGGGTTATCTTTAAGATTGGGATTGGAATAAAACTACATAAATAAAGAAATGGAGCTTGAATTTGGCTCACAGCTTCTGCTTGCTAATCTTTACCCACCCTGCCCACAGCCAGAGGTAGCTATGGGGTCGTCTCCTCACTCGGACCATGGCCTACTAACCCTACTAGTACAAAATTAGGAAAATGGCCTTCAAGTGTTACACAATCACAAATGGGTTCCAATTAAACCGCTAGCCATTTCTATTCTTGTCAACATTGGTGACCATATGGAGGTGCATGAACATCTCTTTAGCTTTGTTTAATAAAAAGGAAAATGATAAGTAGTATGTCCAACTCTCGAACTTATCTGATTCTTTTTATGTGAGTGGGGTGATATCCTTGTGATTGATGATATCATCTCCACTCACATAAATGCAACTGGATTAGTCCGTTAGTTGAAATCTATAACAAAACTCAAACAAGAATTATGTAAAGACCATTTTTTTTTTAGGAAAATGAAAAGGGAAATTAAGAATTTGCCACTAACAATGAACTGCTTTCATATTTCAGATACTGACTAATGGAAAATACAAGTGTGTGTTACATAGAACTGTGGTTAACAACAGAGCAACTAGAATATCCAAAGGAACAATACTTGGACCACCACTTGAGAGAATCGTAAGCCCTTTCAAGGCCTTGGTGGATACTGAAATCAGTCCAGCTGCATACTGTGGAATCAAATATAGGGAGTACATAGAGCTTCAGCAAAGCTATGAACTCAATGGTAAATCTTGCTTGGATCGAATCCGAGTTGATGTAAGTTTGTGATGCTCTCTTTGTATGTGTGTGTATTTTTTTTGGTTAGGTAAATACTTACGCACTTAAAAATGCCCATCGTAGAAGAAATTGTGATATGAAAGATGAATATCCAGAACTATTAGTCCGGGTCAATCACTAGTTGACATGAACGTAAATATGTTAGTTATATTCTTTTTTTTACTTGCGTATTAACTAGTGATTGTAGGGACTAATGGTCTCGTAGCCATGTACTTAGTAATAATTTCCTCCTATTATAGGACTTGAATTTGTCACATTTCCATTCAAATGAGAGATATACCAACTGAGCTAATGTTGGTGGTGTGTCTCTGTGTTTAATGAACAATTCAAAATGTCAATATGGTTGTGTTATATTTCTTATTTGTTGTAGTGTCAAAAAAATGTTTGTTTAATTAAAGTACCATTATGTCATTTAATTCCAAATTGTTCATGATTTGAAATTCAAGGCTTTGATTTTATACTTTCTAGCACAACATTACTCAATTAGCAAAATATTAATTTGATGCTCAAGAAAATTCAATCAAAGTGTACCCATATGAAATACCCAAATTTGAATACGACCACAAATTGTTGTGTATGTTATCATCAAAAAGACAAATGAGAATTGATGTCAATGACACTTACTCAACTTAGCTTGTACCTTCACAAGTAAAGTACTGCAAGGTGACAAACCAACCTAGTTGCTCAACTATACTATTTTTGAACATGAAATTAATGGAATAACTCCAAATATCTTAGAAATCAATGTTAACCAAAAATTGTCAAAAAGGCCATGTGAGGTAATAAATATAATGAAAAAAAGTGAAATTTGGTCTTGCCGCCTCAGGAAGTATTAGGTTTAAGGTTCAAATTCTCTTGGATGCAAACAATTCCTTGAGAGGGGCTTGAGAGGGGTGTGAGTATCAATTAGAAAAACCAAAAAAAAAAGTGCCGCTCCAAAATGCGATAAACCCGAGTACGAACTCAGTTCATGATTGATTATCTGGATCAAGAGTTGACCACTTTTGAACCTGCTTGGTAGCTTTCTCAGCCTGCAAATCCACCATTTTAGAATAAATGTAGAGTTCACTAATAGAAATTTAGCATATATAACTTAGAACATAGGTCATAAAGTGAAATTTCGTTAATTTGTACCTCATTTTTCCAATCACACCATATTATTTTATGATGGCCAATATTATTGTTTGCACAACACTTCTACCAAATATCATCCCACCCTAATTACCTTGATTGCAAAAATTTATCAATGCCCGCTTAAAAAATAAAAATAAAAAACGTTTATGTTATGTTAGGGATCATTGAGTCAACATTTTGAAATTGGAATCAAAGTTTGAAGTAAATTTCCTTTCATTCCAATTTCAATGAGCCAATTTAGTACTTCAAACATGATTAGTGCAATGCTCTTCCTAGCAAGAACCAAAACTTACCTGAACACCAAAGCCGAAAACCCATCCCACAACACAACCAAGAGGAACCCTAATAAGGTAGTAGTAGGCCAAAGTTATGTACGCAACCCATGTCTGCCATCCTGATCCCACGGCCACCCCAACAAATTGGCAAACTAGTTTAATAATTTGTATGAAAATGTTAAATATTTAATTTACATTTTTCAATCACCGAATTAGGGATTGTCAAATTTATCGCCGAAAGAATTGGTTGAACAATGTTGAGAACAATAGTGAAGGCCAAGAGGTAAGAGAGCTCATCGACTGATTCAAGAATATTGGTGATTGATGTGAAGATATACCTGATTTTGTCGTGTAATATCATAATTAGAAAAGAAAGAAAGAAAAAATTGTGTAACTACTAGCCTCTCATTGAGTGCAGGAACTTATATTTATATTTATCAACTAGGGTTACAATAAAGTAATAAAATTAAATTAAGTAAATTAAAATCCCTAATTAATTGTGATCCAATAATCACGGGACTCTGAATTACGGGAACAAAATAAAATGTGAATTCCAACACTCCCTCTTAAGCTAGAGCTAAGATGTCAAGCAAACCCGGAGGAAAATCACCTCCAGTGAAATAGTGCAACCATTTGCTCCATTTTTGTGAATCAACAATACTTACCATGATGAGTAAAAAATTATATTTGCTTTATACAGAATTTTTGTGTGTATATATATATATATATATATATATATATATATATATATATATATATGTATACACTGTTCAAATATATACTCTTCTTTCCTTCCTTATTTCTTCTTCACTTCCTCCTTCATTTTAGCAACACATTTGAAATAAAATTGAAATCCCGCCACCCAGCTACCCTTCTTCTCTCCCAAAATATCAATCAACCCAGTTTAGAATTTGATTTCTTTTGAAATAGATTTTGATTTTTTTCCAAATTGAAGCAGGAAGCAGGCTTTATTTCGAAATAGAATAAGCGATTCTATTTCCAAATTGAAGGTTAGATCAGACGTCGCCAAATTAAAGCAAGAGGTATGATTTCTTTGCTTCTGCCATTCTTATGGAAATAAGAGGATTTCCTTGAAAATTAAATCCGAAAATTATACGATTTCTTTGTTTATGCCATTCTTATGGAAATAAGAGGATTTCCTTGAAAATAAAATCTGAAAATTATAGTTGTATCCCAAATTATTTAAATCGAAACAAGAGGTATGATTTCTGTGTTTCTGCCATTCCTATGGAAATAAGAGGATTTCCTTGAAAATAAAATCTAAAAATTATAGTTGTATCCAAATTATCCTCATTTACTGCATCACAACAATTTCCTGACTACATCACAACAATTTCTCAACATTTTCGTAACATATATCCCAACGTATTTGTAAAGTGGTACATCACAACATTTTCTTAAGGTACATCCCAACATTTTTGTACAAACATCTCAACTTATTAGTAAAGTGCATTCCAACATTTTCCTAAGGTGAATCCCAACATTTCCTAAGGTGCATCCAAACATTTTAATTGCTGGTGTACCATTTAAAATGATACTATTTCCTTCTTCTTCTTTGCCTCAGACCGTTATTCTTCACTTCTTCTTCTTTGCCTCACCACCGTTCTAGTGCATCCCAACATTTTCCTACGGTGAATCATAATATTTTCCTAAGGTGCATCCCAACTTTTCCAACCTAGCCTCTGACCTTCTTCCCTTTTTCTTCGTTTTCCCTTCCCTTCTTCTTTATCTTCGTTTAATCGAAATTTAAACCCTAACCTTCAAACCTTCCTTCTTCCCTTCTTCTTCTTCGCCAGACCTTCGATCTTCACTTCTTCTTCTTCGCCTCAGACCGCCGTTCTTCATTTCTTTTTATTTGCCTCATATCACCGTTGGTACTATTTCCTTTGTAGCATTTAAAGAGAGAAAGGGAGATAGCCGTGCGTAACTTTTAGAGAGACAAAGGGAGACAACCGTGTATTTTAGAAATAATATTTAAAGGGGTGGTAAAAAAATTAGTTACCCAATTTTTTTAATTGATGTGGCACATTCTCAGCCACTTATTTCAAATGGTGGAAATGGTTGCACTATGCAACTTGAGGTGATCTTGGTCCAAGAAAACCCAGCATGCCAATTGAGGATTGAAGCAGAGATGGCCCCCACTGACTTTGTAAACATATCTTCTATTTGATTAGATGAATGAACAAACACTAGAATAATAACTATTGAACTTTCTCTCGAATGAAGTGAATATCAACTTTAATGTGCTCGGACCACTCGTGGAGAACTGAATTAGAACTAAGCATGATAATTGAATTATTATCACAAAACAATTTAGAAGAATCTTCCATAACGAAGCCTACCTTAGTAAGAAGAGATCAAAGCTATAGAAGTTCACACATGCCTAGTGCCTTAGCACGATATTCAGCTTCAACGGATGACCTAGATGCTACTGTTTGCTTCTTACTTTTTCATAATATAAGATGATTGCTAAACAAAGTACATAATCCAGAAGAAAAACACCTATCTATTTTGGATCCTGCTTAATCTACATTTGTAAAACATGACACTCCAGATTGACTACCCAATGTATAAAATAAGCTAAGGCTAAGACACGTCTTAAGATATGGTAAACTGCATGCAAATGCGACGAACGCGAAACATACGTAAATTGACTTATAACACTAACTACAAAAGTCAAATCCGGCCTAGTATTTGTCAGCTAAATGAGATGACCAACCAAACATTGATACATAGAGGGATCATAAACAAAGTCATCAGATTCAACAAAAATTTAAGATTCGGATTCATAGGAGTAGATGCAAGTCTATACCCTATCGTTCTTGTTTCTTGAAGAAGATTTAAAGCATACTTAATTAAGTTAAAATAAAGTTAAACCATGACTCGACCGAGCAACCTCTATGCAAAGAAAATACCGCAAGGTACCCAAATCTTTTATATCAAATAACTGACCTAAATCCTTCTTAACCTGAGAAATTCATGAGGCATCATTTCTAGTGATGATAATATCATTTACATAGACTGAGATAATAATACATTTACCATTTATGTGTTTCCGAACAAAGCATGTATGATTAATGTGACATTATATAAAGTTCATTCTGATAAGCGCCGACTATTGCATATTCAAGCACCCTTATTTGCATTAGTTAAGTCCATTAGTTTATCATACTATATATGTTAGCTTTATTTGCATGTTTTTGTTTGCTTTCAGGTTGGTTTCCTAAAGTTAGTTAAAAGTGCGGCTTTGTTGAGTTTTTGAAGAATCAAAGCATGCCGTTGACGGGGACCTTCATTTTGGCCAAGCCAGTAACCCATTGAACTCCTGATTATCCCTGCAAAAAGCGCTTGCCACGATGAGCACATCAACGAACCAAGCGAAAAGCAGTTCAAGATGAAATGAAGTGCCCAGAAGTATGGCCGCAGCCCGCCGATTGAGGCAGAAAGATTTAAAACTTGCGGGGCCCAGCTATGACCTATGGGCCCCCGCCATATGCTGCAGCCATACCCTCTTGACACCGTGCGGGTGCCCGCCATACTGCAGACAAGAGAGCATGGCCCTCTTTATTTCACCTAATGTTATCCCCTTAATTGAGGGGGATTGCTCTACACTTCTCTAGGAGTTTTGGGCTACGAAAATGGAGTGGTTGGAAGGCTATGGTGGATTATTAGAGTCTTGATACAATGTATTATTCATATCTCATATTGTAAGGGGTTTTAGAGAGAGAAATATTGAGTTCTTGAGGGTTTGTGTTGTTCTTGGCCTCTAGGTGCGAAAATAGAAGGTGTGGCCATCCCTTCTCCATCCTCCTTTGCATCCATGGGTAACTAACTCTCTTTCTAGAGAGGTGATGAAGCCCTTCCTTGTAAGCATGTCCTAGTTTTGGTTTGAATTTGGGAAATAAAGTGTGTATATGGTATTTTCATGATCTAGAGCTTTGCATTTGATGTAATGGACCTAAATGTCTATAAATAATCATTTTGAGTTGATTATCTTGTCTTAGATTATCTCCTTTCATGATTATATTACTTTCATTTTCATAGTGACAATGGAAATGAGATTGTGAAAATGTTTTTATTGGCATATATTTGAGAACCTTGTTAGTCCATGACTTAGGGTCCCCCTTTTGATGGACTTTTCTTAATTCTTGGCTCCATGTGCTATCACCATAGTTATTAAGGGGTTTGATAGTCCCTAGCTTAGTGAATATGTGAAGCTACACTCTAATTTAGGTAGTCAAGCATGTGAAACTTTAAGGGATTATGCTTAATTCTTGATTCTATGAAATTCTTGAAGGTAGTGTAGTAATCTTGAATTACTACATATCATTGCCATATATATCTAATTTGTTTCCCAAGTTAATCATAAGCTAGCATGTTTATAGGGTTGGTAATTGATTTACTTCCCTAGTCCTCTCTACCTAAGTTCCTTTCCTCTTACTTTCCTTTAATTTATTATTTTATGCAATCTTTAATTCCAAGTACCAAGTGACAAGCCAAACAAAACCTTACACCTCTTTCATTAAGCTAAAAGTGATTTTAAAGACTTTGGTTGCCATAAACTAGCAATCTTTGTGGTTCGACTTACCCCTATGATAGCCCTATTTTACAATGATTTGTGCTATTGCAAGTGTTGATTATAATTGGTAAGCATTCATCAACCGACCAATTTTTGGCGCTATTGCTGGGGACTACAAACGGTTTTGTAACCGAGGTTCAAGGATTAACTTTGGTTTGATTGTTAATATTGCGTTCTTATGGATATTTTCTTGTTGGTTTCAATTAATTTGTATTTTAAGTATTCCTGTGAGATTCTAGGGACTCAAGGCTTGTTGAGGGAAAACTAAAAAAATCATAAGTCTAGAGGACACCCTGTAAGTTTTTCAAAGTTCTAGTTTCAAGAATTATGAATATCTTGCATGAGTTTAACTTAGTGATATTTAACTTATGAAACCCTTGTCGAGGCTATTTCTGTTTTACTGTTTTACAAAGCTTCGGTCCTTGTCGTGGCCATTTATTTTCTGTCTTGTTGATAATTGAGGAGAAAGGGAATATTGTATGTGGATGTTATAGTGAAGAAGTGTTGTGCTTGTTGTGAATTGTGTAGTTGATGTTGGGACGTAGGCCATTATCTTTGCCAACTTTTGATGCTCCAATTAACATAAATTCACTTGAAAGGACTCTTAGAAGAAACCTTAGGGAATCTAAAAATATAAGAGAAATTGAATTTGAATTTAATACAATAGCCGAAAATGAAGGAAATGTTGGGAATGAGGGAATCAATAATGATGGGCCAAAATTCCAAATGTAGTACCTATGACTCTTAGGGACCATTTCATCGCTACAACTTATGCCTCTCCTTCTTGCATAGTGATGCCAAACATTGAGGTAGCCCAATATGAGATCAAATCTAGCACAATTAAAATGCTTCCATCCTTTCATGGCTTTGAAAATGAAGACACCTATAAGCATCTTGATGAGTTCCTTGAAATTTGTTCCACCATCAAGTTGAGGGGCTTCCCTAAAAATGCTCTCCATTTGCATCTCTTCCCATTCGCCTTGAAAGATAGGGCAAAATATTGTTTAAACTCCCTTGCTGCAAATTCCATCACTACATAGGGTCAATTGCAACAAGAATTCTTAAAAAAGTACTATCATGTGAGTAAGACTAACCAAATGAGGCGTTCCATTCTTCACTTTTCACAAATCGATGGGGAACAACTCTATGAGACTTGGGAAAGACTTCAAGACCTCCTTAGGAAATGTTCGCACCATCTAATTCCAAAATAGCAATTGGTGCAAGCTTTCTATGCTGGTTTAACCGACCCACATAGATTCATGGTTGACTTATCATGTGGAGGGATGTTCATGTCTAAAAATGCGAATGAGGCTTGGACCTTACTCAAGAATTTGAGTGAAAACTCATTGCAACATAATTCTCGTAGGGCTCCAACCTCAACTAATACTAAGAACACCAATCAATGTCAACCAAAGACAATGAGGGAAAAATCTTCTCAAGTGGATGACATAGCTCATAAATTCTATCAATTAATTGCACCACATCTCTCTCCTTCTTTGTCTCAAAATTCAGCAAGTGTGGTGTGTGCGATATGCACTAGCCCATTCCATCTCTCGGAAGATTGCCCCACAGCGGAGCAATTTCCTAGTAACAATCAAGAGCAAGCAAATGCTATGTTTTTCAGGCTTAGAAATAATCCTTATTACAATCCGGGATGGAGAGATCATCCGAATTTTTCATGGAGGCAACCCGCTCCACAAAATTCGACATTTTAAGATCAAGGGCATCAAAATCAGCTTCCTTCTCAATTTCTAAATAGGCAATTTCAGGCCTCCTCAAGTTACCATCCACTCTATAATCCAAATCTTTCTACTCCACCTCCTGTGTTTCCAACTAATGAAATTCTCGCTGTAAATAAGTAAATGATGGAATCTCTAAACAAGCAAATGTTAGAATCTAACAAGCAGCTGTTGACATCATTGCAGCCCACTCTCCAAATGGTTCATTCACATACTCAGTTAATAGCTAAACTTGAGAATCAAGTGGAACATATAGTTAATTCAATGAACCAACTTCTTCATAGAGATAAGGGAAAACTTCCCACTCAACCATTTGAGAATCCTAGAGGGATGCATGTGATTGACGAAGCCCCTCCTCTGAATGGGCCTACTCATGAACAAGTTTAAGCAATCACCACCCTTCGGAGTGGTTGAATTGTGGACAATAAGGTTGATGGAGGAAAAGATGAAACAATCCTTCTTTCCAAAAATCCAAATCCTAGCTCATCTAATCCAAATTTCACTCCTGAAAATCCAAAGTTTAGCATTAAAAATTCCAAGCTTGTCACCCCAAATGTGGAGACTTCTTATGAGCCTACGGCTCTGATTCCTCAACGTCTCCAAGAGTCGACACATTTTGGGAACAAAATTTGTAAAATTCAGGACATGTGGGAGGTCTTTAAACAAGTAAAGATTAACCTACGTCTCTTGGATGCTATCAAACAAATTCCTCCCTATGCCAAATTTCTCAAGAATTTGTGCACTCAAAAACGCACTTCCAAAAGTCATTTACCGAAGAAGGTAAGACTAACTGAATAGGTGAGTGCGATAATTCAGCACAACACCCCTCTAAAGAATAAGGATCCAGGTGCCCTGACAATCTCGTGTGTCATTGGTGACAACAAGATAGAAAGGGCCTTCTTTGACTTAGGAGCGAGCGTGAACTTGATTCCATATTCAGTTTACTTACAACTTGGGTTGGGAGATCTTAAGCCAACCTCCATGGTCTTGCAGCTTACTGATAGATCGGTCAAGCACCCACGGGGAATTCTTGAAGATGTCATCATCAAAGTGGACAAATTCTACTTTCCGGTAGACTTTGTGGTTCTTGACACGAAACCAGTCCATGATCCAAAGAAACATATTCCCGTGATCCTCGGTAGGCCTTTCTTAGCTACGGCTAATGCTTCAATAAATTGCCAAACTAGGGTGATAGATATCGCCTTTGGAAATATGCAAGTCAAACTCCACATTTTTCATGCAACTCAACGTCCTTTCGAAGAGGATGATTGTTTTCTCATTGATGTGGTAGGTGAAGTGGTCGAAGAATCTCTCCCCATCATTCTAAGTAAGGATCCTCTTGAAACTTGCATGTCTCACTTTGATTTCGCAAACTTTAATATCAATCAATCCGTCCAAGAAGTAAATTCTTTGCTCGACATTGGTACTATCATGGACTTTCCTCCTTGGAAGGTGCCAAGAGAACCACTTCCTCAACTTTCCACTACTCTTCCGGTCCCTTCCGTGAAATCTCCACCATAACTTGAGTTAAAGCCACTCCCTGTCCACCTCAAGTATGTATTTCTTGGTGCAAATAAAACTCTTCCAGTCATCATTACATCGGATCTTTTAAAGGACCAAGAAAACTGCCTCTTAGCGGTGCTACAAGAGTACAAAGAAGCTATTGGCTGGGCAGTGGCTGATTTGAAAGGAATCGACCCTTCTATTTGTATGCATCGCATTCATATAGAGGATGACGCAAAACCTTCTAGAGAGGTACAGCGCCGGTTAAATCTAAACATGAAGGAAGTGGTTATGAAAGAAGTAATCAAGCTACTAGATGCGGGAGTCATCTACCCTATATCTGATAGCAAGTGGGTGAGCCCCACTCAAGTTGTTCCCAAGAAATTCGACTTCACTGTTGTTAAAAATTCAGCGGGAGAGCTCGTGCCACAACGCACCACCACCGGGTGGCGTGTGAGCATTGACTACTGAAAACTCAATTCTACCACTAGGAAGGATCATTTTCCACTCCCATTCATTGATCAAATCCTAGAAAGGCTTGCTAGCCAAAGCTACTACTGTTTCCTTGATGGTTATTCCGGCTATAACCAAGTGGCAATTGATCCTCAAGATCAAGAGAAGACCACATTCACATGTCCCTTTGGAACATTTGCCTATAGACTCATGCCCTTTGGGCTATGCAACATACCGGTAACTTTCCAAAGGTGCATGATGTCCATATTTTCCAATATGATTGAAAAGTTTTTGGAAGTATTCATGGATGATTTCTCCGTCTTTGGATTTTCCTTTGACTCCTATCTCTACAATTTATCCCTTGTGCTTCAAAGATGCAAGGAGACAAATTTGATTCTAAGTTGGGAAACAAGTCATTTTATGGTCCAAGAAGGCATTGTTTTGGGACATGTTATTTCAAAAAAGGGAATTGAGGTTGACAAGGCAAAAGTTGAATTGATCTCCAATCTTTCTCCTCCAAACTCTGTTTGACAAATCCGTTCCTTCCTTGGTCATGCCGGCTTTTATTGCCGCTTCATCAAAGATTTTAGTAAAATATCTCGGCCCTTGTGTAATCTGCTTGCTAAGGATATTCCCTTCAATTTTGATGAAGCCTGTTTGGAAGCTTTTAAGAAGCTTCGTACTCTTCTCTCTTCAGCCCCAATTATGAAACCGCTTAACGGGTTTCTTCCATTTGAGATCGTGTGTGATATATCCAATTGTGCATTGGGTGTGGTTTTGGGCCAGCGTATGGACAAACTTTCGTATGCTATTGATTATGCTAGCAAGACACTCTTTGATGCTCAGTTGATTTACATTACCACTGAAAAAGAGTTGCTAGCTGTGGTGTATGCCTTGAATAAATTTTGTTATTACCTTCTTGGATCCAAGGTCATTGTCTTTTCAGACCATGCCGCTCTAAGGCATTTGCTCGCTAAAAAAAGAGAGCAAACCCCGTCTAATTCGATGGATACTCTTACTCTAAGAGTTTGACATTGAAATTCGGGATAAAAAAGGGACAGATAATGTCGTTGTTAACCATCTCTTTCATTTGCTCATTGAGAAATCTTCTGAATTTGCTGCAGTTCGTGATTCCTTTCTGGATGAGCAACTGTTTCAGATTTCTCATTCAAATCTCCCATGGTTTGCGGATATTGTTAACTACCTTGCGGTTGGAAAAATTCCGTCCAAATGGTCCAAACAAGAGAAAGACCGGTTTTTCTCCGAAGTCAAAAATTTCTTTTGGGAAGATCCGAAATTATTCAAGTATTGCTTGGACTAAATCATCCGGTGATGCATTCCTGAAACTGAATTCTCAAGTGTCCTAAATTTCTGCCACACTCTTGCATGTGGAAGACACTTCAGTGCCAAGAAAACTGCTGACAAAGTCATTCAAAGCAGATTTTATTGGCCCTCCTTGTTTCAGGATGCTTACAATTTCTGTAAGTTATGTGAGAGTTGCCAAAAGCTTGGATCCATGTCCAGAAGAGACATGATGCCCGTTACCCCCATCTTAATCATAAAATTTTTTGATGTGTGGGGAATTGACTTCATGGGACTATTTCCATCCTCTTATGGCTATGAGTATATTCTCATAGCGATGGATTACGTGTCTAAATGATGATCATAAAGTTGTGGTCAAGTTCGTTCAATCGAACATCTTCAGTCGATTTGGTATGCCTAGGGCCATCATCAGTGACAGAGGTTCTCATTTCTGTAATCGCTATCTCAAATCCGTCCTTCTTAAATATTCTGTCACTCATAAGGTTGCCACACCTTACCACCCTCAAACGAGTGGTCAAGTGGAAGTATCTAATCTTGAGATCAAGTATATTCTGGAAAAAACGGTGTGACCGAACCGCAAAGATTGGTCATTGAGACTAAACGATGCACTTTGGGCCTACCGGACAGCGTATAAAACACCCATTGGCATATCACCATATAGACTTGTCTTTGGCAAAGCTTGTCATCTCCTAGTCGAGTTAGAGCACCGTGCTTTTTGGGCCATAAAACGGTTCAACTTTGATCTTAAACAAGCCGGCTCTACCCGCAAATTGCAACTCAATGAACTTTAGGAAATTCGAAATGATGCGTATGAAAGGGCTAAAATCTATAAGGCAAAGACTAAAGTATTTCATGATAAGCACATTGTCAGCAAGTCTTTTGCCCCTGGACAGAAAGTTTGGCTTTTCAATTCTAGGTTACAACTTTTTCCCGCTAAACTCTGTTTGTGGTGGGATGGTCTATATGTTATCTCATCCGTCTTTGCTTATGGTGCTGTTGAACTTCATAATCCCATAAATGGTTCTCTCTTTAAGGTTAATGGCCAACGGCTCAAGCCTTATGTTGATGGCAAAGTCCCGATCCGCAAAGTAGAGAAAGTCCTATTGATGGACCCAATTTACAAGGACTGATATGAACATCCTGGTTCATCTAGCTATTAACATTAAATTTAGCACTCATAGGAACCAATTCTTTCAACTTCCATGCTTCCCTCTTTTAAGTTGTCTTAGCCAAGATTTTTCAGAAATTAGCTAAGTGTAACCAAAATGTGAACTTTTTCGGAACTGTCTCGAATTACGTTCTAAAAGTCACTTTAGGTTTCCTTAGTCATTTTAAGGTCTCGGTACCATTTTCGTAATTTTTCAAGGTCATTTCGGTAATTTTCTCAAAAATTTAAAAATTCACGGGAAATTCGGACCCCAAAATTAACAGTTTTTCAAATGAGCTCCGAATCCAGTTCCGAGGGTTATACAAGGTGTCTATGGTCCATAGGAGCTTAAGTTTCTAATTAGAGGATTTTTGGACCCCGACCCAGCCTCGGTTAGGCGAAAAATCACTTCAAGAATGAGGTTTCTGCCCAGAAGCATGGCGGGGCCCCGCCAAACCTTGCGGGCGCCCGCCATTTCAAGCAGTTAGTTTGGAATTTTGCGGGGCTGGCCAAACCTTGCAGGCGCCCGCCATATGTCTTCATCCGAGCTGAGGGGAGCACCCTTGACAACCTGCGAGCGCCCGTAGGCCTTCGGGTTTTATAAAAACCAATGAACCCTTAGCCCATTTTAAAATACTCTCATTCTCCCTCTCTCCTTCCCTCTCGGCCCAACTTCTCTAATTCCCCTACCCTTCTTCTCATTCTTCCTCATTCTCCCTCCTAACCCTATTTCTATCATCAACCCTTATTTCCAATCCTCTCATTCTCTTATCCATCTCCATTTCACTCCAAGAAGGGGGCTTTTAGTTTCTTCAATTTGGGTAAGTTTCATTTTTTCTCTCTCTCAATTTTTGATTAATGGAGGATGGGATTGCATGTATAGAAGATTTGTGATTTTTTGGGAGTTATGTATTGCATTTGTAGGGCCAAAATTTTTGGAATTTTATAACTTTAATCAACCTTTGGCCCTCTTTCTTTTTGTCTTACACACCAGGTGTTCGACGAATTATCTAAGCCAACTCCCTTTTCCAAATGGCGCCCAAAACCTCTTCCAAGCGTGCTCGCCCATCCGAGGGACCATTCGAGGATCCTCCCAAGCCAAATTGGGCTGAGTAGCCCATTGAAACCGAGGCCAAATTTGTCATTAAAGATGACTTCGAAGAAAATCCGAAAACGGCGTGGGCGGTCCAAGAGTTGAAGGACTGTGGCCTAAAAGCTCTATTCAAACCACGCGCTAGCTCTTTCTATCCGTGCATCGTTCGCCAGTTCTATTCCAACATGTTTTATACATGTGCAGAGCCAGAGGTCATTAAGACCACCATTGATGGCGCAGCTTTTGAATTCATCATTCATGACCTTGCCACAGCCTTGGAGTGTCCATTGGCATCTCCGGTGAATGAACTGGACCAGCCTTTGTATAATGACCCTCCAGCTGAGCTGAGATTATCTGAAATTGTCGAGGAAATTTGCCACAACATGTATACCAGTAATCGCAGATCAAGCATGAATAAGTCATTCCTCTCGTGCCGGCTATGGTTCTTGGACTCCATCCTTGCCAAAAATGTCCTGCCCGTTCTTAAGCATTTTGAGCGTAAAGGGGTCTTTCTGCATACCCTTTATGCCGCTGAGAAGGGACATTGGTTTTGCGTCCTGTAGCTCATCTGGGACCAGCTTCTTAAGGTCTACAATGATTTTTTTGTGACATAGTTGGATAATGCCCTCACTTGGGCACTTCCTTTTCTATACTTGGTCACCAAGCTCCTTAAGAAAAAAAGGTTCAAGGTCCCCCAAAGAGAAGAGAAGAACATTGAGGTATTCCTTTTTGACATTGGTGCATGGAAGTCGAGCACTGTCCAGCTTAAGACTTCCCGTCAAGCATGTATTGGTGGTGTGTTTGATTGGGGAGGTCCAGCTGCTCCTGTTGCTCCTGCGCCGGCTGCTCCAGCACCAATTGCGCCACCACCACCTACTATGTCCCATGCCGATTATGACTCTCTTAGCACCTATCTTGATACCATTCAGCTGTGAGTTGATACCATGGAGGGCAGCCTTACGGACCTTCGTAAGGAGACTTGGGAGGGCCAGTAGGTGTTACAAGCCATGCTGCAGTGCTTGATTGACCGACCGTCAGGCGGCGTTGGTGGCTCATCCTCCACTCCGATGATGGTGTGATTTTATGCTTTCCGTTTCTATTTTGCTTTTCAGTAGTACTCTTTTGCTTTATGTTGGGCCGCATTTGGCATTACTTTCAGTACTTATTTTGAACTTATGACTGCAATTCTTTTTGCTATTTTGCATAACTTCTCAATTTTTAGTTAAATAAAATTGCAGTTATTTATTTTTGTCTTTATCTGGATTTATTTGATACTTGTTGTGCATAGATGTGTTTTGATAGGTTTTAGAATCAAGTTTGGGGGCGTACTTTTGGAATTCACATGGTGGCATATTTTTACACCGTCATTGAATTTCCTTCTCCACTTGGTAATATTGTTCTTGTTACCCTCTCTATTTTTCATTAATCATTTTTTGTCTTCTCACATTGAGGACAATGTGACATTCAAGTTTGGGGGTATATTTTTAGTATGCATTATTGTTTACATGTGCTAATTGTTCATGTAAAGTAATAAAATCATTTTTTTGGAAAGTAATGATTCTGTAATTTGGAACTTGTTGGAGATTGAAACATGTGTTTAATACTTTGTGTATAAAGGTAAATGATAGTTTTGAAAATAAAGAAAAATCTAAAATGACCAATTTGTATAAATGCTTTAATTAGATTTTCGTCAGATTTCATACTCTTCTATGCTTCACACTTCACAGATGCACACCAGAAACTTAATTGTGAGGCATGTAACCTAATTTACCTTGACTATGACTCAGTTGATTTGAATTGATGACCCTAATGAATGGATATCTTTGGCATTGATCTAAAAAAAATAAAAAAATGAATAAGGATAATGACTAGTTTAAGTTTGTAGCTTTGCTAATTTAAGTTATTAAGCCCTTGGAGTGTCTTTACACTTAGCACCCTAAAGCCATCCGGTTTGGGAGCTGTTGGCCTAACACTTGTTACATGGGTTAGTTAGAAAACTTAAGGGACTTAGGTATTACACGGTCATTCATGAAATAAAAATAAATAAATATGGTTCGTTGGAGTTCATAGCCTTGTCAACTTGAGTTATTAAGCCCTTGGAGCGTCTTTACACTTAACATCCTAAAGTCATCCAGTTTGGGAGTTATTGGCCTAACACTTGTTACATGGGTCGGTTAGAAAGCTTAAGAGACTTTGGCATTGCACAACCATAATATGTATGTAAATATATATATATATGTATGTATTTTGAATAAATCATGCCTTAGAGACCTCACTTAAAAGGGAAATTCAATGATTTGAAGACTTGTGTTTTGAAATTGGAAAAAAAAGGTAAAAGCCACATATTGGGAATTCAGTTCACTTTCATTAGAGTTAGGGTTGATTTCTATTAAAGAGATGACAATTGAAGTATTTATACAGACTATGATATTGATGCATGAGAATTGAAATGTGTTTAGCCATTGTGCTATATCAAGGCTTCATATACACACGGTAGTCTGTAAAATGATTCCGTCTCCAATACTCTGTCTGTTCCAAGTTGCAAGTGGGTTGTGTGTGTATTTTCTTGCACCATAGTTGATGTATGTCGATACAATTACAAATGTTGTCATTTTGTTAAGATCTTCATTTTTGGTTTTGCTATGGGACTAACAAAATGTAAGTTTGGGCGTATGATAAGCGCTGAATATTGCATATTCAAGCGCCCTTATTTGCATTAGTTAAGTCTATTAGTTGATCATATTGTATATATTAGCTTCATTTGCATGTTTTTGTTTTCTTTCAAGTTGGTTCCCCAAAGATAGTTAAAAGTGCCGCTTTGTTGAGTTCTTGAAGAATTAAAGCATGTCGTTCACGAGGACCTTCATTTTAGCCAAGCCAGTAACCCATTGAACTCCTAGTTATCCCTGCTGATCGACCGCCGTCGTGTGCAACCAAATTTGTAATAAAATAGTGTGGCCAAGTTTTAAATTTATAAATGCCACAACTACCTCTAACTAAAAATATAGCTAGGGTGAGTAAGGATCATCCCAAGGGATTTTTAGGTGTACTTGTAATGGAAACAATGTATAGGGTTAGTAGGTCGAGTGATCAAGAGATGGTGTATTTAGTTAAGTAGACTACAAATTAAACTAAACAAGTTCAATGCAGAATAAGCAAATTAAATGAAATTTAGAGAAAATAAGAGAATGAGGTCTTGAGGTCTAGAAATCACCACTAAACATCACCATTCCAGACATTCAATGCACAATTAATGACGGGAAACATGTGTTGCAATTTGAGAGTGTGTGATTGGTTGATTCAACAAGTATGGATGATCAATTAAGCATATATTGTCTAAGAAACCTAGTGAATAACACATACATTAAACTAAGCCATTAATCATTCCTTTAAGCTCACAATCCAAACACATCACATGATTAGAGAATAATACTACTTGTATTAATAAGTATGGAACATCAAACAACAAGTATGAATTGTTCTCCCATCTAATAACTAAGGCAACTACACTATAGCTAAGCTAAAGACATTAAAATTAAGCTAAAGAAACTAAGGGAGAGGCACAATCCATCAAGACATGAGTATGAACCATCAAATAAACCACAATAGTATTTTATTAAGCACTATGCCTTGACAATCTCTAGATCAAAAGCATCAACACACATAGACATGCATCAATAACACAAAAAACTAGAGATAAACACATGAACATCTATTCTAACATACATTGACATATTGATAGAATTAAATGATCAATTAGAAGTATTAAACTACACAAATGATTGAATAAACAAGATTCATATATAAAATAAGTGTTAAGACAAGATTACAACACAAATCCCCTCAATATACAAAGCATTAGAGTCTAGAAGGCATGCTTAGGGCTAATTCTAGCCCCAAGAAGATGTTTAGCCACTCATTGAAGTAGTTATCCAACCCTCAAGGGCTATCTCCATGGTAGGAATGACCTCCTTCTTGATGGAAACCCTAGAAGAATGGAAGAACTCCCAAGAATGTGTCTCTAGCTTCTCCTCCTCTTTTTTTTTCCTCTCTAAGAATGTTTTTAAGTCTATAAGATAATATATGAGACATGTATAAGATATGTCTCCCTTCTAATGTAAAAGAGGCTTAAAATCCTTATATAGGTAGGTCAAGTGTCACACCCAATGGTTTGGATTTGTGCACTAGGGTCCTTGCAATGATTGCACCATGAGCTAACTTTTAATGAGCTGGCACTTATTTTTTTCGGACTTGAGGAGGTTCGATCGATCGGACTATGCTGAGATCGATCGAACTGTGCTTAGATCCATCAAATCCTGCGGAGATCGATCAATCTTGGCAGTGCCTTTTTGAATAAAGACAAATCTCTGAGATATTTTTGAGATATTTTGGGAAAGAGACAAAAGTGGTAGGTGGGGTGGTACGTGTGGATAAGATCGAATATGTTCGATTGATCGAAGAATGGTTGGATCGATCGAACATTGTGGAATCTTTTGGATAAGGACAAGGGCTTGGATCCATCTTGAAGTGTCTAGATCGATGTTGCTTCAATCGATTGAAGTGATGTTGAGATCGATTGAACTTGCTGATTTCCACACTTTATTTCATTCTGCTTCCTCTTTGCTTCTTTCTTCCATCCAACTTGAGTTAGCTTCTTTAATGCTCTTATTTGGCTGAATTAACTTATTTTTGTTATAAGTGCTTGAAAAGGGCAATAACATGAAATTAGTCTAAAACGGGAAAGTAAGATAAATAACGGTCCTAGAATACTTTAGCTTAAGGGGTTTAATTGCGCACTTTTCAGCGCTTATCACACCCCTAAACTTAAATATTGCTAGTCCCTAGCAATGAACTGCAAAGTAAAGGAATGAAATGAATGACTATACAAGTATGAACTAAAAAGCAATAAATAGATAATGCCACTTTCGTAGGGAACACGAATGCATTTAGCATTTACAACAAGCCTTTTAAACCCCTAGGTTACCCCTAGTGGACGAGTAAAATCTCGTGAAGGTTTTCAGAAATGTTACGCATAAACATCAAGCTCATTATCACTAAAGAGACACCACTATTGCAAACAAGCATTGGGAGAAAACTACCTCAAGTGTGCAATTTTTCAACCATTTCCAAGCAATCTCCCAAAATCTCAACATCAAGTAAGCAAGTATGGTCCTCCACACATCAAGAAAATGATCATGTAAATCAAAACAACTTTAGAATCCTTTTTGAGTGGACCGGCATCAAATATGTTGCTATCTAAGCCAATTAAAGAAATGATCATATCCTTACCCTCAAACTAGTATACAACTCCAGTACCGATCATCAAGACAAAGAGTGGACCTTTTATTAAAGCTTTATTGTTCTAGGTGCGCTTATTTTTTTTTTTATTATTTTTTTATTTTACTATCCTAAGGATCAAAGATGGAAGCATAGTGCAATGTGTTGATCTATTAAGCTTTCTAGCGATCCATGAGGTCGAGCGTTAGGTCAATGACTCCCAAACCAGACGGCTTTAGGGCACTAGGTATTCAAACACCCCCAAGGACTTACAAGCTCAAATCAACTTGGCTACAAATCAAAACAATCTCCATCTAATCATTTCCCACTTCTCACCTTTTGGAGAAGTCCTCACTCTTTTTTTTTTTTTTTTTCTGTCAAGTTATTAACCTAGAGTTTGGGTCCTTCACCTTTCGGCGCGAGAAATTCAGTGTTTGATGAGGCTAGAATCCCTGCTACTCAATGAAAAGGGTTTGTTATCCACTTTTATCAAGATGAAAGCTTTCAATGCACTACTAGTCCAATTGGGATATAACTAATTCAATAGTCAACAAAGCATGTACCCCACAAATGAATACTAGTGTACACCTGTGCTAGTGTAGAATCCTAGAGTGAATCTCAAAACAATCACAAAATCAGGATGATGTGGACCACATGTACAAGCAAGATTACAATTTTTCAAAAAATTTACTCCTAAATGACATCCACAAGGCATACAAGGAGTATTAGACTCTCACGTCAAGCAATTTTTAAATTTTAAGCAATATAGTCCTCAAAAGATCAAAATCACAGCTAGTTATGGACCAATTATAGAAAATCTCTCAAATACACAAGTCATACTTAAAATTTTGAATTGAAAGCAAACACTACAATTAACACCATTACCCCCAAACTTAAATGGCACAGTGTCCTCAATGTGCAAAGAGAACAAAGGAAAGAGTATACCAGTGCCACTAAGGCAAAGAATGGCTGGGACGCAAATATCTAAAGTGGGTAATATAACCCCCCCCCCCCCCCCCCAAACTTAGAATTAACTGCGGTCCTGAAAAGATAGCACTTGAATAAAACTCATCAGATAACAAAAGGGATAATAACAGTGCACAGTGGACATGCAAGTGTAAATGGGATAAGAAATGAACTACGGAGAGAGGAATAAAGGTAGTCTTGAAAAATTTGGGTAGCACACTCTCTTATTGACGTTACTGGGATGCACCTGATAATGGAGTCAATAACAGATAGATATATCAATATAAAATCCAGACATCCAAAAATATCATGCATAAAAAGAAATAATGTACAGCGTATCACAATGTCTGGGTAACAAACTGGCCGCAAAAATATCAAAACAGTAACAATGTAACAGTAATATCACAGATATATGAAATGAAAGTAGAGAAATAGAGAGATCAAACAGAGGAGGTAGGGCGAGCGGGGCGTAATCCCCAGATATCTCTGGATATATCGCGCAGTGCAGCCAGGACATCTGAGCGGAGAGATGCTATATCAGTACTGAGGGAAGCCACATTGGACCGAAGAGAGACAACAGCATCCTCCAAAGTTTGTATATGCTCTCCTAGGCCGGGTGTCTGTGCTGGAGCGTTAGGTATGACTGGGTCGTGAGAATGATGCTTATCCTGACTAGGCTCGGGGACATGTAATGGTGACCTGATGGAAAAGTGATATGGTAACTCCTCTGCTGGAGGTTGCTATTCCAGGTCGATCTCCATATGTACTGCAGCCACTGGTGCGTCTGCCAGATCTTCTGTTGCTGCTGCTGCTGCCATCTCCACTTCCTCAGCCTCTGCAGCCTCCTCTGTTGCTAGGATAGTGTCCTCCTCCAGGCTATTGATCAGAGCATTATAGCTTTTGTTCCAGTCCTTCTTGCCATAGTGGTAAGCCCTAGACTCGGAACACTCCTGTGGGGTGGAAAGGGTAGCACTAGTCTCATAGAATCTATGTGACGAAATGAGCAAATGGAAGATACTTAGCCCGCTTGGGCTTTGCCTTGCTAATGTAATTTGTGTATAACTTCATCATGACACTCTAGTGGAGTGCCGAATTGGAGAACCACTGGCCGGTGTAGAAAGCATATAGGGCTGCCAGGAAGTCAGAACGCCTCTGGATCTTATGCCCCACCTTAAATACATTTCGGTATAAGACCGAATTGAAGAACCATAGGTCGTCGGGCAGATAAGTCCTGGTGGCGAAAGTCTAGCAAGCTGCATAATGGCCAGTAAGGGCAACGGCCATGTCTGCATCAAAAAGCCTCCTCAAAATAGGATAATCAAGTCCAAGAGGGTAGACATGGGGGCACCTAGAAGATGTAGCCAAAGCGTTAACGGTGATGCAGATGGGATATCCATCGATAGTAGTCTGCAGCTCTGACGGATTACCCGGGGCCTGCTGAAGGTTCTAGAAAAACATTCGAACAAGCTACGGGAACACTGGATAAGTAACTAGCATTAGAATGGCTAGAATGTCGCGCCGCTCTATATCATCGAAAGCATCCCGAGTCAAAACTGACCGGGAGAAGAAAGATATATCAAATATTAACTCATGGGATACGGAAAGGTGTCTAAACTTCCAGACAGGTCAGTCTCAGACCTGGCCAAGCTGTGCCGGTGGTGGAGAAGGAGAAGATATGTACTCATCCTCATCGGGATGGGATGAAGATGCAGAAGCAGTAGAGGTAAAGCGGTCAGACTGAGCCAGAGCTGGCTCCACATACTCCTGTAACTGCTCAGACTGCTCAGGAGCTGGATCTGGAACTAGATCCTGAGCATGTAAAGGTCCTGTCTGATCCTTTACACGCTGTCGTACCTTCCTCGGATACTGTCGCCCGGCAATTGTCTTAACCCGTGCCATAGCCTGCAAAAAAATGATACACTTGCAAAGTTAGCAATCAGATAATAAAGAATTAAAGCACAACATATAGAAACATGTTTGTCAAGTAAGATAGACAACTCAGAGTAATGGACATGAATATATGCAAGAGATAACGCAGTCAGGCAAATAGTGACTAAGTGAAGCATGCTAAATCAGTGTAAGTATGGAATGCATCCAATGTGGAAAACATAGGCATTGGGCATTAAGAAGCTAGCATGAACACTATAGATGGTGTGTGAAGTGCATATATGCAAATCTGTGAAGTTCAATTGATCAGGAAAATGTGAGATCGATCTCTCTCAGATCGATCAGAAGTAAGTTTGATCGATCTTTCTCAGATCGATTTGAGAAAACTTCGATCGATCGAACTGCTTTGGGACATTTGAAAAGTCACATATCTGTGATGTGGATGACACGGGGGGTACCCAAGCAAGCTTGTGGGCTCCCCTACACCTCAACAACACAATATTAATCACTTGTACATCTGAGAAAACTTCGATTCATCGAACTACTTCGGGAAATTTGAAAAGTCACAGATCTGTGACGTGGATGACACGGGGGGTTCCCAAGCAAGCTTGTGGGCCCCCCTACACCTCAACAACATAATATTGATCACTTGTACAGGCACGTGACCCCCAAAATCGAATCAAACTCAAAATATATACAAAAATATATACATATATATATATATACATGCTTCAAAGCTCAAATATGGCAAGAAATTAATCATGGGAGTTCAGATCTAACATGGAAAACATCTAAATCATTAAGATTGAAACTTAAAATCCCAAAAATGGAACTCAACTTACCAAATCTCAAAGAGAGAAATGATCTGAGAGAGAGATGAGATCTGAGATGGAAGATGAAGTTTCAAAGCTAGTGGAAGGTCGCCAGAGGTTGGGAAGGTAGGTTGCAGCGGCGGGAGATGATGAGGGTCAAGATCGATGTGTAAATCGATCAAATGACCCTAGGGTTTCTATTTTTAAAAACTACTTCCGACATGTTCAATCGATCTGGAAATATCTTCGATCGATCGAACATAGATCGATCTGAAAAGAACTCAGATCGATCTAACCTTTCAAAACATATTTTTGGAAATTTTAATTTTTTTTTTTTAGAAAAAAAATAAAATAAAATAAAATAAAATCTTTTTGGAATTTTATTTATTTATTTATTTTCATTATATATATATATATATTTATATATATATATTTGAAATTAAAATATAATAAAATAAAATAAAAATATTTTTGAGATTTTTGAAAATAAAATAAAATAAAATAAACATCAAAAATAAAAAAAATGTAGTCAAAGTGAAAGTCAACAACGAAATATAGATCGATCACTCTAAGATCGATCTGGAAAATGCTTCGATCGATCGAACAGGTAAAAACCTGTAGACAAGTTTGAACGATCAGACAGAGAGCTATTTTATACAGGGTTCAAAAATTTTCTAAGTGTTGAACTGAAGATCGATCTGAGAGAATTTTTGATCGATCTTAGAGTACTTAGATCGATCTGAACTGAAGTTCGCTCGATACATAGAGAGGTGAAATATACAGGTTTGATGCAGGAATGAATGTTCGATCGATCGAACATCCTTTGAGATCGATCAAACAAGTGCAAAATGCCTATTTTCATAATGGAAGTGCATGCATTCTCAATCACAGTTCCTAGCAATGTGTATAAACCCAGAATATATCTAAATGACGCAAGAAATGAAAGGTAAAATAGAAATAAGGGAGGAATAGGGTTGTAAACCCTATGAAGCATTTGCTAGTCTTTAACGTCTCTAGCAAGACGTTGGGCTCTTTTAGCCCGAATCAAATATCTTGTTATGCATCCCCTCTTTGACGGGGTGACAAATACTTCGACCCCCATCCAACAAATGGTTCTTTAAGGAACTTATTAAATTTAGATCAAAAGACATTGATGGTCCTTGGTCAAAGCAACTCTTGGGCTTCCATGCCCTTTCAAACTTTTCTTTTGAAGCAATTTTCTTTGAATCCTTTTTGGTAAGCAAACCATGGGAATGTTCAATATTAAGTAGAGATTCAACTTTATCAAATTCATTGGCAATGCATTTTTCAACAACGCACACTTCTTCATGCTTGTCTATGGAATTCAGTGTCGGATTAAAGATGTTCAACTTCACCTTCATATGCCCAAATGAGATTTTCATTATCCCCATCCTATAATTTATGTTGGCATTCGCGGTTGCCAAGAAGGGATGGCCAAGGATAACGGGAATTTGGCTCTTGGGGTTCGGAACCTGTTCTGTGTCTATGACAACGAAATCCACTTTGAAGAAAAACTTATCAATCTTAATCAAAACGTCCTCAATGATACCCCGGGGCTTTTTGATGGATCGGTCAGCGAGTTACAAAACTACCGACGTTGGTTTCAAGTCTTTTAAGCCCAATTTGACATACACTGAATAGGGGAGAAGGTTGACACTTGCTCCTAAGTCTAGAAGAGCCTGATTAATGACATGGTCACCAATGATGTAAGAAGTAGTAGGTGAACCGGGGTCCTTAAACTTTGGGAGAGTGTTATGTTGTAAAATGGAGCTCACTTGCTCAGTCAAGATCACTTTTCTTGGTGCTTGGCTTTTGTTCTTCCTTTTTTGGGTGCAAAGATCTTTAAAAAATTTGGCATATACTGGAATTTGCTTAATTGCATCCAAAAGCAGAAGATTGATCTTCACTTACCTAAACATATCAATGATTTCATTAGTCTTGGTCTTTTATTTGTCAAGAGAAATGGATCATTTCAAGGCATCCGAAAATGGAGCTTTAGACTCAAAAGCTTTTTCAAAATCTTTCTTTGAAGAATTTTCAACACAAGAATTTTTTAAACTATCACAAGAATTTTTCAAATCATCTTTCAAAGCTTTGTTTAAATCATTTTCCATTACTTTTTCAACAAAGGGATCAGGCATATGCAATGAAGGAGGAATAGGATGTGAAACGGGACGGGTGTCAACTTTTGGTTGCACCGGTTCACTCTTTTCATTGGACATACTCACTTGGTTGTCCACAATTCTCCCACTTCTTAAGGTTGTCACCGCGTTGACATATTCGATTGTGTGACCTTCTAATGAGGAATGAGTCTCCACAACACATTGTTGCTTCAGTGGTGCATTCAAAAGCATCTTTCCTTTCTCTCTAGCATTCAAAGAACTAGCTATTTGCCCGACTTGGGTTTCTAACTTAGCAATGGATTGGGAATAGGAATGAAGCAAATGAGTGTTCACCTCCAGTGTGCCTAGAACGGTCAACACTTTTTCCTCAAAAGCAAGACTCCTAGAATTTCCTTGAGAATATGATGATTGGTTAGGAAAATGAGAATTAGAGAATTGATTACCATGCGATTGAAATGATGATGATCTAAAACCTTGGGAACCTTGGCCTTGCATTGGAGATGGAACATACTTTCCTTGAAAACCACCTTGGGGGGGGGGGGGGGGGTTTGAGCCTTCCCTTTGGCTTTTCTAAGAGAAGTTTGGATGGTTCCTCCAACTTGAATTGTAATGAGTGCCATAGGGGTTATTCCCTTGGTTGACAAATGTAGCATTGACTTGCTCATGGTTTTCATTTGGCACATGTCCATGGGGACAATCAGAAGTAGAATGTAAAACACTAGAACAAGTCATACATGATTCATTGGATGCACGATGATGAACATTATTAGGGGGGGAAGATACTTGATTCGCCAAAGTTTGGGTAGTAAAAAATTGATCAAACCTTTGAGATAAGGATTTCATCTTGGTGGCTATGTCATTGGAATTGTCAACTTGATATAAGCCAACATTCTTCCTTCCACCTAGATTTTTACCATTTTAGAGGATAAAGATCTATGCATTGAATTTTTACTCATGCTTTCATACAATTGCCATACATCGTCCTCATGCTTATCAAGGTAAGAACCACCCATAGATGCATCAACCATACCCTTGTGACTATCCAGCAAACTTTTAAAGAAATATTGAACTAGTTGCCACTTAGGTATGTCATGATGTGGGCACTTCCTAAGCAAGTCATTAAATCTTTCCCATGCCTCATGAAACATTTCCCCATCCTCTTGAGAAAATTCTCTAATGGAAGTCCTCATGGCATTCGTCTTAGAAACCGGATTGTACTTCTTCAAGAACTCTAGTTGCATTTCTGTCCAAGAAGTTATCGAAAAAGGCCTAAGATTATTGAACCAATATTTTGCCTTGTCTTTAAGGATGAAAGGAAAAAGTTTAAGTCTTAAAACCTCTTCCGGCATGTCCGTGTATTTCACACTTCAAGAAACTTATCCAAATGCTTGTAAGGTTCTTCACTTGGAAGTCCATGATAGTTGGGAAACATTTGAATGGTTTGTGGTCTAATCTCATAGTGATGTGCTTTAAATGGGGGCAATTGAATGTGATGAGCGCTGAAAAGTGCGCATTTAAACCCCTTAAGCTTAGGTATTCTAGGACCTTTATCTATCTTATTTTCCCACTTTAGATTGATTTTGTATTATTTCCATTTTCAGGTACTTATCCCCAAAATAAGCTAACTCGGCTAAATAAGAGCATAATTATAACAATCTTGAGATGAATCAAAGAAGGGAGCAAAGTGGGAGCAAAAGGAAGCAAGTGGTGGAAATTTAGCAAGTTCGATCGATCTCAGGAAATATTCGATCGATTGAAAGTTCATCGATCTAGGCAGTTCAAGATGGATCTAAGCTCTTTTGTCCTTATCCATAGATCCCACAAAGTTCGATCGATCCAACTTTCTTCCGATCGATCGAAAAAATTCCATCTTATCCAGTTGTACCACCACACCTACCACTTTCGTCTCATTCCCCAAAATATCTCAAATTTGTCTTTGTCCAAAAAGACGCCGCCATAGAGCATCGATCCAGCTTATGTTCGATAGATCTTAGCCATGTTCGATCGATCTCACCACAAGTTCGATAGAGGATCGATCCGGCTTATGTTCGATAGATCTTAGCCATGTTCGATCGATCTCACCACAAGTTCGATTGATCGAACTTCCCCAAGTGCGAGAAAATTCAATTTCCAGCTCATTAAAAGTTGTCTCATATCCAGTCATTGGGAAGGAATATTGGTGTACGAGCTTAAGTCATTGGGGGTGACATTTAACCTACCTATATAAGGAATATGAGCCATTCTTGACATACACATACATAGATACATATACTTGAAAAACTTTAGACATAATTTCTATACCTCTTAGTGAGGAAGAAAAGAAGAGAGGAGGCTAGGGACACAAGCTTGGAGTTCTTCCATCAACCAAGAGAGGAGCAATTTCTACCATGGAGTTAGCCCTTGAGGGTTGGAGGACACCATCCATGAGTGGCTAGACATCCTCTTGGGGCTAGAGTTAGCCCTAAGCATGCTTTCTACATCTTGATTTATGTATTTTTGAGGGGATTTATGTTGTAATACATGTGACACTTTTATATACATATATCTTGTTTATTCAATGATTTGTGTGGTTTAATACTTCCAATTGATCATTTCATTCTATCCATATGTCTATGTATGCTAGAATAGATGTTCATGTGTTTGTTTCTAGATTTTGTGTTATTGATGCATGTCTATGTGTATTAATGCTATAGATCTAGAGATTGTCAAGGCATAGTACTTAATAGAATACTCTTATGGTTTATTTGATGGTTCACACTCATTTCTTGATGGATTGTGCCTCTCCCTTAGTTTAATTAATTTAATTTCATGTCATTAGTTTAATTGTAGTGTAGTTGTAGTTTAGATGTTAAATAGGAGGATAATCCATGCTTGTTGTTTGATGTTCCATACTTATGAAAACAAGTAGCATATGTCTTTAACCTTGTGATGTGTTTGGATTGTGAGCTTAAAGAAAGGATTAATAGCTTAATTTGATATATTGTGCTATCCACTATGTTACTTAGATAATATATACTTAATTAGTCATCCATGCTTGTTAAAACAATCACACACACACTATTATTGCAATACATGTTGTCCCCCTCATTAATCATTCATTAAGGGTGTAGAAAAGTTATGCTTAGTGGTGATCTCTAAACCCCAAGATCTCTCTCTCTTATTTTTTCTCTATTGTATTTAATTGTTTACTTTAGTTTAAATTGCATTTTTGTATAATTCAATCACCAACCAATCTTTTGATCACTCGACCTACTAACCCTAATCTCGATTCCACAACCTAATATGACCCACCAATCCCTTAGGACGATCCCTACTCGCCCTAACTATATTTTTAGTGAAAGGTAGTAGTGACAAATTATAAATGTAAAACTTGGCCACACTCATCTTAGTCCAACATCATCTCTTTTGCACAAATTTGGGTGCATACACGACGATCACACCAGAATGCAAGTGGGTGCATTATATTCATTAGGCACATAATGGTCTCTTAAAGTAATGGGAGGATTCACAACCGGTGGTGCTACTCGGACACCTTGATTACCTTGCATAATGGGAGGTGTGGGGAAAAATTGGCCGAGGCATTCCAAATGGAACTTGGCCTTGTTGTTGTGGTGGGATGAATGGTCTAGGCATACCTAATGGTACTTGAATGTTTTCATGATGCACATTAGGGTGGAGGATGCCTTGTTGGTCTATGTGACCAAGGTTATCCACATGGTTATCATTCAATTCCTCCATTGGTAAAATGGAGTGATGAGAACTACCTTTTCCCCTAGGATTATGAACAACCGATTCAAGATGAAAATTAGGAGGGACAAAAGTATGATTTAATGACCTACGACCATGCATACACTAGCTAAACAAATAACAAGCAAATAACAATCACTTCGCCCCCACAATAAATCAATCAACAAACATTCTCCACATACATTGGTCCCATATTCCCATGCTTGAACAATATGCAAAGAAAAGTAAATTGCCTCCACGCGGGTGCACGATTTATCTAAGAATTTAAAAACTTGCCACCACGCGGGCCGACGATTTAACTAGAGATTGAGTTAGAAAGATCTCACAAAGGGTCCTTAAACAACTTCAATATATTTTCAAGTTTCAAGCCTTGCTCTGCTTTGCAAATTTTTAAGTTTTAGCTCATTTTTGTGCTTTTGTTTAGCTTCACTTGGCTTCCTTGCTTTCAATTCTCCTTTGCTCAACTTCCTTACTCAATTCACCTAATCAAATATGAACAAACACAATAAGTAACAAAAGTAAAAAAAAAAAAAAAAAGTAAAGACACGATCAAAAGAGTATTAATTCCTATTTGTTTCCAAAATATGGCATTGCCAATTTGAATCCCCAGCAACGGTGCTAAAAACTTGGTCGACTGCCGTCGTGAGCAACCAAATTTGTAATAAAATAGTGTGGCCAAGTTTTAAATTTATAAATGCCACTACTACCTCTAACTAAAAATATAGCTAGGGTGAGTAGGGATCGTCCCAATGGATTTTTAGGCGTACTTGTAATGGAAACAATGTATAGGGTTAGTAGGTCGAGTGATTAAGAGATGGTGTGTTTGGTTGAGTAGACTACAAATTAAACTAAACAAGTTCAATGTAGAATAAGCAAATTAAATGAAATTTAGAGAAAACAAGAGAGTGAGGTCTTGAGGTCTAGAGATCACCACTAAACATCATCATTCTAGACATTCAATGCATAATTAATGAGGGGAAACATGTGTTGTAATTTGAGAGTGTGTGATTGGTTGATTCAACAAGTATGGATGACCAATTAAACATATATTGTCTAGGCAACCTACTGATTAGCACAATACATCAAACTAAGACATTAATCCTTCCTTTAAGCTCACAATCCAAACACATCACATGATTAGAGAATAATACTACTTGCATTCACAAGTATGGAAGATCAAACTACAAGTATGGATTGTCCTCCCATCTAATAACTAAGGCAACTACACTACAACTAAGCTAAAGGCATTAAAATTAAGCTAAAGAAACTAAGGGAGAGGCACAATCCGTCAAAACATGAGTATGAATTATCAAATAAACCACAATAGTATTCTATTAAGCACTATGCCTAGACAATATCTAGATCCATAGCATCAACACACATAAACATGCATCAATAACACAAAAAACTAGAGATAAACACATGAACATCTATTCTAGGATACATAGACATATGGATAGAATAAAATGATCAATTAGAAGTATTAAACCACAAAAATCATTAAATAAACAAGATTCATATATAAAATAAGTGTCCAGACAAGATTACAACACAAATCCCCTCAAAATACAAAGCATTAGAGTCTAGAAGGCATGCTTAGGGCTAACTCTAGCCCCAAGAAGATGTTTAGCCACTCATTGAAGTAGTCATCCAACCCTCAAGGGCTATCTCCATGGTAGGAATGACCTCCTTCTTGATGGAAACCCTAGAAGAATGGAACAACTCCCAAGAATGTGTCTCTAGCTTCTCCTCATCTTTTTTTTTTTTTTTTTCCTTTTTAAGAATGTTTCTAAGTCTATGAGATGATATATGAGATATGTATGAGATATGTCTCCCCTCTAATGTAAAAGAGGCTCAAAATTCTTATATAGGTAGGTCAAGTGTCACACCCAATGGTTTAGATTCGTTTACTAGGGTCCTTACAATGATTGCACCATGAGCTAACTTTTAATGAGCTAGAACTTATTTTTTTTCGGACTTGAGGAGGTTCGATTGATCGAACTATGCTGAGATCGATCGAACTGTGCTTAGATCCATCAAATGCTGCAGAGATTGATCCATCCTTGGTGGCGCCTTTCTGAATAAAAACAAATCTCTGAGATATTTTGGTATATTTTGGGAAAGAGACAAAAGTGGTAGGTGTGGATAAGATTGAATATGTTCGATCGATCGAAGAATGGTTGGATTGATCAAACATTGTGGAATCTTTTGGATAAGGACAAGGGCTTGGATCCATCTTGAAGTGTCCAGATCGATGTTGCTTCGATCAATCGAAGTGATGTTGAGATCGATCGAACTTGCTGATTTCCACACTTTGCTTCATTCTGCTTCCACTTTGTTCCTTTCTTCTATCCAGCTTGAGTTAGCTTCTTTAATGCTCTTATTTGGTTGAATTAACTTATTTTTGGGATAAGTGCCTGAAAAGGGCAATAACATGAAATTAGTCTAAAATGGGAAAGTAAGATAGATAAAGGTCCTAGAATACCTAAGCTTAAAGGGTTTAAGCGCACTTTTCAGCACTCATCACCTGTAAAAAGTGCTAGCCATGATGAGCGCATCAACGAACCAAGCCAAAAGCAGTTCAAGATGAAATGAAGTGCCCAGAAGCATGGCGGGCACCCGCCATGCACCAGCGGGCGCCCGCCGATTGAGGCAGAAAGATTTAAAAATTACGGGGCCTCGCCATGACCTGCGGGCCCCTGCCATGTGCCATAGCCATACCCTCTTGACACTCTGCGGGCGCCTGCCATTTTGCAGACAAGAGAGCATGGCCCTCTTTATTTCACCTAATGTTATCCCCTTAATTGGGGGGATTGCTCTGCACTTTTCTAGGAGTTTCGGGCCATGAAAATGGAGTGGTTGGAAGGCTATGGTGGATTATTAGAGTCTTGATACAATGTATTATTCATATCTCATATTTTAAGGGGTTCTAGAGAGAAATATTGAGTTCTTGAGGGTTTGTGTTGTTCTTGGCCTCTAGGTGCGAAAATGGAAGGTGTGGCCATCTCTTCTCGTTCCTCCTTTGCATCCATGGGTAACTGTAATACCCCTAATTTTAAAAGGATATTCCTGGTATTTAATTAATTGTTTATTTGTTTTATTTATTTATTTTTCCTGTTAATTGTTTATTTGTTTTATTTATTTGTTTTGCCTGTTTATTTGAATTGTTTTATTAAATTTGATTATTTGTTTATTTGTTTATTTTGTTGGTTTATTTGAATTGTTTTAGGTAATTGTATTTTTATTTTGCTGGAATTGAGTTAATTGTATTATTAGTTTTATGTCATTAACGTAATTGTTTTAATTATATAAATGTGGTTAATGGGATTGTTTAGGGTTTTATGTTTCACGTTGAGCTGACTTATGGTTGGTTTGGAATTAGAATTAGGGTTGTAGTGAAGCCTATATATATATCATTATATGTCGGTATAGGGTTACGAACAAACCCTATTCACGTAGTGAAAGATAGAGAGATATACAGAGAGAAACAGAGAGAGATAAAGAGAGGAAGGCTAGGGTTTTGGCTTAGGCTAAGACTGAAACAAGGAGGGGAGTTTGGCATATGCTTGTGGGTTGAACTAAGAGCAGTAGAGGTCGGTAAAAACAACTGACGTTGCCGGAGTTACTAGAGACGATAGTTTAAGATTTCTAACTGGAAATCAGAGGCAAGTCTTTGTTCTATTCTTTCCAATGAACCTGTGTTCTGTGCATGCCTAGGTGGACTCTAGGGGTTTAATGAATGCTTAAACAATATTTTATGCATGCTTGATTTATATTTTATCTCGTTGAATGAAACTGATTTACAAATTCTTAGAGTTTCTATTAATTGGTTCCTTCCATATATGTGTTTAAGTTTTGTTTATTTGAGATCAATAATGCATATGGATGCCTTATAATTAATCTAAAATATTAAATGAACACTAGAACAAGGATTAAAAACATTACAGGGGCCTAGAAATCACCGGAGTCGAAGAAGATGAAGGGAAAACGGACGACTGCATCTAAGGGAGTGAGAGCAGGCTCCAAAAAGGGAGGGAGCTGGCTCCCAAACCCTTAGAGCTAGCTCCCAAGGAAGGGGAGCCGGCTCTGGTTGCTTTGGAGCCGGCTCTTAAAGCCTTAGAGCCGGCTCTTGGTGCATTAGAGCATGCTTTCAATTTTGAGAGAGCCTACTCTCTTCTTAAACTGCAACGGGGTTGGTTTTAGGGATTGTTTGGAATATACAGGGTATTTGTACTTCATCTAAACTATTTTAAATGATGTTTAGGACTGTAACAAACTTGTACTATGATGGAAAAACATTAATTCATAATTAGACTAAGGAATGGAGCAAGTTAAAGTTAAGGAAAAATGGTAGATTGTACACTTATTTTGGATATTTCAATTACTTGCTAAATCTTGAAGCTTCTGTTATACATAATCCATTACTGTTTAATTATATTTAAACAGAGTTACAAGTATAGTAAATTCGTGAAATCATCTATGCTTGGTTTAGAACAAAATTGATATGTATATTGTATTAATTGTATCAATTTATGGATTTTATGGAAGATTTAAATGCTATGACTCCTAGTAGTAATTTAGATAGTTGGAACGTGATTTTTAGGATCTGTAATGATTGCCTAATGTCATGATATATGTATTAAACTGTATGATGCATATCCTGGATAGTGGTTGATAAATAACAATTATTGTTTTAACAATTATGTTATGTGGAAGATTGTATGCACCGGTATAGGACGGTGGCATACTAGGAATGGCTTAATTCAGAACACTAAGACCTACTTATTCTAGGGACAGATTAGTTCTAATATTAAGTCCTACCTATTTTGAAATAAGATGGATTAACTACAAAAGTTAAGTCCTACTTAGAACTAGGTGTCAGGTCAATAAACCTTTTGAATGACACACCTGGAATGGACTTTATATATCTATGTTATGGTGCCATGGTATGAGCTTGAGTCTCAGGACCATGGTTAGGGTACGTATATCGCTTAGGATGGATAACTGGACAGAGGTGTTGTTCCCTGGTAGGTATAGGTACACATGACCACATTATGTGCGATTTGCATGGTATCTATACTCAGGCTGAGATAGACCTATTGGACTAGTGAGCATCATATAGTGTGTACTTATACATATATGGACTACTCTAGATATTGTTAAGTCTATCTAGGATGTATCTGCGTATCGAGTTTATGTATGAATCGTAATAGAATAGGACTTACATGTGGGCCTGACCCATTCTCTTATTTTTTTCAGGTGCTCGTCAGTTCCAGGGTTAGAGCTTGGTCGTGCAGAGCAGATACAGATTTCCATTCCTCTGACTACGTAGGACTACTTTCTTATTTAGCTTTGGATTTGGATTATAGTTTTTCCTTTTCACATTGGGATTTTATTATTAGGGGTCCATTTGAGGGATTCCCGAGTTGTTAACTTTATGAAGTTATTTTGAAGTTTTGGAATGTAATAATTATATTTTGAGGATTTTCAATTAGAATTCTTTTCAGCCATTTGTTATTTATTTCTTAAATACCATTTTGTATTCTGTGCTTTATTATATATTGATTGTTTGATGTTCCTCGGATCTGTGCTCGGACTTGATCACCCATGGCTTTAGAATCAAGGGGTATTAAAGTAACTAACTCCCTTTCTAGGGAGGTGATGAAGCCTTTCCTTGTAAGCATGTCCTAGTTTTGGTTTAAATTTGGGAAATAAAGTGTGTATATGGTATTTTCATGATCTAGAGCTTTGTATTTGATGTAATGGACCTAAATGTCTATAAATGATCATTTTGAGTTGATTATCTTGTCTTAGATTGTTTCCTCTCATGATTATATTGCTTTCATTTTCATAGTGATAATAGAAATGAGATTATGAAAATGTTTTTATTGGCATATATTTGAGAACCTTGTTAGTCCATGGCTTAGGTTCCCCATTTTGATGGACTTTTCTTGATTCTTGGCTCCATGTGCTATCACCATAGTTATTGAGGGGTTTGATAGTCCCTAGCTTAGTGAATATGTGAAGTTACACTCTAATTTAGGTAGCCAAGCATGTGAAACTTTGAGGGATTATACTTAATTCTTGATTCTATGAAATTCTTGAAAGTAGTGTAGTAATCTTGAATTGCTACATATCATTGCATATATATCTAATTTGTTTCCCAAGTTAATCATAAGCTAGCATGTTTATAGGGTTGGTAGTTGATTCACTTCCATAGTCCTCTCCATCTAAGTTCCATTCCTCTTACTTTCCTTCAATTTATTGTTTTATGCAATCTTTAATTCCAAATACCAAGTGACAGACCAAACAAAACTTTACACCTCTTTCATCAAGCTAAAAGTGATTTAAAGACCTTGGTTGCTATAAACTAGCAGTCCTTGTGGTTCGACTTACCCCTATGATAGCCCTATTTTATAATGATTTGTGCTATTGAAAGGGTTGATTATAATTGGTAAGCATTTATCAACTGACTGTATTCTAATAACAACATCATTAAACCGATGAAACCAAGCTCTAGAGATTGTTTTAGCCCATATAAGACTTTTGCAACAAACAAACCTTACCCAAAAACTTCTTCTCAACCCAAAAACCAAGTGGCGGATCCATATAGATGGTCTCCTATAAATTTCCTTTAAGAAAAACATTTTTGACATCCAGTTGATGGATATGCCAGGAATGAGAAGATGACAGTGATATTAGTGTTAGGGAGACGAATGTTTTTAAAACTTTATGAGGTTTTTTCAATTAAAGATCTTGATTCATGTGTAGAGACAAGTTTTATGCATAAAGAACATGATGATACATTTAATTAAAGATAGAAAACTTATATCAAGGTTTGAGTCAACCTTAGATTTCTCCTCTAAATTGAATGTTCTCATTTATTGTAGATCCTTTTGCTAGATGCCTCCTCTTTGGATCTCCATCTTCTTGGTAATGATCTTGCCTTTAGGAATCACCCATAAGCCTACATGAATGACCTTGGAAAGCTAAGCTTGTGGGAGCCTTCATCAAATGAGAACACTAACCCTAAAATTCTAGAGAGAGAAAATTTTTTCTTCTCTTTTAAAATTATTGCACATAGGCGTAACCTAAAATATACATAGACCCATGTATATATAGGAAAAATAAAAATAATAATTAAAGACAATATATTTTTCTCAATCTCTAAAAGTAACGTGATATCTCAAATCTAATGGGCCTCTAATATCAAGTTGGGCTATGAGTGAGAATCCTTTGGGCTTATTATTTTATTAGCTACAATAAATTAATAATTAGCCTAGTCCATGGACCTAATTCAATTAATTCATAAATTAATTTCTACTCTACTAAAAGAAATTAATTGAACTCTAATTAAATAATAAATAACCTCTAAGTCAATGTTGCACTTTGACCCCTCTATGCATAATTAGTTATCGGATAAATAAAGCTATCAATCCGATTACTTAATTAATATATTTATTTTGGTACCTTTCATTGTTTTCAACTTGATCACAATAAAACATTTGTTTGACAAAAATAATAATTTAAATAAATAAATATATAATAAATCATTTTGTCTAAAAACACACGAAGGCCTTCGAATTTACTTTGTGATCAACCATAATCAATACAAAATAAATACAAGTAGCAATGATGCAAATATTAAAAATATAACCCTCTAACTATTAATTACATAATTACCCAAAGTGCCGGTCTATAGATTTCAAAAATTCCGCCGAACAAATCAAAGTAATTAGTAATTAATAAAAGAGTTTATACTTCACTCATACTTAAGAGTCAAATGTCATGACAGTGATAGGGAGCAATTGCATACAACATCTCTCGCAATATATCTTAACCTAATGAGGATTCAGTTCAAGTCTTAGTTAATAATGAGTCTATCTATAATTACCGACTATGAACTATTTATGATTACTATTTATGTTCATGTATTGATCGTCATCACATACACATATAAATATCTCTTGTAATCAAGTGGACACTATCAATTTCATAATAAATCGAAACATAATACATTGAATTCACCAATTGTATAAAGCATAAATATTTCAGATATGTTAGGAACATATGTCACTTTAATCCAAATAGGAATTTGCTATACAAGGGTATATAAATCCCAACAATTAGTAGGTGAACAATTGTTAACTTAGCAACTGGAGCAAAAGTAGCATTAAAGTCTAGACCTGGAATCTGAGTAAATCCCTTAGTAACCAGGTTAATCTTGTACCGATCAATAGATCCATCAGCCAAGCAATTCACTGTAAAGACCCTCTTACACCCCACTATTTTAGCCCCAACGGGTAAAGAGACAAGTTACCAAGTTTGATCTTTCTGAAGAACATCCATTTCCACTTTTATTACTTCAACCTTTTAAGGATAATGAAACACCTTCGAAACGGATCGAGGAATAGGAACAAAATCGAGCTTGCCCAAAAAGGATGTATAAGAATCTGCAATAATATGATAAGACACATATTTGGAAATAGGATGATTAGTACTATAGAAAAAACCATACCAAGGAGGGGTTTTCTAAACACAGGATGGATATCGAGGAGGAAGAGTATCAGAGATATAGGAAGGGAAGTACTTATATCCAAGGGAGTTTTTGACATTAGATCCTAAGTGCGAGGGCGATATGAATATACCTGCAAAGGATAAGGAAATTGCTTAGTGGGAAGAGTAGGAGTAGAAGACTTATGCACATAATTCTACTCAAAAAGAGGAAGAGGTTAAGCCAGAGGATAAGGCTCCACAGGGGGAGCAACATAGACACGTTCCTGCACATGAGAACAATGGCCAAAGAAGGGTTTCCTTTCACAGAAGCTGACATGCATAGAATGATAAAATGTTTAGACATAGGATTATAACATTTATTTTTTTTAAACATAGAAGAATAACCCAGAAAGACACAATGAAACGCTTTATCATCAAGTTTGGTACGGTTAGGACTACGATTTTGAATAAAGCACATATATATAAATACCTGAGGGATAATGGAAAACAAAGTACTATTAGGCTGAAGAATTTGAAAAGGGTCTTTACCGCTTAAAACCTGACGGGAGTATGATTGATCAAATAACAAACAGTGAGAACAACCATATGCCAAAAATATTTTGGTACATTCATTCCTCATAAGAGGCACTGAACAACAACCATAATATGATAATTTTTGCATTCAGCTGCACCATTCTGTTGAGGGGTATAAGGATAAGTAAGTTGTTGTAAACTCCCCTTTTCATTGAGTTGAGAGTGAAAATCATTGGAAATGTATTCACACCCATTATCTTATTGAATATTTTTGACAACCGTAATGAAATGGGTTTTTATCAACTGAAGGAATTGAGTAAACACATGAAGAACCCAAACTTCTTTTAAAATATACCCATGTACACTGAGTATGATTATTAATAAAGTAACATAGTACTGATAAACAAACAAAACAGTAACGGGAGAAAGAGCCCACACAATAGAATGTACTATTAAATCAAATGTGATGAGTGCTGAAAAGTGCGCATTTAAACCCCTTAAGCTTAGTTATTCTAAGACCTTTATCTATTTTATTTTTCCGCTTTAGATTGATTTTGTATTATTTCCATTTTCAGGTACTTATCCCTAAAATAAGCTAACTCAGCTAAATAAGAGTATAATTGAAGCAATCTTGAGATGAATCAAAGAAAGGAGCAAAGTGGGAACAAAAGGAAGCAAGTGGTGGAAATTCAGAAAGTTCGATTGATCTCGACAAATATTCGATCGATTGAAAGTTCATCGATCTCAGCATTCCAAGATGGATCAAAGCTCTCTTGTCCTTATCAAAAGATCCCACAAAGTTCGATCGATCCAACTTTACTCCGATCGATCGGAAAGATTCCATCTTTTCCACTTGTACCACCCTACCTACCACATTTGTCTCTTTCCCAAAAATATCTTCAAAATATCTCAGATTTGTTTTTATCCAAAAAGGCACCGCCATAGAGGATCGATCCAGCTTAAATTCGATAGATCTCAGCCATGTTTGATTGATCTCACCACAAGTTTGATCGATCGAACTCCCCAAATCCCGAGAAAATCCAAATTCTAGCTCATTAAAAGTTGTCTCATATCCAATCATTGGAAGGAATATTAGTGTATGAGCCCAGCTCATTTGGGGTGTTATTTAACCTACCCATATAAAGAATATGAGCCACTTTTTGAGAGGATATACTTGAGAGTAGATAGAGACAAAATTTTCATATTCTTAGGGGGGAAGAAAAGAAAAGAGGAGGCTAGAGACACAAGCTTGGAGTTCTTCCATCAACAAAGAAGAGGAGAAATCTCTACCATGGAGTTAGCCCTTGAGGGTTGGAGGACACCATCTATGAGTGGCTAGACATCCTCTTGGGGCTAGAGTTAGCCTTAAGCATGCTTTATACATCTTGATTTATGTATTTTTGAGGGGATTTATGTTGTAATATATGTTTTGACACTTTTATATACATAAATCTTGTTTATTCAATGATTTGTGTGGTTTAATACTTCCAATTGATCATTTCATTCTATCCATATGTCTATGTATGCTAGAATAGATGTTCATGTGTTTGTCTCTATTTCTTGTGTTGTTGATGTATGTCTATGTGTATTAATGCTATAGATCTAGAGATTGTCAAGACATAGTGCTTAATGGAATGCTCTTGTGGTTTATTTAATGGTTCGTACTCATTTCTTGATGGATTGTGCCTCTCCGTTAGTTTAATTAGTTTAATTTCATGTCATTAGCTTAATTGTAGTGTAGTTGTAGTTTAGATGTTAAATGGGAGGACAATCCATGCTTGTTGTTTGATGTTCCACACTTATGAAAGCAAGTAGCACATATCTCTAACCTTGTAATATGTTTGGATTGTGAGCTTAAAGAAAGGATTAATGACTTAATTTGATATATTGTGCTATCCACTATGTTCCTTAGACAATATATGCTTAATTTGTCATCCATGCTTGTTGAAACAACCACACACACACACACAATGTTGCAATACATGTGTTTCCCCTCATTAATCATTCATTAAGGGTGTAGAAAAACTATGCTTAGTGGTGATCTCTAAACCCCAAGATCTCTCTCTTATTTTCTCTCCATTACATTTAATTGTTCACTTTAGTTTAAATTGCATCTTAGTGTAATTCAATCACCAACCAATCTTTTGATCACTCGACCTACTAACCTTAATCTCGATTCCACAACCTAATACGAACCACCAATCCCTTAGGACGATCCCTACTTGCCCTAACTATATTTTTAGTGAAAGGTAGTAATGGCAATTTCTAAATGTAAAACTCGGCCACATTCATATAGCCCTACACCACTATCTTTTAGTGTGCAGACTTTGGGTTTGGGTGCGACCTTCATACCAAGTTTTTGGCGCCGTTGCCGGGGATTGATTGAAGGTAACGTCATATTTGTGGAATCAATTAAGAATTAGTACTCTTTTGATCGTGTCTTTACTTTGTTTTCGTTTTCATTTTGGTTACTTATTGTGTTGGTTCTTATTTGACTAGGTGCATTTCAAGCAAGGAGCTAAGCAAAAGCAAGGAAAAAGCTAAAATCTAAAAATTTTGCAAGGCTAAAATTGAAAATTGAATTGAAGTGCTAAAGGACCCTTTGTGAGCTCTTTCTTAACTCAATCTCTAGTTAAATCATCGCCCCGCGTGGAGGCTTGTATTTCAATTCTTAGATAAATTGTGAGCCCACGTGGAGGCAATTTATTTTTGTTTCCATATTGTTGATAGCATGGGAGTATGGGAACATTGTATGTAGAGGAAGTTTGTTGATTGTTGATTTGTTACAAAGCTGAAGTGTTTGTTCATTACTTGTTGCTTGTTGTATTTTATTGTGTATGCATGGTCGTAGATCATTGAAACCTACTCTTGTCCCTCTAAATTTTCATGTTGAATCTGTTGTTCGAAACCCAAGGGGAAGAGAAAGTTCTAGTCAATCCATTTCATTAATGGAAGGACATAATGAGGACCATGTGGAGGACCTTGGTCATATAGACCAACAAGGCATCCTCCACCCCAATGTGCACCATGATAACATGCAAGTACTATTAGGCATGCCGAGGCCATTCATTCACCCACCAGAACAACAAGGCCAAGTTCCATTGGGAATGCCAAGGCCAATCTATGCTCCACCACCTCCCATCATTCAAGGCAATCAAGGTGTCCATGTTGCACCTCCAATTGGTAATCCTCCCCTTAGTTTAAGAGATCACTATGTGCCTAATGAATACAATGCACCCACATGCATTCAATTGCCACCATTTAAAGTACACCACTATGAGATCAAACCACAAACCATTCAAATGCTTCCTAACTATCATGGATTTCCAAATGAAGAACCTTACAAGCATTTGGATGAGTTTTTTTAAGTATGTTCCACCGTGAGATACACGGACATTCCAGAAGAGGTCTTAAGGCTCAAACATTTTCCATTCACCCTTAAAGACAAGCCAAAATATTGGTTTAACAATTTTAGGCCTTTTTCAATAACTTCTTGGGCAGAAATGCAACAAGAGTTCTTGAAGAAGTACTATCCGGTTTCTAAAACTAATGCCATGAGAACCTTAATTCGAGAGTTTTCACACGGGGATGGGGAAATGTTCCATGAGGCATGGGAAAGATTCAATGAATTGCTTAGGAAGTGTCCACATCATGACATACCCAAATGGTAATTAGTTCAATATTTCTTCGAGAGCTTATCGGACAATTATAAGGGCATGGTTGATGCTTCCATGGGTGGCTCTTACATTGATAGGCATGAGGATGACGTGTGGCGTCTTTATGAGAGCATGAGTGAAAATTCTTTGCATCAAACTTTATCTTCCAAGAATGGAAGGAATAGTGTTATCTTACATCAAGTCGACCATTCCAATAAAATAGCCGCCGAGATGAAATCCTTATCTCAAAGGTTTGATCAATTCTTGATCAACCAAAACTCGGCAAATCAAGTATCTTCCGTCCCTAATCATTCCCATCATGCATCCAATGAGACATGTATGACTTGTTCAAGTGTTTTACATTCTACTTCCAATTGTCCCCATGGACATGTGCAAAGTGAGCATCATGAACAAGTCAATGCAGCTTTTGTTAATCATGAGAACAATCTTTATGGCAATCATTATAATCCTAGTTGGATGAATCACCTGAATTTCTCTTGGAGAAACCAAGGTGAAGGCTCAAACCCTCCCCAAAGTGGTTTCCAAGGGAAGTATGTTCCACCTCCAATGCAAAGTCAAGGTTCCCAAGGTTTTAGATTATCATTTCAATCACAAGGAAATCAATTTGCTAATTCTCATTTTCCTAATCAATCATCATATTCTCAAGGAAATGTTAGGAGTCCCGATTTTGAAAATAAAGTTTTGACCGCTCTAGGCACTCTAAAGGCGAACACTTAATTGCTTCATTCTCATTCTCATTCCATTGCAAAGCTAGAAACTCAAGTAGGGCAAATAGCTAGTAGTTTAAACGCTAGAGAGAAAGGGAAAATGCCCTTGAATGCCCCACAAAAGCAACAATGTGTTATGGAGACTCATTCCTCATCGGAAGGTCACACAATAGAGCATGTCAATGCGGTGACTACCTTGAGAAGTGGGAAGATTGTGGACAACTAAGTGGGTATGTCTAATGAAGAAAGTAAACCGGTGCAACCATAAGTTGACACCCGTCCCATTTCTCATCCTATTCCTCCTTCATTCCATGTGCATGATCTTTCAACTGAGAATATTTGAAAAGTGATTTGAAAGGTGATTTTGAAAAGAAAAATTTGCAAAATGATTTCAAAATTTCTTGTGTTAAAGAGACTTCAAAGAAAATTTTTGAAAAGGTTTTTAAGCCAAAAGCTCTATTCTCGGATCCCTTAAAAGGATCCATTTCAATTGACAAGCAAAAGGCAAAAACAAATGAAATTATGGATGTGTTTAGGCAAGTGAAAGTGAATCTTCCACTTTTAGATGTAATTAAGCAAATTCCGGCTTATGCCAAGTTTTTGAAAGACTTATGCACCCAAAAGAGGAAGAACAAAAGCCAAGCACCTAGGAAAGTGGTCTTAACCGAGCAAGTAAGCTCAATTTTGTAGCATAACACTCTTCCGAATTTTTCATTTTTTGACACTATTCATCTTTCGTCTTTTTCTCGGTTGTCACTTTGTTGGCATAACCTCGCTTTTCGTGTTCGGTTTTGCTTCCACTTTCGCATGCACTCATGATATATAATTTCTTAGAGACGTGTGTTTTTACTTTCCTAGAAATGCATGCCATTTGTGCACTTTCTTCCTTAAGGGTGTGGATGCACACTTTCCTTGGAATTTTCCTTTCTTTTGGGGTCATTAGTGTAATTACCGAAAGTAATTATTTTTCATTTTAGGGACCATTTTGCAATTTAATTTGGAAGATATTTTCAAAAATGATCTTTTTGCAATTTCCGAAAAGTGTGACAAGTGTCACACTCTCATTGGTCCATTTGTTGACATTTGTGTGGAAACACTTTGATACCTTGGATAATGACACATGGAGGTTGGAAATTCATCAACTTGTTGACCTAGGATTGGTGCACTTGTTGGCTTGGAAGGTTGACAAGTGTAGGCTTGAAATTAAGCCTGGGAAGGAGCCATTGATTTGTGACAAGTGTATGCTCCAAATTTAGTCTTGCAATTCCTTTTGGGCCACTTTGGGATTATGGTTTTTAAGAAGGATTTTTGTGCAATTAATCAAACTAATGTGTGTTGACCGTGGTGTAAGACCACATAGTGAGTGTAGGATTTTTAATTCCTCTACTCACATTCTATCACACATTATTTCTTCATCTCCCTCTCTTGTAAAGAAAACCCTAGCCTCTATGGATGAAGCTTAGAGCCTTAAGCTTTGACCTTGATTTTTGAGGGCCTTCCACTCACCTTAGACCATGAAGCTTGGAACACTTTTTATTCCTCTCACTCTCCTTTTCATAACCCTAGAAGGGTTTGCCATTTTGTAATTTGCCTTGGATTCTAGAGAGACACTTCTCTAGTAAGGTAGGGAATGTTATAGGTTTATATTTTGTTGTCTTGCATGTTTTTGATGCTTATACATGTTGTATGCATGTCTTTTATTAATTTGAGAAATTAATGATTGTTGTAACTTGCTTATAACTCACTTTTGACTTGGTATATAGCATGGCCTTCACTTGATCTTCGTTATATAATTATTTGGAACCATATGAATAAGTTTTCAAATCTAGAGAATTAATGAATTTAATTTGATTTAAATTCTAGTTAATTGTACCTTGCTTGTTTTCCATTTTTGACTTGATATACGGCATGGCCATGACTTAATCCTTGACATATATTAATTTGAGATCATTTGAACAACTTTTGAAATCTAGAGATTTAATTAAATTAAATTAATTAAATTCCATATGATTATATCTTACTCCCTTTGTGAAATTAATGTGATATTTGCAATCACCATGGAATGGATATTCACATATATAAATTTGAGAATTTTTGGACAACTTTGATTTCTAGAGAAATTGATTAATTAGGTTAATTAATTTTTACTTAGTGTTCTAATGATTTGGACATATATTTCATGGGGCTTTTGCCTATTTATCATGCATCATGACTTGTTGCAACTTGGCTCCATTAATGTAGTCAATGAACTTACACCCTTATCTTGGAATGGTTTGATTACTCATGCGTTGCTTAGTAAGTAGTTGAATCATAAATCATATACTTGTGGTATATCTATTTCAATGAATTTCATGTGCTATATATCTTGTTTTCAGTCTATATAGATGCACAGTATGAATTCTTGACATTGTCACATACTATGTTAGTTGATGAACTTAGGGTATGACTTTTGTGTTCCAAAATCTTGGTTGTGCATTAAACGTGGTTAATGCATTTCTTGTATTTGATATAATCTTGGTTGCACAACTTGTTGATTTAGGGACTTGGGATATCAATCAAGAACGGGGGAAGGTACTATTGGGTTAATAGCCCTAAAGTGATCCCAAGAACGGGGGAAGGTACCCTTGGGTTGATAGCCCTAAAGTGATCCCAAGAACGGGGGAAGGTACCCATGGGTTGATAGCCCTAAAGTGATCCCAAGACTAGGGGCAGGTACCCTTTGGTTGGTAACCCTAAAGTGATCCCAAGAGTACGGTTTTAATCCGGGCGATATCCAAGTTTCCACATTGTTTGATTTCACTCTTTAAATTTCAAATTGCGATTCCTTGAAGATTTAAACTTGTCGTGTATGTCGAATGCTTCAATCTTGTTTACTTGCATTGGTTTTTTTGCCATGTTCTTGCATAGATATTTTGCCTTGTTCTTGATTTCATGTATAACTCTTTTCGTGTTTCATAGAATTTCCCATCCTTGTTAATTGCATAGACATTTTGCCTTGTTCTTGAATCCTTGTTAATTGCATAGACATTATGCCTTGTTCTTGAATCCGTATTTAACTTGCTTAGATATTATACGTTGTTCTTGAATCCGTGTTCAACTTGCATAAATATTATATCTTATTCTTGAATCCGTGTTTAACTTGCATAGACATTATGCCTTGTTCTTGAATCCATGTTTAATTTGCATAGACATTATGTCTTGTTCTTGAATCCTTGTATAACTCTTATCGTGTTAATCAGAATGTACTGATATTGTTAATTGCATAGATATTGTGCCATGTTCTTGATTTCGCGTATTATCCCTATCGTGTTAATTGGTATGTTCCAATCCTATAAATTGCATTGCTTTATGTGATCCATATATTCTAGTATCTTCTTGTTGTGTTGTATGGATTATTCCAAATCTTGGTTAATTGTATTGAAAATGCAATTTATGTTAATCTATATTCAAGCATTCTTCTTATCGTGTTTTTTGGATTATCCCAATCTTGATTCATTTCACATACGTATGTATATCATGATTCTTGTTGATTTATGTTCTAGGGTAGCTTAGGATGCTCCTTGAGTCTCACTTTCACATAGACGTTAGGTGATATGAGTCCCTTGACATGTTTCACCTTAAGGTGATAAATTGTAAAACGCTAGGTCGATGCATGCTCATTTCTTACGAGTAGCTTTATGTTGCTCATCCTAAAGTTACTGGGGCATATTTCAGGTATGAAGAATTGGTTCGTGATGCTTAGCATTCCTTGGATGTCGTGTAGCTTTCAAGTATCCATTTCATGCAAATGTTAACATAAAATGTCATTTTGTAAATTTATGTGTCAAAATATGTATATTTGATTCCATGTATGTAATGTGTACATAAGTACACTCCTTTTAATGTATTTGAGATGTATAAAATAAAGCCAGAGGCCAATATCATGTATCTTGTATCCAATGTAAATTTTGACTTCATGAAATAATATGAGAAGATTGAAAAATGACAAGTTATTATTTTGCCATGGTTGCATCGGGTGTGGGAATTCCGTTTTCATTCTTCCAATAGGTCTCAATAATCATGTATGAAGTGCGGCCAAGGGCCAAATGGTCATTTGACTCCGTTTTATAATTTTGGTTTTCAAATTTTCCGTTTCAAGTTCATTTTCTTCTTTTTGGCCGTTGGGGAGTTGGATTTTGACTCGGCCATTTTCGGGAGCCGCGGACCATTCCCGCGCGCTCAAAATCATCATTTACATTTGCGGGATTGATCATTTCCATGAAAAACCCTTTCGTTTGTGTTTTGAGCCTCCTATGGACTCATTTCACCTTTTTGTTGAAAAACTCAGCTTAAGGGCATTTTGGAGATTTTTTTTGGAAAATAAATTCCGTTCTTAACTCCGTCACATAGAAAATGTGATTTTATGGGGAGTTTCTTCACGTCATTTGTCCGAAAAATGTCATCTTGACCTCGAAAACCGCGTTCTAAATTCATTTTTTTGCTAAAACACTGTTTCTGCTGTTTAAGTTCAACCCTGGTCAAGTTGAACCGGTTCAAGAATAGTTAAACCGATTCAAGGTTCATTTTTGGTTCAGTATGGGCATTCTATCCATGTTGAGCCGGTTCAAGAAATGTTGAACCGGTTCAAGTCTTCTATAGTTTTCAATTTTGGACTTCGAACTTCAAATTGATGTAACTTCTTCGTTTTAACTCCAAATTGGTCTGTTCTTGAGTCTAAATTGACCGCGTCAAAGTCAGCTTTCCAATGGTACCAATTTCAGCTTTAGATTATTTTCGTAGCTCAAGATATCCATGTTTTAGTGAGAGGGTATCGGATTTGGTTCGAACCGGGATAGGGTTCTTTTGAGATTTCTCTTCCTTTGGCCTTGGGACTTCATGTGAAGTTACCAATGGTTGTTTTTGAATTTTTTTGATCTCATTTGACTTGTTGGAAGTCAAATTCCTTCCTCTTAGGGTAAAATGACCATTTTACCCTTGGTCCTTCATTCGGTAGGGTTTTCATACCCTTGTCCTTATTTTGCTTCCGCATTTTGTTCCTTTAGGTTTTGTGACCTCATGGAAGGTTATCAAAGGGTCTTAGAGGTGTGTTATGCCTTGGGAGATCCTTGTCTTGTTTCTTGCTTCCGCATCTGGATCCGTTAAGGGGTCAATCTTTGGTTCATCACTGTAGCGGGCTGAATCAAAACCCGAGTCGTTACAAGTGGTATTAGAGCATCCGGGTTTGAATACCTTGGACAATGGGTTTTGTGTGCATATCATGCTCACGTTGTTATGCTTTGATATGTCATTGTATTTTGATAACATATTTTGTATGATAACATGTCTTGTGTGATAACATGTTTATGTGTTCAGGTGTTTTGAGACATCTATTATTTGTTAAGCATGGTTTATGTGTATGTATGCTTCCTAATAACATGTCTGCGTTACTATCATGTCTTGGTATGACATCATGTCTATGTGCTTATGTTAGCATGACCGTATGCGACGTATGTCGGTGTACCTTACGTTTTTCATTCATGTGTATTATCGTACCATGTACGTACGTGTTTCTTGATAACATGTTCTGATTCGATAACATGTCTGATTGCTTACATGGCAACTTGTTTAGATGCTTAGTTTGACTGTCTTAGCATATGATATATGCCTGTTTACCTTAGCAAATTATACCTGCTTGTTATCCTAGTACATTGCATACACATGTTCATCCTGACGTGCTTCATGTGATCTTACTACTTGTGTGAGTAGATAGTCCGTTGCTATGTTGCATACTAGCTGCTTACTTTTATGTTTGGTTTTGACGTTGTCTCTTAGGATCTATCGTATCCCTTGGATGCATTTTTGTTTCACGAAGTTCTTCCTTGGATAGGAGAAATTTATCTAGTAAGGGCCCATGTAGGGAACCTTCTTGTCTGTTTTCTTGGTTGGGTGTTTTGAGACCTTAGTCTGACGATTGATACGAGTAAGGCTCATGTGAGCGTAGAGGACTGCGATTTATTTCCTTTTCCTTGTCTGGTGGAGTAAGACGCGGGCCAGAGAGACACCGTTTCATTTCCTTTGCCTTCGCGACTTCTAGATTCAAGGCCTTAAGCATAGCGGTGCCTAGGACATTTTTATCAGAGTTTGGGATTGGCCAAAATGGTCTGGCCAGATATTATTAGACTATACCCCACTCTCACAGATGCCCGGTTCTCGTAGTGCTTTTGGTAATTATCGTTTCTGACATTGATGTCATCCGTATCGATAGGTTTTTCAAAGTTGACCTGGTTCGGGACAAGTTATGAATTAGTGTCTTATACTGTCATGCTACCGTACCAAGTTGTGTGTTGTGGGCGGGTGCTAGTTGCCGTCAATGCTACCTTACTGACGAGTAAGTGTAGGCGGGCGTTAGGCGCTGTCATTGCTACCACACATTTGAATACATTGTGGGCAGCTTCTGGTCGCTGTTCATACTGCCTTGTCACTTTCTTCTTGTATCGTGTTTTGACGTCTCGTTGTCTTGGGATTCTCTCGGCGGTTGACGTTGAGTTAACGTGCCGATTCATTTGAGGTGTTGTCTCTCAGTTCGTGGTTTCATGTTCCTTCATTAGTCTCGAGACTTCTAGAGTTGTCCTTCGGTGCTTTATGAGCTGTCCTTCGTTTGACCTTTTGTTCGGTCCCTATTATGTTCTTTCCTGTATGTTCTGAATTTTGGGGACAAAATTCCTTTAAGGATGGTAGGTTGTAATGACCCGGTCATTTGCCTTCCTTTCCATTTTCCTGAAATTTTACGAATAATTTTTTTTTTTCGTTTAGTTTCCTTTTCTAGAGTTCTGTTTCTTGTCACTTAGTGTCTTCTCGAGTGCTTGGAATTGGTTTCTAAGACTCTTTCATGTGGATTGACAACTTCCTTTGAGGACCAAGTCATTTCCGCATTTTTCATTTTTTGACACTATTCATCTTTCGTCTTTTTCTCGATTGTCACTTTGTTGGCATAACCTCGCTTTTCGTGTTCGGTTTTGCTTCCACTTTCGCATGCACTCATGATATATGATTTCTTAGAGACATGTGTTTTTACTTTCCTAGAAATGCATGCCATTTGTGCACTTTCTTCCTGGGTGTGGATGCACACTTTCCTTGAAATTTTCCTTTCTTTTGGGGTCACTAGTGTAATTACTGAAAGTAATTATTTTTCATCTTAGGGACTATTTTGTAATTTAATTTGGAAGATATTTTCAAAAAGGACCTTTTTGCAATTTCCGAAAAGTGTGACAAGTGTCACACTCTCATTGGTCCACTTGTTGACATTTGTGTGGAAACACTTTGATGCCTTGGATGATGACACATGGAGGGTGGAGATTCATCCACTTGTTGACCTAGGATTGGTGCACTTGTTGGCTTGGATGGTTGATAAGTGTAGGCTTGAGATTAAGCCTAGGAAGGAGCCATTGATTTGTGACAAATTTATGCTCCAAATTTAGTCTTGCAATTCCTTTTGGGCCACTTTGGGATTATGGTTTTTAAGAAGAATTTTTGTGCAATTAACTAAACTAGTGTGTGTTGACCATGGTGTAAGACCACATAGTGTGTAAAGGATTTCTAATTCCTCCACTCACATTCTATCACACATTATTTCTTCATCTCCCTCTCTTGTATAGAAAACCCTAGCCTCCATGGATGAAGCTTAGAGCCTTAAGCTTTGACCTTGATTTTTGAGGGCCTTCCACTCACCTTAGACCATGAAGCTTGGAACACTTTTTATTCCTCTCACTCTCCTCTTTATAACCCTAGAAGGGTTTGCCATTTTGTGTTGATTTGCTTTAGATTCTAGAGAGACGCTTTTCTAGTGAGGTAGGGGATGTTATAGGTTTATATTTTATTGTCTTGCATGCTTTTGATGCTTATACATGTTGTATGCATGTCTTTTATTAATTTGAGAAATTAATGATTATTATAACTTGCATATAACTCTCTTTTGACTTGGTATATGGCATGGCCTTCACTTGATCTTCGTTATATAATTATTTGGAATCATTTGAATGAGTTTTCAAATCTAGAGAATTAATGAATTTAATTTGATTTAAATTCTAGTTAATTGTACCTTGCTTGTTTTCCATTTTTGACTTGATATATGGTATGACCATGACTTAATCCTTGACATATATTAATTTCAGATCATTTGAATAACTTTTAAAATCTAGAGATTTAATTAAATTAAATTAATTAAATTCCATATGATTATATCTTGCTCCCTTTGTGAAATTAATGTGATCTTTGCAATCACCATGGAATGGACATTCACATATATAAATTTGAGAATTTTTGGACAACTTTGATTTCTAGAGAAATTGATTAATTAGGTTAATTAATTTTTACTTAGTGTTCTAATAATTTGGACATTTATTTCATGGGGCTTTTGTCTATTTATCATGTATCATGACTTGTTGCAACTTGGCTCCATTAATGTAGTCAATGAACTTACACCCTTATCTTGGAATGGTTTGATTACTCATGCGTTGCTTAGTAAGTAGTTGAATCATAAATCATATACTTGTGGTATATCTATTTCAATAAATTTCATGTGCTATATATCTTGTTTCTAGTCTATATAGATGCACACTATGAATTCTTGACATTTTCATATGCCATGTTAGTTAATGAACTTAGGGTATGACTTGTGTGTTCCAAAATTTTGGTTGTGCATGAAACATGGTTATTGAATTTCTTGTATTTGATACAATCTTGGTTGCACAACTTGTTGATTTTGGGACTTGGGATATCAATCAAGAACAGGGGAAGGTACCATTGGGTTAATAGCCCTAAAGTGATCCCAAGAACGGGGGAAGGTACCCTTGGGTTGATAGCCCTAAAGTGATCCCAAGAACGGGGGAAGGTACCCTTGGGTTGATAGCCCTAAAGTGATCCCAAGACTAGGGGAAAATACCCTTGGGTTGGTAACCCTAAAGTGATCCCAAGAGTACGGTTTTAATCAGGGCAATATCCAAGTTTTCACATTGTTTGATTTCACTCTTTAAATTTCAAGTTATTATTCCTTGAAGATTTAAACTTGTCGTGTATGTCAAATGCTTCAATCTTGTTTATTTGCATAGGTTTTTTGCCATGTTCTTGCATAGATATTATGCCTTGTTCTTGATTTCATGTATAACTCTTTTCGTGTTTCATAGAATGTCCCATCTTTGTTAATTGCATAGACATTATGCCTTGTTCTTGAATCCTTATTAATTGTATAGACATTATGCCTTGTTCTTGAATCCTTATTAATTGTATAGACATTATGCCTTGTTCTTGAATCCGTGTTTAACTTGCATAGAGATTATGCCTTGTTCTTGAATCCGTGTTTAACTTGCATAGACATTATGCCTTGTTCTCGAATCCGTGTTTAACTTGCATAGACATTATGCCTTGTTCTTGAATCCGTGTTTAATTTGCATAAACATTATGCCTTGTTCTTGAATCCTTGTATAACTCTTATCGTGTTAATCAGAATGTACTGATCTTGTTAATTGCATATATATTGTGCCATGTTCTTGATTTCGCGTATTATCCCTATTGTGTTAATTGGTATGTTCCAATCCTGTAAATTGCATTGCTTTATGTGATCCATGTATTCTAGTATCTTCTTGTCGTGTTGTATGGATTATTCCAAATCTTGGTTAATTGTATTGAAAATGCCATTCATGTTAATCTATGTTCAAGCATTCTTCTTATCGTGTTCTTTGGATTATCCCAATCTTGATTCATTTCACATACGTATGTATATCATAATTCTTGTTGATTTATGGTCTAGGGTAGCTTAGGATGCTCCTTGAGTCTCACTTTAACATAGACGTTAGGTGACATGAGCCCCTTGACATGTTTCACCTTAAGGTGATAAATTGTAAAACGCTAGGTCGATGCATGCTCATTTCTTACGAGTAGCTTTATGTTGCTCACTCCAAAGTTACTGGGGCATATTTCAGGTACGAAGACTTAGTTCTTAATGCTTAGCATTCCTTGGATGTCGTGTAGCTTTCAAGTTTCCATTTCATACAAATGTTAGCATGAAATGTCATTTTGTAAACTTATGTGTCAAAATATGTATATTTGATTCTATGTATGTATTGTGTACATAAGTACACTCCTTTCAATGTATTTGGCATGTATGAAATAAGGCCAGAGGCCAATATCATGTATCTTGTATCCAATGTAAATTTTGACTTCATGAAATAATATGCGAAGATTGAAAAATGACAAGTTATTGTTTTGCCATGGTTGCATCGGGTATGAGAATTCCGTTTCATTCTTCCACTAGGTCTCAATAATCATGTATGAAGTGTGGCCAAGGGCCAAACGGTCATTTGACTCCGTTTTATAATTTTGGTTTTCAAATTTTTCTTTTCAAGTTCATTTTTGCCTTTTAGGCCGTTGGGGGGTTGGATTTCGACTTGGCCATTTCTGGGAGCTGCGGACCATTCCCGCGTGCTCAAAATCATCATTTACGTTTGCATGAATGATCATTTCCATGAAAAACCCTTTCGTTTGTGTTTTGAGCCTCCTATGGAGTCATTTCACCTTTTTGTTGAAAAACTCAGCCTAAGGGCATTTGAGGGAGTTCCTTTGGGAAATAAATTCCGTTCTCGACTCTGTCACATAGGAAATGTGATTTTAGGAAAAGTTTCTTCCCGACATTTTTCCAATCTCGACTCTGTCACATAGGAAATGTGATTTTAGGGGGAGTTTCTTCACGACATTTTTCTAAAAAATGTCATCTTGACCTCGAAAACTGTGCTCCAAACTCATTTTTCTGCTAAAACACTATTTCTGCTGTTTAAGTCAACCCTGGTTAAGTTGAACCGGTTCAAGAATAGTTGAACCGGTTGGTTCAGCATGGGCGTTCTGTCCATGTTGAACCGGTTCAAGAAATGTTGAACCGGTTCAAGTCTTCCAGAGTTTTTAGTTTTGGACTTTGAACTTCAAACTGATGTAACTTCTTTTTTTTTTTAACTCTGAATTGGTCCGTTCTTGAGTCTAAACTGACCGCGTCGAAGTCATCTTTCCAATGGTACCAATTTCAGCTTCAGATTATTTTCGTAGCTCAAGATATCCTCGTTTTAGTGAGAGGGTGTTGGATTTTGTTCAAACCGGGATAGGGTTCTTTTGAGATTTCTCTTCCTTTGGCCTTAGGACTTCATTTGAAGTTACCAAATGTTGTTTTTTAATGTTTTTGATCTCATTTGACTTGTTGGAAGTCAAATTCCTTCCTCTTAGGGTAAAATGACCATTTTACCCTTGGTCCTTCATTCTTGTCCTTGTTTTGCTTCCGCACTTTGATCCTTCGGGTTCCGTGACCTCATGGAAGGTTATCAAAGGGTCTTAGAGGTGTGTTATGCCTTGGGAGATCATTGTCTTGTTTCTTGCTTCTGCATCTGGATCCGTTAATGGGTCAATCTTCGGTTCATCACTGTAGTACCGGGTTGAATCAAAACCTAGGTCGTTACAACCCTATTCCTCCCTCATTTCTATTTTAAATTTCATTTCTGGCGAAGTCTAGATATTTGGTTAAGGTTCATATACATTGCTAGGAACTGTGATTAGGATTACATGCACTTTTATGTTGAAATTGAGCATTTTGCATAAGTTCGATCGATCTCCAAGGAGGTTCGATCGATCGAACTCCATACTTGCATCCAATCACCTCTCTGTCCAATCATTCGAAGAAAACCTGCATATTTCAGCTCTTTATCCCATCGTTCGAACTTGTTCCTAGATCGATCTGCAGCTCTTCGATCGATCTAACTTCATCATGGATCGATCAACAGTCTCAACACTTAGAAAATTTTTGAACCTGCATCCAACCTGCATCAAAAGGCTCTTTGTCCCATCGATCGAACATGTCTGCAGATTTTTGCATGTTCGATCAATCGGAGTCATTCTTTGTGTTATCTTGGAGAGATCGATCTCTGTTCTTTGATTTACTGTTTTAAGTTTGTCTTGTTTTGAATTTTAAATTTAAAATAATAAATTATATTTATTTTGTTTTGTTTTGTTTTATTTTTTTTTTTGTTTATTCAAAAAAAAAAAAAAAAAAAATTTCAAAAGCTTCAAAAATAATTTGTCTTTTAGTAAGGAGAGATCGATCACAGTTCGATCGATCTGAGATTTCAGTTCGATCGATCGAACTGGTAACGAAATGTTTTTAAAAATCAAATCTACGATTGTTAGATCGATACCATAGATCGATCTAACACCCTCTCCTTTGTTCCTCACTGCTGCAACTTACTTCCCCACCTCCGGCGAACCTTTTAGCAACTCCATCTCACCTCGAATCTCTCTCCCTCATCTAGGATCTCAAATCTCATCTCTCGGTTTGAGGTAAGATCCGAACCCACCTCTTTTGATTTCAAGCTCAAATTTCATGAATCTATGCTTTAAATGTTAGATCTAAGGTGTCTTGAAGATGAATCTTGCCATTGATGATGTTTTGGAAGCTTTGTATATATGTGTATATATATGTATATATAGGTTTTATATTTCTTGATTTTAACTTCGATTTTGGGGATCACGGGCCATGGAAAATGACCATATTTGTTGATTTGTTGTGTAGAGGGGCCTACAAGCTTGTTTGTGAGGGCCCTCGTGCCATCTACGTCACAGATCTATGACTTTTCGAGTTTCACCTCACAGTTCAATTGATCAAAATTTTTCTCCGATCGACCTGTAACAGATCGATCTCACTTATTCACGATCGATCAAATTTGCATCGATCTCACATTTTTGTGATCGATCGAACTTCACAGATTTGCATTACACATTTCACACACCATCTTTTGTGTTTCATGCTATCTCATACATGCCCAATACCTATGTTTTCCACATTGGATGCATTCCATACTTATACTGTCTAGCATGCTTCACATCGTGTCATTCATTCCTTGTCACTTGCATAGATTCATGTTCCTTATCTGTTTTGTCTATCTTATTTGACATACATGATTCTATCAGTTGTGCTTTAATTCTTTATACCGGCACTGACTTTTTTGTTTTTTTGCAAGTGTTCCTTTTATTTTGTAGGCCATAGCTAGGGTAAAGACTATTGCTTGTGGACATTATCACCGCAGGGCCAGGCGGAGTTTGGACGATGAGGCAGGTCCATCTCACGCCCAGGACCCTATTCAGGAAGAGCCAGTAGAACCCACTCCACCTCAGTCTCCATCTGACAGTCGACTACAGTCTTCAACCGAGGCATCCTCTTCACAAGCTGACGCTGAGGCTGAGCACATACCATCTCCATGACCACCACTAGCTCAACCAGCCCAGCACTTAGACCGGCCATTACCGAGATACTCATGCCTTTGAGTGGTGCACGAGTAGGTCTTTGACATAGACTACTTCTCCCGGTCTGTTCTTACCAGAGCAGCATATGACGATATAGACCGGAGGGGCATCTCAGCCATACTACCCCCTGTCACATACCCAGTGTACCCGAGGTTGGTTTGGATGTTCTTCCAGAACCTCCGACCTGCCTCGAGTAACCTGGCAGAGCTGCGGACTACCATTGACGGCCACCCTATCAGTATCACGGTGGACACTCTTTCTAAATCCTGTCGTTGTCCACACGTCTGCCCTCCCGATCTCCAAGATACCTATCCTACTCTATGGAGGCCATCATATGCAGACATGGCCGTTGCACTCACAAGTCACTATGCCAGTGGCAAGACTTTCGCCACCCGAACTTATCTGCCAGAGAACCTGTGGTTTTTCGATTCGGTGTTATATCGAAATGTTTTCATGGCTGGCTACAAAATATTGAGGCGCGACGACTTTCTGACAGCCTTATACGCCTTCTATATAGGGCACTGGATATCTATTCCTGCGCTCACTTGGAGCGTTATGATGAAGCTGTATGTTGACCATATCAATAAGGCCAAGCCCAAAAGGGCTAAGTATCTCCTATTCGGCCACCTTATTACACAGTTTCTGAGAGACCACCGCTATCCCTTCCAGCCACGGGACCGTACTGAGTTTAGGGCCTGTTCATTCAAGAAGAAGGATTGGGATAAGAACTACCAGGCTCTTATCAAGAGCTTACAGGACGACACTATCGAGGCAGCTGAGGAGTTAGAGAGAGAGGAGATGGAGCAGGTAACGGCAGCAGCAGTAGAGCAGGCAGCGGATGATATACTAGTCAATCCGCCTGCCATGCACATGGATATTGACTTAGAGCAACCCGCAGAGGACCAGGAGCATCACTCTCTGGCTGGGTCGCCCATTCAGGATGAGTAGCAGGCTCAAGATCATCATTCTCCAGCTCCAGCGGTACCTGAGGCTCCAGCACAGACACTCGGCTTTGGAGAGCGCATCCAGGCTTTGGAGGATGCCGTAGTCTCTATCCAAGCAGTCAATGTCTCTATCCGAGCTGATATTACTTCACTCCGTACGGATGTCATAGCTGCATTACATGATCTATCCAGAGACATCCACAGAGCACACCCTGCTCGTCCTACCTTCTCTTTATGATTTCTATATCTTCTTACTCCTCTTATATATCTGCGATATCTGCATATTTTTGATACTGTTATATTATTTTTGCTACTAGTCTGTTGGCCTTGATATCTCACTGGATGTACTGTACTTTACTCTATTTTTCTACTTTATCTATGATCTTTTGGATGTCATATTCTTCTATTGATATATCTGTTTGTGACTGACTCCATCAGGTGTATCCCAGTGACTTCAATGAGAGAGAGTACTGCCCAAAATTTTTAAAACCACCCTTATACCTCTCTCTATTTTCAGTTGTTATCCCATTTACACTTGCATATCTACTGTGCACTGTTATTATCCCTTTTGTTATCTGATGAGTTTTATCCAAGTGCCAAATTTTCAGAACTACAGTTAATCCCAAGTTCGGGGGGGCTATGCCACCTACTTTGGATACTTCTGTCCCGGCTATTTTTTGCTATAGTTGCACTGGTATACTCTTTCCTTTTGTTCTCTTTGCAGATTGAGGACATTGTGCCATTTAAGTTTGGGGGGTAATGGTGTTAATTACAGTATTTGATTTAAATTCAAATTTTTTTTGCATGACTTGTGTATTTGAGGGTTTTTTTTTATGATTGGTCCATAACTAGCTATGATTTTGATCTTTTGAGGACTATACTGCTTAAAATTTAAAAATTGCTTGACTTGAGAGTCCAATACTCCTGGTATGCCTTGTGGATTCCATTTAGGGGTAAATTTTTCGAAAGATTGATATCATGCTTGCACTTGTGGTCCACATTATCCTGATTTTGTGATTGTTTTGAGATTCACTCTAATATTCTACACTATCACAGGCGCACACTAACATTCATTTGTGGGGTACATGCTTTGTTGATTATTGAATTGTTTATATCCCAATTGGGCTAGTAGTGCATTGAAAGCTTTCATTTTGATAAAGGTGGATAACAATCCCTTTTCGCTAAGTAGCCGGGATTCTAGCCTCATCAAGCACTGAACTTCTCGCGTCGAAAGGTGGAGGGCCCAAACTTTAGGTTAATAAATGAACTAAAATAAATAAATAAATAAGTTGCAAAAGTAATAAAAAGTGAGGACTTCTCCCAAAAGGTGAGAAGTGGGAAATGATTAGATAGAGGTTGTCTTGATTTGTAGCCTAGTTGATTTGAGCTTGTAAGTCCTTAGGGGTGTTTGAACACCTAGTGCCCTAAAACCATCTAGTTTGGGAGTCATCGACCTAACGCTCGACCTCATGGATCTCTAGAAAGTTTAATAGATCAACACATTGCACCATGCTTCCATCTTTGATTCTATAAAAAAAATAATAATAATAAATTAAAAAATAAAAAAAATAAAAAAAAATTCGAGTGAAAAGAATAAGCGCACCTAGAACAATAAAACTTTAATAAAAGGTCAACTCTTTGTCGTGATGATCGGTACTAGATTTGTGTGCTAGTTTGAGGGTAAGGATGTGATCATTTCTTTAGTTGGCTAAGATAGCAACATACTTGATGCCGGTTCACTCAAAAAGGATTCTAGAGTTGTTTTGATTTGCATTATCATTTTCTTATTATGTGAAGGACCATACTTGCTTGCTTGATATTGAAATTTTGGGAGATTGCTTGAAAATGTTTAAAAAATTGCATACTTGAGGTATTTTTCTCCCAATACTTGTTTGCAATTTTGGTGCCTCTTTTGAAAGAATGAGCTTAATGTTTGTGGGTATCATTTCTGGAAACCCTCACGACACTTTACTCGTCCACTAGGGGTTCAAAAGGCTTGTCGCATATGCTAAATATAATCGTGTTCACTACGAAAGTGGCGTTATCCATTTATTGCTTTCTCGTTCATAGTTGTATAGTTGTTCATTTCATTCCTTTACTTTCCAGTTCATTGTTAGGGGCTAGCAATATTTAAGTTTGGGGGTGTGATGAGTGCTGAAAAATGCGCATTTAAACCCCTTAAGCTTAGGTATTCTAGAACCTTTATCTATCTTATTTTCCCTCTTTCGATTGATTTTGTATTATTTCCATTAGATTGATCTCCAATTAATTCATCAACAGAGTGGATAAGAATGGTTGAGTGTAGGGTGGTTAATTACATTTGCGTGCTTGTCTTAAAGTTATTCATGAAAGCACTAACCAGAAGGATAATAACTTAACTTTTTATAAAATACTATACCTACCATTCTCAACAATGAAAATAAAATGTTAATAATAAATATAAAACTTATAATAAAAATTTTAATGCATAGGTAATTGTATTTTTTAGTTATGACTTTGTAAGAAATGAAAACAAATTAAGTTAAATTCTTTTAATTACTAAGTTCAATTCTTTTAATTATGTCAAATTACTAAGGCTATATTTGTCTCTCACAATTACTATTATAGAGAGAAATGGTGACTATAGTAAAGAAGTTTATTTATATTTTTAAAGATTTTTATCCTAATATATATATAGTTGGTAATAATAGTATGTAATCGGTAAATTTATATATATGTATCTTGTATATTTAATCTAGGGAAAAGTGTAAAAAAACCTCATTGAACTATTGCATTTTGCAAATAATTCCCTTGAACTAAAAATTATTCCCCTAAACTACTTAATTGTTTCAATTAAGGACAAACCCATTGCAAAAGAATATTTTATCATTTCTCATTAAATTTATCATTTCTTATTAAATTATTTTTATTATCTTTTCTCTTATCTAAATATTAATTATCTTAATTTTGTTATTATTATCAATTTATCATATAAATGAAAGAAAAAACAAAAGATTTGTAACTACCATTTTCTAAAATGATTAACTTATTAATAAAATTTTATTATTTATAATAAAACTTATTATACCCAATTTAAACTTCTTTACCGTAGAAAAAGATCCTTTTTTTTTTTTCCATACAATATATTGACGAAAAATTAATAAATTACGTAAAAAAAAAAAAAATACCTTCTTTTTCTATAATATATTCATGAAAAATTAAAAAAATTATTAAATTGTTTTAAAAATTGTTACTTAAGATTTTTATTTAAACAATTAATTTCAAAACTTAAAGGTAAATTTATACAAATTTAATGGAGAATATGTGATCAAATTAGTATGAATTTTTTCATAATTTATTTCAATAAGAAAAATAGATTAAGTGTAATTCCATAAGAAAGGACATTATGGTTATTTAATAGAATATAATCTATGCATTTGAGCATTTTACAACAAAATGTGTTAGTTCAGGTGGTGTTATGCATAAAATATTGTCTAGGGGGGTTATTTGCAAATTCAAACATAGTTTTTTGCCTCCCCTCCCGCTCCCCTTATAGTTTGTTGATAAAGAATGAAGCAAAGAGTAGTGAGGGTTGGTTTGGTCTAAATAAAATAATTTATGAAGGTAGAAAATGGTAATTCATGGTTCAAATAAGTCAACTAACAAGTCAAAGGACAATAATGTCAATTCAAAGTGACAAGAGACAATTGAGAGTGTCTTTGATAACTTTATCAAATTTGAGGAGTGACATTATTGGGTGTGAGTGTAATTTACCCAAATAGTTTTGTGGACCAATTATGTTAATTCGACTACAATATAAAGGCAAAAATAAAATAAGAACAAACCCTGAAGGCATCAAACATATTACCAAATTCATTTGCAAATTTGGACATATGGAATAGTTGCATGTTTTAAATATTCAATTAAACTTAGTCGCATTTATAAGATTTTATTATTATTTTTTTACTTTTTATTTTTTGCATTGTTACATAACCTGGATTTTTTTTTTCTTAGTTGGTACTCATATACCCATACCTTCATGAAGGCTTGAACCCTGACTTTCTTTTGAGAAATAGGCCCTGATATCGCTAGGTTACTGCAGAAAACAGTACCCCTAAAGTATGCTTACAGTACATAGTACACCCTTCATATGCAAAAAAAACGCCTAAAGTTTCAATTTGGTGCAAATAGGTCCCTCTGACAAATTTAAATTCTAAGTTGACTAAATTACCCTTATTGAACAATTTTATAAAATATATAAAAATAAATAATTTTGTAAAATAACCGAAAATGACACTATGGAAGGATGCCCCTCTCATGCAAAAAACACCTCTAAAGTTTCAATCTGGTGTAAATATATAGGTCTCTCTGACAAATTTAAACCCTAATTAAATTGACTAAATTACCCTTATTGAACCATTTTATAAGATATATAAAAATAAATAATTTTATAAAATGATTGAAAATGACACTATTGGAGGACGCCGACAATGGACAAGTAAAGAAAAAATAAAAAATAAAAATAAAAGTATAAAAGAAAAGTAAAGATAAAAATAAAAAATAAAAAACAAAAATAAAGTGCAAACTAAAGAAACCAAATTTTTCTAAACTCCGAAAACTAGTGCACATTGATATTAGGATTTTTTTTTTTTTTTTTTTTTTAACAATGTTGGTATGAAGAAAAAATAAAGAAAAAAAAATTTTAGTAGAAAAGAGTAAATTGGAATTTCAAAAAATTTAAATCTATTTTACAAATTCTCAAAGTTAAAAAAAAAAAATAATGTTTAGAGATATATATAGAGAAAAATGTTTTTTTTTAAATATAAGGTAATGTGCATATAACACCTTCATACTATGAGATTAGTAGCATATATACTTCCTTGGATATTTTCGGAAGAGTGACGGGACAAAACGGATATTACAACACTAATTTATGTTAGAAGAAATATTTTTGCATAATGTAAAAAGATTAGGGATGTTTTTTACATACTTTTTCAAATAGAGGATAGAAATATTATGCAAAGTAGACTTTATGAGTATTTTATGCACTTGTCCTTTAAATATTATAATAAGTTTGCTTGTCTATTTACATAATATATAGTCAATTAATATGATAATACATTACGTGAATAAATTATCTATATTCAATAAATAAACACTTGGAAGACACTCTCGCTTCGATTTTTCAATTTTTTATTTTTAAATTTCATTCATAAATAGTAATTTTGTGATATGCTTCATAATCTTCTTGGTAATTTTTATTTGTATTATATTTTTTTTATTTAATTCTCGCATGTTACATATAGTATGAATTATAACTTTTTTCATCCTTAAATCTTTTTTTATTCTTTAATTTAGTAAGAACTGTAGTTACGAAGGTAACAATAGCGAATTAGAATTCGCAATAAGGTCACTCTATTTGTGTTCAGTTGTCTTCAAAAAATTAAATAAAAATGACTAAAATTGATTTAAAATATATTTTATTAAATTATGTTGTAAAAAATTACGTATTGACATATTTTAGATCTATCATGCTGTGTTAAAAAACAAAATGCATAATAATCAATTTCGATAGGTTACATATGTGTCTCGATTGATTGGTGTCAACATCTACGCTCAAGTCTACCATATTCATAATCGGGTGTCCCACATATATTCTATCGAATACGTATCAAACACTGTCACGAGAGAGAATTCCTGTCCTAATTTATGCCACTCGTTTGTACTAGATCACCAGTTACACTATGCTTCTGAGTTTTGTGTCGTTTGTACTAGATCACCAGTTACACTATGCTTCTGAGTTTTGTTTAAGCGCAAGAAGGGCCAAAAAAAAAAAATCAAAAAAATCAGAAGATCACCGCAATTGATCTGAAATAAGTGAGAAACAGTTAATGTCTTGGAGTAACATGAATTTTTTGTCACAACAAAACTAATTAAATCATCAATTTATTTATTTATTCTTATTATTTTTTGGTCAACGAAAAAGAACACAATAATAGGAGTGTAGGCACCGAATAGATATTTGAATAAAAGGCCATATATATATATAGACGTAAGACTTTGAGTTGGATTGATAATGACTGAACGAGTGACCTTTGGAAAAGTAGATATATGTCCAAATTGCACGGACTTCGGAGCTGAAAATCGCAATTGTAACAGTATTTATAAAACGCACATATATTATAAAACGCACATGTAATTAATGGTGGAAATAGATGGATAATTATGTTCAAGACTTTAGAGCTTATCTTAACATAGCAAACTTATTGAAAAAGACTTGAAACATAGCAAACTTAACCCTAACGGCGCGACATTTTAGCCCCCATTAACTCCTGGGCTTAAAATGTGTCATTAACCTGTTCCTCATATTTGTTCCACATCAATTGAACACACACACACACACACACACACACATATATATATATATATATATATATTAAAGAAAATTTGACAATAAAAATTTTGCACAATAATTAAAACGTGAAAATACACACCCTAAACGTGCAACGTTAGCACCATTTTATTCCCCGTCAATTAAACATCACGAGCAATATTCACAGTACAATATTCACAATTTCAATTGTCGAACTTTGTTTAGATGCTTTCGATTCCACCATTATTTTGAAATGAATTGGTCCTCACTTTAATGCATTCCAAGGCTGAGATGCATTGGGCACACCATACGTTACCATTGGAATGTAGGTCCTTATGTAATAAAATTTACAATTTCACATTAGAATCATTGTATATTTTTGTGTGTGTGAAACGTGGCAAAATACATCATAACTACGTGACGTTAATTAACCCATTAACTTGTTACATCATATTTGTTCCACATGAATTCTACATCACTATATATATATATATATATAAAACAAAATTCGACAATGAACCTGATGCACAATAATTAAAATGCGAAAATATGCACCTAAATTGTAAAATGTTAGGTTCATTTTATTCCCCATCAATTAAATATCATGTACAATATTCACAGAGATGCTTTCGAATTCACCATTATTTTGGAATGGATGACCCTCACTTGAATGCATTCCATGGCTGAGCTGCATTGGGCCCATCATTACCATCAGAATGCTAGGTGCAAAATTCACATGAGAATCGTCGTACTTTATTATGAAGTTAATCTTGTTGACTTTTGTGCCTCATAGGTCTCATTTGGACCACGCACAAATGCACAATGCTTCTTCTATATAAGAGAATAACATATATGAGCTCACTCACTCACTCACCCCTCCTCTTCCTCATCTCTCTCACTCTCTCACACACCCACACACAAAAGATGTCTAGTGTGAAAGAACTAGTAGAAAGAGGCTGCCTCACATCCATTCCATCCAAGTTTGTTTTGGCGCAGAATACCAATGATCTCATGCTTTTAGGAGGAGGAGGAGAAGAAGAAATCCCCGTTGTCGACTTTTCCCACTTTTCAGGAAGTGCAAAACAACAGGCCAAAGTCATCCAAGACATTGGCTATGCATGCCAACAATGGGGATTCTTTATGGTAAGAATTTTGACAGCTACATATATATATATATATATATATATATATATATCAGCTTCAACTCATGAATTGCTTTCATTTCTATATACTAATTTTTTTTTTTGAAAGGTGCACTTTCAAAATGAGAAATAACTGGTTTTGTTTGGGGGGAGAGAGAGAGTTTCTATATACTATATTGTTATATGAACTTGTTGCCACAAATTAACACAAACAAACTACAAACACAATGAAACGATATAAAAATGTGTAAACTCTGTGCCATATAATATACCCTAACACGTACCCTACTCCAACCCATGAAAAACAATAAAAATTTAATACTGCACCTATTATATAGTATTCTGACTAATGAAAACTTTCAGATACCTTACCCAAAAAAAAAAAAAAAAACTTTCCGATACTCTTAATAACAGAAGACAACAATTTCTCATTTTTCTGGGAATGCTATATTTTCGATATCCATGGAGTTATGTTATTTATTTTAAAGAATGATCATTTTATCAAGAAATATTTTGTATCCATACAAAAGTTTTTCACACGTCATGTATCATTTTGTTACATGAATTAGTTAATAATTAATTCAATCAAAGTACTTTATATATATATATTTTTATCACAAGGCAAGAAGGGTTATAAGTTAAATTAGAAAGTACAAAGAGTCGAAACCTAGCACTCCCAAAATCTACCAGAGATATTAATCACTGGACTATCGAGACATTTGCAATCAAAGTAATCTATTGAATAAAGTTTTCATTATTTAAATTTATTGTATTAGTTTAAAACAATGTCCCATTTAATTTACTTAATTGAAAAGTTAGTATTGTGGGGAAATCCATCCACGTGAATAAGAAAAAATATCTGGTAAATAGTGAAAAGCAAAGAAAAAATGGTGGTGTTTTATGTAGACAACATGATTGTGTGTGGGTATAGGTCCAGCTCTGGTGGCGGGCTTCTTTTGGGCCTGTTGCTCGGGCTGTGGTTTAGGCCGAGGACTGAAACCTATACCCAAAGTTTACCAGGTTAGTTGTACTGGATCAAGTACTTCGTGATTCGACTCAAAAGTTTAAACTATTTGGAGGGACTCAACTCATTTATACTGATTATATTTTCCATCCTGCTTCGATGTGGGACAAGTCCCACTTATAACATTCTCTCTCACCCGAACTCGCACCGCCCTTGTTATGGTCGGACCACCTTGCCTACCTCCCACATCGAGGCTGGATCTGGCTCTGATACCCAGGAACTAACCTATAATGGGCTCAGTGGGTAATCGCTCCCACTGAAATTTTTTCTTTTTGCTATTATATCCACCTTCTTTTTTTTTTTTTTATTTTTTTTTATTTTTTTTTATTTTTTTTTTCAAATTATATACTTACAAATTTTTTAGTTTATCCCTATTGAAATTAAAAAAAAACTTCACTAGTGCCCCTCTCAACCCTTTTTTGTTAAAGATAGCCCCCTCTTATATATTATTCTGGGTCCGTCCTAAATACCGACTGTAACAAACAGGTCAAGTGTTTCGCATTTCAACCAAAAAACTTAAATTGTTAGGTGGGGCTAACACTCAACCTATTTATACCCATTACATTTTCCATTCGAATCTTACGTGGGACAAGTCTCACTTGAAACACTAACCCTCTATATAAGAATTTAAAAAATGAAGTTTGTGTAATATAAAATAATTAGTCTTATGTTAAATACCTTATAAATTTATATATATATATATATATATATATATATATATATATATTCTAAAATTTCATTGTATGCATCCTCATTCCTCAGCTAATCAACCATTGTATGCCAGAGAATCTGGTAGATGAGATGTTGAAAGTTGGTCAAACTTTTTTTGAACTATCAGAGGACGAAAAGATAGAGTACACTGGGAAACCACTGTTTGATCCTGTAAGGTATGGGACAAGCTTCAATGTTTCTGTGGATAAGACCTTTATTTTGGAGGGATTTTCTCAAGGTTCTTGTTCATCCGAACTTCAATGCTCCTTTGAAGCCTAGTAATTTCAGTATGCCCAGTGTGGCAGTGTCCCTTTTTGGGTCGCAATTTCACCATATTTATTTTTAAATTTTCACTTTCATGCACTTTTTTTTTTTGATGGAGTTTTCAGAAACTGTTGACCAATAACCCAATTGATGCTTCCACGAGCCCTCACCCATCTGTTTCTTGGCTGCAGAGAATTTTCACAAGAATACTGCAAAAGAGCCCGTGACATCGCCGGCGAATTGCTCAAAGGGATATCATCAAGCTTGGGATTGGAAGAAAACTACATAAATAAAGAAATGGAGGTTGAATTTGGGTTACAGCTCCTGCTTATGAATCTCTACCCACCTTGTCCACAGCCAGAAGTGGCTATGGGGATGCCTCCTCACTCGGACCATGGCCTATTGACCCTACTAGTACAAAATGAGGAAAATGGCTTTCAAGTGCTACACAATCATAAATGGGTTCCAATTAAACCCCTAGCCAATTCTATTCTTGTCAACACTGGCGACCATATGGAGGTACATGAGCATCTTTAGCCTTGTTTAATAAGTAATAAAATGATAACTAGTTCAGCTCTGAAACTAATTATCTGTTTCTTTTTATATGAGTGGGGATGATCTGTTTCTTTTTATATGAGTGGGGATGACATCATCCCCACCCACATACATGCAACTGGATTAGTCCGTGAGCCAGACTCTATAAGAGAACTCTAACAAGAATTGTGAAATGACCCCCTTTTTTTTTTTTGGAAAATGAAAAGAGAAATCAAGAATTTGCCATTAACAATCTATTGTTTTCATATTTCAGATACTGACTAATGGAAAATACAAGAGTGTGTTACACAGAGCAATGGTTAATAACAGAGCAACCAGAATATCCATAGGAACAGCAATTGGACCACCACTTGAGAGAATCGTACCCCCTGCCAAAGCCTTGGTGGATACTGAAATAAGTCCAGCAGCATACCGTGGAATCAAATATAGGGAGTACATAGAGCTTCAACAAAGCAATGAACTCAATGGTAAATCTTGCTTGGATCGAATCCGAGTTGACGTAAGTTAGTGATGCTTTGTATGTGTGTGTCACACACTTACAAATGTCTATCATAAAAGAAATTGTAACATGGTGTTGTGACGAATATTTTGAAACTATAGTTGACATGTAAACAAATGTGTCAGCTTTATTTAGGTTTTTTTTTTTTTTTTTAACTTGCGTCTAGTAATTCGTCGAGACTAATGGTCTTGTAACCACATAATAATTTCTCCTATTATAGGACTCGAATCAAATTGCTCACCTTTTCTCCTATTATGTCAGCGGTGAATGTGTTTGTGTATTTTATATGTTCAATTCAAAATGTCAATGTAACCTGTGTTATATTTCTTATTTGTTGTATGCTAAAAAGATGTAATTTTAATTGCCGTACCATTTTGCTCTTTAATTCCAAATTGTTTACGATTTCAGGCGTTGATTTTATATTTCCTAACGCAATATTACTCTATTAGCAAAATATTGATGTCCAAGAAAGTTTAGCCATATGGAATACCCTAATTTGATTATGATTACAAATTTTTGTTTATGTTCTCATTAAAGACAAATGAGAATTGATGTTGATAACAATGGCTCATCCCAGCATGTACCTTGACAAGTAAAATACTGCCAGGTGACCCAAACAATCCTAATTATAACTCTAAAGGGCTTAGAATACAATCTTAACAAAAACTTATCAAAAGAAAAAAGAAAAAAGAAAAAAAAGGGCCCTCTGAGGTGTATATATATATATATAATAAAAAAGAGCAGCTCCAAAATGTGATAGACCCGAATACAGATTCACCTTAGGATTGATTATCTGGATCAGGACTTTGACCACTTTTGAACATGCTTGGTAGCTTTCTTAGCCTGCAAATCCACCATTTTAGAAGAAAATTAAATGGAGTTTAGTATTAAGCAAATATGACTTTAAACAAAGGTCATAAATTGAAGTTTTTTGTTAATTTGTACCTCCCTTACCCAATCACACCGTATTGTTATGATGGCCAATATTATTGTTTGCACTGCAGTCCCGCCAAATATCATCCCACCCCAGATACCCTAATGTTCAAGTTGAAATAAATTAGACTTGTAAAAAATTATCAACACATAAAAAAGAGTACATTTTAAGTACATACAAAGCTCTTCTTAGTAAGAACTAAACTTACCTCAACACCAAAGCAAAAAACCCACTGCATAACACAACCAAGGGGTACCCCAATAAGGTAGGAGCAGCCCAAATTTATGTATGCAAACCACGCTTGCCATCCCGATCCCACGGCCACCCTGTAACAGTGGACAAACAAGGTCTAATAATTTCTATCAAACATTTTAAATATTGTACATTTTTATGTGAGATATAATTTTTGTAATTGGCTAATTTCAATGCCAAAACAAGTCTGATCGAGTTGTAATTTATATTTAAAATTCAAGATCGAGATCGACTGCGGAATTGAAAAGTTGTTCAAGTTTGATATACTGAGATCTACAAAAATAGTATGAACAACACTTTAGGAATATGAGTTAGAAGGTTAGGACACTTTTACAAAATCAAAATTTTTCCAAGTGTCAAGCCTTTACAGTTCTGGACTGGCCATCTTACTTTAGCCATATTCTTACGGTTCAAGAATCAAAAGAATTCTTCAAAATTTACTCTAGCCATCTCGAACCGGTTCAGTCTTTTTGGATCCGGTTCAAGAATCAAAAGAATTCTTCAAAATTTACTCTAGCCATCTCGAACCGGTTCAAGGCCTTCAGACAGTTTTGGTAACCTTTGTTTCCTGTTCTGATTATTCTTCCTATTTGATATAGAATTCTTTCCAAAAGTCCTATGCACGAAAATTACCTTCTCCAATGCATATGTAGGTCTTTGAAGAGTCTATATAAACCTTGATTTACATCTAGGTTTATACGGCTTTTGCATTACATCTTCTGATTCTTAAAAGGCCTATTTAAGAGATATTTTGCAGAAAATCAAATCTGATTTTTTTGTGTTTGTTTCTAGAACATACACATAAACACAAGAGTGATTTTAAGGTGTTGTTCAATTCCTGATTGTGTTCAAAGCTATTGAATATTGCATCTACAAGGATTAGTGAAAGCAAATCTACTTTTTCTACATCAAATTCAGATCTTGAGGAATAGGGGTGAAGCGATCACACTTTGAAAGCGTCAAAACATTCAAGGAGTGTTGTTTGATCTACCAGCAATCCTTTAACAGAGATCAAAAGTATGCCTGAGGTTAAGAGTTGTTGGATAGGACGTCGTAAAGCTAAAGGATTTTTTGTGATTAGTGTTTGGTAGAATGATAGGGTGTGAGCCTGAGCCAAAGTCCATTGTACATTGTTTCAAACATAGTGGATCGGTTTACTTTGGACTGCACAGTCCATGAGGTATTTTCCCACAACAGTTGGTCTATTCTACCAATTTAGATTTCCTCGTTAAAAATCCTAGTGTTATCTCTCAACTCTATTTGCTTTACTTTACTTTTATCTTGCATGTGATTAATTAATTAATTGCTAAAATTAAGTAAAGCTGATTAAAATAGAAAGATATAGATTTGTTTTTAAAATCTAAAACTTTCTAAATAAGTAATCGTCCACTGCATAAACTCACATTTTAATCATCGAACTATCGATTATCGAATTGATCACCTGAAAGAACTAGTTGAACACTATTGAGAAGTATAGTGAAGCCTAAGAGGTAAGCAAGTCGGTCGACTGCTTCAAGAACATCAGTGCTTGATGTGAAGATATACCCAATTTTGTCATATAATATCATTATAAGAGCGCAAAAGAAGATGCCTGTAATGACCAAGTTTTATTCAACCCGGTGCGTCAGTGATGACCCGAAAGTTAACCGGGTAACGGATCCTAAATGCTGAAGCGAAAGATAAACTAAGGTCTCTAGAGGTAGAAGTCATCCCTAAGGCACTAATGTGCCCTTCCATGAAGTCACGAAAGTTAAAGAGAGCAAAAGAGGAAATGAGAGTCAAAACGGGCTAAATTCGTCAATTAAGGGCAAAACGGTCCATTCACAAATAAAAGGAGAAAATTAACTCTAAACAAGTCAAATAAGGTGAATACAACCTAATCTAATCATTTCACAATATTCCAAGAGGTTCTAAGAACTTTGGCCAAGAATTCTCCAAAAATGCATTTTCCTGGTTTAAGCAAAAACTGACCATATCTTACTAAAACATGAATAACTCTCATTATGATTTGAATCTAAGAATGGAATAGGTACCATTGGAAATATGACTCAAAATTCTTGAGTTTAGGCTCAAGAATCACCCCATTTGGGTTAGGAATGAATGAGTTATGACCTTTTGAAGTTGGATCATCAGTGCTAAAACAAAATCTGGGAGGCTGTGTGTATAAGGGCTGTTTCGGCCAACCGAAATAGAGTTTCGGACAACCGAAAATCACAGAAACTTTTCTAAAGTCTTGTTTTTGAGGGGTGGTTACTTCGGTAGACCGAGATGAGCCATCGGTCGACCGAAATGGCCCTGAAATGTGTTTTTGGCTACTGGAATGTGCATTTTTACAAATAAAAAAGGCACCGGTGTTTCGGTCAACCGAAACACCTTGAAACCTATTGAAAGCTTCACTAAACATGGAAGATTTTCAATTAGACCTATAAAATTCATTCTACCCACATATATAGGTCAAAACTGATCTTTTTTAAGAGAAATTAAGAATGTGCACATGTCAACAAGCATAATATGAATTATTTGTACATAGAACAATGGCTCATGGCCTCATACACATCAATTACAAGAATCTCACATGCTAAACCTCCAAAGTTGGTTTAAATACATTCTGAAAGCAAAATATGATTCCACATGAGTACAAGTGTTAAATTAAACATGCTTGGCCCTTGGCCTCATTACACACATGTCCAAAGAGTGTCAAAAGGTGCACTTAAGTGCACATTACATAGGTTGGATAAAAATACAAGTTTTAACATAATAACCAAAATGAAGCATGATATGCTAACAAGTGCATTTTCCACTATAAAAAAATTACTCAAAGTAGTCAAGCAAGCCTAAGAATGTTGTGTATCCCATAATAATGCTTCTTTACTTGAAAAACATCCAGTAACTTTGGGGTGAGTAAACAAGTTTACTCGTAGAGAATGAGCTTGCATAAGTTTAACTCATTACAAGGTTTGCAATTCAATATAATTTAATTCATGCTATTAAAATGACATTGAAACTTTCAACATAGCACAATGAGATGAAATTTCACAAAGTTATCAACTTGGAAATTAAATGCGAAATCAAACCAAAGTGGATACTTGGATATTGCCCGGATTGAAACCGTACTATTGGGATCACTTTAGGGCTATTAACCCATGGGTACCTTCCTCTAGTGCATACTACAGTGTAGGGAGCTCTCTATCTCTCGTACTAGAACCAAGTCCTAGCCAAGTCATGTTCTTGATAATATCCCAAGTTTCCAATCAACGAGTTGAGCAAGAAATCATGATATGTGATAAAAACACGGTAAAGCTTCATGAATTTTATAACTAAATCATTAGATCAATAAGATAGAAATTAAGTAGACTGATCGGTTGAGTCGATTACAATTATAAATCAACCTTCGCAATAGCACGAATCATTGTAAAATAGGGCTATTGGTCGGGTAAGTCGAACCACTGGGACTGCGCTAATCTATGGCAACCTAAGTGTCTAGAGTCTTTTTAGAATGATAGGGGTGTTCATAGAGGATTTGTTGATTGTCACTTAAGCTATGAAATTAAGGTGCATAAATTAAAAGTTTGCAAGAGTTTAAGGGAGATGAAATAGAAGTAAAGAGGACTAGGGAAGTGAATCCGCCTCCATCCCTATACACATGCTAGATTAGAGCAAAATTGGGGGAAAAACAATATATGATGGTCAAGAAATATATAGCAACACATAGTTACCATATAATCAACAAGCTGTACATTAAATCTCAAGCAAGCATGATCCATCAAAGGTGAACATGTTTAGACTACCTAACTAAGGTGTAGCTTAACCACATTTACTTGAATGAAAGATTATCAAGCCCTAGATAAAATGATGAAGCACATGAAGGTAAGAAATAAGCATAGACCATCAAAGGTTTCACCTAAGCAATGATCTATCAAAGTTCTCCAACTCTATGCCATTAAAACAATTCCATGATCTCACTACCATTGTCACCATGAGAGTGCAAGCAATATGATTAAAAGAATAAACTATTTAAGATAGATAATTGATTCAACATTAATCATTTAAATACATTAAGATCCATTACAAAAGGCAAAATGCTCTAGACCATGAAAAGACCAAAGAATATACATTGTAATCCACAAAATATAGCCTAAATTAGAACATGCTTACAAGGGAGGGGCCTCATCACCTCCCTAGATGAAGGTTTAGTTACCCATGGGAGCCTTAGAAGAAGGAAAAAGCTTAGTCTCCATCCCTATTTTCGAGCTCCTTTGTTGTAGCTTCAAGAACTCTATCTTTTCCTCCTCTTTCTCTCTCTAGAAATCTTGCAAAGATGAGATATGATATATGTTATGTGGTTCCCCTCACCTTCTAGACATCCTCTCCTACTAAACCCTCACCAAACAAGGCTCAACTCCCCACCAAAAGACATCTCCAACCAACCCATAAAGATGGAAATCAGAAATGAGGGAATTAAGGTGCAAGTGGGCTGAAGTGATGGATCCCGGAGAGCATTCTGCCCATAGTTCGAGCGCTCGAAGTCAATTTGCTTAGCTTTGAGATACTTTAATAAAATGGCCATAACTTTCTGCTCCGAACTCCAAATGACGAATCGTTTGAAGATTTGGAAAGCTAATTCAAAGCGCTAAGTATGCCATGTTTTAATAGAAGTCCAGTTCTCAAGTTTGTTGGGTCTAAAATGAAGAGCAAAGTCGAACTTCACTGCTGCCAGGCTATTCTGCACACCTTTGGTAAAAATGACATAACTCTTTGCTCCGAACTCCAAATGAGGCAAACTTTATGTATATGGAAAGCTGACTCATAGCCCTTCATATTTCATGTTTTACTAAAGACCAAAATCACACGTACAAAGGGTCAGAATTGGAGGCCAAAGTCTGATGGAAAATGAACCGGTGCCCGCGCTGTTACAACCTTGCACCAATTTGCTACTTGCAACCTGAAATGATTTGGCTCGGCCTGAAGACGCAGCAATTCTTCTTGCATAGAGCATCATGAGTCCCATGGATCATTACTCTTGGCCAAAATGAAGGTCCCTGGCAACGGTGTGCTTTGATTATTTAAGAACTCGTCAAAGCATCTCTTTTAACTCTCTTTGGGGAACCAACCTGAAAATAAACAAAAGCATGCAAATGAAGCTAGAATATGCAATATGATAAAATAATGGACTTAAATAATGCAAATTAGGGCGCTTGAATATGCAATATTCGGTGCTTATCACACCCCCAAACTTACATTTTGCTAGTCCCTTAGCAAAACAAAACTGAACACACAATGGAATAACAAAATGACTCTTCTTTCGTGAGAGTGACGGTTGCATTTAGCATATGTAACAAGCCTTTTAAACCCCTAGGCATCCCTAGAGGACGAGTGAAGTCTCGTGAGGGTTTAACAGAAATGTTACCCACAAACATCAAACATGGTGCATAAAGTTGCACAAAGCTTATCTTCAAACTTGGAACATAGAGAACATTGGAGATGGAATCATTATGAAAACTACCGTGTGTATATGAGGCCTTGATATACAAAATGGAAAAACATCTTTCAATTCTCATGCATCAACATCATGGTCCATATAAATACTTCAATTGTCATATCTATAATAGAAATCAACTTTAGCTTCAGTGAAAGTGAACCGGATTCCCAACATGTGGCTTTTACCTTCTTTTTCCAATTTCATAACACAATTCTTCAAATCATTGAATTTCCCTTTTTAATGAAGTCTCTAAGGCATGAATTTATTCACCATACAACTTTTTGTTGCTTTTCTTTTCTTTTCTTCTTTTTTTTTTTTTTAGATGATACATATTATGGTTGTGTAATGCCGAAGTCCCTTAAGCTTTCTAACCGAACCATGTAGCAAGTGTTAGGCCAGCAACTCCCAAACCTGATGGCTTTAGGGTGCTAAGTGTAAGGACACTCCAAGGGCTTAATAACTCGAGTTGGAAAGGCTACAAACTCCAACGAACCATATTTATTTATTTTTATTTCGTGAATGACCGTACAATACCTAAGTCCTTTAAGCTTTCTAACCAACCCATGTAGCAAGTGTTAGGCCAGCAACTCCCAAACTAGATGGCTTTAGGGTGCTAAGTGTAAAAACACTCCTAAGGCTTATAACTCGAGTTAGCAAAGCTACGAACTTAAACTGGCCATTATCCTTATCTAACTATATATATATATATATATATATTTTTCAATGCCAAAGATATCCATTCATTAGGGTCATCAATTCAAATCAACAAAGTCATGGTCAAGGTAAATCGGGTTGCATGCCTCACAATTAAGTTTCTGGTGTGCATATGTGAAGTGTGAAGTATAGAAGAGAGTGATACTCGAAGATAGTCTAATTGAAGCATTTATACAAACCATTTTAAATCCACATATTCATTTCAAATTTTCCTCATTTCATAACTATCATTTACCCCTATACACAAAGTATTCAACACATGCTTCAATTTCCAACAAGTTCCAAGACTTTAAAATCATTTCTTCCATTTTTTTTTTTTTTTAAATTTTCAGTTTTATACCAATCTATTTGAACAAAATAGCAAATGCAAACACTATACAATACACAATACCCCCAAACTTGAATGACACATTGTCCTCAATGTGTGAAGACAAAGATGTAAAAATAAAGAGCATAGAGGGTAAAAGAACAATAATACCAAGTGGAGTGACGAAGGCAAAGGTTTCCATCTATGTGAATGCGTAACTGTTTCCCCCAAACTTGGACATGAAGACCTGTCAAAACACAACTAATATACACTTGTAAAAGCATAGGTCTCTTAAGAAAAACCAAAACAGAAATAATAACATTAACATAAATTTTATTGAAAGATAAAAATCCAAACAAAACACAAATAAGCACACATTAGCCATAAGTTTAAAACGGATAACAAAATAATGCCAAAAGCGGTGTCATTTAGAGAGATGAAGTTGGTTCAGGAATTTTGTCAAGCAGGTGGTGTGCACTTTGCAAAAATTAGAGGCAAAGACAGTGAATGGTGCTTGAAAACCCAAAAATTTTTACCTGCAATTGACTATATACAAGCCCCAAACACATACTATACCTCTACACAAACAATCCCATCCTCCATTTATACCAAAAACGTGAAAGAGAAAAAGAAAAAAGAAACTTACCCAAAAATGGAGAACCAAAGGCCCTTTGTGCTTGGTGGTAAGTGGTGGTGATGTGGAGGATAGAGTGATGGAGATAGGAGAAGGTTGGAGATGAAGAAATGAGGAAGAGGAAGAGGTGGAGAAGTTAGGGAGGTGAAATGAATTAAGCAGGTTGTGGGAGCAAGGGGAATGGATGAGTGAAATTGAATAAATGGAAGAGGAAAAGTCGGTTTTTAAAAAGAGTAGGGGAGTTCAAGCACTCGAAGTAAGCCCTTCGAGCGCTCGAAGTCATGGCAGTGGGCTCGGGAAATCATGGTGAAAGCTTCGAGCGCTCGAAATGGGGCCTTCGAGCGCTCGAAATAACAGCAGTGGCCTTGGAAATATGTGGATGAAGTTTCGAGCGGTTGAAATGGTGCCTTCGAGCGCTCGAAGTGAAGGCAGTAGCTAATGCATGGATGAATTTTTCAAACTTTTCAACATCTCTTTAACGCATGGATGGAATTTGGAAATATGATCCAACAATGCATTGAAAGTAAGAGGTTATGCACATGAGTAGCATTCCAAAGATCCAATGAAATTGCCGGATGGAGCTGAAAATTTCCAGGAATGAAAACAAAGGTTGTAGAAGGCCTAAGAAAACCAGTTTGAATTAATGGACACAATTTAAGATAGTTCCGAAGAAGGTTAAAATTTTGGCTTTTCTTAGCGAATTCCCTGAAAATTCAAGGCTCAGGCAATTGAGAAGAGGGAAGCTTGGGAGTACAAAGAATTGCTTACCTTGGATGCTAAATTTAATGTCGATAGCTAGACGAATCTCAAAGTAGGGTTTACCCTACACCAAGTCTCTCTAGAGAGTTATACTTCCCCAAATAAGAAAGTTCTTTTAAAAGCAGAGGAGAAAGAGCTTGAAGACAAAAGTTGAAAAGAGGTAAAGGAAAGACCTCAACCCACTTTTCTTCCTCAATGAAGAACTTTGGATTATTTAGGGGCTGTTTTGGATGATGGAAAGGTAGATCAAGTGAGGGCACATCAAGCAAAGACTTGTGAAGGGTCATATTGAGCACGGGAATGCTTGACAAATTATCCTTCAAATTTTCAACATCCTCCTCACACTTATCTGGCGGTTCGGGCTCAACAGCTTGAGATAACTCAAGTGAAGGAATGAGAGGAGGTGCAAGCTCCCAAGAGAGGGATACATTTGATGTTACCCAAGGAAGAGAGTGAATGGGTGGATGAATATCAAGCAAAGAATTTACCTCCCAAATAGAATTGTCAATATCAAAATCCTCACAATTGAAATGAGCCAAGCAAGCTTTTAGAGGATCCTCCATTGAAGGAGGTGCATCAAGTGAAGGATTCTTTAGGGGATGTTTTGGATTTTTAAAGGAGACAATCTCTTCATCATTATTTTCCTCAGTTTTAACCACAAATTCTTCAATTTTTTGTGTGGCAACAATTTGATCTTCAACCACAATTTCTTCATTTTCACATATGGCAACCATTTGATCATTCTTATGATGAAGGTTACTAGGAGTAAGCTCATTATTCATAAAATTTTCTTTTGGATTAGCCACAAGTTTAATTGGAAATTCTTCTTCCTTTTCATGATTTAGAGCTTTAACCATTTGTTGAATTTGAGCAATTTGGTCATCTAACTCAACTCTAGATTGGGAGTGAGAATATGTGGTGAATTGCATGCTAACAATGTCATCCAACATTTGCTTGTTGCAATCCATCATTTGCTTGTTGATAGACTCCATCATTTGTTTGTTTGCAGCAATGAACTCATCCAATTGAGATGGTGGAAAAAGAGAAGTGGGCTGGAAATAATGATCATTGGGTTGAAAGTTGGAGTGAAAATGTTGCCCATGAGATTGTGGGGCTGAATTTCCCATGTCACGCCACAAGAAGTTTTGATGATCTCCTCAACACGAGTCAGAACCATTGAAGTATGGATCATTACCCGGTTTAAAGAAATTTGCATTTGGTTGCTCTAAAAAAAAATCTGAGAACTGTCTCGGTGGAGGACAATCTCTTGTATGATGTGTATGACTAGAGCAATATGCACAAAACTCATGCGGTGTGTAGAATGGAGTTGGAAGATAATGACCCTCCATCTAGGACTAATTCAGCCACTTATTTAGATACATTAAGATAAATTCACATAAAATATATACAACACAAACAAAATACACAACAACCCTTCACCAAAACAGCCACATGCAATGATCCCTTTCTCCTCAATTATCAAGACAGAATTTAAACGGCCATGACAAGGACCGATCCTTGTACACGAAATTTAAACAAGATAATAGCCTCAACAAGGGCTTCAAAACTAAATTATCACTAAATTTAACACATGCACAATATTTTACAATGATGAAACTAGAAGGTCAAGAGACTTACCTGGGGTCCCCTAGACTTACAAATTTGCTAGCATTCCCTCGGCAAGTATCAAGTCCCTAAAGCCTCACAAACACTTTAAAACACAAAGATGGTCAAAACCGCACAAGAAATATTCACAAATCACAATATTAACAATCACACTAAAATTAACCCTAGAACTTCGGTTGCTAAACCGTTTGCAATCCCTAGTAACGGCGCCAAAAATTGATCGGTTGAGTCAATTACAATTATAAATCAACCTTCACAATAGCACGAATCATTGTAAAATAGGGCTATTGGTCGGGTAAGTCGAACCACTGGGACTGCGCTAATCTATGGCAACCTAAGTGTCTAGAGTCTTTTTAGAATGATAGGGGTGTTCATAGAGGATTTGTTGATTGTCACTTAAGCTATAAAATTAAGGTGCATAAATTAAAAGTTTACAAGAGTTTAAGGGAGATGAAATATAAGTAAAGAGGACTAGGGAAGTGAATCCGCCTCCATCCCTATACACATGCTAGATTAGAGCTAAATTAGGGGAAAAACAATATATGATGGTTAAGAAATATATAGCAACACATAGTTACCATATAATCAACAAGATGTACATTAAATCTCAAGCAAGCATGATCCATCAAAGGTGAACATGTTTAGATAAAATGATGAAGCACATGAAGGTAAGAAATAAGCATAGACCATCAAAGGTTTCATCTAAGCAATAATCTATCAAAGTTCTCCAACTCCATGCCATTAAAATAATTCCATGATCTCACTACCATTGTCACCATGAGAGTGCAAGCAATATGATTAAAAGAATAAACCATCTAAGATAGATAATTAATTCAACATTAATCATTTAAATACATGAAGATCCATTACAAAAGGCAAAATGCTCTAGACCATGAAAAGACCAAAGAATATACATTGTAATCCCCAAAATATAGCCTAAATTAGAACATGCTTACAAGGGAGGGGCCTCATCACCTCTCTAGATGGAGGTTTAGTTACCCATTGGAGCCTTAGAAGAAGGAAGAAGCTTGGTCTCCATCCCCATTTTCGAGCTCCTTTGTTGTAGCTTCAAGAACTCTATCTTCTCCTCCTCTTTCTCTCTCCAGAAATCTTGCAAAGATGAGATATGATATATGTTATGTGGTTCCCCTCACCTTCTAGACATCCTCTCCTACCAAACCCTCACCAAACAAGGCTCAACTCCCCACCAAAAGACATCTCCAACCAACCCATAAAGATGGAAATCAGAAATGAGGGAATTAAGGTGCAAGTGGGCTGAAGTGATGGATCCCGGAGAGCATTCTGCCCATAGTTCGAACGCTCGAAATAAGCCCTTCGAGCGCTCAAAGTCAACTTGCTCAGCTTTGAGATACTTTGGTAAAATGGCCATAACTTTCTGCTCCAAACTCTAAATGACGAACCATTTGAAGATTTGGAAAGCTAATTCAAAGCGCTAAGTATGCCATGTTTTAATAGAAGTCCAGTTCTCAAGTTTGTTGGGTCTAAAATGAAGAGCAAAGTCAAACTTCACTGTTGCCAGGCTGTTCTGCGCACCTTTGGTAAAAATGACATAACTCTTTGCTCCGAACTCTAAATGAGGCAAACTTTATGTCTATGGAAACCTGACTCATAGCCCTTCATATTTCATGTTTTACTAAAGACCAAAATCGCACATACAAAGGTCAGAATTGGAGGCCAAAGTCTGATGGAAAATGAACCGGCACCCGCGCTGTTACAACCTTGCACCAATTTGCTACTTGCAACCTGAAATGATTTGGCTCGGCCCGAAGACGTGACAATTCTTCTTGCATAGAGCGTCATGAGTCCCATGGATCATTAATCTTGGCCAAAATGAAGGTCTCTGGCAATGGCGTGCTTTGATTCTTTAAGAACTCGTCAAAGCATCTCTTTTAACTCTCTTTGGGGAACCAACCTGAAAATAAACAAAAGCATGCAAATGAAGCTAGAATATGCAATATGATAAAATAATGGACTTAAATAATGCAAATAAGGGCGCTTCAATATGCAATATTCGGCGCTTATCATAGACTAACTAGTTAATTTCCCTAGATTTCAAGAATTGTTCAAATGATTCCAATTTAATAGATAACAAGAAATAAGTTTTGGCCATGCCATATATCAAGTTCAAATTAGAATACAAGCATGGTACAAATAAGTAGAATTAAAATCAATTTATATTAATTAATTCTCTAGATTTAAAAGCTCATTTCAATCATGTCAAATTAATATACAACAAAGATCATGTCATGGCCATGCCATATATCAAGTCTAAAATGAATTATATACAAGTTACAATAAATCACTAATTTCTCAAATTGGTACAAGACATGCTTACCATTTATAAATCACTATAAAAGCAATTAATTTACTTTGAAAATAAACTATAACACCCCCTACCTTAATAGAGAATTGTATCTCTATAATCCAAGGCAACCAAGCTTAAAAATGAAAAACCAAACAAGAGTTTTGTAGAGGAGAGTGAGACGAAACTAAAGTATTCCAAGCTTAATGGTCTAGGGTGAGTGGAAGGGTATCAAAAATTAAGTCAAAGCTCTAAGTCAAGCTTTGCTCCAATGGTGGCTAAGTTAGAGTTCTTGAGAGGAAAAAGATGAAATGAAACAAAGGTGTAAACCCTAAGCCAAATGTGGTGGGATTCTCCACTCACTAGGTGCTCTTGCACTACCTATCACACACACACACACTTGCAAGACTAAAGATGAGTCCTACACTTGTCATGAATCTAAGTAAACTTTCAAATTATATATCAAGCCTACACTTGTCAACCATCCATGCCAGCAAGTGCTTCTATCCTAGGCCAACAAATAGGTGAATCTCCACCCTCCATGTGTCATCGAACAAGGCTTCTAAGTGGTTCCACCACAAGATCAACAAGTGCCACTATGAGAGTGTGACACTTGTCACATTTTTCAAAAATTGCAAAAAGGTCCTTTTTGAAAATATCTTCCAAATTAAATTAAAAAATAGTCCCTAAGACGAAAAATAATTACTTTATTTCATTAGACAAAAATCCCTCAAGTTATGAATAATTACCAAAAGGTTATGCATCCATGTCCTTTATAAGAAAAATAAGCATTTAACATGCTTTTCTACGAAAGTATAAATGTAGATATCATGAAAATTAAATATCATGGATGTATATAAAGCCGGAATCAAATCCGAGCACAAAAGTGAGATTATGCAAGGAAAAATGATAAATGAGAAAAGACGAAATAGGGAAAAAGACGAAAAAAAGAATTACCGAAAAAAAGAAAAGAAGGAAAATGGCCGGGTCATTACAACGCTGATGATTGTGTAGTTCACCACCTAGACCTTTGTTGCAAATTTAGCTGCTTTTCCGTTCATGCACCTAGCTTATTGGCCACCCTTACTCTGCAAAAACAATTGATATGCAACAATAAGGCAAAAACTACTATCAAATGCAAATCAACCACTTGTTTGAGTACCCACTTGTGAAAATAAAAAATAAAAAGAATTTGAGTTCTCCATGGTATCTTCAATCTAATAAAATGATGTGACTTCAATAAGATGCTATATAATTTTCACATCAGCAGCAGAGCAATTAGTTTTGAGTTTAGTTGATGTTGATGCACAAAATTAAGTTTTTTTCAATACAAAAGTCACCATTTTTATATAAATTGTGAGATATTTATTTTGTAATTGGTAAATTTTGGTGTCAAAATGTGTTCAATCGAATTGTAATATTTTGTGTCTTGACGTCGAAAGCAGAACATCGCGTACAACCAATATGGGCTAGATTTTGATTTTTTTGAAAATATCACGTTAAAAAACATATGTTAGTGAGTACACGTTATTTTGAGTTTTGGTGTTAGACACTTTGAAAACATTCCCATTTTAATTTCTTAAAGTGCATTGCCACATTGAAACTGGTCGCGTGTCACGCAACCCCTTCCCATCTTTGTTACTCAATCTCATTTTTAAAGAAATCATATTGGCGTAATAGAAGTCACGTCCTATGCAACCGATTGCGTTCTTGTAAACTAACAAGAAAAGTTAGTTCTATTTGGGTTTTCTTTTTTATCAGATTTTGGGGGAATGTTTATGCATGAAAATAACTTGTCTTCCAAGTGTGTTTGGGTCTCTCTAAATTCTATATAAACATATTTACTCTTTAGGGTTTGTGTAGCTTTTTGGAACTAAAATTTCAGAGATTTTGTGTAAGCCTTTAAGAGATTTTTTTAATTCAAATAATCAAACTTGATTTTTCTAATTTTATTTTTGAGAGTACACATAAATACAAGAGTGAATTAGTGGTGGTGTTCTCTATCTGATTGGAATTTGGTGCATATCGAAGATTCAAAGATTCTGAGAATCAGGATTTTATTCTATCTTCATCAAATCTGTATTTGAAGAAAAAAGGTGATTCACTTACTCTTTGAAGGGGTCAAAGCATTTATGGATTGTTGCTTGATCTACTAGTAATCCTTCTATAGAGATCAAGAGTAAGTCTGAGGTCGAGAGCTGTTAGACGGGGGAGTCACAAAGCCATGGATTGTAAGCAATTGGTTTTTAGTAAAACGATAGGGTGTGAGCTTGAGTCAGAATTGACTGTACTCTGCTTCAAATATAGTGGATTGTTTCACTTGGCATAATGTGAAAGTCCTCAAGGTTTTCCAATTGATTTTCCTCGCTAAAAATCCCTGTATCTCTCAAACTCTACTTGCACTTAATTTTTGCTTTGCGGGTTTGATTTTAATTTTATTTCGATAAAATTAAAATAAGTAAAAATCGGATAAATGAGCAAGTAAAACCTATTCACCCTCTCTAGATTATTTTTAATACAAACTTCCACGTCCTTTTGGCATAGCGCAACTCACAATTGTTATCAGAGCCATCCTCTACATATTAAGTTGTTCCTTGTGGAATATTTTTAAAATAAAAAATATGTTTTTGTTTTAAAAAATTCATTATAGATGGCACTTTTAAGGAAAGTGGTTCTATTCAACGTACTCCTTTGTTTGATGGAGATAATTATGCTTTTTGGAAACATAACATGTGAGCTTTTCTTATAACTCAAGGTAAATATGTTTGGGCTGTTAGGGTTTATGTAAGCCCTACAAAGCCATTAGATGTATTTCAACATATTATTAACAAAATCTATTTTATTCATCTTCTTATAACAATATTGATAACCATGTATTGGGTAGATCAAATGTCTTGATCTACATGGTCCATTAATTATGATATAATAAATTAATGTACAATGACGGTTAAGGTATTGTGTGTAGGAGATATGCATTTATAGGTATTCATAATTATTAATATTCAAACTCAATCGAATAGAACTATACATTCTATTTCGTGAGTATAACCGTTGGCTTCCAACTCAATAAGAATACTAAGTGGAATGACTTATCTCAGTCATCTGGATGGGGTGATCTAAAACTAATTAAGTTGGTGTGTATAGCTCGTTGAATGGGTTGAGGATAATTATAATACTATTTGAGCCATCATAAATAGTTTTCCTTACCATTTACTTATGTAAGTTAACTCTTAATCCTGATAAATATATTGACTGAGGTTATATTAATTATTTACATTTGATATACTTGGACTGATTTACGGATCGAACAACTTAAGTACTTTGTGTAAATAATTAATATATTCACTACAGATTATATATTATCAAAATGGAATCCATGTGGCAAAGTATTTGGCTAGATTGGTTTGATCACATGAACTTGATCAGTTATATTTAATTGTTATTAAATATATGTGATTAAACATGAGAGTTCTAGGTTATCAAATATGTATAAATAGTATATTGGATTGATGAAAATATTTATCCAAATAACTATTATCATAGAGGGGTTGATTTATAGTATTAGATCATAATTATTCGTATCATTGAGTGCAATTATTTCCTTTTAGTGGTATTTGAAATAATTAAATAGAAAATATTATAGTTGGCTAAGAGTTAGTGGTGTACTAGAATTCTATTAAAGTCATGGATAATGATAAGCCTATGAGATCTCACTATTAGTTCAACTTGGAATATGAGTAGTAGATCTAAAGTGAATTACTGTATAACAATGAGAGTATTCCATTGGAACTATATCTCTATAAAAGGAGAAGTAGTTATCAGTTCAATGTGACACTCATATGCTTGAGAAATGTAACAACTAAAGATAATCGAATACACATATATTTTCTCTGAGTTCCAAAACTCTAAGGAAGATCTGAAGCCCACACTTTTAACTGCTCAAGATTTTCTAGACCGAAGATAAAAGTGAAGATCAAAAAGATATATACCACTGGCGATACTGCATCAGAATATATGGATCCTGATCTAGCAATTAATCAAAGACTGGTGGAAGGAAATTGTTCAATTATCTACGGGGTTGGTTAATTAATTCTAATTTTTTATGGTAATCATGGTTAAACTGATTTCATTATTGTTGATTGAGACGATCCTGTTCCACTTAGAAAAATTATTTTTATTTGATTATAAAAATTGCTTCCGCTGTTATATATTTTTATGGGGCTACCCAACATGGGTTCAGTTGAAAAAGGTTATAAAAAACTTGTAGTTACTAAAGAAGGTGTTAGCATTGAAAAGGAAGACTCCGAGTGGACTCAAGTTAAAAATCATGCTCACGAGCGAAACACTAAAGTCTTGTTTTCTTTATTCAAAGTTGTTGTCCAAATTAAGTTAGCTCATATTGCTTATTGTAGTACTGCAAAGGAAGCATGGGACATACTTCAACTTACCCATAAGGGTAATAAAGTCAAATCTTCAAAGATTGAGATGCTTATGTTTTAATTTGAAAATCTTAAGATTGAAGAAGATGAAATCTTTTTTGAGTTTTACATGAAACTTAACTGATGGTCGTGTCGCCCTACTATAAGCTTAAGAGTGTGCATTAAAGCGAGGGCCAAGTTTTACATTTATAAAAGCCACTACTACCTTCACTAAAAATATAGTTAGGGTGAGTAGGGATCGTCCCAAGGGATTGAGTTGTCGTGCTAGCTTGTAGAATCACTATTAGGGTTAGTAGGTCGAGTGATCAAACAAATAGTTAGTTGGTTGATTAAACTAGAGAACAAATTAGACTAAAGTAATTGAATGCAATAAAGAGTAAGTAAGAGAGAGAGAGATTTTGGGGTTTAGAGGTCACCACCAAATAATACTTTTCTACACCCTTAACAAGTGACTAATAAGGGAAATGTCTGTTGCAATATTAATGTGTGTGTGTGTTTGGTTGATTCAATTAGTAAGGGTGACCAATTAAGTATATATTGTCTAATCAATATGTGAAAAACACAATATATCTAACAATTAAGTATATATTGTCTAAGTAGTATGTGAAAAGCACAATATATCTAGCAAGTCATTAATCCTTTCATTAAGCTCATAAGCCAAATACACCACAAGGTTAGAGACATATGCTACTTGCATTCAAAAGTATGGAACATCAAACAACAAGTATGGATTATCCTCCCATCTAACAACTATGCTACCACTACACTACAATTAAGCTAATAACATGAAATTAAACTAATTAAGCTAAGGAAGAAGCACAATCCACCAAGCAATGAGCATGAACCATTAAGAAAATCACAAGAGCATTCCATTAAGCACTATGTTTTGACAACCTCTAGATCTATGGCATTAATACATATAGACATGCATCAATAACACAAGAAATAGAGACAAACACATGAACATCTATTCTAGCATACATACACATATGGATAGAATGAAATGATCAATTGGAAGCATTAAACCATATAAATCATTGAATAAATAATATCTATATATATAAAAGTGCCAAAACAAGTATTACAACACTAATCCCTCAATAATACACAAAATCAAGATGTAGAAAGCATGCTTGGGGGTAACTCTAGCCCCAAGAGGATGTCTAACCACTCATGGTAATGCTTCTCCAACCCTTAAGGGCAAACTCCATGGAAGAAATCTACTCCTTGGTTGATGAAGAACTCCCAAGCTTGTGTCTCTAGCCTTCTCCTCTTTTCTTCCTCCCTAAGAATGGCCTCGATTGTGATAGATGAATCTCCCTTAAAAAGTGTATCATATTCTATATATAGGTTAGTCAAGTGACACACAAATTGAGCTGGGGTCGTGCACAAAAATATTCCCCAATGATTGGATAAGGACAGCTTTCAATGAGCTGGAAATTTAACTTTTTCGCACTGGAGGAAGTTCAATCGATCGAACCTTGGACTTGAATCTATCGAACATGGCTGAGATCTATCGAACTGAAGTTGGATCGATCCTCAATGGCGGCGCCTTTTTAGATAAAAACAAATCTGAGAAATTTCGAAGATATTTTTGAGAAAATGACAAAAGTGGTTGGTAGGGTGGTACAATTAGATAAGATCAATCATTTGATAAGGACAAGGTAGTTCGATCGATCGAAGAATGATGTTAGATCGATCGAACTTTTGAGATCTTTGAAAATGTCATCATAGCTCTGATCCATCTTGAAGTGCTAAGATTGATTATGTTGGATCGATCGAACTTTGATCTGAGATCGATCGAAGATGTTGAATTCCACCTTTTGCTTCATTTTGCTTCCACTTGGTTCCTTTCTTTGATTCATCCCAGAATTGCTTCATTTCTGTTCTTATTTGGCTGAGTTAGCTTATTTTTGGGATAAGTGCCTGAAAATGAAAATAATACGAAATCAATCTAAAACGGAAAAGTAAGATAGATAAAGGTACTAGAATACCTAAGCTTAAAATACGTACTTTTCAGCGCTCATCACACCCCCAAACTTAAATATTGCTAGTCCCTAGCAATGAACTAGAAAGTAAAGGAATGAAATGAACAACTATACAACTATGTACTAGAAAGCAATAAATGGATAACGCCACTTTCGTAGGGAACATGATTGCACTTAGCACATGCAACAAGCCTTTTAAACCCCTAGGTTCCCCCTAGTGGACAAGTGAAGTGGGTTTCCAGAAATGATACCCACAAACATTAAGCTCATTCTCACAAAAGAGACACCAATATTGCAAACAAGCATTAGGAGAAAATTACCTCAAGTATGCAATTTTTCAAACATTTCCAAGTAATCTCCTAAAATCTCAACATCAAGCAAGCAAGTATGGTCCTCCACACATCAAAAAAATGATCATGCAAATCAAAACAACGTACTCTAGAATCCTTTTTGAGTGGACCGGCATCAAATATGTTACTATCTTAGCCAACTAAAGAACTAATCACATCTTTACCCTCAAACTAGCACACAAATCTAGTACCGATCATCAAGACAAAAAGTGGACCTTTTATTAAAGCTTCATTCATCTAGGTGCGCTTATTCTTTTCACTCGATTTATTTTTATTTTTTTAAGAATCAAAGATGGAAGCATGGTGTAATGTGTTGATCTATTAAACTTTCAAGTGATTCATGAGGTCGAGCGTTAGGTCAATGACTCCCAAACCAGACGGTTTTAGGGCATTAGGTGTTCAAACACCTCTACTGACTTACAATCTCAAATCAACTAGGCTACAAACCAAGACAACCTTCATCTAATCATTTCTCACTTCTCACCTTTTGGGAGAAGTCCTCACTCTTTTTTTTTTTTTTTTTTTAGCATTCAATTATTAACCTAGAGTTTGGGCCCTCTACCTTTCGGCGTGAGAAGTTCAGTGCTTGATGAGGCTAGAATCCCGGCTACTTAGTGAAAAAGGGGTTGTTATCCACCTTTATCAAGAATGAAAGCTTTTAATGCACTACTAGCCTAATTGGGATATAACCAATTCAATAATCAACAAAGCATGTACCCCATAAATGAATACTAGTGTGCACCTGTGCTAGTGTAGAATCCTAGAATGAATCTCAAAACAATCACAAAATCAAGATGATGTGGACCACAAGTGCAAGCAAGATATCAATTTTTCAAAAAATTTACTCCTAAATAGCTTCCACAAGGCATACAAGGAGTATTAAACTCTCAAGTCAAGCAATTTTTAAATTTTAAGCAATATAGTCCTCAAAAGATCAAAATCATCGCTAATATGGACCAATCATAGAAAATCTCTCAAATACACAAGTCATGCTCAAAATTTTGAATTTAAAAACAAACACTGTAACATACATCATTACCCCCAAACTTGAATGGCACAGTGTCCTTAATGTGCAAAGAGAACAAAAAGAAAGAGTATACCGGTGCAATTAAGGTAAAGAATGGCTGGGACTGAAGTATCCAAAGTGGGTGGCATAACCCCCCCAAACTTGGGATTAATTGTGGTCCTGAAATTGGGCACTTGGATAAATTTATCAGATAACAAAAGGGATAATCAATGCACGGTGGACATGCAAGTGTAAATGGGATAAATCATATAAAGTAGGGAGAGATATAAGGGTGGTCCTAAAAATTGTGTAGCATTCTCTCTCACTATAGTCACTGTGATACACCTGATGGAGTCAAATAGACAAATATATGAATATGATAAATGACATCCATAACAAAATTATATATAAAGAAAATAAAGTATAGAGTACATCAAAAGAGCAAAGCCGACATATCTGGCTGCAAATAATATACAGTGACAAAAACGAAGTATTGATAACAGAGGTGTAGTATGAAAAGATAGAAGAAACTGGGAATCTTAGGTGGACGAGGCAGGACGAGCTCCGCGGATATCGTGAGATAAGTCTTGGAGTGCAGTCATGACATCCGTATGGAATGTAGCAAAATCAGCTCGGTGGGCCACAACATCAGCTCGAATGGCAGCAGTATCAGCTCTGATAGCAACCACTGCATTCTTAAGAGCCTAAAGACGCTCTCCAAAGCTGGGGATCTGACTAGGAGCCTCAGGTACGGATGAATCAGAAAAAAGATCCTGAGTCTACTCCTCTGCATGAATGGGTGATTCAGTTGGAGAGTGCTGCTCTGCGTCATCTGTAGGTCGCTCTAAATCAATGTCCATACGCTTGACAGCTGGATCAACTGGTGCGTCATCCGCTGCCTGGTCTGTTGCTGCTGCTGGGGCCTCAGCCTCTAAATCCTCTAAAGTTAAGTCCTCTGCCGCCTGAGCTGCATCCTCTTGTAGTTGGGCAATAATAGCATTATGGCTCTTGTCCCAATCTTTCTTCAAGAAGTGATAGGAACCTCTCTCGGGGTGCTCCCGAGGATGGAAAGGATAGCGCTGATCAATCAGTATCTGGGTGATGAGGTGGCTAAATGGGAGAGACTTAGCCCTTTTGGGCCTCTCCTTGCTGATATGCTCATCGTAGAACTTCCTCATCATGTTCCAGATGAGCACGGGATGATACCTAGTGGCCTGTATAAAATGCGTAGAGGGCTGTCAGATAGTCTCATCACCGCTGAATCTTGTGCCTGGCCATATATATGTTCCGAAAGAGAACGGAATCAAAGAACCATAGGTCATCTGGAAGATAAGTGCGGGTAGCGAAAGTCTCACCATCAACATAGTGACCTGTCAAGAAAACTGTCATGTCGGCATAAGAAGGCTTGTATAGCCTGTAGCTCCGAAGGGCATCGGTGTGGACAATGGCATGATCTGGCTAGTGTGTCCATAGTAATAGTAATCTAGTGGCCATCTATGGTAGCGACCAGCTCTGCCGTGGTACGCAGGGACGGTCGGAGGTTCTGGAAGAACATCCGTACGAGCCGCGGGTAGACTGGCTCAGTAACTGGGGCAAGAATAGTTGTAAGGCCCTTCCGGATAATATCATCATAAGCTGATCGGGTCAGCACCGATCTGGAGAAGAAATTGACATCAAAAACTGACTCATGAGCCACTGACATCTGTGCATATCTAGGTGCAGGCCTGTCACGCTCCTGGGCTGGCTGAGCTGGCTGATATGCTGGAGATGGTGATGATGAATGCTCGGCCTCAGCCTCATCCTATGATGGAGATGGTGTAAACGCAGGCTGAGCCTGTGAAGGTGACTGAGGTGGAGTAGGCTCTAATGGCTCCTCCTGTGCAGGGTCCTGTGCATGAGAAGGACCGGCCTCTGCATCAAAATTGTGCCTGCCCCGGCGGTGATAGTGACCGCGGGCTATAGTCTTAGGCTTAGGCATGGCCTGAAAATAATTTAAAACTTGCAAGGGGAGTCAGTGTCAGAATAAAGAATTGAAAGCACAAAATGGAAACATGCATGTCAAATAAGATAGATAAAACATATATGACATGAATCTATACAAGTGATAGGAAGTGAACATGCTAAGCAGTATAAGTGTAAAATGCATCCAATATGGAAAATCACAGGCATTGGGCATGAATGAGATAGCATGGACACAAGATAAGATGCATGGAATGTGTGTATGAAATCTGTGAAGTTCGATCGATCTCAAAACTTCGATTGATCTGAGAAACTGAAAAAAATGAGTTCGACCGATCTCTTAAGATCGATCTGATAAATAAGTTCGATCGATCGAACTGTGCAAAGATGAAAATCGAAAGGTCACAGATCTGTGACGTGGATGGCACGGGGCCTTCACGAACAGTGTCGTGGGCCCATCAACACATCATACAATCAATCATACTAACTGGACTAGGCCTATACTCCCAAAATCAATTCAAAAATAAAAAATATACAAAACATATAAACATATATATACACATATATACATAGTGCCTCAAGCTTCATTAATGGAGGAAATCATCATCAATATATCATGGATTCAACATTTAAAACATGTATTTAACAACTTGAAGCTTAAAATCAAAGATGGGGTTCGGATTTTACCCAAAATCGAGGAAAGAAGATGAGATGCGAAGGGGGTGATGCAAACTTAGATCCGAGAGGAGAGAGAAGAGAGAGAGAGAGTCGAAGCTCACTGGATCTTGCCGGAGATTCGCCGGAGATGATGATGAAGATGGGTGCACAGTGGCGACGGGAATGAAGGACTGAGGGTTTGGAAGAGGGTTGGATCGATCTAATGAATCGATCTTGAGACCCTCAGGTTCTATTTTTTTAAAAACTTTTCCCGTCTAGTTCGATCGATTGAACTGAGATTTTAGAACAATCGAACTGTGATGATCTCTCTTCAAAGTATTTTTGGAATTTTTGAAAAATTAAAAACTAAAATTAAAAATTAAAAATTAAAATTGAAAAATATAAAATATTTTTGGATTTTTGAAAAATAAGAATAAAATAAAATAAAATCTTTTTGGATTTTTGAAATAAATAAAGTAAAATCTTTTTTTAAAAAAAAAAAAAAAGGTGAAAGTTAAAAATGAAAATAAAAGTTTTTTTGAATTTTTAAAATAAAATAAAATCTTTTTGAGATTTTTGGAAAAGAAAATAAAATAAAAATATTTTTGGATTTTTAAAATTAAAAAGTCAAACAAAGTCAAAGATAGTGAGATAAAGAACAGAGATCGATCTGAACAAAATGTTCGATCGATCAGACAGAGAGCAAAAATATGCAGGGTTTTGGTTCAAAAATTTGGCTAAGTGTTGGAACTCAAGATCAATCGAACTTTGAAGTTGGATCGATCTAAGGTCTTCTGATCGATCTGAGAATAAGTTCGAACGATGGGACAGAGAGGTGATTTGGATGCAGGTTGAAATTTTTTCTAAGTGTTGGATGCAAATAGAAGTTCGATCGATCGAACTCTTATTTGAGATCGATCGAACTTATGCAAAATGCTTAACTCCAACATGAAAGCTCATACAATCTTAACCACAGTTCCTAGCAATGCATATGAACTAAAAACAAGTATTTAGACTTCGCAAGAAATGAAATTTAAGATAGAAAAGAGGGAGGAATAGGGTTTTGACACCCTACGAATACTTTTGCAAGTTTTTAATGTCTCTAGCAAAACATTGGGCTCTTTTAGCCTGGATTAAAGATCTTATAGTGCATCCCCTCCTTGTTGGGGTAATAGATGCTTTGAACTCTACCCAACAAATGGTTCTTTGAAGAACTTGTTGAATTTAGCTCAAAAGAAACTTTTGATCCCTTGTCAATGTAATCACAATCTTTGGGCTTCCATGCCCTTTCAAAGCAAGAATTTGAAACAACACTTTGAGAATGCAAGGTTGAAGATGATCCTTTTGAAGTTTTGGTCTTACACAAAAGCTCATTTCCTTGACATTCAAGATCATAGCATTTATCTACAACATTAACCTCTCATTCATATTTGTCAAATGAATTGGGTGTGGGATTGAAGATATTCAACTTCACCTTCATGTGGCCAAATGAGATTTTCATTATCCCCATCCTATAATTGATGTTGGCATTAGCGGTTGCCAAGAAAGGACCGCCAAGGATAACGGGAATTTGGCTTTTAGGATTGGGGGATTGGGGACCGGTTCCGTGTCAGTGACAACGAAATCAACAAGGAAGAAAATTTTGTCAATCTTTATCAAAACATCCTCAATGATAGCCCAAGGCTTCTTAATGGATCGGTCGGTAAGTTATAAAACTACCGATGTCGGTTTCAATTCACCTAGGCCCAATTTGACATAAACCGAGTATGGAAGAAGGTTAACACTTGCCCCTAAGTCAAGAAGCGCCCGATTAATGATATGATCACCAATGATGCATGAAGTAGTAGGTGAATCGGGGTCCTTAAACTTTGGTAAAGTGTTATGTTGCAAAATTGAGCTCACTTGCTCGGTTAAAACCACTTTTCTTTGTGCTTGGCTCTTGTTCTTCCACTTTTGGGTGCACAAGTCTTTCAAGAATTTGGCATAAGCCGGAATTTGCTTGATTGCATCCAAAAATGGAAGATTGACTTTCACTCGCTTAAACATTTTCATGATTTCATTGGTTTTTGCCTTTTGCTTGTCTTTTGAAATGGATCTTTTTAAGGCATCCGGAAATGGAGCTTTTGGCTCAAACATTTTTTTAGCATTTTCTTTTGAAAACTCTTCAACATAAGAATTTTTCAAATCACTTTGTTTCAAATCATTTTTCAACAAAACCTTTTCAAATTTATTTTTCGGAAAATCTTTCTTTAAATTATTTTCAAAATCATTCTTCAAATCACATTTTGAAGCTTTCTCATTAACAAGATCATGTATATGCAATGAAGGAGGAATGAGATGTTAAACGGGACGGGTGACAACTTGAGGTTGTACCGGTTCACTATCTTCATTGAACTTTTCAACTTGATTGTCCACAATCCTACCACTCCGCAAGGTAGTCACAGCATTGACATACTCAATGGTGTGGCCTTCCGATGAGGAATGGGTTTCCACAACACATTGTTGCTTAGGTGGGGCATTCATAGACATCTTTCCTTTCTCTCTTGCATTAAGAGTGCTTGCTATTTGCCCTACTTGAGTTTCTAGCTTCGTAATAGACTAAGAGTGGGAATGAAGTAATTGTGTGTTTGCCTCAAGAGTTCCCAAAGCATTTAAAACTTTTTCTTCAAAGGCGGGACTTCTAGCATTTCCTTGGGAATAAGATTGGTTGGGAAAATAAGAGTTAGCAAATTGATTCCCTTGTGATTGATAAGGTTTATAACCTTGGGATCCTTGGCTTTGAAGTGGAGGTGGAATGTACTTCCCTTGAAAACCGCCTTGGGAAGGGTTTGAGCCCTCTCCTTGGTTTTTCCAAGAGAAATTCGGATGATTTTTCCAACTTGGATTATAATGAGTACCATAAGGATTGTTCCCTTGGTTCACAAAAGCTGCATTAACTTGTTCATTAGGTTCATTTTGCACTTGTCTGTAAGGACAATGAGAAGTAGAATGAAGAACACTAGAACAAGTCATACATGTTTCATTTGATGCACGATGAGAATGGTTAGGGAAGGAAGATACTTGGTTCGTCGAGTTTTGGTTAATAAAAAATTGATTAAACCTTTGAGATAAAGAATTCATTTCGGCGGCTATTTCATTTGAATGGTCGACTTGATGTATGCCAACACTCTTCCTACCTTGTGAATTTTTACCATTCTTGGATGACAATGTTTTATGCAAAGAATTTTCACTCATGCTCTTATAAAGACACCACATGTCATCCTCATGCCTATCAATGTAAGAGCCACCCATGGAAGCATCAACCATGCCTTTGTAATTGTCCGATAAACTCTCAAAGAAATATTAAACTAATTGCCATTTGGGCATGTCATGATGTGGACACTTCCTAAGCAATTCATTAAAGCGTTCCCATGCCTCATAAAGCGTTTCTCCATCCCCATGTGTGAATTCTCTAATGGAAGTTCTCATGGCATTTGTCTTAGAAACCGGATAGTACTTCTTTAAGAACTATTGTTGCATTTCTACCTAAGAAGTTATTGAAAAAGGTCTAAAATTGTTAAACCAATACTTTGCCTTGTCTTTTAAGGTGAATGGAAAAAGTTTGAGTCTTAAGACCTTTTCCGGCATGTCCGTATATTTTACGGTGGAACATACTTTAAGAAACTCATCCAAATGCTTGTAAGGTTCTTCACTTGGAAGTCCATGATAGTTAGGAAGCATTTGAATAGTTTGTGGCTTAATTTCATAGTGATGTGCTCTAAATGGAGGCAATTGAATGCATGTGGGTGCATTGTATTCATTAGGCACATAGTGATCTCTTAAAGGAAGTGGAGGATTAGCAACATGGGCACCTTGATTTTGATTTCCTTGAATGATGGGAGGTTGTGGAGCATACATTGGCCTTGGAATTCCCAATGGAACTTGGCCTTGGCATGCCTAATGGTACTTGAATGTTGTCATGATGTACATTTGGATGGAGGATACCTTGTTGGTTTATGTGACCAAGGTCCTCTACATGCTCTTCATTATAGCCTTCCATTGATGTAATGGATTGGGTAGAACTAGAACTTCCTCTTCCCCTAGGATTTCTAACTACGGATTCAAGATGCAAATCAAGAGGGACAAGAGTTGGTCTTAGTGATCTACGACCATGCATGCATATTGTAAAAACACACAAACACAATGAATGAACAAACACTTCGACTTCACAATAATTCAATGAAACTACTTCCACAAACACTTAACCCATACTCCTATGCTTTAACAACAATAATGCAATGAACAATTAAGAATGCCTCCACGCGGGCTCACGATTTATCTAAGAATTTAAAAACAAGCCTCCACGTGGGCCGACGATTTAACTAAGGGATTGAGTAAAGAAAGTCTCACAAAGGTCCTTTAGCACTTCAACTCCAAATTTAGCTTAGCTTAGCAATTTTTTTAATTTTTAGCCTTTTTCCTTCTTTGCTTAGCTTTGCTTTGCTTGGTAGCTCATTTGCCTCCCTCATAGCTCAATGCACCCTGTCAAAGATGAACAAACACAATAAGTAACAAAAATTGAAAACAAAGTAAAGACATGATCAAAAGAGTACTAATTCCTAATTGATTCCACAAATACAACGTTGCCTAATCAATCAATCAATTAATCCCCAGCAACGGCGCCAAAAACTGATAGTCGTGTCGCCCTACCATAAGCTTAAGAGTGTGCATTAAGGCGAGGGCCAAGTTTTACATTTATAAAAGCCACTACTACCTTCACTAAAAATATAGTTAGGGTGAGTAGGGATCGTCCCAAGGGATTGAGTTCTCGTACTAGCTTGTGGAATCACTATTAGGGTTAGTAGGTCGAGTGATCAAACAAATAGTTGGTTGGTTGATTAAACTAGAGAACATATTAGACTAAAGTAATTGAATACAATAAAGAGTAAGTAAGAGAGAGAGAGATTTTGGGGTTTAGAGGTTACCACCAAACAATACTTTTCTATACCCTTAACAAGTGACTAATGAGGGAAATGTGTGTTGCAATATTGATGTGTGTGTGTGTGTTTGGTTGATTCAATTAGCAAGGGTGGCCAATTAAGTATATATTGTCTAATCAACATGTGAAAAACACAATATATCTAACAATTAAGTATATATTGTCTAAGTATCATATGAAAAACACAAAATATCTAGCAAGTCATTAATCCTTTCATTAAGCTCACAAGCCAAATACACCACAAGGTTAGAGACATATGCTACTTACATTCAAAAGTATGGAACATCAAACAACAAGCATGGATTGTCCTCCCATCTAACAACTATGCTACCACTACACTACAATTAAGCTAATGACATGAAATTAAACTAATTAAGCTAAGGGAGAAGCACAATCCATCAAGCAATGAGCATGAAGCATCAAGAAAATCACAAGAGCATTCCACTAAGCACTGTGTTTTGATAACCTCTAGATTTATGGCATTAATACACATAGACATGTATCAATAACACAAGAAATAGAGACAAACACATGAACATCTATTCTAGCATACATAGACATATGAATAAAATGAAATGATCAATTGGAAGCATTAAACCACATAAATCATTGAATAAACAATATCTATATATATAAAAGTGCCAAAATATGTATTACAACACTAATCCCTCAATAAAACACAAAATCAAGATGTAGAAAGCATGCTTGGGGCTAACTCTAGCCCCAAGAGGATGTCTAGCCACTCATGGTAATGCTTCTTCAACCCTTAAGGGTAAACTCCATGGAAGAAATCTACTCCTTAGTTGATGAAGAGCTCCCAAGCTTGTGTCTCTAGCTTTCTCCTCCTTTCTTCCTCTCTAAGAATAGCCTCTATTGTTATAGATGAATCTCCCTTAAAAAGTGTATCATATTTTATATATAGGTAGGTCAAGTGACACACAAAATGAGTTGGGGTGGTACACAAAAATATTCCCCAATGATTGGATAAGGATAGCTTTCAATGAGCTAAAAATTTAACTTTTTCACACTGGAGGAAGTTTGATCGATCGAACCTTAGACTTGGATCGATCGAACATGGCTGAGATCCTCAATGGTGGTGCCTTTTTGGATAAAAACAAATCTGAGATATTTCAAAGATATTTTTGGGAAAAGGACAAAAGTGGTTGGTAGGGTGGTACAACTAGATAAGATCAATAATTTGGATAAGGACAAGGTAGTTCGATCACTCGAAGAATGATGTTGGATCGATCGAACTTTTGAGATCTCTGAAAACGTCATCATGGCTCTAATCCATCTTGATGTGCTAAGATTGATCATGTTGGATCGATCGAACTTTAATCTGAGATCGATCGAAGATGTTGAATTCCACCTTTTGCTTCCTTTTGCTTCCACTTGGCTCCTTTCTTTGATTCATCCCAGAATTGCTTCATTTCTTCTCTTATTTGGCTGAGTTAGCTTATTTTCGGGATAAGTGCCTGAAGATGGAAATAATACGAAATCAATCTAAAACGGTAAAATAAGATAGATAAAGCTACTAGAATTCCTAAGCTTAAGGGGTTTAAATACGCACTTTTCAGCGCTCATCATCAACCATATTGTGTCTGGTCTTCAAAACCTAGGAAAAAAAATGAAAAATAAGAAAATTAATAAGAAAATCCTTAGGACTTTGCCTGAAAGATTCAGAATCATGAAACACTGTAAGCAACTCAAAACATCAGTTCTATGCAAGTTGATGAGGTTGTAGGTCATATTAAGAATTATGAGATGAAATACTATAGAAATTCCCGTAAACCTAAAGACTTAGCCCTAAAAAGCTTCAAAAACTAAGGTTAAGTATTGTTGGTTCTACTGACATTTTAAGGTTTGCTCTTTTAATGTCAAAAGTTTGGTTGCAAAGTCTGGTTTTTTATGTGTCCTTGCATCCTAAGTCTATATTGTTCACTTCTGGTATTATCAAGGGCATTCTAGTCATTCCCTCAGTATACTAGACCATTACAAGGGTATTACATTCATTACACAATTATATATAGTGGTACGTTGTGCTGCTAAGCTTGCCACAGGCTTTACTGATTCATTCATTCATAGTTCAACTCCATTCACTCACAGGGGAATTTTAGTCTTTATACATGTGTGTGTAAGCTTGTTACACTAGTTTGGGGTGCTACATTGCATTACATATTTCATATTCTGTGTTGAATTGCATTCACACATGTTGCAGCTACAGTGTTCTGGTTTATAAGACACGTGTCTATTTAAGGGTATTTTAGTAATCTCATCTAGATTCTTAAGGGTACTTTGGTCATTCCAATTTGTGGAGAATGTATGGAATCCTCTACAGTACGTTGTATCAGTGATCATCCTTTCAAACCTTAATGATGATTTCTTTAATAGGGCTAACATGTATTAAACTAAGGGTATTTATGGAAGTTAATATGAAATTCTGTTGTTGAGAATGTACAATATGTCTCTACCACTAACACTTGGCTATATGCTCATAGAGAGAGATATATAGAGTAGCTATACAATTCTTCGGCCTTAAGTTAGTAGAGATATTTTCTAAAATGTACATGTGTGTGTGCTGTGAAATGAGAGTGCACTAGAAGACAAATTGTTTGTTGTGCATAGGGTATTGTGGTCATTTATTTACTAAAAATGTCTAGATAATTCCTCTCAAATGAATGTAGGATCTTATCATTCTTATCCACATTTTTAAGGCTGTGTCATTGATGTGATAAAACAATATATATATATATATATATATATATATATATATATATATATATATATATATAGTCCTTATGGTTGCTAAGGTGAGTATGTCTTTGGTGACCATCATTGAGTGTCCTAGTGAGCAATATTGGACAAGGGTTTCGAGAGCTTGAAATGAACAAAGATTTTTGAGAGACTTGTTGATGTTTTGAGCTTTATTTGATCTTAGAAGTCTTCATAGAAAGAACATAAATGTATTGAAAATTATAAAGGACTTCTTGTTATTTTTTTCTGTTGCTGAAGGGTGGTTCAAAGGTACAATCCAGCTTTGAGGTCAACTCATAGGTTCCCAAGGGTTAAGGCAAGTTTGATTTATTATTTTACAAATGCAGAAACTGAGTTTTCATACATATCACTATTGTGGTTGATTTTAAGGTCTCATACTTGTGATTTGTGTTGTTTTTTGGTTTAAGCCACTAATTTGAGTCTACAATGCCTATATCATGCTATAAATTGTTTGTTTATCTTTTGAGCATGAGTGTTTTGATGATTTAAAGCTGTTGAAGTAGAATCCCTTCCATAAAATTGACCACTACATGTTTTGACCTTATGAGCCTCACTTATTAAGGTTTCAAACCTAATTTGATGAGATTTGAGAATTGAAATTAATATACCATGCTTTTATCACCGAGTTTTACATCTGAGCATATGTATAATGTTGGTTCAAGATTATGAGAACTTTGTTCAGATCTGAGCTAATACAAAATTCCATATTGCCCTTCAGACAAGTGGTATTTTAGTTTGAGCAGAATATAGCTTAATGTGTGTTTTTGGTCATTATTTTGAGCATACATTGTTCCACCTTGCTTATACCACTTGAACATTCATCTGAGCAAATGTATATTGATGATCTAGAGCTGTGGATGTTGAGATTTGAGCTGTAGTGTGGTTAATTCTGTTTCGAAGACCTCAAGCCAAGCCTGTTGTTGTTTTGACTAAAAACAATCCTCATAATGTAATGATATTTCTTACCCTTGCTGCATTTGTTGTATTTATCATTTGAGCAAGTGTAATTTGAGGATTCAAGACTGTGAGAATCAAGGTTGAGTCTATTTTGGAGCTACATTGAAGATTGTCATCTCAAACCTTGAAAGTTAGGGTTTATAGTTGATGTGAAGCCTTTTGAGCATTGTCATTGCAATACATTGCTACTACAGTTGTGTTCTTCAACTAAGCAAATGTATATGGTTAAGTAAAGGTTGTGGAGGTTAATGACAAGTTTGTTTTGAAGCTGAATTATGAAATGACCTCTCTACCCTCAAAACTTTGATTGAAGCATGTTTGAGCTGTGATTTGTATTTTGATTGTTATACATTAAATGTTATTGTTTTGAGCAAGCATATCATGTTAAGAAGAGGCTATAAAAACCAACTGTGAGCTGCTATTGAAGGTACAGTGAAGATTGACAGTTATATCCCATTGATTGTAGAGCTTTGTGAGCTAAGATTTCTAGTTCTATACATTTTGAGCTATATTTTGATTCGTATCTTTTGTAACAACCATTGTACTATGCTGATATATATATTCTTATATTATTAGTGAGCTATGAGTGCTTATTAGGTCCAAGGAAGGGTGCTGTGGATAGGGGGAGTGCAGTATGCACTTAGAAGAGCTAGTATGTGTGTAGAGGCTATAAAAACAAGTGTTTCAACTTATACAAGGGTGTGTACAGAGTGTGAAATAGCTGAGTGTGTAACTACTTGCATACACTAGTGAAGATTACATTGGTTAAGACCAAGAACCAAGTTTTTCCCCTATTGAGAGGGGTTTTCCTCATAAACCTTTAACGTCATCTGGTTTTAGTGCTTACCATTATCACTTGACCTTCTAAGTTTCATGAGCCACATATTATTTGTAATTGCTATGGTTTTTTCAAGGGCTCAATAAAAAAGGTTTAAAAGAAACTTGGCTTATTACCTTAGACCAATTCACCCCCTCCCTTTCCCCTTCTTGGTCTGACAAGTATAATAACGAGTCTGATGAAGAGATTGCTTTCATCATTAGGAGGTTTAGAATTTTGATCAAGTCTAAAAAGATCAATGATGAGAGTTGAAAAGTGCGCATTTAAACCCCTTAAGCTCAAGTATTCTAGGACCTTTATCTATCTTACTTTCCCGTTTTAGACTAATTTCATGTTATTGCCCTTTTCAGGTGCTTATCACTAAAATAAGTCAATTCCGCCAAATTAGAGCATAAAAGAAGCAATCTCAAGCTAAATGGAAGAATGGAGCAAAGTGGTGGAAATCAGCTATCTTCGATCGATCAGGAATATTTTCGATCGATCTCACATTGATCAATCTCACTTCACCAAGATGGATCAGACCCCTTGTCCTTATCCAAAAAAATTCACCATCTTCGATTGATCCAACTTTCTTCAGATCTATCGAACTTCCTTGATCTTATCTCCACCTACCACTTTTGTCTTTTTTCCAAAATATCCCAAAAATATCTCATATTTGTCTTATTCCAAAAAGGCACAGCCAAGGATTGATCGATCTGGCTTAACTTCGATGGATCTGGCCACAGTTCGATCGATCTCATCTGAACTCGATCGATCGAACCTCCTCAAGTCCGAATTAAAACAAAGTCTAGCTCATTAAAAGATGGCTCATGGTGCAATCATTGAAGGGACCCTAGTGCACGAGTCCAGACCATTGGGTGTGACACTTGAGTTACCTATAAAAGGATTTTGAGCCATTTTTACATCATATCTTTATGACATTCATTCATTCACATACATACTTAGAGACTAAGAAAAGAGAGGAGGAGAGGCTAGAGACTAGAGACACACTATTTTGGGAGTTCTTCCATTCTTCTAGGGTTTCAACCAAAGAAAAGAGCATTTCTACCATGGAAATGGCCCTTGAGGGTTGGATGACTACATCAATGAATGGCTAAACATCTTCTTGGGGCTAGAGTTAGCCCTAAGCATGCCTTATAGACCTTAATGTTTTGTATTTTGAGGGGATTTGTATTGCGATTCTTGTCTTGACACTTGATTTATATATAAATCTTGTTTATACAATGATTTGTGTGGTTGAATACTTCCTATTGATCACTTCATTCTATCTATATGTCTATGTATGCTAAAATAGATGTTCATGTGTTTATCTCTAGTTTTTGTGTTGTTGATGCATGTCTATGTGTGTTGATGCTATGGATTTAGAGATTGTCAATGCATAGTGGTTAATAGAATACTCTTGTGGTATATTTGATAGTTCATGCTCATTTCTTGATGGATTGTGCCTCTCCCTTAGTTTAATTAGTTTAATTTTCATGTTCCTAGCTTAGTTGTAGTGTAGTTTCCTTAGTTTCTTAGATGGGAGGACAATCCATGCTTGTTGTTTGATGTTCCATGCTTATGAATGCAAGTAGTATATTTTTCTAACCATGTGATGTGTTTAGATTGTGGGCTTAAAGGAAGAAATAATGGCTTAGTTTGATATATTATGCTATTCACTAGGTTACTTAGACAATATACACTTAATTGGTCATCCATGCTTATTGAAATAATCGATTACACACACTATTGTTGTGACACATGTTTCCCCACTATAATTATACATTAAGTGTCTAGAAAGGTGATGTTTAGTGGTGACCTCTGAGTCCCAAGACCTCTCTCTCTTGTTCCCTCTATCATTTATTTGCTATTATTTGTTTTACATTGAACTTGCTTAGTTTTAGCTAACAGTTCAATCAAAGAAACAACCTTTTGATCACTCAACCCACTAACCCTATTTATTGTTTCCATTGCAAATACGCTCACAATCCCTTGGGACGATCCCTACTTACCCTAGCTATATATAGTAGTTAGAGTTAGCAGTGGTTTTTTACAAATTTAAAACTTGGCTACACTATTTTACACAAATTTGGAATGTTGCGACGACACACACCAAGTTTTTGGCGCCGTTGCCAAGGATTGAATTGGCAACGCCATGTTTTGGAAACAATTAGGAATTAGTACTCTTTTGATCGTGTTTTTTACTTTACTTTACTTTTTTTACTTATTGTGTTTGTTCTTGATTAGCTAAGTGAATTGAGCAAAGAAGTTGAGTAAAGGAGAATTGAGAGCAAGAAGCTAAACTAAGCATAAAAAGGCTAAAATCTAAATATTGCAAAGCTAAGCGGAAATTAAAAAATGAATTGAAGTTGCTTAAGGACCCTTTGTGAGATCTTTCTAACTCAATTTCTAGTTAAATCGTCGGCCCGCGTGGTGACAAGTTCTTAAATTCTTAGATAAATCGTCGGCCCGCATGGAGGCAATTTACTTTTCTTTGCATAATTGTTCAAGCATAGGAGTATGGGATCATTGTATGTGGAGATTTGTTGATTGATTTGTTGTGGGGGCGAAGTGATTCCTATTTGTTTGTTATTTGTTTTATTAGTGCTTGCATGGTCGTAGGTCATTAAATCATACTTTTGTCCCTCCTAATTTGTATCTTAAATCAGTTGTTCGTAATCCTAGGGGAAGAGGTAGTTCTCATCACTCCATTTCATCGATGGAGGAAAAACATGACGACTATGTGGAGGACCTTAGTCACATAGACCAACAAGACATCCTCCACCCTAATATGCATCATGAAAACATCCAAGTACCATTAGGCATGCCTAGACCATTCATCCCACCACAACAACAAGGACAAATTCCATTGGGAATGCCACGGCCAATTTTTGCTCCATAACCTCCCATGGTTCAAGTCAATCAAGGTGCTTATGTAGCACCGCCAGTTGTGAATCATTCCATTGCTTTGCATGATCATTATGTGCCTAATGAATATAATGCACCGATATGTATTCAATTGCCCCCATTTAGAGCACATTACTGTGAGATTAAACCGCAAACCATTCAAATGCTTCCTAACTATCATGGACTTCCAAGTGAAGAACCGTACAAGTATTTGGATGAGTTTCTTGAAGTGTGTTCCACCGTGAAATACATGGACTTGCCAGAAGAAATGTTATGACTCAAACTTTTTCCTTTTACCCTTAAGGATAAAGCAAAATATTGGTTCAACAATCTTAGGCCTTTTTCGATAACTTCTTGGGTAGAAATGCAACAAGAGTTCTTGAAGAAGTACTACCCGGTATCAAAGACCAATGCTATAAGAACTTCCATTCGTGAATTTTCTCAAGGGGATGGGGAAATGTTTCATGAGGCATGTGAAAGGTTTAATGACTTGCTTAGGAAGTGCCCACATCATGACATACCTAAGTGGTAACTAGTTCAATATTTCTTTGAAAGTTTACCGAATAATCACAAGGGTATGGTTGATGCATCTATGGGTGGTTCTTATCTTGACAAGCATGAAAATGATGTTTGGCAATTGTATAAAAGCATGAGTGAGAATTCAATGCATAGATATTTATCTTCTAAAAATGGTAGAAATCTAGGTGGAAAGAAGAATGTTGGCTTATATCAAGTTGACAATTCCAATGACATAGCCGCCGAAATGAAATCCTTATCTCAAAGGTTTGATCAATTTTTGATCAACCAAACTTCGGCGAATCAAATGTCTTCCTCCCCTAACCATTCTTATCGTAACTCTAATGAATCATGCATGACTTGTTCTAGTGTTGTACATTCTACTTCCAACTGTCCCCATGGACATGTGCATAATAAGCACCATGAGCGAGTCAATGCTACATTTGTCAATCATGGGAATAATCCTTATGGCTCACACTACAATCCAGGATGGAGGAACCATCCAAACTTCTCTTGTAAAAGCAAAGGGGAAGGCCTAAACCCTCCCTAAGGTGGTTTTTAAGGCAAGTATGTTCCTCTGCCAATGCAAGGCCAAGGTTCCCAAGGTTTTAGATCATCATTTCAATCACATAGCAATCAATTCTCAAATTATCATTTTCCTAATCAATCATCTTATTCTCAAGGAAATTCTAGGAGTCCCGCTTTTGAGGAGAAAGTGTTGACCACTCTAAGCACTCTAGAGACAAACACTCAATTGTATCATTCTCATTCTCAATCCATTGCTAAGCTAGAAACCCAAGTTATGCAAATTGCCAGTACTTTGAATGCTAGAGAGAAAGGGATGATGCTGTTGAATGCACCATCAAAGCAACAATATGTGTGGAGACTCATTCCTCATCGGAAGGTCACACAATTGAACATGTTAATGCGGTGACAACCTTGAGAAGTGGGAAGGTTATTGATAATCAAGTAGGTATTTCCAATGAAGAGAGTGAAACGGTGCAACCAAAAGTTGACACCCGTCCCGTTTCACATTTTATTCCTCCTTCATTGCATATGCATGATCATCTTATTGAGAAAGTTGTGAAAAATGATTTGAAAGATGAATTGAACATTAATTTGAAAAATAATTTGAAGAATTCTTGTATTGAAAATGCTTCAAAGAAAGATTTTGAAAAAGATTTTGAGCCAAGAGTTCTATTTCCGGATGCCTTGAAATGGTCCATTTCTATTGACAAATAAAAGACAAAGATCAATGAAATTATTGATGTGTTTAGGCAAGTGAAGATTGATTTTTCACTTTTGGATGCAATTAAGCAAATTCCGGCTTATACCTAGTTCTTGAAAGATCTTTGCACCCAAAAGAGGAAGAACAAGAGCCAAGCACCAAAGAAAGTGGTCTTGACCAAGCAAGTAAGCTCTATCTTACAACATAACACTCTCTCAAAGTTTAAGGACCTCGATTCACCTACTGCTTCTTGCATCATTGGTGACCATGTCATTAATCGGGCTCTTCTTGACTTAGGAGCAAGTGTAAATTTTCTTCCTTACTCATATGTTAAATTAGGCCTAGGAGACTTAAAACCGACGTCGGTGGTTTTGCAACTTGCCGATCGATCCATTAAAAAGGCCCATGGTATCATCTTAACAAAAGTGGATAACAAACCCTTTTCATTGAGTAGCCAGGATTTTAACCTCATCAAGCGCTGAATTTCTTGTGCCAAAAGGTGGAGGGCCCAAACTCTAGGTTAATAATTGAACTTGCTTAAAAAAAATAAATAAATAAATAAAAAGAAAAGAAAAGAAAACAAAGAAAGTTGCAAAAACAATAAAAAAAGTGAGAACTTCTCCCAAAAGGTGAGAAGTGGGAAATGATTAGATGGAGGTTTTTTTGATTTGTAACCTAATTGATTTGAGCTTGTAAGTCCTTAGGGGTGTTTGAACACCTAATGCCTTAAAGCTGTCCAGTTTGGGAGTCATTGACCTAACGCTCGACCTCATGGATCACTAGAAAGCTTAATAGATCAACACATTGCACCATACTTCCATCTTTGATCCTTAGGATAGTTAAAAAATAATAATAATAAAAAATAAAATAAAATTTGAGTGAAAAAAATAAGCGAACCTAAATCAATAAAGCTTTAATAAAAGGTCCACTTTTTGTCTTGATGATCGGTATTAGATTTGATTGCTAGTTTGAGGGTAAGGATGTGATCATTTCTTTAGTTGACTTAGATAGCAACAGACTTAATGCCGGTCCACTCAAAAAGAATTCTAGAGTTGTTTTGATTTGCATGATCATTTTCTTGATGTGTGGAGGACCCTACTTGCTTCCTTGATGTTAAGATTTTGGGAGATTTTGGTAGTTTTCTCCCAATGTTTATTTGCAATATTGGTGCCTCTTTAGTGAGAATGAGCTTAATGTTTGTGAGTATCATTTCTGGAAACCCTCACGAGACTTCACTCATCCATTAGGGGTTTAAAAGGCTTATTGCATATGCTAAATACAATCGTGTTCCCTATGAAAGTGACGTTATCCATTTATTATTTTCTAGTTCATACTTGTTTAGTTGTTCATTTCATTCATTTACTTTGTATTTCATTGTTAGGGACTAGCAATATTTAAGTTTGGGGGTGTGATGAGCGCTGAAAAGTGTGCATTTAAACCCCTTAAGCTCGAGTATTCTAGGACCTTTATCTATCTTACTTTCCCGTTTTAGACTAATTTCATGTTATTGCCCTTTTCAAGTGCTTATCCCTAACATAAGTCAATTCAGCCAAATTAGAGCATAAAAAGAAGCAAATTCAAGCTAAATGGAAGAATGGAGCAAAGTGGAAGCAAAGTGGTGGAAATCAGCTATCTTCAATCAATCTGAAATATTTTCGATCGATCTCACATTAATCGATCTCACTTTACCAAGTTATCCAAAAAAAATCACCATTTTCGATCGATCCAACTTTCTTCAGATCGATTGAACTTCCTCAATCTTATCCCTACCTACCACTTTTGTCTTTTTTCCAAAATATCCCAAAAATATCTCAGATTTGTCTTATTCCAAAAAGGCGCCGCCAAGGATTGATCGATCTGGCCTAACTTCGATGGATCTGGCCACAGTTCGATCGATCTCATCTGAACTCGATCGATCGAACCTCCTCAAGTCCAAATTAAAATAAAGTCCAGCTCATTAAAAGGTGGATCATGGTGCAATCATTGAAGGGACCCTAGTGCACGAGTCTAGGGTGTGACACTTGAGCTTCCTATAAAAGGATTTTGAGCCATTTTTACATCATATCTTCATAACAGTCATTCATTCACATACATACTTAGAGACTAAGAAAAAAGAGGAGGAGAGGCTAGAGACTAGAGACACACTATTTTGGGAGTTCTTCCATTCTTCTAGGGTTTCAACCAAGGAGAAGAGCATTTATACCATGGAGATAGCCCTTGAGGGTTGGATGACTACATCGATGAGTGGCTAAACATCTTCTTGGGGCTAAAGTTAGCCCTAAGCATGCCTTCTAGATCTTAATTTTTTGTATTTTGAGGGGATTTGTATTGTGATTCTTGTCTTGACACTTAATTTATATATAAATCTTGTTTATACAATGATTTATGTGGTTTAATACTTCCTATTGATCATTTTATTCTATCCATATGTCTATGTATGCTAGAATAGATGCTCATGTGTTTATCTCTAGTTTTTGTGTTGTTGATGCATGTCTATGTGTGTTGATGCTATGGATCTAGAGATTGTCAATGTATAGTGCTTAATAGAACACTCTTGTGGTATATTTGATGGTTCATGCTCATTTCTTGATGAATTGTGCCTCTCCCTTAGTTTAATTTTGATGTTCCTAGCTTAGTTGTAGTGTAGTTGCCTTAGTTTCTTAGATGGGAGGACAATCAATGCTTGTTGTTTGATGTTCCATGCTTATGAATACAAGTAGTATATTTTTCTAACCATGTGATGTGTTTAGATTGTGAGCTTAAAGGAAGGAATAATGGCTTAGTTTGATATATTGTGCTATTCACTAGGTTACTTAGACAATATACACTTAATTGGTCATCTATGCTTGTTGAAACAATCAATCACACACACTATTGTTGTAATACATGTTTCCCCTCATTAATTATACATTAAGTGTCTAGAAAGGTGATGTTTAGTGGTGACCTCTAAGTCCCAAGACCTCTCTCTCTTGTTCCCTATATCATTTATTTGTTATTATTTGTTTTACATTGAACTTGCTTAGTTTAGCTAGTAGTTTAATCTAACAAACAACCTTTTGATCACTCGACCTACTAACCCTATTTATTGTTTCCATTGCAAATACGTCCACAATCCCTTGGGACGATCCCTACTCACCCTAGCTATATTTAGTAGTTAGAGTTAGTAGTGGCTTTTTACAAATTTAAAACTTAGCCACACTATTGTGCACAAATTTGGAGTATTGCGACGACACGCAGCAATCAATGCATTTAAGAAATGGGGAGAGTCAAGGTTTAGAAATAGAAAGTCTTCATCTAGAGGAAGAGAGAGACAAGATAAAAGGAGAGAATAAGAGTTTAAAGTAATTGAAAATTAAATGTTGGACATGTGGGGGTATAGGTCATACATCAACAGTTTGTCCAATCCCTAAAAATAGCTTTGTTACTAGGAGAGGGTATAAAAATAAAAATAAGGGGAAAACAATGAAAGTTTCAGTTTCTGAGGGATAATGATGCTTCTTTTTTTGATAATGATAATTCTCTTGTTTTTTTTGCTATTATAAATAATGATGCGTCTAAAAGATCTTCTTTGTCTGATATAGATGACTCGAATTTTGAGGACATAGCAAAACCAAATGTTGACAATTATTATAAGGAATCAACAAAGGAGAATTATGATAAATCCTTCAATGAATTGTATGTTATATATGTTCAAACAAAGAAAGGTTTCAATAAGCAAGGTAAATAGTTGAAAGAAGTTGAAAATCAAAGAGATGCTATGAAGAAGGAAAGTGAACAGAAACAAAACAAAATTGAAGAATGCAAAAGGAGCATCAATGATCTTCAAGGAAATGTAAAAATTGTCGAGAATGAGGTAAGCCAAGCTAATTCTACTAGAGAATCTCTTGTTGCTAAAATTAATTTTCTTTAAACTGAATTGAAAAAAATCTCAAGAGAAATTGATTGCTTTTACTTCTGGGCAGATTAAGTTTGATAAGATGATTAGTATTGGTACATCTGTAGGTGATAAGACTGGATTAGGTTTTGATCAGACGACATCAAGTAAAAAGGGTCAAACAATTTTCTTTAGACCCAAGAACTTGAATGTGCCTATTGTCGTGCTTAAATCTACTGTTGAGTCTATGCATGCTAAGAATTTGTCCAAAGTGCTTTATTGTTCTTATTATGGTAAAACTGGACATAGTTAACACTACTGCTATAAAAAAAGAGAAGATTTTTTTTTTTTTTTTTTTTTTTTTTTTTTTTTTTTTTTAATTTCATGGTTATAATTCCTTTGCACAAGATAGGTACCATGCTAGAAAGCAAAATAATTGGAGTAAACTTAAAAATTCTCATGCTAAACAGAATTCATTCAAGAAAAATAATGTTCTTAATGTTCCTCAAAAATTTCTTCAAAAGTTGAATGTTCAAACAATTTGGTGAAGAAAAAATATTTGAAGTTGTATGTGTCTGTTGATGATATGTATCTCATTTTCAATAGGTCTATGGGTGCAAACCTTTCTAACTAAGTCCTAATAAGGTCATATGTGTAATACCCCTAATTTTAAAAGGATAGTCACGGTATTTTCTTTTATGGTTTTATTGCAATTTTATTTTCATTATTGGTTTATTTGTCTATTTGTTTAATTGGTTATTGTTTAATTGATTTCTTTATTTTACTTGAATTATATGCTTATGTGGAATTTCATTTTGTTTAACTGAAGTCATGTATTTCTTTGGACTTAAATTGAATGTTAAATTAAAGGTTTTTTTTTATTTAAGGAGTTGGGCTTAGATAGTATGGATTATTTGGTTTAAGTGTTTAAATGGGTACGGTTAATACCCATGGAGGTGGTTATATGTATATATATAGGTATATATGTATATAAGGGTAGTTTAATTATCATTTCTAATTCATAATTAAATTACTATTATTATTCATTATATATGTATTGTATAGTTTTAGGGTTTTATATATATATATATATATGAAATTGCCAACTTTATTTTATATTTTATTTTTGTTCTTTTTCTGTTTCGTCTCCTCACAAGATTAGAATTAGGTGAAGGTAAAATTGCCTATAAATATACTTGTATAGGTCTGCCGAGGGTTTTGAGAACTCTATTCACGAAACATAGTGGCAGAGAGATACAGAGAGGTTTGAGAAGAAAACAGAGAAAACCAGTTAGGGTTTCGGCTATAATTAAAGGTCGGACCAAGGAGAAGGGAAGGGATTGCTTGTGGGTTTGAACCAGAGCAGTAGGAGGTTTAACGGTAGTCGCGGTCGTCGGAAAATTCAGAGATGGCGGTGTAAGGTTTCAAACTGAAACCTAAAAGCAAGTTCTATATCTTACTCCTTCCCTTAGACTGGTGTTCTATGCATGCCTAGATAGTCTTTAGGAATTTATTTGAATGTTAAATTAACCTTCTGTTGATGTTTAATTTGATTAAGAACAAGTTTTGTTAATTTAAATTACAGTTGATTAATCTTAAAACATATGGCATGATTAATTGTTTTCATTGTTGTTAATAGTGCAAAATATTTTATATAAATTATTAGGATGCTACTGGATATAGTTTAGACTCTTAGGATCAGTATCAATGAAGAATAAAAGAGTTAGAAGTTATTGGAGACAAGACAGAAAGGGTAAAATAGGTTTTGCGCTCTCAGAGAGAGAGAGAGCCGGCTCCATGGAAATGAAAGCCGGCTCCCTCAAGCAAAGAGTTGGCTCCAGGTGATGGGGAGCCGGCTCCCTCATGTGTAGAACCGGTACCAATGTGTAAGGAGCCGACTCCATGTGTGGTTGAGCCTACTCTCAATTGTTGAGAGCAGGCTCTCTTGTTTTGATGCGTACTGGAGGATGTTTTGGGCACTGTTTGGATGTTTTGGGGTTCCCGAACTATTTTGGGTTAATTATGAGGATTCTAAATATTGTTTCATGACATATTAAAACCCCTTGTTGCATAATTTATATCTATTTGCTAATGGTTTGAACAGTGTGAAAGTTTAAACAAGTTTGCATACTGTTAACGGATAGAGAGGATTTAATTACTTAATCTTATTTTAGCAATTTAACAGACTATGACATGATTTTTAAATCTTGTATTTGAGGCATAATATGATCATATACATATCAGATTTTTATTATGCTTATTCTGGATTTTAATTGATGAACTATTTAATTATGTTCTGTCAATTACATGGATTCTGTGGATTGTATGCACTGGTATGGGACGGTAACATATTAGGGACGGATTAGTTCAAAATACTAAATTGTACCTACTCTGGAATAAGGGAATGGATTAAAAATAATGTTACATCATACTTATATATCATGTCAAGGCCACGAACAGTTGAGCGGCACTACTTTGGTTGTGGATGGATTATAAATATATTTATGGTACCACGATATGAGCTTGAGTCTCAGGATCGATGGTTAGGGAGTGTATATGCATTGGAATGCATATCTGGCTATGATAGTAGAGGTGTACCCTGTTAGGTCTAGGTACTCATGCCCATTTTAGGTGCATTTTGCATGTTACCTTCTATTCAGGTTGAGACCCCCTTTGTAGTCCAGTGAGAGTCCCTTAGTGTGGATATATATATGTATGGATTAGATAATTATTGTTGAGTTATCTAGGATGTATCTGCATATCGGGTCTCTATTTGGATTGTAGTTAGAGTAGAACTTGTTCGTGGACCTAATCCACTATTATTTTTCAGGTATCGAACTATTCCAGTCTTAGAGCTTGTTCGTACTGAGCAGAGACGGTCACTCATTCTTCCGACTACGTAGGCCTGCTATTTATGTTTAGTTTTGGGTTTTTTCTTTAGTTCAGTTTTTCTAGCTGGAGTATTATTAAGAGTCCACTCGATGGATTCTTGAGTTGTTTTATTATTGGAGGATTTTATGGATTCTGTTGGAGGATTATTTAATTAGCATTTTTTTTAAGGATTATTATTTAGAATTCTTTTCAACTTAATTATTTATTATTTATTTCATTTGTACTCATGCTTGTTTAAATATTAATTGTCGGGTGTCCCTCGGATCTGTGCTCCGACTTGATCATCTGTAACTCTAGAATGGAGGAGTATCATAATATGTTCATGAACTGCATCAACTTTATTGAATATCTTATTTCCATTAGCACATACAACCTCAATACCATATGCCATACCTACCATTCTCAACAAGAAAAGATCCACGAGAAAAATAAGACAATAAAATTAAAAAATGAACCCATGCAGCACACATGATCTACTTCCTAATGAACTATCTCTTATTAAACGCCATTAAACATGCATCACGATCAGTAATATATGTACATCTGTGTATAATAAAACACACATCACATTAAGTTATATAGGACTGATTATAATATACTCTAAGTGTGTACTTGTGTGTGTATATATATATTATACAGAGCTTAAATAAGGTTCCTGATATGCATGAGGAGGAGTCACATGTCAAAGTTTTTTTATATGTTTTGAATCTCAACATTCATAGGAATGCCAAAAGATATATATTTTTAAATTTTTGTATCATGAAAGAGCAATTCCACACATCACCCTAAAAACAAAAAAAAAAAAAAAACAAAAAGCACTAAGGAAATAGTAGGATAACAAAGAGATGAAAAGGCAGTACCCGGTTGCAGCAAAGAAAGCTAGAGGAATCATCATTTCCCACTCATTAACACTCATGCTGCCAAATTATAACAAAACATGTAAATGAAGGTAAAAAAATTATTGAAAATTGTATTTTTAATCTAATATATATAGAAAATTGAAATACAGTGATATTAAATTGAAAATATATATGGTTGTCCATTATAAAGTATAGTGAGACAGATTAATTCATTAAAGAAAAAATAATGTACCAGATGGATAATGTGTCCACAGCAATTGTAGCATCCTTTAGATACCCAGTAATTAATATCAATATTCGGTAGTACCAATTCTCCAAGCTGCAATATAATAACATACTCATGAAATTAAACCCTAATTTTTAAAAACAGTCATACAAGCATATGCATAAAATTAACTATGATTAATATACTGACATAAATCTCACTTCAATGTATCATGGGATATTTAATTATTCAGGTTTTTTTTTTTTTTTTAAAAAAAAAAAAAAAAAAAAAAAAAAAAACGTTCAACAAGTCAATTTGTGTATGCCTTATATTATATGAGAGAGATTATTTGTTAGGCAATTCATTCATTCCTAAAACTAAAGCCTAGTGATTTACAGCCCATATGCATTAACATAGAACCCATTTATGTAAACTTAAATCACTCAGCTTCAGCCCCATCCCATTGTAGGAGAGAGAATCATATCTCAGCAAAACACACAGACCAGCATAGAGAGAGTGTGAAAATCATCCCACATGAAATACGAGGGATTGGCTACGGACTAGGATCCCCTCCAGTTGCATAGTGCAACCATTTGCTCCATTTGAAATAAGTGGCTGAGAATGTGCCACATCAATTAAAAAAATTAGGTAACTAATTTTTTACCACCCTTTAAATATTATATTTCAAATATATATAAACTTTAAATATTATTCTAAAATACGTTTTCTCTCTCTAAAAGCTACGGCGGTCTTCCTTTCTCTCTCTAAAAGGAAAGAAGGAAATAGTACCAATGGTAGTTTGAGACGAAAAAGAAGAGGTGAAGAACAACGGTGAGGCGAAGAAGAAGGAGTGAAGAACAGTAGTCTGAGGCGAAGAAGAAGAAGTGAAGAAGGAAGGTCTGAGGCGAAGAAGAAGGGAAGAAGGAAGGTCTGAGGGTTAAGATTTGAACAGTGTATATTTTGGGAGAGAAGAAGGGAAGGAGGAAAGAAGAGTATATTTGAGCAGTGTATACACATATATATATATATACAAAAATTCTGTATAAAGCAAATATAATTTTTTACCCACTATGGTAAGTACTATTCATTCACAAAAATGAAGCAAATGTTTGCACTATGCAATTGGAGGTGATTTTTACCCATTGGCTACCCTTTTCGAATGTAAAGGGCCCGTTTCTTGGTAGACGAGCATAGACACGTGAGTTGACTTATTAAAATAGTCTTTAAATATTTTTTTGGTAGACTTGCATGGCCGAATCGATCATTTTTTGTATAACCTCATCTTACATTAGACCTATCAATAAATCGAATTTTGATTCGAATCCGATTCGATTATCTCGATAAAAATTGAAAACAAAAATCTATAATTCGATAATTGATCATAATTCAATAATCGATTAACTTAACAAATCGGATTTAAATTATAAGTAAGTAATCTGATCCAATTATAATTATAAATATATATTTATTACATTACGGTATTACTATATATGAATGTTATATATATATATATATATATATATATATATATGTTTCGGTAATATACTATTAAATTTATATATCCATTATATTTATTTGTTGCATGGTTATATTATGCATTATCCGTTCCATTTAAACTTATAATTACGCATGTCAGCATGTCAGTGGACAAAATTTTATTCCCATTTCAAATTCGAGCCGATTAGGATATGAATTGAAAAAATATTTAATCTGATAATCCATTGAGGATCAGAATCTGATAATTCATTAGTTAAATAAATTAAATATGAATTTGATTGATTCAATTTAAATCCGATCCATTCACATTGACATGGCATCTCACATGTGAACATATTCTCCATTTAAATGCATCATGTGTTGTGAAATTTGACTTTATATGTTTATAGATATTTTCCATATATAGAGAAAGAGAGAGAAGTACATACCAAAGCATGACGCCTGAGTCAGTAGAGAGTTTGACAAACTCCCATAGACCAGAGAAGGCTTCCGCGCATAGAGAAACCAGTCCAAGTTTGAGGACACCCACCCAAAAGAGTGTACCCCAACAGCCCAAAAAACAAAAGCCACCACGAGATGTCCAATGTCACAGCCACACCCACCACCCCAACCTTGAACTGATACACAAAAACCCAACTGATGAACACATGAAACACAAGAACTGCCATTGAAACCCAGGCCAGGACACGAGCCTTGAGCTGGCTTTCCAAGAATCTGTGAATTGGAAACAGAATTGCAAAACTGAAGTGCAATGGAATCAACCACAATGCCACCTCCCCAAATTGCTCCGCAACATCATCTGCTTGTCCAAGCAGCTTCAGAAGAGGGGTTGCGAAAGCATATAGTGGTAGCAACAAGAAACAAAACAGGAAGAGAACAATCCACGACCTTTGCATATAAACACCCAATATGTTGTACGTTTTTGCCCCAGAAGCTTGTCCACGCAGTGTTTCTAATGCACTTGCCATTCCTAACTAGTTCACACAGGACCAGAATGAGCATTAGATGAAAAAAAGAAGAAACATTTTTTTGTAATGACATTAATGGTGCAAGTATATACCCCACACACACACACACACACACACACACACACACACACACACACATAAATATATATGATAAGATACAGGAATACTCTCTCAAATGCTCAATAACCCTAAAACTTTCATTACTAATTGAAAATTAATGAAAAATGATCTTCAAAGTGAATACTGAGGTCCAATAACCTAACCGAATCACTTATAATTTTCAGATGCATTGTGAATAGCATTGTTCAAAATTATGTAAAAGGAAATTGATGAGAGGGGTTACCAGGAGGCCAAAATTGAAGCCCACAATGACAGTGTTGGCGATGGAAATGGAAGCGAGTTCAAGCTCACCAAGGTGGCCAGCAAAGGCTTGGGAAACGATGTTCATGGAATAGGTGGCTACCCTGCCGGTTGAAGATGGAGGCACCCACTATTTGCCATAGCTTCTTTGATTCAATCAACACCCTTGCTTTTATGTCTTTCTGATGATCATCGTCTTCTACTAGACCATTTGATGCTGAGTTATGTAACAATCTATGATTTAGTTCCCCATCAACCTCAAAGCTCCCCATTATGATTTGTTCCTTCCAAACCAACGAGTAAGCATAAAATGGAGAGATCTAGAGAGAGATGGGAGTCATAGGCAAAGTCTGATGTGGACTCTGCAATCACCTATTTTAAGTAGCAGAACTAATTGTCAGTTTGTCTTTAGTAATTGGGTTTAGTGATGAAAAATAAAAAATGGGAAAGAATATTATTTTATATTTATTTGATTATCTAATTAACAATAACGATAAAAAGTAGTTGGAACAACTTACAGGAAAACAGAAAAGAAAAAAGAAAGGTTGTTTGGGTCCATATGATTAATGTGAGACATGACAAATAAAAAAGCCTTATAAAATACAACTTAAGATAAGACTAATTGTTGGAATTTATATACCCGACGTAGTAAATTTTTATTTGAATTATAATGATATATATTTCTGACATATCTAAAATATTTATGATTTATATAATTGGTAAATATAATGTATTAAGTTTCGATTCATTATGGAATAGATAGTGTCCACTTGATTATAAAAGATATTTATATATGTATGTGATGGCGATCAATACATGAATATAAATAGTAATTATAAATAATTTATAGTTGGTAATTATGGATGGACTCATTATTAATTAAGACTTAAATTGGATCCGTGTTAGGTTGAGATATATTGTGAGAGCTGTCGTATGCAATTGTTCTTTATCACTGTCATGGCATTTGACTCTTAAGCATGAGAGAAGTATAAACTCTTTTATTAATTAGTAATTACTTTGATTTGTTCGATGGATTATTCGGAATCCTTAGACCGACACTTTGGGTAATTATGTAATTAATAGTTAGATGGTTATATTTTCAATATTTGCATCATTGTTACTTGTATTTATTTTGTATTGATTATGGTTGATCACAAACTAAATTCGAAGGCCTTTGTATGTTTTTAGACAAAATGATTTATTATATATTTATTTATTTAAATTATTATTTTTGTCAAATAAATGTTTTATTGTGATCAAGGTGGAAATAATCAAAGGTATCAAAATAAATATATTAATTAAGTAGTTGGATTGATGGCTTTATTTATTCGATAATTAATTATGCATAGAGAACTCAAAGTGCAACATTGACTTAGAGGTTATTTATTATTTTATTGGAGTACAATTAATTTCTTTTAGTGAAGTAAAAATTAATTTATAAATTAATTGAATTTGGTCTATGGATCGGGCCAATTATTAATTCATTTTAGCCAAGAAAATAATAAGCACAAAGGATTCTCACTCATAACCCAACTTGGTATTAGAGAGCTATTAGATTTGAGATATCACGTTAGTTTTAGAAATTGAGAAAAATATAATGGCTTTAATTATTATTTTTTTGTTGTCTATATATACATGGAGTCCATGTATATTTTAGGTTACGCTTTGTTAAATAATTTTACAAGACAAGAAAATATTTTTCTCTCTCTAGAATTTTAGGATTAGTGTTCTCATCTAATGGAGGCTCCCACAAGTTTAGCTCTCGAAGGTCATTCATGGAACGCTTATGGGTGATTCCTAAAGGCAAAATCATTACCAAGAAGTGGAGATCCAAGGAGAAGGCATCTAGCAAAAGGTTCCATAATAAGTGAGAGAGATCTAAGGTTTACTCAAACCTTGATGTAAGTTTTTTATACCTAAATTGAATGGATCATCATATTCTTCATGCATAAAACTTGTCTCTACACATGAATTAGGATCTTTATTTGAAAATCCCTCATAAAGTTTTAACAACTTCCATATCCCCAATAGTGGTATCAGAGATAGATTTGATTCATATATAGAGTTCATATTTTTATTAAAGAAATTATCATTCATGAATTCAAATTTATATATGCATATGTATATATTAATATATGATCATGATGTATATATTTTTGTGATTGGATGATGTTGATGTATGTTTGGGTCATGGATGAAGTTTATAGGTTAATTAAATATAAATTTATCTTTGGATGAATGTAATTAAGGTTTTGATTTAACCATTTGAAAGTTCAGTGATGTAATTTAATTTTTTTCATTGTATTTCAAATTGTAAAATTTATTTAAAGCAATGTAATCTTCATTAAAGGATGTTATGAAGTTTCAAGAAGGTCCAAGATGGTTTATTTTGGCTTCAAGAATTTTTTGGAATTTTTTTGAAATTTTTTGGGCCAAATAATGAATTTTGGAAAATTTTAAAATTTTTCTGCAATTTTCGGCGTTTTTCTAGCAACCGGAGTGCCGTCGCTGGCGAGGGCAGCGCCAGAATAATGGCAACTGATCCAGTACGGTGCACTCCACATGCGCGCACACCAGCAGCCGTCGGATCAAATCTTAGGAGGAAGTTATAAGGTATGGGCGCGCCTACAGGGCACTACAAGCTCAACCAACAAGCTGGCACGTGGGGAGCACGCACCAGCCAATGCCATCTATTCCCAGCGCGTGGGTAGTGCGTGGGAGCGCATGCCATGCGCTGCAGCTTTCCACTGGAGTGTGCCAGCGCGTAGGAGAGCATGCCACGAGCTGCAGCTCCCCTTAGTGCATGCCAGCACGTGTAGGTCCCTCCGGGCGCATCCCAAGCGATGTTTTGCTTTTCCAGGCACGTTACAGCCTCATGTAAGTGTTCTCATGCCTATAGTTGACCTTCGTGCAATAATTAGAGCATTTAAATGTTAAAAGCTAAATTCATTTACCGTTTTATTTGCTTTATCAGTCATTTATTTATTTATGTGATGTATGAAATGTATGGAATAGATAATTGTTAATTAATTATTATTCATGTATTGGATTCATAATATTTTATTTAAATGACTTGATTTATATTAATTAAATTATGAAAATTAATTAGATTTGATTACTAATTAATTAGAGAGCACATAAGAGGAAATGAAAAATTAATTATTTTATTTTTTTAAAAATGTGCCTCAAATTAAATATTAGCGAATTATTTAAAAGTTCAAATATTTTCTAAATTTAATTGGATTAAAATTAAGGCATTTTGCATGCATTATATCATGTAAATGAACAAATTGAAAACTCTAATTATGAATGATTAAAAATTGAGTAGGAGCGGGGATTTTTATACATTATCCCATGGCCTTCGTTATTATAACCATTATAATTAGATCTTCAAAAATAAGGCCCCACGCATGATTTGAAGAGTCTAAGAGTACAAGAGTGGTTGCCTCATGAAAATAAAAATATTAAATGTTCATTGTAATTAGATCTTTAAAAAATAAGGCTCCACGTATGATTTAAAGAGTCTAGATTATAATAACAAAATATTTAATGTTTTATTTTTTATTGGAGCATTAATAATGTTATACACTCAATCTAAAATCAATAGTGCTAGCTTTCCAATGGAGTAGTCTACACTAAGTGATTTTAGAAAAGCTAAACATAATCGGGAATCATTTCATATATATAGACAAGGCATTGTCTTAAGAGATATGGAAATGATGGGATTTGCCTGCCAATAGTAATAATGAACTTCGCTAACCAAATAAGTTATTGGCGTATTGGTTATCCGATTTTTTATGCAAAGTGGTTAAGGGACCCACATATTATTATTTTAATAAAAGTGCTCGCCTAATAGCAAATGAATCTCAACAATAGTAATAATGAACTCCTCCATTAGGATAAGTTATTGATGTATTGATTGTATGATTTATTTTGCTAGGAAGTTGAGGGACCCACATTAATAAAAAGAGATTGTTTACCAATAGTGATAATGAACTCTTATTCTATTGAGATTTATTATACTATGTGGTTGACAAACTCATTTTAATTTAAAATATGCATGATATTATTAATAATTCACCTTGCTTATTGTATAAATACATTTATATTCAAATTAATTATGTTTAATCCATTTTATCTGCTTGCTAACATATTCAATGTAATTGGACCTCATTTATACAAACTGGAAAAGGAACTTAGATATTTTACTTACAACGTAAGGGTACAAAATTTGTTTACTACTCCCATACCTAATTCTCTTTTACTTTAAGATACCCAAGAGAATATTAATGCTTTTAATAAGTGAAATAAGACAAATGATATGGCTTGGTGTAATATTCTAGAGTTTTTCTCGAATACGCTCCAAAGCTAATATTTGTATTATTTTATTTGCTTCAAGCATCGTATTATATCTCAATGAGATGTTTTAGTGAAATTACATAGAGCATATGCCTAAGTACTATGTCAGAATTAAATACTATCAAGATAGCCTAAGGAACTCCAGTAAAAGATTATATTTTGAAAATGATTGTTTATTATTTAAAAATTAACTGGAGGCCAATAAGGCTGACTTGGGTAGTAAGTTTCAACTTGATATGATTATTGCCTTGTTACCAAACTCATTCTCTTTCAGAGTGAACTAAATAAGGAACCAGTTTGAGTTCACACTCGCTGATATTCTTGTGGAGATGGTAATATATGAAGGGATAATCAAAAGTTTGGGCATTCATATCAATCTAACCTAGTCTATACCATTTTCTTCTAGGCTCAAGTGGATGGATAAAGGAAAAGAAGAAGGATGATAATAGAATTAGGCTAGTACAAACTATGGGGATTCAAAAGGTTAAAGGCATTAAGGAAGTGTATGTTGAGGGCGAAGGAAACTATTTCTTTTGCCGCCAACTAAGACACTTAAAGACATACTATCTAAGCAACGACGTGGCATAGGAAAATGTATATTTCATCATTAAGCCATGCTATGTGGTTGTATCTATTAATTCCTGATAGATAGATTCTGGAGCCACTAAACATGTTTGTAATTCGTTGCAAGGATTTCAGGAATATAGTAGCCTCAATGATATGGATATATATTTGTCTTTTGATCTGATACCAAGGTTATTGCTATGTCAGTGGGAATATTACATCTGAAATTAGAGAGTATAAGGATATTAGTACTAGAAAACTATCTTTATACACAGATGTTATTCTTGCTTCACTTTTGGTTTATAAAAATTGTGTTGTTACTTTTGATAAAACTGCTTTTATAAAATTGAATAAATGTACGATTACTTCTAGTGCATTAAAAGATGTTTAATATACTATAACCACCGGCTCTTAATATTTGCAGGATATAACAACTAATGTTGCATCTTCTAGATTGAATGTTAAAAGAATATTTATTACTCCTGACTCATTATATTTTTAGTGTCTATTATTGAGTTATAATCAGTTAAAATGAGATTCAAAGATTGGTCAACGAAGGTTTATTACCTAGTGAGGCAAGGGAGCCTAAACCAACTTGTGAATCTTGTATTAAAGGATAGATAGCCCTAAGGACTTTAATCAGCCAAATGAAATAGATATAAAGAACAATTGGAATTGGTACACACTGACACGTGTGGTCTTACGAACATCCAAGCAAGATTACTCACGTTTTGGATAAATTTACCTGATGCGACACAAGTCTTAAACTTTTAGTATATTCCGAAAGTGCCAAGACTGATGTGAAGCACAGATTCGGTAAACTTATCAAAACACTTCGATCTGATCGTGGATATGAGTATTTCTTGAGATAGTGCAAAGACTATATGGTCAATGAGGGTACTGTGTACCAGTTTTTTCGCAATTGACGCTCAATGAATTGAGGTGTCAAATAGAAATAACAGAATTATGCTTAACATAGTTAGATCTATAATCAGTTATGCTATATTATCTCTTTCATTTTAGAGTTTTGCCTTAACGATATCGATGCACATTATGAACTGCATTCCATCTTAGTTAATCTCAAGGATACCTTTAAACTGTTTTTTTTTTTTTTTTTTTTTTTTTTTTTTTACTAAATCTTAGTTTTAATCATATGTACATATGGGGTAGTCTTGCACATGTGCGCTTGATATGGACAAGTAAGTTGGAAGCAGATCATAGGCATTCTTGATTTGATGACTACTCTAAAGGCACTAGGATGGATTATTTTATGATCTCAATAATAAAAGTTAATTGTTTACACTCACTGTTTATCTATAGGAGGATCATATTATGAATCACATACCTAGTAGCATAGTTTTAGAGATTATGATACGAGTACTAGATGTACCACATATGAACACACTCTTTATAAAGATTAAGAATTATAGATGAATTCCTTATTGATGCTTAAGTATCATCTAGTACATAAATTTCTACATCGGTACATTGATATAGTGGGAGGATTATCATCCAATATGATATAATCATGTTTTTAGGTGTGACTTTTATGGACATCCCTGTTAGATATGAGTTGGACCCAGTAAGCTACACAAAAGCGTGAACTGATATGGATACAGATCGTTTTGGCAAGTTACTATGAAATCAGAGTTGGAATCTATGTATTCTAATAAAATCTGGGATCTTGTAGAACTTTCTAATAGGGTGATACATATGGAAGGCAAGTTAATCTACAAAAGGATACCAAAAGATTTCTTAGTGAATGAACCATGTGTGTACAGGGTAATGTCATTATTTTTCTAATTTTATATATATATATATATATATATATATATATATATATATATATATATGTATATATATATTGATGACATCCTACTTACTTAGGATGACGTGGAAGTTTTGTCATCAGTAAAGAGGTATTTGTTCAATTATTTTTTGAAATGGAGGATTTTCAAGATGTAAGCTATATTCCTAGGATCAAGCTTTTGCAAGATCGGGTTAAAATAAAAATAGGCTTATCTTGACAATCCTATATTGATAAAGTTTAGACCAGGTTTGGTATGCAAAACTCAAAGAATGAGTTCTTACTTTATTGACATGGATTGCTCTCTCTAATAAGAAGTTTTCCAAAACTAACAGAGGAGATTGAGCAAATGAGATTGGAATAATATGCTTCGGCATGTGGGAGTATCATTTATGCCATGGTCTATACCAGATAGGACATCCGCTATAATGTAGGGATAGTCAATAGATATAAGTCCAATCTCAGACTTGATAATTGGTCTGCTGTAAAAAAATATCATAAAGTACCTTAGGAGAACTAATAATCTCATACTCATTTATGGATGTGATGATGTGGTCCCAGTCAGGTATGCTAATTCTGATTTTCAATCAGAAGTAGATACTGTACGTGAGGTTCATAACTTGGTGTATGCTCACTCAATGGAAAGGAAATCAGTTAGTAGATTGTTAAGCAGATTTTAACTGCTGACTCAAACCTGAAGGTGGAGTACATTGCAGCCTTAAAGGCAGCAAAGGAAGCCTTTTGGCTTGATCTCACTGTTTTAGAGCTTGTGGAGCATACTAGCCTGCCTATTGAGCTATATTGCAAAAATAGTGCAGAAGTAGCCTAAACCAATGATCCAAGGCTCCATAGAGGAAATAGGTACATTGATAGGAAGTATTATGTTTTACATGATATTGTCCGGCAAGAAAGTGTACTCATGGCTAGAACATTGCATTGGAACACAACTTTGTTGATCTATTAACAAAGGTGTTATCGATTAATAGTTTTGATCGTAACCTGGATAACATTGGAGTTAGATGCAATTTGAATAGGCTATGAGGGCAAGTGAGAACTGTTGGGATTTATATGCCCTAGCATAGCAAATTCCTATTTGGATTATAGTGACATATGTTCCTGACATATCTAAAATATTTATGATTTATATAATCGGTGAATTCAATGTATTAAGTTTCGATTCATTATGGAATTGATAGTGTCCACTTGATTACAAGAGATATTTATATATATATATATGATGGCGATTAATACATGAATATAAATAGTAATCATAAATAATTTATAGTCGGTAATTATGGACGGACTCATTATTAATTAAGAGTTGAACTGGATCCACGTTAGGTTGAGATATATTGCGAGAACCATCGTATGCAATTGCTTCCTATCAGTGTCATGACATTTCACTCTTAAGTATGAGAAAAGTATAGACTTTTTTATTAATTAGTAATTACTTTGATTTGTTCGGTGGATTCTTCGGAATTCTTTGACCGACACTTTGGGTAATTATGTAATTAATAATTAGAGAGTTATATTTTCAATATTTACATCATTGCTATTTGTATTTATTTTGTATTGATTATGGTTGATCACAAACTAAATTCGAAGGCCTTCATGTTTTTTTAAACAAAATAATTTATTATATATTTATTTATTTAAACTATTATTTTTGTCAAACAAATATTTTATTGTGATTAAGCGAGAAATAATCAAAGGTACCAAAATAAATATATTAATTAAATAGTCGGATTAATGATTTTATTTATCCGATAACTAATTATGCATAGAGGGGTCAAAGTGCAATATTGATTTAGAGGTTATTTATTATTTTATTGGAGTTCAATTAATTTCTTTTAGTGGAGTAGAAATTAATTTATGAATTAGTTGAATTGGGTCCATGGATCGGGCCAATTATTAATTCATTTTAGCCAAGAAAATAATGAGCCCAAAAGATTCTCACTCATAGTCTAATTTGATATTAGAGACCTATTAAATTTAAGATATCACGTTAGTTTTAGAGATTGAGAAAAATATAATGTCTTTAATTATTATTTTTATATTGTCTATATATTCATGGAGTCCATGTATATTTTAGGTTACGCTTTGTTAAATAATTTTAGAAGACAAGAAAATATTTTTCTCTTTAGAATTTTAGGGTTAGTGTTCTCATCTAATGGAGGCTCCTATAAGCTTAGCTCTCCAAGGTAATTCATGGAGGCTCATGGGTGATTCCTAAAGGCAAAACCATTACCAAGAAGATGGAGATCCAAGGAGAAGACATCTTGCAAAGGGATCTACAATAAGTGAGAACATTTACTTTAGAGGAGAGATCTAAGGTTTACTCAAACCTTGATGTAAGTTTTTTATCCCTAAATTGAATGGATCATCATATTCTTCATACATAAAAATTGTCTCTACACATGAATCAAGATCTTTATTTGAAATCATCTACTTTACTGTAATCGGGCCATGTTGTACCCGTGTTATGATCCGGAACAACAACATTTTGGACAAAAATGTTAAAACGTTTTTCACTTTTTACCGATTATTCTCTCATTGCCGATTCTTCTACTTTTTCACCATTTGCATATCTTCTATCTTCACCATCATCTCTCATCGCCGATTCTTCTACCTTCAGACCGATCGATGGCATGGACGGCGAGTTTGAGTTTTGCAGCGAGAGAGTTCAATTTTGATTTTTAGTTCTGTCTTTGGGTTTGTGAAGATAGAGTCCTTATCTTGGGTTTGTAATTTTGTCTTTGGGTGAAGGAAATGAGAGAAAAAAACATAAATTTTGGATTTGTGAAGAGAAGATTAGAATGTAATGAGAGAAAAATTGAAGCTCCTTAAGCCTGATGTACAGTGTCCACCTCCCCTATCCTCACCGACCCCGGAGATTGAAGTAGACATTGGCCCTTTAGTGCTCTGTATGTATGGTGTGGGTAAACCAAAATTTTAACTAATTTTCTATCCAAAATTCTAATAATGATATGATATAGCTCAGATATTGACAAATGGACGCCAAATTTTTGTTGGTAATTGGACTGTTACATAAAGCAAATATTATGATATTTTCTTAAGGTTTTAAGTAAACTATGTATCTAAAATTCTATAGTGAACTTATATTAAGTTGTTGAACAAAGATAAGGGCGTTGATTTTAAGATTAAAAGTGGTGAGAAAAACTTTAACAGCATTGAATTGAAGAATAAATCTGATATGTAAGGGCGTTGAGTTAAAGAATATAAGTGGTGAGAAAAAGATTTAAATGCCATTAGTTAAGAATAAAAGTAGTGAGAAAAAGATTTAAATATGTTGAGTTGAAGAATAAAAGTGGTGAGAAAAAAATTTAAATGCGTTGAGTTGAAGAATAAAAGTAGTGAGAAAAAGATTTAAATGCGTTTAGTTGAAGAATAAAAGTAGTAAGAAAAAGATTTAATTGTGCTAAGTTGAAGAATAAAAGTGATGAGAAAAAGATTTAAAAACGTTGAGTTGAAGAATAAAAGAGGTGAGAGTTATATTTAAGAGTGCTAATCAGTTGAAGAATAAAAGTGATGAGAAAAAGATTTAAAGGCATTGAGTTAAATAATAAAAGTGGTGAGAATTAGATTTAAAGGCGTTGAGTTGGATAATAAAAGTGGTGAGAAAAAAAGTTAAATGCGTTGAGTTGGAGAATAAAAGTAATGAGAAAAATATTTAAATGTGTTGAATTGAAGAATAAAAGTGGTGAGAAAAAAATTTAAATACGTTGAGTTGAAGAATAAAAATGGTGAGAAAATGATTTAAATGCGTTGAGTTGAAGAATCAAAGTGGTGACAATCAGATTTAAAGGTACTTAGTTAAAGAAATAAAAGTGATGAGAAAAATATTTAAAGATGTTGAGTTGAGAAATAAAAGTGGTGAGAATCAGATTTAATGGTGCTGAGTTGAAGAATAAAAGTGATGAGAAAAAGATTTAAAGATATTGATTTGAAGAATAAAAGTGATGAGAATCAAATTTAAGGACGTTGAGTTGAAAAATAAAAGTGGTGAGAAAAAGATTTAAATGCATTGAGTTGAAGATCGAATAAAAGTAATGAGAAAAAAAATTAAATGTGTTGAGTTGACAAATAAAAGTGGTGACAATCTGATTTAAGGGTGTTGAGTTAAAAATTAAAAGTGATGAGAAAAAGAATTAAAGACATTGAGTTGAAGAAAAAAAAGTAGGGAGAATCAGATTTAAGGATGCTAAGTTAAAAAATAAAAGCGATGAGAAAAAGATTTAAAAACGTTGAGTTCAAGAATAAAAGTTGTGAGAATCAGATTTAAGGGCGTCGAGTTAAAGAACAAAAGTTGTGAGAAAAATATTTAAAGACATTGAGTTGAAGAATAAAAGTGATAAGAATAAGATTTAAGGGGGTAGAGTCGAAAAATAAAAGTGGTGAGAAAAAGATTTAAAGCATTGAGTTGAAGAATAAATGGTGAGAATCAGATTTAAGGATGTTGAGTTGAAGAATAAAAGTGGCAAAAAAGAGAAAAATTTAAAGGTGTTAAGTCGGAGAATAAAAGTGGTGAGAATCATATTTAAGTGTGTTGAGTTGAAGAATAAATGTGATGAGAAAATATCTAAGGGCGTTGAGTTGAAAAATAAAAATGGTAAAAATAAGATTTAAAGGAGTTGAGCTGAAGAATAAACGTGGTGAAAATGCGATTTGAGGGCGTTGAGTTGAAGAATAAACATGGTGTAAAAAAAAATTGAAAGGAGCCCGAATTTTACCGCACTTATATGTAATCTCACCACCGCATATTCAACACAATTGTAGTTTTAACCCAGCGCCTTTAAATCTTATTCTCACTTATTTAACTCAACACCATCAAATCTTGTTCTCATTACATTTATTCTTCAACTCAACTTCCATAAATCGAGTTCTACCATATTATTATTTAACTCAACAACTTTAAATCATATTCTCCCTATGTTAATTTTTCAACTCAACGCTTATAAATCTTGTTCTCATCACATTTATTCTTCAAATTAATGTCTTGAAATCTTTTTTTTTTTTTTTTTTTTTTTTTTTTGAAAGATTAAGGATAAATTTTATAAATAAGTAGATATGATATAGGCAAATAAAAGCAGTTAGCCCAGGCTAACTTCAAATACAAGGCCCAAAACCTACCCACACATAGTGGCTCGGCCCATGATAAAGCAGGCCTAGTTGAGCCTAACAAAATCATAACAGTTGGGAAATGCTGTGGTCAGACACCTTTGCCAGCGGTCAGATGGTAGATCCGGGGATATCCCATTCAATTGCAAATTCTTGAAGTATCGGTGCAGTCATTGATTGATGAGGAAATGAGCTTGCTTCTGGCAGATTCCAAAATTTGGTGAAGAATTGAGTTTGCAGAGAGACATTTCTTTTTGAAAACTCGACGGTTCCTTTCAGTCCAGATATTGTAGACCAGAGAGTGTTGGGGATAATTAACTCCCTCCAACCCACTCAACGGTCGGTTGTTGTTGAGAGTTAAATCCCTCCTTCATTACACACAGCGGAAGCATCATCACATCACATTAACACAAGTATATATAGAGAGAACAATCATACATATCTACGCACAACATAATATTTTACATGGTTCACCCAACTTTAGGGTTACGTCCATGGGAGAGAGAAATTTCACTATTATGATCAAGGAAGAGAATATACAACCACATGTCAAAACCTCACTCACTCATTCATTATCTCTTTTGAGGCTACATGTATACACTCGGGAATTATATATACTCTCTCATCTCCTCACAACACTCATCCTTAAACCCCTTACATATTTTTTTCTCTTCTCTCAACCCCTCATACCCATCTCTATTTATAGAGTTTTCAAAAAACCAATTCCTTGTTGGACAAGTATTCTTCAAATCCAATTCCTTTTTGGACAAGGATCAACTACCTACAAGGAGTTACCATATCAATCTTCAACTCTAAAAATAGCAGGTATAATTTCTTTCCCAAATCTTTAGCCTTTTTCCCCAAGTCTTCTAGATTCCAAAACCAATCAGGAAACTATTTCTCGCAGCTTTCAAAACGAAAAAGGAAACTAATTTTTTGCGCACAAATTTTAAGCCACAAACCCAACAATCTCCACCTTGGTTCAAAATTCAATCTTCATGTACTTCTCCATAGCTTCACCTTGAACAAGGATCTTTTCATAGCTCCACCTCAACTGAAGATTTCTCCACCTCAAATAAAGCACTATGATGAACTTGAGAAACACTCAACAATCTCCACCTTTTCTCAAATTTCATCATTCTTCTTTTCTTTATCTTCTCTATCCATTTCATTGGTGTTCAATTTTTCACGCATGGCAACCCACCAATCTTCAACTCATCTTCATCAATTGCTTTTCTGGCTTAAAATAACAAACCTCTCCTCTTCATATTCCCCTTTGCTCTTTATCGGGCTTAGAGCAAACCCCTTTATTCTTCACACCCCTTACCCCATCTTGAGAACTAGCACTCACTCTTAACTTGTCCCCAAAACTTGTTCCTCGTGGGCTTCACCTCTATCACCTTTGCCCTATCTTGAAAACGAGCATCCTCTGGCTTGTCACAAGACTTGTTCCTCATGGGCTTCACGCCATCACCTTCTTCATACCTTCATGTCATCATCAACTTTGATTGAATTTCCATAGCACCTCACTATCATTCTCTGCTCTGACAAACTTCGCAGCAAACTTCTTTTACTAATCTTCAGGACCAATCACAGGCTCTGACCCACCATCGGCTCTGATACCAGTTGTTGGGGATAATTAACTCCTTCCAACCTACTCAACGGTCGACTGTTGTTGAGAGTTAAATCCCTCATTCATCGCACACAGCGGAAGCGTCATTACATCACATTAACACAAGCATATGTAGAGATAACAATCATACACATCCACGCACAACATAATATTTTACATGGTTCACCCAACTCTAGGGTTACGTCCATGGGAGAGAGAAATTTCACTATTATGAATCAAATAAGAGAATATACAACCACATGTCAAAACCCCACTCACTCACTCATTATCTCTTTTAAGGCTATATGTATACACTCGGGATATACATATACTCTCCCCTCTCCTCACAACACTCATCCTTAAACCCCTTCCATCTTTTTTTCTCTTCTCTCTCTTTCAACCCCTTATACCCATCTCTATTTATAGAGTCTTCAGAAAACCAATTCCTTGTTGGACAAGTATTCTTCAAATTCAATTCCTTTTTGGACAAGGATCAACTACCTACAAGGAGTTACCATATCCATCTTCAACTCTAAAATAGCAGGTATAATTTCTTTCCCAAATCTTTAGCCTTTTTCCCCAAGTTATCTAAATTCCAAAACCAATCAGGAAACTATTTCTCGCAGCTTCCAAAACGAAAAAGGAAACTAATTTTCTATGCACAAATTTTGAGCCACAAACCCAACAGAGAGGCGAGACTCAATTTTGAGATTGAGTTGGTATGGATACCATTAGAACATTTCTAGTGGTGAGTAGCCCAACGATTGAGGTCAATCCAAGAGGATAGGAGGATGTGATACACACAACGTGCTTGAATGAATTTTCGTAAAAGCTTGACAAAGTCACACTTGAAAAATAGATGGTCATGAGACTCCGCTTCTCTATTGCAAAGGATGCACATTGTTGCATCAATGTGGCTTGTGCATCTTCTGTTCAATGTGGGGAGACGCTGTTGGATGGCTACCCATAAGGTGAAGGAATGTTTTGGTATTGATGGTTTAGTCTATACTAGGTGTGGCCACTGAAGTGATGCAAGATCTTTGTTGAGATACTTCATTGTGTGAGCAATGGAGAAGACACCTGAGGGTGATAGACACCAAATGTACTTACCTGGTCTCTAAGAGTTTGGTGTGGGGAGGCTGTGAGTGTGGAGGAGCTGTGGAATTATGATGGTAATGGATTAGGGGAATGACCATGAGGAATTGGTGATGAAGGTGCATAGTTTAGTCTTCTTATCATAGTTGGAATCAAGCAATTGTTGTGAAGTGACAAGAAGGTGGAGGGGACCAAGAGAGCACCATTTGTCAAACCAGCAATTGTCTTGAAATCTTGTTCTCATCACCCAAATCAACGTTCCTTAAATTTTTCTTTAATTTTATTGAACAACTTAACATTAACTTGACCAGTAATTTAAAAAAAAAAATGAAATTCTAGAAAATAAAGTCCTTTTAATATTTTTGTTAATGAAGTGAAAATTTGACCAATTTTTTTGCATATATAAGCAGAAATTCCATAAAAATCAATATACAGGTATACTCCTATATATATAAATTATAAATTTAATAAGAATAATTGAAAGTTTAGATATAAAGTTTACTATACGGAGGTTTGAAATCCTAAGTTTTATTACCAAACTGAAGCACTAGCTACTAACATATGGTTGAATCTCCGGTGTAGGCGATAAAAGGGGAGGTGGGGTACTGACATTAACAAGTTCAATATGCACCAACAATTTCAACAAGAAGCAACCATTGGAGCACCCACTCCCTCTTCATTTTTTCTCTGACTAGATTCTGATTCTTAGTAATTTCTCTTCACAAACCCAAAATCTATTATCTCTCTCACTGCATCCTCTCTTGACAAACCCAAAGGCAGAACTACAAACCTAAAGATAAGGACTATCTTCACAAATCCAAAGACAATAAGGACACACTCAAAGTCGAATCGTTCTCCATAAAACTCAAACTCATTATCCATGGCATCAATTGGTAAAACCTCAAGCCAGTGAAGACATTGGTGTGACCGGAGAAGAGAGAGGATGTCGAAAGAATTGTGAGATATTATTTTGTAATTGACAATTATCGGAAACAAAACAAGTCCTTGACGAGTTGTAATTTGAGGTTACCATATCAGGATTGACAGTGACTGTGGAATGGGAAGGTTGTTCAAAGTTACCATATTTGAGATCATTCGAAAAAAAAGGTAATAACAATAAACTAGAAAAGATTCTAAAAAGGTTACAACACATTCTACACTTAGTATTTATTTTAAACTTACCATATACAGTGTTTCAGCCTTAGTGAACCAAAGTTTCAAGTTCTGGCCAACTTGAACCTGTTCAACATCATTGAACCGGTTCAAGCGCTCAATACAGCTTCAAAAAATCTTGTTGCCAAACTTAAACCGGTTCAACCCCTCTGAACCGGTTCAAGAAGTTTTATTCACAATACAGTTTTCAGTTTCCTTTTCCTGATTTCTTTCCTCCTATGCACGGATTTTTCTATATTTTTAGAGGAATTAGGACATTCTAAACTCTATATAAACTTTGTCATCCACATAGGTATATGTATGGCTTTTGCACTATCAATTTATTATTCTTAAAAAGCCTTAGGAAGATTATTGTTTTAGAAAATCTTAGAGATTTTTCTATTAGTCTTTCTAGAACACACACATATTCACATAGTGATTTTAGAGTTGTGTTGTTCAAATCCTAATCATGATCACACAGTTGCATCTACATCGATCAGAATAAAGCAGATCTACTTCTACATCAAAATCAGATATTGAAGAACAAAAGTAAAAGCGATCACACTTTAAAAGGGTTGGAGCATTTGAGGAGTGTTGTCTAATCTAACTGTTACTCTTCTACAAAGATTAAGCATAAGCTTGAGGTCAAGTTGGTATTGGACGGGGAGTCGCAAAGCTAGAAGATTGTTAGCAATTGATGTTTGGTAGAACGATGGGTGTGAACCAGAGTCAAAATTTAGTGTACTTTGTTTCAAACGTAGTGGATCAGTTTACTTTAGACTGCACAGTCCACGAAGTTTTTCCCGCGCAAACAGTTGATGTATTTTATTAACTAGGGTTTCCTCACTAAAAATCCTGGTGTCGTCGCTAACTTTTACTTTGCTTTATTTTATCTGCATGTGATTAACTGTTTAATTGCTAAAATAAAGAAAGTTAGAAAAACACAAGATCGATTTTTAAAACTACAGAACTTTCTAAATATTTCACTGTGTACAATTCACAAGAATTTATACAAATAGTGAAGAGAAATGAATCGGTGCTGAGAATAAAGGATCGACAAAGAGAAATATTTTAATAATTTTATCCAAAACGTTGCATTTGGAACTACAGCATGGTACAACACAACCTGTTTTACAATAGCACGAGTACAGCATTACCCGTTTTACAGCAAATAACACTTGATAGTTAAATTAGAGGATTCTGATCCTTGATGTGATGGGAGTAAAGTCCAGTTTGGTAAGATGAAAATGAAAGGAAAATAAAAATAAAAGAATGTTAATGGTACGTTGGGTTGAGACGTGATGATTGCTAACGAGTTATAAAAGAACTTGTTTAAATCAATATGATAAATTTGATATTAAAGGAAGAATTCTCAAAATAGAATAACGTTCTAACTATGAGTAGATTTCGGAGTATGTTATATATGTTATGTGTTTTGCTCTATGGAGTATTCAACATTGTTAATTTGGATAGTTTAAATTGGTGACACAGGTATGCGATAGACCTTATGGTGTTTTTATACCGTTAGGCGATATTGTCATTTTACTTGAGGGTGAATGTGCCTGTGACACTAGATATTGGCAGACTCAGATTTATAGCCGTCTTTTGGTCCTGGACATGCACACTTATGATGTGATGCATAGGATGGATTGGTTATCTCACTACTATGCCTAAGTTAATTATTTTGATAGGTCTATTATGTTCACCATACCTGGTCAGGTTATGTATGTAGTAGTTATGCCACGTCCCAGTGGTGGAGGTAGCACTTATTTGTTCTCTGTGGAGGAAGGAACGGAGAAGGAGGTTACTGTGTCATTGGATCGTATACCAATTGTACAGGACTTTTCTGGATGTTTTTCAGGATATTCCAAGGTTGCCACCTCGTCGTGAGATCGATTTTGTGATTGACTTAGCTCCAAGCACTACGCTTATTGCTAGGGCACCGTACAGGATAGCACCAGTGGAGATGAGAGAGCTGAGGGATTAGATTCAGCAGTTACTTAGCCAGGGTTTTATCTGTAGGAGTACTTCACCCTGGGGAGCGCCAGTGTTATTTGTGAAAAAGAAGGATGGTTCGCTCCGCCTATATATAGATTACCGGGAGTTGAACACGGTTACGATTCGTAACAAGTATCCTTTGCCCAGGATCGATAATCTGTTTGATCAGTTGAAGGGGAGCTACCTATTTCTCTAAGATTGATCTGCGGTCTGGGTATCATCAACTTCGAGTTCGGGAGCAGGATGTTCCGAGGACAGTGTTTCTCACTATATATGGATCCTATGAGTTTTGGGTGATGCTGTTTGGGTTGACTAATGCACCAGCGGTCTTCATGGATTTAATGAACCGAGTTTTCAGGGCTTATTTGGATCAATTTGTCATTGTCTTCATAGATGACATTTTAATTTACTCGAGGTCAGAGGATGATCATGCTAGACATCTACGGATTGTGTTGCAGACATTTCGTGAACACCAGTTGTATGCCAAGTTTGAGAAGTGTGAATTTTGGTAGCGGGAGGTGAAGTTTCTGGGTCACGTGGTGTCAGAAAAAGGAATAGCGGTGGATCCAGCCAAGGTTTCTGCAGTGGTTGAGTGGGGACAACCTACTTCACCTATCGAGATTCGAAGTTTCCTCGGTCTGGCAGGATATTACAGGAGGTTTATCCAGGGGTTCTCAAAGATAGCAGGACCACTCAATCATCTTACTAAGAAAGGTGTACGGTTCGTGTGGGATGAACATTGTCAGAAAGCTTTTGATGAGCTGAAGACTAAGTTGACTTCTGCACCGATTTTGTCTACCCCACAAAGCGGGATAGAGTATCTGGTCTACACGGATGCTTCATTGCAGGGTCTTGGATATGTTTTGATGCAGGAGGAGTGACCGATTTCATATAGGTTTTGGAAGCTTAAGCCTCATGAGCTTAATTATCCAACACATGATTTGAAGTTAGTAGCTATGGTCTTTGCCTTACGCATTTGGAGGCATTATCTATTGGGTGAGTCCTTCAGATTATTTAGCGACCACAAGAGTCTGCAGTATTTGTTCACTCAGCGGGAGCTGAATATGAGACAGCGCAGGTGGTTGGAATTCGTGAAAGACTATCACTTCTCTATACAGTATCATCCAGGGAAAGCGAATGTGGTGGTAGATGCACTCAGTCGCTGACCTGTTGGTAGTCTTTCTACTTTGTTCACTACTGAGTGGAATGCTTTGAAGACGGTAGATGAATTGTCAGATACTTTTATGGCTTGCATGGTAGTTACACCATATATCAATTGCAAGGTGTTGGAAGCACAACTCACGGATCAACAGTGCATTGACAAGGTTGCAAGGATAGCTTTCGGTGGGGTCCCATTTTACTATGTTGGGGCTGATGGAGGTTTGAGGTATAAGGGAAGGTTGGTAGTACCTTCTGTTGATGATTTAAGGAAGGATGTGATGACTGAGACTCACCACTCTGAGTTTTCTGTTCATCCAGGAGGCGATAAGATGTATCAGGATATGAAGCGGCAGTTTTGGTGGGCAGGTATAAAGAGGGACATTGCTCTTTTTGTTTCTCAGTATAGTACTTGTCAGATGGTCAAGATTGATCATCAGAGGCCGCCAGGAGCTCTGCAGCCACTGCCAATACCGGAGTGGAAATGGGAGAGCATTTTAATTGATTTTGTGGAAGGGTTGCCGAATTCCTTCAAGGATCACAATTCCATTTGGGTCATCGTGGACAGACTAACTAAATCAGCTCATTTTTTACCTTTTCGCACTGACTTTACTTCAGAGCAGTTGGCGAGACTTTACATTACCGAGATTGTGAAGTTGCATGGTATCCCATTGTCTATTATATCGGACAGGGATTCGAGTTTTGTGTCAAGATTCGAGAAGAGTTTTTAGCAGGCTTTGGGTACAGAGTTGTATCTTAGCACTACTTATCACCCTCAGACTGATGGACAGACTGAGAGGGTGAATCCGATTATGAAGGATATGCTTCGGTTATGTGTTCTTGATTTCAAAGGCCACTGGGAGGATTACTTACCGCTTCTGGAGTTTGCTTATAACAATAGTTTCCAGAAGACTATTGGGATGGCACCATTTGAGGCGTTGTACGGCCGACCGTGTCGATCACCTATTTGTTGGATGGAGGTTGGCGAGAGTAGATTTTTGGGTCCTGAGTTCATCAAGGATACTTTTGAAAAGATTGCTCTTAATAGGGATCGCATGCGTACTGCCCAGAGTAGGCAGAAGAGTTATGCTGATCGTCGCACTCCTGTTTTGGAGTTTCAGGTTGGGGATCAGGTTCTCCTCAAAGTGGCTCTTATGAAGGGTGTAATGCGCTTTTGGAAGAAAGGGAAGTTGTCTCCGCGATTTGTCGGTCCATTTATGATTACGGATCGAGTTGGAGCTGTCGCTTATCGGTTGGCACTTCCAGATAAATTGAATCGCATATACAACGTGTTTCATGTTTCCATGTGATGGAAATTTCTATGCGATGAGGATCGGTATCAGCATATCGATGTTGGGGAGATCGAGTTGCAGCCGGATGCAACTTATTTGGAGCCACCATGTCGTATTGTCAACCGTAGGGATCAAATTCTTCGTAATAAGGTTATTCCTTTAGTGCGTGTTCAGTGGAGTCATCACAATGAAGCTGAGTTGACTTGGGAGCGGGAGGATGTCATTCGCTCGCAGTTTCCTGAATTATGGGAAGAAGGTAAGAGCGAATTCCGAGGATGGAATTCCTTTTATTAGGGGGGAAAAATGTAATACCCCTAATTTTAAAAGGATAGTTCTGGAATTTATTTTAATTATTTATGTGCATTTTTACTAATTAGATTGTTTAATTGCTTGTGTTTTGGTTACTTGTTTGGTTGTCTTGTTTATTTAAATTGTGTTTTATTTTATTATTATTGTTTTAAGTGAATTATTTTAATTGGTTATTTAAGTGGTATTTTGTTTTTCATTTAACTTAATTATATTCTAACGTTTTTAATTATTTATGTGGTTTTGTGATTTAATGTAATTTAGCTGTTTAATCATTAGGTTTTATGTTATACATCGTGTCTGGGTTTGAGCCAACTTGTAGTTGGTTTAGGGTTTCAAATAAAACCTATAAATACATAAGTATTCGTCTGCCAAGGGTTTTGTAAAACCCTATTCACGTAATAGAGAGAATACAGAGAGTTGTGAGGGCAGAGAAACAGAGAGGGAGCTTGAGTAATAGAGAGGTTCAAGGAGAAAGGAACGGGGTTGTTTCTAGGTTAAACCAAGAGGGCCAGAGGGGTGGAACGACAGTATAGGACATGAACGGGAAACTTCAGAGACGTTGGTTTAGAGTTTCAAATCTGAAACTCAAGGCAAGTTTCTATTCTTCTCTTTCCCTTTAATCTGTGTTCTGTACATGCCTAGCTAGACTCCAGGGGTTTAATTAATGCTAAAATTGAACAATTATGCATGCTTATTGGGACCAAAACAGAGGGTGTATGATTTTATTTCATAATTCTTATTTTGAATGATTTTGAAAGTTTTGATGCATAATTGATGTTTAAGTTTAAATCTTTGCATGTTAAAATACTTAAAATAATTTAGTATGGACATATGGGACGTAGGTTGAAGCTTAAAGGCCTTAGCAATGAAGTTTTAGGGTTACAGAGGTTGAAACAGACGAAGAAGACGGCATCAGTACCAACTTAGCCGACTCAGTTGGAAACTGAGCCGACTAAGTTAGCAACTTAGCCGACTAAGTTATCAACTTCGCCTGCTCAGTTGTAACGTAGCTTGCTCAGTTCGGATTTTTGGTTTTAAACGCCCAGTTTTGCGTATTGTTGGTTTTAGGCCGTGTTTGGACTGTACAAGGTGTTTATACTTGGTTTAAATTATTTTAAATGATGTTTATGATTGTAATAAACCTATAGTATCATAGGGAAACATTAATTCATAAATGGATTTAGGGATTGGACAGTATAAATTAGGAAAATTCTACATGTTGCACTTTGATGGTAAATCAGTTTACACATTGGAACTTGGAGAATTGCTTAAATGTGATGCAATATTTATTAATCATATTTAACCACGGTTTAAGTGTCATGGATAACTTGAAATTAACCATGCTTATGTTGGAACAAATTGATATTTAACTTGCTTTTAATTATGTCAATTTATGGACGGTTTAGGGGATTTAAATGCTTAGACTTATGTTAGCATTTTTAAAGATTGGAATATGTTTTTTAGGCCCTATAATGAATGCCTAATATTGATATATATGTTTTAAATTATACTGATGCATATTGTGGAGAATGGTTGTTGAATACATAGTGTGGTTCTATAAACTATGCTATTTGGAGGATGGTGTGCACCGGTATGAAACGGTGGCATACTAGGGACGGATTAGTTTAAATACTAACTCCTACCTATTTTGGAATAAGTTGGATTAACTATAAAAGTTAAGTCTTACTTATATGGATGTATATGCACCGGTATGGGACGGTGGCATATTAGGGGTGGCTTAGTTTAAAACACTAAGACCTACCTATTCTGGGGATGGATTAGGTCGAAACACTAAGTCCTACTCATGTTTGTGTCATATCAATAAAACTATTGAATAACCTACTTTGGTTTCAGGATGGATTTGTAATACATGTATCTGACCACTATACAGATGGGTGATATTTTGTATTAGGAGTATGGACATTATATATTTATGATATGGTGCCATGGTATGAGCTTGAGTCTCAGGACCATGGTTAGGGTGCTTATATCGCCTAGAATGGATAACTGGACAGTAGTTGTTGTTCCATGGTAAGTTTAGGTACACATGACCACATTATGTGCAATTTGTATGGAATCTCTACTCAGGCTGAGATAGATCTATTGGACTAGTGAGCGTCCTATAGTGTGTAATATATACATGTATGGACTACTCTAGATATTGTTGAGTTTATCTAGGAAGTATCTGCGTATCAGATTCCTGTTTGGATTGTAGTAGAATAGGACTTGCATGTGGGCCTGACCCACTCTTTTATTTTTCAAGTGCTCGTCAGTTCCAGGGTTAGAGTTTGATCGTGCAAAGCAGATACAAACACTCATTCTTCCGATCACATAGGACTACTCTCTATGTTTAGTTTTATGTTTCATTTCAATTGTTTCAGTTTCAGTTTGGGGTTTTATTTGGGGTCCATAGGATGGATTCCCGAGTTGTAAACTTTTGGAGTTTTGGATTAACGGATTTCAATAATTATATTTTGAGGATTTTTATTCTAGTTTCTTTCAGCTAATTATTTTTATTTCTTTAATTCAATTTGTATTCTATATTCGTTATAAATATTAATTGTCTGATATTCCTCAGGTTTGGGCCTGAGCCTGATCAACCCGCGTCTCGGATCCGAGGGGTATCACAATCCATGACTAAAAAAGTCAGGAGCTAAGGTTAATAGGGAAATTTGTTGCCTTCCAAAAAGAGCAGGAGGCTTGGGACTTCTTAACCTTCTATCTTGGAATGAGGTAACCATCATGAAACACTTTTGGCATATCATTAGCTCCAAAGACATGTTGTAAGTAAAGTAGATCAACACCTACCTTTTGAAAGGCAGAAACATTTAGGAAGTAAAAATCCCTGGCCAGTGTTCTTGGACTTGGAGAAGGCTTCCAAATCTTAGAATAACTATTCAGCCTCTTATCAAGGTTGAAATTGGAAATGGGAATAACTCCAACTTCTAGTTTGATAATCGGAGCAGCCTTGGTCCTTTGTATCAACTTGTGTTTCCCCAACAAATCATCAGTTCAAATCATGACTGTAAAACCATGCTATCTACCTTCATTGTCAATTCACAGTGGCAATTTCTAAACACCATTACCACATTTATACCTCAAATACTCCCAATTGCTAACCTCCCAAACCCAAATCCACACAAACAAAACAAGGTTTTATGGTACGCATTAACTGTAGGTAAATTGTCAATTTCCCAAACCTTGAAACACCTAAACCAGCACTTACCTTCCTTACCATGGACTCACCTAGTATGGATCAACCCATCAATTCCAAAACACTCATTCACATTGTGGGTGGCCATCCAAAACCGCCTTCTAACCTTGAACAGAAAATGCACCTCCCACATTAATGCCACACTATGTGCCCTCTGCTATAAAGAATTGGAAACCCATGACCAATTATTTTTTAAGTGCGAGTTCGTCAAACCTTTGTGGACATTTCTACAAATAAGATGTGGGTTTCACATTCAGCCCTCCTCATGGTCTAACCTGATTAATTGGGCATCATACCATTGGAAAAGAAGCTCGGATTTCTACAGTGTCACAGCCTCAAAACTGGGTATGGCATCACTTGTTTATAACATTTGGAATGAATACAATAGAAGAATTTTCCAAAAAAATTATCTTCATGCAAACTCAATTCTACATCAAGTTCTAGAATCAGTTCGATGGAAATTGAACTCCACGCAAACAATTAACTCTTCGAACCCTAGCAGAGTTGCAGAAGAATAGGAGCTTCCATCTTTCAACCTTACTGCAAGACCACCGGCGCAACCACCGAACATCAATATAGGAGTTTGAGGAGATCTTCTCCATGAGCCTCGCGGCAGAGTTTGCCTCCAACGGTTTTCTTGTCTTTTGGTTGGGCTTCTTTGATTGGGACTTAGGTTTCTTTTAATTATATGGGCTATAATGTTTGACAGTATGTTTTTATTTGGGCCGCATTGGTTAGCATTAGGCTAGCCTTTATATAGCTATTTTATATATATATAATCTAAATCTTAACTTAAAAAAAAAAAAAAAAAATTAAAAAAAAAATTAAAAAAAAAAAAAAAATCTTTTGGAAAAGGATTAATAAAGAAAAACCAATATAGTCCACACATATCTCTAATGCAGAGATAAAGTTTATAAAATCATTGTAGATAAAGGAAATTCAATGAATATAGTATCAAAATCAGGTGCTAAAAGAATGAAACTTAAACCTGAGCCTCTTCCACAACCACATAGAATGGCCTCGGTAGGAGAAACTTCTTTGTTGGTCTCTGAGAGGTGCCCAGTTCCAATTCAAATGGGTGACAACTCTTATATTATCTGGTGTGATATTTTACCAATGAATGTAGCTCACGTGCTACTTGGTCACCTGTGGATTTGTGATTTAAGTGTTACTCATTATTATAAAGAGAACACATATAGCTTCAGGTATAATGGCTAAAAAATTAAGTTAAATTCGCAAAACCATTAGAAAGGGACTCTAAGGCACAATATAGGTCCTCTCTTCAGCCTTGTGTTGACGAAATTTGATGATGTTAATCATGTTCTAAGAAAGTTAGTTAGTTATTATGTAATGTTGCACCTTGACTCTTGGGACTTGATGTTGTCTATCATGGAGTTTCCATATAATAGCTTCGTTAATTAGTGTGCCAGAAGTTGTTCTTTTAGGATAATATCTGGGATTTTCGTCACCAGCCCATTAATGTTATTTTGCTGCCTCCACATCCTTGTTCATTTAAAATATTTGATTCCTTTGTTGAGTATGTCCACGAGTTTTATTCTGATATAAGACGATAAATTATTTTAAGTAATAAAAATTACAAATTTATTGCATATGCTTGTCATAGAATTTTTTAAAGGAGATTATTTTAAAATTTGTATACTATATCTACCTTATCCTTAGAACTCCTTCATTATATTGGAAGGCCTAAGCATTTTATATTTACACATCAGTTATAAGTTTGGACCTAATTCATATTTATTTGAATACTCATCAAATAATCGTATTAGTCCAATTTTTCAAGTGGAGTATTTGATGCCTAACTGAGGTGCCTTTGAGTCTCTTGTATTGTTAACTTATGCTTCTATAAGTGGAATTACTTTTTTTGTATCAGCGGCACTAGTCCTCCCATCATGTCAGCTATGTCCTTTGAATTTGATTAAGGTTGTTATTAACCGTCATAGTAATTCACAATGGATGTATTATCCAGCTTCAGATGTCTCATGGATTACAGATGAGTCTTGCCATGTTAATCCAAGTTATCTAGAGCACTACACATGAGCTGCACGACTTTAAGAGAAGAGGAAAAGAGAAATAAACTTAGAAATATTTGTAATTTAGGGTTACATTATTATAGTCCTTGTTATTCTTGCAATGTTTAGGATTTGCTTAATATTTTGCCTATGAAAAGGTTTCTTTATAAACGTACAATTCAGCTTTGGAATATTAAATATAATTATGGAGTTGGAAAACTCTCCCTGTATCTCTTCTCCCTACTTGTTCTTAATCGCTCAATCTTTCTAACATACTACCTCCTTCAATCAATCTTCTTACCTTCTTCATCTCGCCTCATCTCATATTCTCATTCTCACCCCCTTTCTTTCTTTCTGGTTATTATTTTGTCAGACATTATGCAGTATATGAACTTCTTGGGTAGTAATTTGAATGTCACTAGGAAGGAGCACCACCGATTGAATTGCTGGAATGGAAGAAGAGAGAATGTGAAGTTTAGGACCTCAACTCTTATACCATGTTAAAGCTTGAAGAGCTTTAGAGAGAAAAAAACAATATAAGTTTGACTGTGTATTGTATTAAATTGTCTGATGAACTATACATGATGAATCAACATATATTCGCTGGCCAAACTTGAAGCCCAATGATATATACACTGATGAGTGAAGACCAAGTCTTCAACAGTGAGTTAAAGTTATGCTATAGTAAGCTATATATGGAAGGAAAATACTTCCCTACCAATAAAAAAGCAACACATCAGCATATGAGGGGACCACTAAAAACACTAAGAATATTCAACTTTCAATCTGGGCCTCCGCAAGAAGTTTGGGCCGGCATGATCGAGCACAGTAGGCTAGATTCATTAAGAAGGCCCGAAATAAGGGAATTCCAAGCCTAAATTACTACTAAACCCATTTTTAGTAACAGTTTTATTAAAGGAAGGATTATAATCGAAGGAAACCAAATCATGTAAATCCTTATGATAATGATAATATATTGTGATTAAGATTCTTAAGAGACAAGCAATGCGAGTCCTAAAAGGACTCAATTACCTGTAAATTGCTTATAAATAGAGGTCAAGACCTCGAATAAAGGGATATACAATCTTTAATTAATCAACTTTAGCTTTGATTCAATTGTTCTATCTTTTTGTCAAATTGTGTTTTTGAGTGTCATACGATAATTAGTTGACTTTTCAAAGTCAAGCGAGTTTTTGCACATACACTTTGGCACTGTCTATGGGAAACGTATAGAAATATACCCCACGAGTAATTACTATCTTTTATGCGAATACGTTCCAGGATGTCGACGGGAGCAGCTACAGCGAACCAACAAATGAAATTGATGCAAAAGATGCGTAAAGAATTCCTGCAATAGTTTGAGACCCTCAGGCAAGTGAACGAAGCCAGTACGGCTTAGATCGCATTGCTTCAGCAATGGAATGATGCCCTTCAGGCAGCCATGGAATAGATAGCACCACAACCTCCTCCCGTTATTACCAATGCACCAAATGGAGCCCAAGGGGTTCCTCCTAACCCCATCTAAGAGCCTAGGCCTCAAGCCAATTAGCAGCACCCCGAAGACCCTCAGGGGAGCCTCAAGATCAATTCTTGGATAGAGACCTCGATATTGGAAAGTACATAACAACACCAAGTTAGGCCATAAAGGATCAGGCTGAGTCAAGCCAAAGGTATACATACGAGCTTAACCCAACTCTGGTTCTGTGCACAATAGGGGAACTGTTCAAAGGCTTTAGAATTCAGACCTCTAAGGAGATGCCAAGAAAAATCACTACCTCAATCATCAAGACTCCATTCACAGATGACATCGAGCTGATGGACATCCCAGAGAAGTTTAAAATACCAACACTCACCCCCTTTGATAGAACCAGGGATCCGACCTATCATCTTGTCCATTACACCCAAAAGATAGCAATGCATACCTATATCGACCGTCTCATGTATAAAGTTTTCCCTATGTGCCTATATAGGGTAATAGTTAAATGGTTCAAAAACCAGCCCCATTGATCCATCTCTAGTTTCGAAGAGCTCTATATAGCATTCATCACCCAGTACTACGGCAACAGGATATAGAAGAAGACTAGTTCCACCCTCTTCGCCCTAAAACAAATAGAGGGTGAGAGCCTGCAGTTGTTTCACACATGATTCAATCTAGAGGCGGCTATCATACCCGATTGGCATCAGCCTTTTGCCGTAGTGGCATTCAAGATTACAGTTATCCAAGGATCAAAATTTCATAACTCATTGCTCAAGTACACCCCTCCAATATGTCATTCCTCAATGCCCGAGCACAGAGCTATATCAGAATAGAAGAGAGTGAAGCACAACGAAAGATGCAGTCAACCGTAATTTCGGTAGAGCAAAAATCTAAAGTAAAAAAGCGCGAAAAGCAAAACACCACCTTCAGCCTCAGTTTTTTCGGTTTTAAATAAAAGGCAAATGATTGAATAAAGCATCACTCCCATAAAAATAACAATAGCTAGGCTTTTCTAAGAAAATAAAGCAAAGTTCCCTGTCCCTCCTCCTATCAAGCAGCCACTGGAACATAGGGATAAAATAATGCATTGTGCTTATCACCGGAATTACGGTTATTCCACCAATGACTGTAGAACACTTAAGTGGAAAGTGGAATGATTGATTGCAAAAGGAGACCTAGTGGAGTACGTATTGGACCAAACAAAGGTGAAAGAAACGGGTGCAGCATCGAAGAGGGTCACCACCGAAGGGAATCCTGTACGAGTAATCAACGTTATACATCGTAAACCCAAGAAGGAGGCAGAATCTAAAAGCGCCTACAGGTCTAAACTCAGGCAAATTCATAAGTTAAGGAAGCTTAGTATAGTTAACACTGTCAGCCAGGTGGTAACCAGAGTCAGCTTTGGGGACCAGGACTTATCACAGGTCCAGATACAACATGAAAATCCATTGGTGATTATCCTGCTAGTGGCCAACTGTTTAATAAAGAAAGTCCTGGTAGACCCAGCAAGTAGTGCCAACATCATCACTAAGTGGACTTTCGAGCAACTTAGGTTGATGTATCGCACATTAAATCCACTTCTAGCTCATTGGCCAGCTTTGAAGGAACTAGGGTAGATCCCATTAAGGTATTTAATTTATTAGTAACAGCTGCAAAGAAAACCCTGAGAGAGGACTTCGTACTAGTAGATATACATCCTTTGTATAACTTGATCATGGGGAGGGGGTTGGATACATAGAATGAATGGAGTATTGTCTACCCTACACCAAGTAATGAGATGTATTGCCCCAGATGGCAAAAGCATAATAGACCTTCACGGAGACCAAATAGCAGCTAAGGAATGCTACACCATCACCCTGAAGGACATTCAGAAGTTGAAGCCAGGGACATCGCCCTCAGAAGAGGACCCCATATAGCAATTACAGAACCCTCTGCCTAAATATCTAAAGGCAGAGGATGATTGAGTTACTCCAATTATGGAGCCACTGACTTCGGTTAAAGTTATTCCAGGAAATCCAACGAAGGTTACACAAATTGGTACAGCTCATATCACGTTATAGTTTAAATATTGATACTTTTGTTCGTTCTGTAAAATAGAAACAGAGGAGGTTCACCCTTAAAAAAAACCAGATCATATCCGAAGAGGTGGACCGACTACTCCAGGTTGGGTTCATTAGAGAAGTTTGTTATCTAGATTGGCTCTCGAATGTTGTAGTGGTGCAAAAGAAAAATAACAAATAGAGAGTATGCATCGATTTCACAAATCTGAACAAGGTATGCCCAAAGGACAGTTTTCCCTTCCCCAAGATAGATTAAATGGTAGACACCATTATTGGGTTTGAAAAGCTATCATTTCTTAATGCTTATTCAGGATACAACTAGATCCCATGGACGAGGAAGAAACCTCATTTATTACTGAGAAGGGAATTTACTGTTAAAAAGTAATGCCTTTTAGTTTGAAGAATGCAAGAGCCATACTTCAGAGGCTCGTCAGCAGGGTGTTCAAAGACTTGCTAGGAAAAATGGTCAAGGCCTACATTGACGACATTGTGGTCAAAAGCAAAAAGAAGAAAGACCATCCCACTCATTTGCAATAAGTTTTTGACATTCTAAGGAGGTACAACATGAGACTAAATCCGGCCAATTATTCCTTTGTAGTATCCTCAAGCCAGTTCCTCGGCCATACAGTAAACTAGAGAGGAATAGAGGCAAGCCAGTTCAGGCACAGGCTCTGGTTCATAATCAAGAGCCTAAACTCGCAAGGACATTTAAGTACTCCCTAGGAGAATAGTAGCTCTCAACAGGTTCATCTCTTGGCTCTTGGACAACTACAAACCCTTCTTCGATGTTATTAGGGATCAAATAAAAGAAATGTGGGGGCCAGACCAATAGAAGGCCTTGGATAAACTAAAGGAGTACATGTGCAATCCACCAATCCTGTCGACACCCCAGCCCGGAGAATGTCTTTTTTTATACTTGGCCATATCTAGAGATGCCACCAGCGTAATAATGAAACGTGAAGAAAATAGAAAGCAAGTGCCCGTGTTTTACGCTAACAAGACCTAAACCGACACCGAGTCCCGGTACCCAAAATCTAAGAAAGTCATCTTAGCCCTCATATAGGCCAAGAGGAAGCTCAAACATTATTTCAAGTCTCACAAAATAATCGTCCCAATGACACAACCCATTTGAGCAATCCTAGTTAAACCTGACTTATCTAGAAGGGATACTAAATGGGCTTTAGAGCTCAGTTCATTCGATATAACATATTGGCCATGGACGGCTCGAAAGGCTCAAGCAGTACCTGACTTCTTCCTAGAATATAAGGTGGAGGATGAGGAACAAATTCCCGAAGTGGCTGAATAGACACTGAATATCAACTGTTCATCAAACCAGATGGGGGCAGGGGTAGGCGTAGTGCTATAAACACTAAGGGCTCATCTCTTTAGCAGTCAATACTACTAGATTTCCCTGCTACAAACAACGAAACAGAGTATAAGTCATTACTTATCGACCTTCGATTGGCAAAAAAGCTTTGGGTAAAAAGTTTGAAAGTGTCCGGTGATTCACAACTCATCATAAGATAGATGATGGAGAATATGAACCGAATGAGGAAAAAATGAAGGCATACAAGGAAGCTATACAGATGGCCAACCACTACCTTGATAAGATCAAGTTTAACCAATTGCCAAGAGAGCTCAATGCCGAAGTAGATTGGTTAGCAACCACTGCCTTAGCCTCAGTCGAAGAACTAATCAGAATCATACCCATTGACATACTGGACAGGCTAAGTATTGAAGTAGTATTAGAGGTCATGATGATACCCGAGGCTTGAAGACAAACTTGAAAAATCAATACACTTGGAAGTTCTTCGCGGAGCACGGGATCATGCAAAAGTTGGCTGCAGTGTTCCAACTGCAAGGGAATGGACAAACTGAGATAACCAATTGGATAATCTTCAATTGCATCAAGAAGAAATTAATATACAAAAAGACAAAATGGTGTGAGCAACTTCCAAATATCCTATAGGCGTATCGAACCACTCCTTAGCGCCCGACTAGTGAGAGCTCATTCGCACTCGCCTATGACTCTGAAGCCGTAATCCCCATAAAAGAAAGGTTTCCTATCTTCCAAACAGACGTGCTCTACGCTTGGGGCAATGAAAAATAACTAGAATATAATCTTATTCTAATTTAAGAAAGAAGGGATGCGATTGTTATTCAACTTATATCTTATCAGCAGTAAGCGCGAAGGAGCTATAATAAAAAAAAAGTCAAACCTCGCAGCTTTAACGTAGGAGATTGGGTAATCAGGCAAGAAACCAACTATGTCAAAAAAATAGAGGAAAACTAGGGGGGTCTGTTCCAAATTGTGGAGGTTAGCAAGGGTGCGTACAAAATAGCTAAAATAAGTAACGAAGAAATTGTGCGACCTTAGAATGCGATTCATCTTAAGAGGTACTACTATTAGTCCAATGTTATCATAGTGGGGGCAGAATTTCTCTATGCAGGAATAATCAATAAAGTTATGACTTTTATCATATATATTTTGCAATCTACACCCAAATATTTCTCTTTAGACTCATTAGCAAGCATAAACCTTTTTGTCTCATTTGAATTAGCTTAATAAGCACACTTGTTCCACTGTTGGGGGCACCATATGATTAAGTTTCTTTCCTGTTGGGGGCACCATACGATTAAGTTTCTTTCAATAAAAAATATAAATAAAAAAATTTGTGAAATAAGGTGCTAACTGAAAGTTATACTTTTGTTACAACGAGTTTTTTATCACAAAAAAGTCTAGAGTGATTAATTACCTAAGTTATAAAAATATCTTTCCTATACTAAGGGAAAGGATTGGAAGTATTTTTATATACAAATTTTAATTTATGGTCCCAAATTTAAAAAAGAATGATATTTAAACCTCCTCTATATAGAGTACTTTATTACATAGTCATATTGTAAAGAGGGCCCATTAGCACAAGTGGTAGCATTACAAAGTTAGGATTAAGCCCTGTTGCCAGTGGTTAATCTTTACAATAATCCTCCTTTTTTAAGAAGGCTTGACCCATTTTATCCATTGACCACAAAATATCCCACATCAAAAACAAATAGGAAAAGCGGGCAGTTGATATAACCACATCTGGATATGGGTGAATGTTAAGAACAGAGTTTCACACGGTAAGATGGCACTAAACAGCCCTCAATTGACAAGCTTACTTACCACGAGAACCTCTTTTTTGGCAGCCCCCTTTTTAAATTCCTCAGACTTCAATAAATCCAAAAGTAGGGAAGCTTAGTGCAATCCTCTAAAACATAGCAATGTCGAGGATAAAATAAAGATGAGTAGCCTGCTTCAGGTTGAAAAATCGAAGGCAAATAAAACTTATTTAGTCCTCTAAGGCATAACAATGCCGACAATAAAATAAAGATGAGTAGCCTGCTTTAGGTTGAAAAACCGAAGATAGATAAAACTTATTTAACACTCTAAGGCATAACAATGCCGAGGATAAAACAAAGATGATTAGCCTGCTTCGGATTAAAAAAATTGAAGATAGGTAAAACTCATTTAATCCTCTAAGGCTTAGCAATGCCGAGGATAAAATAAAGATGAGTAACCTGCTTCGGGGTGAAAAAACCGAAGACAGGAAAACCTCATAAAATCTTCTAAGGCACAACAATGCCAAGGATAATATAAATAACTTGCTTCGGGTGGAAAAAATCGAGGATAGGAGAAACATTCCAAGGCATAAAGGAGGAATATTCAGTTGAAGAGTCAAATAATATACAACCCAATGGCTTGATAAACATATATATTATTTACAAAAATTGTGGAAATAACACTTCCACCATACATAAAAGCAGCATATGAGCAATGCAATCCCGAGCATGGGTTACTTGGTCTTCGGATTAACGAGGCCTATGGGGAAGTCTGTAGTTATGTTATGGCTAGGGATGTTTCGACCAAAGGCTTCAGCAGCGGTGGAAGAAGAGGCACCAATACCTTTGGCTTTGGCATTATCCTCCTTAATCAAGGCAGCAAAAAGTTTCTCTTCATCTTCAGTTAAGGGATCAGCTAGATATGGATAAGAAACTCCATATTCTTCATCAAACTTTTCAGGAGTCCTCTGTAAACCTTTAGGCAAGGAAGCATGCTTTAATCCATGCCTAAAATAGAGGGCACTCATCAAACGAACGATCTGAGAGTATCTTTCCTGCATTTTCTTCCCGTCAACTTTACATGTCTGAATAGATTCCTCCCACTGCTGGACTTCTTTCTCCAACCCTTCTGGTTTGACCTCAGCAGCTCTGCATTACCTAGACCATGCATCGTTTGCTTCCTTAGCTTCAGCCAGCTCACCCTCAGAAAGAGCCTTTTTCTACAACTTAACCACTTCTTTTTCTAACCTCTAGATAGTATGAGTTTGGTCTTCAGCCACTTTAGCCAAGGTCACCGTATAAAGCACATTTTGCAATTATTAAAGAAAAGTTAAAAAAACCAATGATCAAAAGAGAAAATCTAATCTAAGCAGAAACAGGTTAAATTCATTACCTCAACAGCCCTAATCGTCATGGTTCTGGCTCAACAGCCCTAACCGTCATGGTTCTGGCTAACTCAGCCTTGGGCATGTCATTCACCAAGACCTCGTCCGAAGGGAGCTATACCCCACGAGCTAAGGCAAGAGCAGTAGAGGGATCCTTTAGAATAGAATCACTAACATGAAGGATTGAATCATCAGCACTCTTAAAAGTAGGAAACCAATGTTCTCCATTTTTTACAATAACAAAGGGTGGAATCTCCTCTTCAGTCGCCTTCTCACCTTACTTACCTTTGGCCTTGCTCCCGGTTTAAACCGGGGTATTAGCTCGAGTTTTTTGTTGGACTTTTTAGCTTTCTTCTGAAGAAAAAGCATGGAGTTATCTTTGTCCACATTATCCAGGTGACGGATTATATCAAGATGGGTTAGCTCATAAACTTTCCTTTTCAGCTCTTTCATCCATTGAAGCTTCTCTGGTGTAGGCTTTATAACTTCAAAAGCAGGGAGAGATAGGCCCATTGCTGTAACTTTTGAGGCTGAAGTGGCTAAACCGCTCAAATTGAAAGAACTCAAAAGTAACTTGATTGATGAAGGATACTTCCACACCTTCTCTTTCAGGAAGAAGAGTCTATCTTTGGCAAGCAAAGCTAGAAAAGAAGCTGAAATAAAACCACAAGATTCATAAACATGACGAAACAAAATTACTTGACATGGCAAACACCCGGAGCAACTTGAATGAAGTGAAAGAGGAGTCATGATACCTAGTTTGCCAAATTTATGAAGAATAGGGAAATTACTGGACAAAAGGACTTTCCAATTCCCTTTTATAATGATCATTCTTTCTTTCCACATCTTCTCGGAAGATAGGAGTTCAACACAGATTCTTTGAATAGTACCAAATGCCGAGAGAAAGTATCTACTAAGTTTGCCTTAATGTTTTTTAATTTTATAACTAACTAATATGTCTATTAATCTAAGGTCCAACCATTCAAGTTTGCTACGAACTAACAAAGAAGAAATAATTTGGAGAAAATTAGGGTTTACTTGCAAAAAAGAAATGCCGAGTGTGTGAAACACAAGGTAATAAAAAGGATGAAGAGGGAAGCGAAGGGCATTCAGATAACCAACTGAAAGCAGAAGTTCATCCTCGTGGACTCCTTCTCTGACACAAAATTCAAGAGGGTACGGGTTTATTGTTACCTCCTCAGGGATACTGAATTCATCGTATAAAGGCTCAACTTTCACCGACTCACAAGAGATGGACAAAATTGAGGCTCTTTTATCTTCCGAAAATGGACAAATGGTTTCAGAAGTGGAAACTTCTACTTAAGAAGAAGATTCTCCCTTTTCATTTGATGAATCGTCAGTATAAACTATTACAGCATGAAATTTGTGGGGAGGTATGTGAACCAATTTAGGAAATTCAATAGGTGTTGATTCAGGATCAATTTCAAGATCAGGAGTTTTATGAGAACTCATGATTAATAGAGAAAAGAACAAGGAAAAAACATAGATTGGCCAGAGAAAACCACAGAAGCGACGAAGCAAGATGAAGATGGACTGGGAAGCACAAAACCCTACCATAGAACTCAGTAGCCATGAGAAGTGAACCGCCAAGCACCCATTCGAGCGTTTTAATTCCCTTCAAAATAGGGACCGTTGCCCAATTTAGAAGGGAATTGGGGGCAAAGTGTGGAGGGAAAATACTACCCCACTAATAAAAAAGCGACACATCAACATATGAGGGGACCACTATAAACACTAAGACTATTCAACTTTCAATCTAGGCCCCCATAAGAAGTTTGGGCCGGTATGATCGAGCACAGTGGGCTAGATTCATTAAGAAGGCCTGAAATAAGGGAATTTCAAGCCCAAATTACTACTAAACCCATTTTTAGTAATAGTTTTGTTAAAAGAAGTATTATAATCTAAGGAAACGAAATCATGTAAATCCTTATGATAAGGATAGTATATTGTGATTGAGATTCTTAAGGGACAAACAATGCTAGTCCTAAAAGGACTCAATTACCTGTAAATTGTTTATAAATAGAGGCCAAGACCTCGAATAAAGGAATATACAATCTTTGCTTAATTGTGATACCCCCTAATTTTGGAACACGAGTTGATTAAATCCGCACACAAAATCAAGGACTATCAAAATAATTATAGTATTTCAAACAAGCATAGAGTACAAAAAGAAATAAAAAGAATAAATAACCCAATTAATAAATCCTTTAAAATATTGGGGTATTACATTAATCAACTTTAGCTTTGATTCAATAATTATATCTTTTTGTCAAATTGTGTTTTTGAGTGTCGTACGATAATTAGTTGACTTTTAAGTTAAACGAGTTTTTGCATATACATTATATGAATATGAGACTAAGACCCCATTTGGATTGACTTTTTAAACGCTGCTTTTAACTTTTTGGACTACAAAGTTATTTTGAGCGGTGTTTGGCAAATTTTTTAGAAGAGCTTTGGGTCCTTGGAAGAGCGTTTTAAAGAAGCTGGGTTTTGTTAGGAATACAAAGGGTACGCTTGTCATTTAAAAAGTTTTATTAAAATACCTAAAATCTTCCCGTGTTGTTTCAAAATGAAAGTTTTATTAAAATACCAAAAATCTTCCCGTGTTGTTTCAAAATGCTTTTTTGAAACAACACGGGAAGATTTTTAGTATTTTAATAAAACTTTTTAAATGACAAGTATACCTTTTGTATTCCTAACAAAAAAATATATAATTCCAAGTGTATCCTTATAAAAGTCCTTTATTTTTCTTTCCAAACCCTAGTATTACAGATCTTGCCTCTATATATATATATATCATTGCATATCCTCTTCATACTCAAAAGACTGATCTGATAGAGCATTCAACCGGAGGGAAATCCAGAAGAAGATTCTTGTTTGACTTCTCTTCTTTGTTGTTCAAGCTCCAATAAATCATTAAATTGCAGAATCCTAAGTAAGCCACTAAAGGATGAGAACAATATATATATATATATATATGCATGTTGTTATCTGTAATTCGTCATCTTTTTTTTTTTTTTTTTTTTTTTTTTTTGCCTATTCTCAGACTCATTACCATCCATCATATGCTTTTTCCCTTCAATTTTATTTTGTCTCAGTTTTGCTTGTGAAGTTGTGGGTGTATATATAAGTAATATATGTGTGTATATATATAATATGTGTATATATATTATATGATTTACTTGGTTATGAAAAAAATCTCCAGGGCTAAGGCATAATAAAAGACATAGTAGTAATCAATGACGGTAACTGTCAACAAAATAAAGAAAATAAAATTCCTTCTTTAATTTTTTTTTTTTTTTTCACCTCAAAATTGAATTGGAAAAAAAGTGAACTTATATGGAAAGCGTTGTTTTTTGTTTTTTTTTCCTGTAAGTAAAGCGTTGTTTTTAGTTTCCTTTCATTTTTTAATTTATCAAAACACTATAGAAGAAAACAATTACAAAATAAGTTAAATATATATTATGTTGAAAAAAAATAAGGAGAGAAAAATAATTAAATAATTGATTGTAGGAATAATTTCTTTAGAGTAGAATTAATTTTGTTATTTAGATCATTTTATGGGCATCAACATGTGAAAGAAATAACTTGGTAAAAATGGTTTATATGGTAAAAAATAACTTAATTTTGTTATTTAGACCATTCTTTTGGACTTGTTTCACAGATTTACATGGTAAAAATGCTCATTTGATTGATTTTATAATGGCATATTGAAACACTGTTACTAAATTTCTTAAAATACAAAATAGTTTTTGCAATCTTTTTTATTATTATTATTATTATATATATGGCTTGTTATAGATAGATTTGATAAATTGAATGAAGGGCAAAATAGTTATGTTAGTAGTAGAAGAGCTTTAGCAAGCTTTTTGACAAACAGACAAAAAAACTCTTATAGCATTAAAAACTCTTTTACGATGCAGTTTCCAAACATTAACACATAAGTTGAATAAAAGTGATAGCTTCTACTTCTCTTTTTCTTTAGTATAAAAGCATAAATAAAAGTTACGTCAAACGGGGCCTAAGACGGTCTAACTGTCTAAGGCTATGAGCTAAGTTTATGTTATATCTACCATATTCAATAATATTAATCTCATATTCATCATCACACTAGACATGGATTTAAAAGCAATGGTTACTACTGCTCTGCCGAATAAGTGGTATTTTACTGTTTTTACCCAACAATTGATATTCAACCAATTGGGAGGAGTCCATTCTTTGACATTAAAAAAAGGAGAAAAAAAATGTTGAATAGACCAAAGAGAAAACACATCCGAAATCCTAGATGTGAGAGAAGTGTTATACATATACATACTTTTACTAAATGGTGAATTTGGTGTGTTCCTTTATGGAGTCTGATGCATAAGTCTACAAAACTCACCGACTAGTTGGGTCAAAGGCTGTAAAGCCTTTGGATTTGCCCAACTACTCGGTGAGTTCTTTGTGCTTATATATCATTTTTTCTCTTTTCAAGACATTTTGAGATAGAGGAAGTATTTGGTTAGCCAAAATGACTTATTCAAACAAAAATAGGTATGAGCATTCCCCACTATACTATAGCGTGTACGAATTCACTACTTAAATGGCCGATTCGAAACGAACCGGCCCACACCCAATAAACGACATAGTTTAACTTACAAAATTTTAAAACTTTAAAAATGGGATTAGAGGGCCCAACTAGCTTTTAGGTACAATTTATTGATTTTATATTTAAAGTTGCTCACACCTTCTTTTAAAAATTTCTGATGTGGGACTTAATAGAAGTATATTAGCATAGTGTCATAGGCGTAGAGTTTTAGCACCACTCTAGCTACTCCCGTGCGGCACCAAGACGTTGCTTCTACTCTCGCAAGTGCTTAGTCAGCCTAACTCCCGTGTACACCTTAACCAAGACACTCCCCTCGTGCGCTTACTAGTGTTGTAGTGGCCCTCGTCCTCTCCTCACTTGGCTTGCCCACTCACATACACTAAGGCACTTAAGTTGGCAAGGAAAGAACACTTATATTACTTCAAAGAATGCTTTGTACAAGGTTAGCACTCTAACTCTCTACAAGGCTCTCAAGACTTACTCTAGAACTTGATGGATACAAAATGAAGTCCTACTCCTATTTATAGGCATCCCCATCCTTAATGGACGGCTAGGATGCATTCTAACCGACGGTGGAGATTGATTCTCTAGAATCTTCTCCCACCTTCTTCACACCTCCATACTTATCCACAAGTATCTATAACATTCTAGAACTCTCCATACTATTCCACACAATTCTGGAGAACTCTAGAATATACTACACATATCTAGAATCTTCCACACAACTTCAGATAACTCTAGAAGACTCTAAAAACTCCCATGCCATGTAGCGTCCGACTCAGCGCCTGCGTGTCGCCTACGTGGCATAACCTCCATAGGCAAGGCGTGACATTCTCCCCCACCCATTTCCGTGACGCCCTCATCACGGTTTTTTCAGATAACCTAGCCTCTTACAGGTCATCAGCACTTGGGCATTTATCCTTGGTCCAAATGTGCGTGCGCCCTTCGGGAGATGTGAGGTCCTCACGAGCTCCATCGTGTTGACTGCCACCTCTAGACTCTTCTTCCTACCCACGAGCGGCACCATGCATGCGGCTTTGCCTTCCTTGCCTCCAAGTATCATCAATATACCAAGGCATGGTAGTGGCGCAGCGTTGTTCCTATCCATGAACTCTAGCCCCAGCACCATGTCGTGGTCGTCCATCTCCATAACCTGGACGTTGGCCTTGCCCTTCCACCCTTGCATGCATAGCTCCACCTCCTTGCACACTCTACTCACGCGTGCCTCCTCGGAGTTGACGGCCTTTATCTAGCCCTCTGTTTTGCGCAACTCCAAGCCAAGTCACTGCATCTCCTTTAGGGTAATGAAGTTGTGTGTGGTGCCCGTGTCCACCAACGCCTGCACGGCTTTGCCACCAACTTGGGCATCCACATAGCACACCCTGGCTACCTTCTTTGCCTTGCCGTTCTTCTTGGTGTCATGCACGATGCTACTTAGCATCTGTATAGCCCCTATGCACCTGTCTTCATCGCTGCCCATATCGTCCATCTTGCCCTTACCCTTATCCTTCACAAGGACACTCATGGTCTTCTTGTTGGGGCAGTGTCGCAATATGTGCGGCCCTTCGCACAAGTAGCACTTCGGCGGCTCCCACTTACCTTTGTCACGGCGCTTTCCTTTGCCACTAGGCTTGGACCTCTCTCCATAGTCCTTACCCTTGTCATGGCGTGGGCGTCTCTCCTCATCGTTGTGCTCATCATCACTGGACTTGGGCAGGCCCCCTTTCTTGGAGCGCTGGTCTCCCCTACCTTTGTCGTGGTCCCTCTTGGGAAACGTGGGCCTCTTATCATCGCGCCTAAAGTCTTCAAGGCACTTCGCTATAGCTAATGTGGATGCCAAGTCTCTAGGGTCCCTCCTCCTAAGCTCCGTGACCACCCAAGACTACAGCCCATCTATGAACAAGCACACGCGTTGCTGCTCCGGCATCTCTGGGATCTCAAGTATCAAGTTGGAGTACTCCTTCACATACTCCCTTATGCTGCCCTTCTGTTGCAGGCGCCTTAGGTTGATCATGGCAAGGTCCTCGACGCACTCAGGGTAGAACTGCCTCTTGAGCTGCCTCTTGAACTCCTCCCATGTGTCAACCACTCTTGCGCCTCTACTGGTGAAGCGCTGCCTCCACCATAGAGCTGCAGTGTCTGTGAGGTACATAGTGCCTGTCTGCACCTTCTCCTCATCATCCTCGATTTCCATGTACACGAAGTACCGCTCCATGTACCAAAAGAAGTTGTCAATCTAGCGCGTATTCCTTGCCCCATCATACTCTTTGGGCTTCGGCGCCTTTTTCTTCCTTGACTTCACCATGACCTCACGCACCTAGGAGAACTCCTTTTTGCACTCGGCAATCTCCACGCGTAAGTCGTCTACCCGATCATGCAAGTCCCTTTCCTTCTCTCGCGCCTTGGTGGCAATGTCATCAATCAGCTCGTAGATCTCCGCCATCCTTCTCTCGAGCCTATTAAACTTGGTCTCTATGTAAACCAAGTGTGTGGCAAGCTTCTCCTCCAAACTCTACTCCAAGACATGGACTTGGTGGTCTCCTCTGCTAGCCATGTCTACTCCAACAAAGCTCATTTGACGAACCTGCTCTGATACCAACTGTTACGGGCTTAGAGTTTTAGCACCACTCTAGCTACTCCCATATGGCACCAAGACGTTGCTTCTACTCTCGCAAGTGCTTGGTCAGCCTAACTGTGACGACCTTGGATTTTTCAACCCAGTATGTCATGTGATGACCCAAAATGAATCCAAAATGTGGAAGTAAAACATAAAACAATGGTCTCTAGAGATACAACACTCCTCTAAGACACCAATGTGACCCTCAACGAGGTCACAAAACCCAAAGGAAGAAAATGCGGAAGCAACATTTCAAAAACAAATAAGAACGAACCAAGGGGCAAAATGGTCATTCCACACTGAAATGGGTGCCACCGTACACACCATTGGAAAGCCAACAAAAAATTAATAAAGATAGACTCAAGAATCACTTGATTCGGAGTCTGGACGGCAAAGATATCAAGTCCTGAAGTTGAAAGAATGGAAACCCCATCCCGGTTCGAACCAAATTCTGATACTACTTCACTAAAACATGAATATCTTAAGCTCCAAGAATAATCTGAATCTAAAACATGTACCATTGGAAAGCTTACTTCAATTCGGTCAATTTAGACTCAAGAATTGCCTAATTCGGAGTTAAAACAAAGAAGATATGATAATTTGAAGTCGGAGGTGTAGTGCTGAACCAAGACACACACACACATACACCCGTGAACAGTACCTCGAGTGCTCGAGCAAGGGCATAAAGCACTCGAATGGCACACACCCAAGGGCCAAAACACTCTGCCCCAACTTCGAGGGCTCGAACCCCTCTTAGAGCGCTTGAACTGCTGTAGGTTGCACTTGAAATGCGACCTTGAAATACAATTTTGAGGACTTTTTGGGCCTTTTTGAAAAAAAGACAAAGAAGAAACCCCCTGAAAATCATGTTTTCTGGTCAACCATGTCAATACCAACATTTATTTTTCATGTGAAAACCCCAAAATACCCTTATGCTCAGTTTAGGCTCAAAACGGCAAAAATATAAGTTTGCACCAAACATACATTTAACCCCAAATGCACTTCTAGGCTGAAACGAATATGCACATAAACGTAATAAGTGATTTTGAGCATGCGGGAATGGTCCGTGGCTCCGAGAAATGGTCGAGTCAAAATTCGACCCCTCAACGGCCAAAACGGCGAAAATGAATTTGAAATGAAAATTTTGAAAACCAAAATTTACAAATGATTGGAAATTACCATTTGGCCCTTGGCCACACTTCATACATGATTAATGAGATCCTACGGAAGAATCAAAATGGAATTCCCACACCCGATGTAAACACAGTGAGACAATAACTTAACATTTTTCAATATTTTCATAATATTTCATGAAGTCAAAACTACATAGAATACAAATACATGTCATTGGCCTCCGGCCTCATCTCATACATGTCAAATACATTGTAAGGAGTGCACTCATGTACACATTACATATATGGAATCAAATATACACATTTGACAAATAAGATTACAATTTGCATTCTGAGCCAACCTTCACAAAAATGGAAGTCTTCAAGTCCACAAGTCATCCAAGCATAATAAGAGTCTCAACTTTAATTCTTGTACCTGAAATATGCCCCAGTATCGTAGGGGTGAGTAACATAAAGCTACTCGTAGGAAATGAGCATGCATTGACCTACGTTTTACAAGTTTGCATGATTTAATTATTGTGGTTCATTCCACCTAACGTCTATGTCAAAGGTGAGATTCAAGGAGCATCCTAGCTACCTAAGATCATTTCTAGCATCAATCACCTAATTCGTGCAATTTTAGCAACATAGGGTCATGCTTACACAAAGTAACAATATAGGAGCATGCTTACACAAAGCAACAGCATATAGATTCTCAAGGTAATCAACTTGAAGTCTAAAATGCAACATCAACTAAATATAACAATTTAGCATAATTAAAATATCTAATACCACACATCAAGACATAGGTTCTCTAGGTTATCAACTAGAAATCTAAAAGTGTGAAATCAACTAAATATATCAATTTAGTATGGATGTACTTAACAACATCAAAATGACTCATTAAAATCATAAACATGGATGTACTTAACAACATCAAAATGATTCATTAAAATCATAAACATAGATGTACTTAACAACATCAAAATGATTCATTAAAATCATAAACATGGATGTACTTAACAACATTAAAATCGCTAATAACTAAAACCACAAGTTACAATAAAAACATGATTGTTAACTTGGAATTGAATGCAAAACCAAATAGTGGAAGACTTAGACATCTAAGCTCGGAATTCTACAGAGACCTCAATGGTTATTCCGGGCACTAACTCGCAGGGAAGACCACCCTAAGTGCGCACTATCTCAATTGGGGAGAACTCATACCTCCCGCACTAGAGCCAAACTCTAGCCATGTCACTTATTGCAACAATGTCCCAAGATTCAAAAAATAAACCAAATAAGTTCACAACTTATACATAACTTATATAATGCATCAAAACACCTTCCATACACAAGTAGGTTGAAACCACACAATCCATGCCTTAGAGTTTCAATTATAAAATGACATACATAATGTCAATTACAAAGTGTGCAATTCACTACACATGGTATCAATATATTCCATAAAGAAAACTTGTTCTCATGAATATAAGTATAACAACAAAGTTGTCCAATGCTCAAAACACAACAAAGTGAATACATAACAAGTTCAAGTCCATGATTTCAATATAGAAACAACTTCTAAAATAACAATAGACCCATGAAGCCATTCGATAGAATTTAATTAAACAAGATAATCAAACTCTCTAGATTTGAAATCAAATTCAAATAAACTCAAATTAATATATGTTAAAAAACATAGCATACTCATTACATATATCAAATCAAAAGTATCAAATGAGCAAGATAGCATCATATAGAATTTAATTAATTTAAATTAATCAAATCTCAAGAATTCAAAAGTTATTCAAATGATTCCAAATTAATATATATTAAGTACCAAATTATGGTCATACCATATCTCAAGTCTAAAATGGAATAGAAGTAAAATACAATTTACTAGAATTTAAATCAAATTAAATCCATTTAATCTTTAGATTTGAAAACTCATCTAAATCATACCAAATTAATATATATAAAAGATCAACTCATGGCCATGCCCTTTACCAAGTCTAAAATGATTTATATGCAAGATATGATAAATCACTAATTTCTCAAATTAGCAAAAGACATGCATACAACTTATAAAAGCATCAATAGCATGCAAGAAACAACCCTATAACATCCCCTACCTCACTAGAGAGTGTCTCTCTAGAATCCAAGGCAAAATCAACACAGTCAAACCCTTCTAGGGTTATGAAGAGGATGATGAGGGGAACAAAATGTATTCCCAAGTTCAAGCTTGGAAATCAATGGAAGGCCTTCAAAAATCAAGGTCAAAGCTTTAGGCTTTAGACTCCATCCATGGAGGCTAGGGTTTTCTTTACAAAAGAGGGAGGAAATGGAAAATGATGAAGATGAAATGTGAGTGGAGGGGATAGAGATCCTCCACTCACTATGTGCTCTTACACTACCTCTCACACACACAGTAATGTAAGATCAAATTATGAGCCTACACTTATCACTCATCTAAGCATCCATTGTAGGCTTAATCCTAAGCCTACACTTGTCAACCATCCAAGCCAACAAGTGCACCAATCCTAGGCCAACAAGTGGGTGAATCTTCACCCTCCATGTGTCATCATCCAAGGCCTCAAAGTGTCTCCACACAAATGTCAACAAGTGGACCAATGAGAGTGTGACACTTGTCAGACTTTCCGAAAATTGCAAAAAGGTCCTTTTTGAAAGTATCTTCCAAATTAAATTACAAAATGGTCCGTAAGATGAAAAATAATTACTTTACAGTAATTACACAAAACCTCAAAAGTTAGGAAAATAACAAAAAGGTTATGCGTCTATACCCTTTACAAGAAAAGTAAGCACTTAGCATGCTTTTCTACAAAAGTGAAAATACACATAGTACGGAATTTAAACATCGTGGATGCATGCAAAACCATCAAATCCGAACACAAAAAGTGAGGTTATACTAGCAAAGTGACAACCGAGAAAAAGATGAAAAGTGAATAGTGTCACAAAAGTGAAAGTGTGAAAATGACTTGGTCCTCAAAGGAAGTTGTCAATCCACGGAAAAGTGTCTCAGAAACCATTCTCGAGTACTCAAGATGACACAAAGTGACGAGAAACTGAACTCAGAAAGGGAAAGATCAACGGAAAAAAAATATTCGTGTAAATCTGAGAAAAGGAAAAGAAAGAAAATGACCGGGTCATTACAACCGTCCCACCTTAAAAGGATTTCGTCTCTGAAATCCAGCCCCAACCAACAAAAGGCGAAACCAGGAAAACTACAGAGTACATCTCCGAGTATCCCACACAACACGCTACACCAGCGACCTCTAAGTTGAAAGGAACCCAACAACCCAGTGTCATTTGCACCCACGTGCTCATGACAATACATCCTCTCAAAAGAGAAGTGACCACTCGGCCACACAACAAGTCTGAACTCACACACAGAATTCAAGGTCAAACAAAGGAACGGAAAACCACAACCGTAAGCATCCCTCCTGACGAACTGTCATATAGATCTGAAAACAACCACCAAAAGAACTCCAAGATATCTACGTATCAAATCAAGGTACTGAACAAAGATGACATGGCAGTACAAATGGTGACCAGAACCCGCCCACAACGTACTCAAATGTGTGGTAGCAATGACAGTACCTAGTGCCCACCCACACTTACTCGTCAATAAGGTAGCATCGACGGCAACTAGCACTCACCCACAACACACAACTTTGTATGGTAGCATGACAGTATAAGGAACCAATTCATAACCTGCCCCCCACTATGTCTACCCATGAAACCTCTCGATACCAATGACATCAATGTCAAAAATGATCATTACCAAAAGCACTACGGGGACCAACATTTTGTGAGAGTTGAGATATGGTCCAAAGATGTCCGGCCGAACCATCCTGGCCAATCCCAAAACTCTAACAACAATGCTATAGGTACCGCTATGCTTAAGGCCCCAAATCCTCAACACAGGAAAACCAACATCTCCAATGTCTCAAAATACCCCTATTAAAAACATTAATCAGGAATCCAAAACCTGAAAAACAAGTCAACGCCTACAGAAATCAAAACGAACCTCACAATAAGATATTTCATCGAAAGTCCTTCATATCTCCCTGAAACAGATCAACTACAAGACTACACCGTAATCAAACACTAGATCCGCATCCTTATCATGGATAACTAAATCCTCTAAATACAAATCCACCAAGTGGCACACACATCAGAATGCCAACAACCAAGGTCACAAAATGAATCTCTCAAAACCGTACTTGGAAACACCAAGTTAAATCAAAATTCCTCCATTTTTGATCCACAACCAATCATCAGAACTACGATTCCTCAAAACTATGCCTAGTCATAACTAGGACGAGAAACTCCATAAACAAGCCATATCTAACAGCAATCCTCCAAAACTTTTCCTAAAAGTTAACCACATCCAGGTCTCTAAAACGGAAACAAGTCTCCAAAAGACATTCTCAAAAGAGCATCGAGCTCACCTCACAATCAAATAAATCCTTAATAATATGGACACAAGTCCTCATAAAATGATCTCACACCAATCAACTCACTCTGAGCACTACAACTCCGTCAACAACTACAGCAGAAACTCCCCAAGGGAAGACACGAAGGAAAGGGAACCGCCAGTCCTAAAAAGGACAACACCACGACTCCATCTCTGAAATGAAAGACAACAAGGTCAAAGACTTCACCCCCTACATGGAAGTAAGTCGACCAAAATCCATCAAATTCTCACCAAGGACTCAAGGCAACGATAGTGATCCTCACGGACCAACCAACCCCAAAGCTGCGCATAATGCAACGAAGAGAAGAGACTCACTCCTTGTGAAGTCCCTAACATGAACCAACACAAAAGAAATGCATATGACAAGGAAATGATTTGGGAAAACCAAACCTGGAAGTTATGCATATGACAAGGAAATGCAACTACCAAGAAATAAATCTACTCACATGGATAAAAATCAAAGGTACATGCAACATGTCTCCATGTAAACACAAAATCATGTCACTAAAGTATAGTAACAACATGGCATCTCTAAGCGTATAAATAAGGCATGCTAATGCCACACAACAAGAAAGCAAATGTGGACACACTTCCACCTACTCATGCGTCACAATATCAGAAATCATACTACTAACATGGTAGTAAATGAAACTGCAGAAAACAAAATGATGTAACAATGAACCCTATGGACATCGTGTCCTAGAGTGTCTAAGAAAAAGGAAAGACCAGTCCTAACCATAACTGTCTCCAAAAACCAATGCGACAACAACCTGTCTCAAAACAAATGTGAGCCTTTACCATAATGGTAAGACTCCAACAATCCAACTCCAAATCTAGAGGTGACACTATAAATGACACTAACAATGCAATGCTCTCACCAACCTAAAACATCGATCAATCAACTCGATCCCAAAAGCATCATCACACAAAGAGAACTCAAACAAAATGGCTACTTTAGCCATACAATTAGACAACCAAATCAATCTCCAAAATCGTCCTCAAAACGACCATTAATCACCATCTCAACACCAGACGCTCAAAACAAAACTCATATAATCGCCAACCAAAAGAACTACGCTTATTGGAACAAAAACCGACACTGATTCCTTCCGAACTGTGCTCGTAGCTAGCCAGTACGGTAGCATAATAGTGCCATGCACCCGCCCACAAACGTACCCGCCCACGAAAATTGCAATCTCAGAGGAACTTTCCTGGACAATCAAGGATCCTAAGAGGTCCATGACCTCATCGTGGCCCAAAACCAACAAATCCAGCACAACGGCAACGCCAAATGACTCACCTCATGAGAGCCTAAACAAAAGGTGTCTCACCACCTACCTCAAAACCAATGCTAGGTCGACAACAACCTAGACTACCATGAAACTGTGACTATAATCACCATCAACCTCAACTCATGCCTCAATGACCAATCCCGTGTCATGCCAAATATGTAACACAATTATGCATATACAAATCTAATCTAGCATACATCATATGTCATGCTCTTTACAATGGAATCCAAGCAAGTAATACAGTTAACATACCACATATAACACATAAGCACATAAACATGTTATCAAACCAAAACATGTTATCATGAAGCATATAAGCACATAGAGCATGACAACATAAGCATGATATGCACCCAAAACCCGCCATCCAAGGTATTCAAACCTAGGAGCTCTGATACCACCTGTGACGACCCTGGATTTTTCTACCCAGTGTGTCCTGTGATGACACAAAACGGATCCAAAATGCGGAAGCAAAAGATAGAACAATGGTCTCTAGAGATACAACACTCCTCTAAGACACCAATGTGAACCTCAATGAGGTCACGAAACCCAAAGGAACAAAATACGGAAGCAACATTTCAAATATAGATAAGAATGAACCTAGGGGCAAAATGGTCATTCCACACTGAAATGGGTGCCACCGTGCACACCATTGGAAAGACAACGAAAAATTAATAAAGATAGACTCAAGAATCACTTGATTCAGAGTCCGGACGGCAAATATATCAAGTCCAGAAGTTGAAGGAATGGAAACCCCATCCCGGTTCGAACTAAATTCTGACACTACTTCACTAAAACTTAAATATCTTCAGTTCCAAAAATAATCTGAATCTGAAATTGATACCATTGGAAAGCTTACTTCAACGCGGTCAATTTAGACTCAATAATTGCCTAATTCGGAGTTAAAACAAAGAAGATATGATAATTTGAAGTCAGAGGTGCAGTACTAAACCAAGACACACACACACATACACTCGTGAACAGTACCTCTAGCGCTTGAGTAAGGGCTTTGAGCACTTGAACGGCACATGCCCAAGGTCCAAAACTCTCTACCCCAACTTCAAGGTCTCAAACCCCCCTTAAAGCGCTCGAACTGCTGTAGGCTGCACCTGAAATGCAACCTTGAAATGCAATTTTGAGGACTTTTTGTGCCTTTTTGAAAAAAACACAAAGAAGAAACCCCACTCAAAATCATGTTTTCTGGTCAACCATATCAATACCAACATTTATTTTTCATTTTAAAACCCCAAAATGCCCTTATGCTCAGTTTAGGCTCAAAACGGCAAAAATGTAAGTTTGCACCAACCATACATTTGACCCCAAATGCACTTCTAGGCTGAAACGAATATGCACGCAAACGTAATAAGTGATTTTAAGCACGTGGGAATGGTCCGCAGCTCCCAGAAATGGTCGAGTCAAAATCCGACCCCCCAACGGCCAAAACGGCGAAAATAAATTTGAAATGGAAATTTTGAAAACCAAAATTTACAAATGATTGGAAATTACCATTTGGCCCTTGGCCACACTTCATGCATGATTAATGAGATCCTACGGAAGAATCAAAATGGAATTCCCACACCCGATGTAAACATAGTGAAACAATAACTTAACATTTTTCAATATTTTCGTAATATTTCATGAAGTCAAAACTACGTAGAATACAAATACATGTCATTGGCCTCCGGCCTCATCTCATACATGTCAAAAACATTGTAAGGAGTGCACTCATGTACACATTACATATATGGAATCAAATATACACATTTGACAAATAAGACTACAATTGGCATTCCAAGCCAACCTTCACAAAAATAAAAGTCTTCAAGTCCACAAGTCATCCAAGTATAATGGGAGTCTCAACTTTAATTCTTGTACCTGATATATGCCCCAGTACTGTAGGGGTGAGTAACATAAAGCTACTCGTAGGAAATGAGCATGCATCGACCTACGTTTTACAAGTTTGCATGATTTAATTATTGTGGTTCATTCCACCTAACGTCTATGTCAAAGGTGAGACTCAAGGAGCATCCTAGCTACCTAAGATCATTTCTAGCATCAATCACCTCATTCGTGCAATTTTAGCAATATAGGGTCGTGCTTACACAAAACAACAACATAGGAGCATGCTTACACAACATATAGATTCTCAAGGTAATTAACTTGAAGTCTAAAATGCAACATCAACTAAATATCTAATACCACACATCAAGACATAATTAGAATATCTAATACCACACATCAAGACATAGGTTCTCTAGGTTATCAACTAGAAATCTAAAAGTGTGAAATCAACTAAATATATCAATTTAGTATGGATGTACTTAACAACATCAAAATGATTCATTAAAATCATAAACATGGATGTACTTAAAAACATCAAAATGATTCATTAAAATCATAAACATAGATGTACTTAACAATATCAAAATGATTCATTAAAATCATAAACATGAATGTACTTAACAACATCAAAATCGCCAATAACCAAAACCACAAGTTACACTATAAACATGATTGTTAACTTGGAATTGAATGCGAAACCAAATAGTGGAAGACTTGGACATCTAAGCTCGGAATTCTGCCGAGACCTCAATGGTTATTCCGGGCACTAACCCGTAGGGAAGACCACCCTAAGTGCGCACTATCTCAATTGGGGAGAACTCATACCTCCCGCACTAAAACCAAACTCTAGCCATGTCACTTGTTGCAACAATGTCCCAAGATTCCAAAAATAAACCAAATAAGTTCACAACTTATACATAACTTATATAATGCATGAAAACACCTTCCACGCACAAGTAGGTTGAAACCACACAATCCATGCCTTAGAGTTTCAATTCTAAAATGACATACATAATGTCAATTACAAAGTGTGCAATTTACTACACATGACATCAATATATTCTATAAAGAAAACATGTTCTCATGAATATAAGTATAACAACAAACTTGTCCAATGCTCAAAACACAACAAAGTGAATACATAATAAGTTCAAATCCATTATTTGAATATAGAAACAACTTCTAAAATACCAATAGATCCATGGAGCCATTAGATAGAATTTAATTAAAGAAGATAATCAAATTCTCTAGATTTCAAATCAAATTCGAATAACCTCAAATTAATATATGTTAAACAACATAGCATGCTCATTACATATATCAAATCAAAAGTATCAAATGAGCAAGATAGCATCATATAGAATTTAATTAATTTAAATTAATCAATCTCAAGATTTCAAAAGTTATTCAAATGATTCCAAATTAATATATATCAAGTACCAAATCATGGTCATACCATAGCTCAAGTCTAAAATGGAATAGAAGTAAAATACAATTTACTAGAATTTAAATCAAATTAAATCCATTTAATCTTTAGATTTGAAAACTCATCTAAATCATACCAAATTAATATATATGAAAGATCAACTCATGGCCATGCCCTCTACCAAGTCTAAAATGATTTATATTCAAGATATGATAAATCACTAATTTCTCAAATTAGCAAAAGACATGCATACAACTTATATAAGCATCAACAGAATTCAAGAAACAACCCTATAACATCCCCTACCTCACTAGAGAAGTGTCTCTCTAGAATCCAAGGAAAAATCAACACAAAATGGCAAACCCTTCTAGGGTTATGAAGACGAAGATGAAGGGAACAAAATGTATTCCCAAGTTCAAGCTTGGAAATCAATGGAAGGCCCTTAAAAATCAAGGTCAAAGCTTAAGGCTTTAGACTCCATCCATAGAGGCTAGGGTTTTCTTTACAAAAGAGGGAGGAAATAGAAAATGATGAAGATGAAATGTGAGTGGAGGGGATAGAGATCCTCCACTCACTATGTGCTCTTATACTACCTCACACACACACATTAATGCAAGATCAAATTGTGAGCCTACACTTGTCACTCATCCAAGCATCCATTGTAGGCTTAATCCTAAGCCTACACTTGTCAACCATCTAAGCCAACAAGTGCACCAATCCTAGGCCAACAAGTGGGTGAATCTTCACCCTCCATGTGTCATCATCCAAGGCCTCAAAGTGTCTCCACACAAATGTCAACAAGTGGATCAATGAGAGTGTGACACTCGTCATACTTTCCGGAAATTACAAAAATGTCTTTTTTGAAAATATCTTCCAAATTAAATTGCAAAATGGTCCCTAAGACGAAAAATAATTACTTTATAGTAATTACACAAAAACCCCAAAAGTTAAGAAAATTGCAAAAAGGTTATGCGTCTATACCCTTTAGAAGAAAAGTAAGCACTTAGCATACTTTTCTACAAAAGTGAAAATACATATAGTATGAAATTTAAACATAATGGATGCGTGCAAAACCAGAACCAAATCCAAACACGAAAGGTGAGGTTATGCTAACAAAGTGACAACCGAGAAAAAGACGAAAAATGAATAGTGTCACAAAAGTGAAAATGTGAAAATGACTTGGTCCTCAAAGGAAGTTGTCAATCCACAGAAAAGAGTCTCAGAAACCATTCCCGAGTACTCAAGATGGCACTAAGTGACGAGAAACTGAACTCAGAAAGGAAAAGATCAACGGGAAAAAAATATTCGTGAAAATCTAATAAAAGGAAAGGAAAGAAAATAACCGGGTCATTACACTAACTCCCATATACACCTTAACCAACACACTCCCCTCATGCGCTTACTAGTGTTGTAGTGGCCCTCGCCCTCTTCTCACTTGGCTTACTCACTTACACACACTAAGGCACTTAAATTGGCAAGGAAAGAGCACTTCTATTACTTCAAAGAATATTTTGTACAAGGCTAGCACTCTAACTCTCTACAAGGCTCTCAAGACTTCCTCTAGGACTTGATGGATACAAAATGAAGTCCTACTCCTATTTATAGGCATCCCCATCCTTAATGGACGGCTATGATGCATTCTAACCGACGGTGGAGATCGATTCTCTATAATGCATTCTTCTCCTACCTTTTTCACACGTCCATACTTATTCACAAGTATCTACAATGTTCTAGAACTCTCCATACTATTCCACACAATTCTGGAGAACTCTAGAATATACTCCACATATCTAGAATCTTCCACACAACTCTAGACAACTCCAAAAGACTCTAGAAACTCCCATGCCACGCAGCGTCCTACTCAGCGTTTACGTGGCATAACCTCTATAGGTGGGGCATGACAATAGGCTTCACAGTTCACATGCTTGCTTTCGGAATCTTCAAAGTCTACAACAGATTACAGATTGATTTTTACAAACCGTTACAAAATTTAGATTTGAAGGAAGAGAAAGTTTCGACCACACTACAAAGGGATCAAGGCATTCATGGAGTGCTCATTGATCTACCAGCTATCTTTCTACAGTGATGAAAGGAGTAAGACTGAAGTCAAATGCTGTTAAAAGAGGGAGTTACATCACCAAAGGCATTTAGCAATTGGTTCTTGGTAGAGTGAAAGGGTGTGAGCCTGAGACTCCATTATACTTTGCTTCGGCACTAGTGGATCGTTTTACTTGAGATAGAGTACATGTTTCTGAGGTTTTTCTTGGTTAATTAACCAATCAGGGTTTCCTTGCTAAAAACCCGGTGTCATCTATCAAACTCTGCTTTACTTTATAGTTATTATTTTTGTGGTCGTGGAAGCGTAATTGATTTTATTTGTGGGTAATTAATCAATCAGGGTTTCCTTACTAAAAACGCAACGTCATCTCTTAAACTCTACTTTACATGCTTTACTTTACAGTTGTTATTTTTATAGTTGAGAATGCGCAATTAATAATATTTGTGGGTAATTAATCAATCACAAAATTGGGTTAGTTGACCTATTCACCCCCGGTTATTAGAGTATTTTACAACTTAATCAACTAACAGCTTCCGCACTGCACGACTCATAAATTCCCCATAAGAGAAAGTGGGTTTGTAAGTGTGTTTCTTGACATGGTTAAAATAAAAATAAAAAACTTCTACTCATCATAAACTTCATCATTTTTTTATTTCACTTCAAAAATTTAAATAGTAATTAATTTGATGGATTCAACATCATAAACTTCATCAATTTTTTTTTTAATTTTTTAAATGACGAATTTTACTATTTTTATTAGTAAATATTGGTGAAATTTCACCACGAAACTAATGAAATTTTGCACAACAGGAAACAACTAGAAAAAGTTATTAGGGAGGATTTCCATCCTATATATCAGGATAAATTGGATTGACCTCCTTGAGGTTTGGATAAACTATATATATGGGTATAGATTTTTCAACGTTTATTACTTTGATCTCCCTTTTGGTATTTATGTTCATCGATATTCTTAGCATTTTCTTTCCACCAGACCTACTGACCAAATTTTATAAATGAAATTTTTTGTTATTCCCTTGTATAAAATGCAATATAATATAATATTAAATGTGATGGCCCTGGTTTTTCATGCCAGTGCGTCCTGTGAAGAACCGAAGTTTGACCCGATAACGGATCTGAATGCAGAATCAAAAACAGAAATCAAGTCTCTAAATTGCATCACTAAGATGCCAAAGTGACCTTCCATGAGTCCACGGAACTCAACAAGAACAACATAGAAAAAAAGATCAAAAAAATGCCAAATAAGCCCTCAAGGGCAAAATGGTCTTTTTATATAGAAACAACGTCTCTAGAAATGTACATTATTTCCAAGACACATGTGTAACTTCCCATAAAGTCACAAAACTCAAAAGAAAGCAAAGCGAAAGCAATTTAAAAAGGAAAACTGGACAAGTTTAGCCCCAAGGACAAAATGGTAATTTTTAGCAAGATTTGGGTGCTACTGAGTATACCATTGGGTAGACAACAAAAAATTCATCAAGTTAGACTCAAAAATTGCTTAATTCGGAGTCCGGACGAAGAAGTTATGGCCTAACGACGAAAAATGGACAATTTTAGCCATATGGGCCAACTGGTAATTTTTCAGAAAGATTCAAGTGTAACCGAGCACACCGTTGGATAGACGGCGAAAAAAATAATAAAATGGGTCTGAATAAAGAAGAAAGAGCAAAAATAAAATGGACGTCGTCGCGGCCGAGGGAGGCACCCATGCGCACCCCCGCGCTATGCACGCGGCTGATGCCATGACAGCAACAGTGCAGACAGCAGCACTTTGCTGCAACTAAGAGCAAAAAAGGGTCTCAAGATAAACTTTTTTGGAAAAACATAAAGAAGAAACCCCACCTAAAATCAAGTTTTCTACTCGACCATGTTGATAGAAAATTTTAAAATATACTGTGAAATGCCCAGAATGCCCATGGATCAGTTTAGGTCAAAAACGATGAAAATACAACTTTGCACCAAGTGCTCATTTGACCCTAAATGGTTTTGTGTGCCAAAACAATCATGCACGCAAATGTAAATAGTGTTTTTAAGTGCGTAAGAATGACCCATGGCCCTTAAAAATGCCCAAAGCAAAATTTAACCTATCAATGCTAAAAAATGCCTAAAATGAACTTTTAAAAGAAATTTTGAAACTTAAAATTATAAAATAGTTTCAAAATACTATTTGGCCCTTGGCCATACTTCATGCACAAATGAAGAGACCCTATGGAAGTGTTAAAGCCCACTTCCCACCACCCATGCAAATGTAGTGATGCTAAAGCTTACCAATTTTGTATTTTTCAACAATATAGCTTGAAAGTAAAAGTACTTAGAACCCAAAATAAAAGTTCTTGGCCCATGGCCACATTACATACAAGTCAAATACAGCTCAAAAGGTGTACTTATGTACACATTACATATTTAGAACCAAATATACAAGTTTTGACATTTTAAACTAAAAATAGCATTTCATGCTAACATTTGCATGAATCAAATACTTCAAGTCTACCGAACATCCAAGGCGTAATGTGAATCTTGAATCATGGTTCCTGTACCTGAAAAATGTCCCCACTACGTGGGTGAGTAACATAAAGCTACTCGTAAGAGATGAGCATGCATAGACCTAACGTTTTACAAGTTAATCACGTTAATGTGAAACAATTCATGTGATTTATGCCACCTAACGTCTATGTCCAAGGTAATACCAAAGGAGCATCCTAAGCTACCTTAAAGCATTTCTAGCATAAACCACAATATTCATGCAACTTAAACAATATAGGAGTATACGATACAACGCAACAAGATATAGATTCTCAAAGTTATCAACTTAAGATCTAAAATGCGTAAACAACTAAATTATACAATTTAGCATAATTGGAACATCCAATACAACTTGTCAAGATATAGATTCTCATAGTTATCGACTTGAAATCTAAAATGTGTAAATAACTAAATTATACAATTTAACACAATTGGAACATCCAATACAGCACATAAAGTTATAAATACTCAATATTATCAAATTGGGAATGAAATTGCAAAATCAAACAAAGTGGATATACTTGGACATTAATCGGAATAGAACCGTATACAAAGGTCACTTTTGGGTTACTAGCCCGTGGGTACCTTACCCTAAGTGCGCACGCTAAAGTAGAGAGAACTCATATCTCCCGAACTACAGCCTTACTCTAGCCATGTCAAAACAAACAATGCCCCAAGAATCCAAAATCAACAAATTGTGCAACAGATGTATATCATATTGTAATGTTTCCATTGTTCGCCATTTTTCATTTTTCCGGAAGTAAGGGCATTTTCGTCTTTTGCCGTTTTATGTACCGGACATTGTGGACTATGCCAGTTGTGCCCGAGAGATAGTTGGGGCATTTCATTGAGTTTGGGACTCTTTGAAATGCAAGGTTTGTCATTTTTGCATTTTTTTCATTTTCGGGCCGAACGGTCCTGTGTGGGACTCGCTACCGGAATTATTGTATACGGCGATTTTGGTTGGGTCCATTTGAATCTCATGCATTTTAATTAATGTGTTTTATGTGGTTGTGGATTGATATATGTATATATGTGTGTATTTGTGATTTAAATTAATAAAGAAAAGAAAATTTTTATTTAAAAAGATGTGGGACCCACATTTTGTTAAAAGTGGTCAAAGAGGCATTTTTGGCCTCATTTCCTTCTTCACTTTCTCTCTCCCCGCTGGTCTCTCTCTCACCCTCTCAATTTCCTTTTTTTTTTTTTTTTTTTTTCTTTTTTTTCTTTTTACTTCAAGGCTTTAAACCTTGATTTATCCCTCATCCTTGAGAGATTTTTTAACCGTTTACGGCAAATTGAAGATCACGGCGAGATCTACGATTTGATCGGAGCAATTCCTTGTTTGGTAGAATCTAGGAAATTCAGGATCTAGGGCACAAATTGGGGTTTTTTGCATATTCTTGAGGTAGGGGTCTCTAATTCATGTTTTCTTGTGCCTTTGTGAGTCAATTTCTTGTTAATTGTTGCTAACATGTTTAATTGGTGTTAATTTCCCCTAAAATGATTTAATTATGGTGTACAAAGTTCATGATTATATGTATTAGTTGATTTGTATGAAAAACATGCCTAAGTGTTGATTTCCTATGCTTATTGTGTTGTTAACTTGCTAGAAATGATGTATAGAAGCATGTGTAATTTTCTTAGAATTTCTTGTAAAGCATGCTTAATTGTGTTGTATGAAAATCCCTTATTGTCATAGCATTGAAAGTATGAGACACATATGCATTTCATTGGGTATGAATGAAGGGAAATGATTTGAAATAAAAGAAAAGGGGATTTTCGGGAAGAATTTTGATAAAATGGTATGAGAAAACTCGGTCACCGCGGAGTCACCGGTGTTAACATAACCTAGAGAGAACTAGAGAAATCACCCTAGTGTGGTTGAGCTAGTTGGGCCCCAAATGATGCCGCGGGGGTACCAAGGGTTAGGGACAATAGCCAATCCTTCTCTCATGTCGCTGGGGAGTCACCAACAAACGAGTTATATTAACAGATTGAAAAGTGATGGATGATTTTAAAAATGGGGAGCGACATGGCATAGTATTCCATAACATCATATCATTCATTTTGGACTTGAAATTGATGTTGTAATTCCCAGCATCGCATGACCCATTTTCTATACTTCTATTCGTTGTTTGGGTTCACAGGGTTACAAGAGGTGTGTCTTAGGCACCACCTAGTGAGCAATTTGTTTATCCCATTACATTTAACATTTTTCAAAGCTCGGGAAAGAAGTGACGGATGACAATCCACCACAAGTTTAAAGGAGAATAAAAGTTTATATTTTGTCATCTTTTGTATCTTAGCTCATTCTTTTGTAAAGCTGTAACTCATGAATGTATTCATATTTGCAATGTAACTATAATTTCATGACAACACTTATTCTATATTTGGAACTATGTAAGCATGTTGTAATGAATGGGGTATGATGAGGTATTTTGTGGCAAGCCATTTATGTTTATAATCATATAATGTTGCATACTTTTGCTGTGAATTCAGAAATTTGACTGCATAACAGGTTTAGTATAGGTTTGGCATGTAATGAGCACAGTCAGGAAGCATTCCAAAGAGTTGAATCTCAGGAAGTCTTATTTCGGCCAGCTGATCCTCACCATCAGCCGACCAAAACCCCAAGTTTAGCCGACCGAACCCCCTTCACCAGCCGATCAACAGGCTATTTTGGAAAGCCCCGAGAGCATGCATACTTCAAAACCATTTCAGCCAGCCGACAATGTAGGTCAGCCGACCGAACCTGCCCTGTCAGCCGGCAGACCCAAGGCCATCAGCCAGCTAACCCTTCCCTTTTGGACCTGTACAATTGCTCCCTCTATATCACTATGTCCTTGGGATTATTTTAGACCTTAAACTGACTCATATGTCACATATTGACGTAGGAAATTATGATGTTGTCCATGGTTAACCCCAGGTTCGATTAAGGACCTAATTGACGATTCGGACCAACGGGTTCAGGTCGTTACAAATTGGTATCAGAAAGATGGTTCGAAAACCATTAGGAGGAAGGGTAGAGGCTTACTTGGAGTTGCATGGGAAGTTGTTCATATTGTTCATATGATTATTTGCTACATGTTTTGATATTTGAAGAAGCATGTTTAACTGTTTATTTACTTACGTGCTTACATGTTTATGTTAAGGTGTTTATTGCATAGCTTCGCATACTAAGTGTTAGTATGGCGTTATTTCGTGTTGAGTCGTCCACGGTGGACCTTAGTGTCATGAGATTGAACCGTTTTCTTATTTTATAGTATGGTGCCACCGCGTAAGGAACCAAGGAAAGTTGGCAATATGCCAACAACAGGAGATATTGGCGAGAGCTCTAGCTCCAATCCCGCAGAACGGGTTGAAGAGGACACACTTCTTAGGGACTTGGTTCCCCTTAGAGGTGTCTCTACTAGGAAGGATAATGTTGAAGCACCCGTTTAAGAGGGTAAAGGGTTGGCAAAACTAGCATTGAACCGTTTGTTGCAGAGTGCCTTGAGGGCTACAATTGCTACTTTTCCGCAACTGGTACCACAACCGGTAGTTCAGGTAGAGGAGATGCCAGCACAGAAACGTCTCAAGTTGATTTCAGGATTTTCTAAGTTGATGCCAGTGATGTTTAAGGGTGGTGCAGATCCAATGGTAGCGGACGACTACATGGATCAAGTAGAAACCCATTTGACTTCTATGGATGTGACGAATGATTATGTGAGAATCATCCTAGTCACTTACAAGTTTTCTAAAGATGATAAGCTTTGGTGGAAGTCAGTCACAAATCGGCATAAGATTGAGGAGATGAGTTGGGATATGTTCAAGGAGTTATTCTACGAGAAGTATTTCCCGATTACCAAGAGGCGGGAACTAAGGGACCAGTTTAATGGCCTTATCTAACGCAATATGTCAGTGATAGAATACGAGAACAAATTCACCTTACTCTCTCGCTTTGCTCCATAGATGGTGAGCAATGAAGTTGATTAGACTCAAACGTTTATTTCTGGTCTTGTTTGCTAAGAAGAAATATGGTTCTTTAAGGTTGTGCATTAATTACCGAAAGTTGAATCATGTCACCATAAAGAACAAGTATCATTTGCCAAGGATAGATGATTTGTTTGACCAGTTGAGGGGAGCCAGTTATTTCTCGAAGATTGACCTGAGGTCAGGCTATTATCAGTTACGAGTTAGGGATGAGGCACTACAAGAAATTTAGGTTTTAGTGATAGTCCTTTAGGGACAGTCTTAAAAACTGTCCCTAAAACCTTCTTTTTTAGGTACAGTCTACAAAACTGTCCCTAAAACCTTATTTTTTGGCACAATCTATAAAACTATCCCTAAAGCCTTCTTAACTGTTCCTAAAGCCTTCTTTTTTGGCACGGTCTTTACACCTGTACCTAAAACTTTAAAAAGCCCGTCCCTAATTCCACAAAAAATTATACGACAAAACTTGGTGTTTCATTCCTTGTTTGGCGCGATCAAAATTATAATATATTTAATCATTTTATTTTACAAAATACATCAAAGTATATCGTTTAATATATCATTAGATCCAAAATTATAATATCATACCTAAAGTTGATCTTTAGACCACTTCAGTTCTCAACCCGCCTTAAGCCCTCACGCCTCTTCTACCCTCACACCTCTTCTACCGTCACGCCTCTTCCACCCTCGCAAAAGACAGAGGCTAGCTCTTCCACCCTTTTCCACCATCGCGGAAGACAGAGACTCTTTCACCTTCTTCCAGCAGTAAAGGCCGAATAACCTAATCGTTCCAACAACCACTCTTAATCATGAGGTACAACATTTTTATTTTTTTACAATGTTAGGGATTATGCCTCTTTCTTCGATTTGAGCGCACCCTCATCTTAAATTTGACATTCATATAACCCATTTGGTTTAATGATCCTCACCATAGTTTTTTTTTTTTATACAAATACATGTTGTAGGGTTTCGAAATTGCAAAAGGCCTAACAATCGAAGGGGTAAATTACAAATCTGGAGTCAGCTTATGGTCTGAGTCTGAATCGCTGTGGGAAATACAGGTTTGAGATATAACGAGTTTGACTTGTTATGTGCTTGTTAAAAAACTCGTTATGTCCTTGTTACACTGAGAAATCACTTTGACAGAATTTGAATTCTGGGTTCTATTTCTATTTTGTTTGTTGTATTGTGTTCAATTTAGGAAAAAAAAGTCACATTTATAGAAGCAATTCTTTGTTGCTTATGGCTAATGGTAGTAAATGTATGAATTCAAGTTTGCAAACATGAAATTTTAACATTTCATTTTTTTCTAATATGAATCTCTCTATACTTGGTCGGAAGTTATGATTGATTCTGAAAATTTTCAGTGGATGTATAAAACTCCATGTGTAATGTTTTCTTAAAGCCTTTTATTTGTTTAATTTTCTACTTCTTTAGCTAGAGGATGCGCTAGCCTTACTGGGTTATTAACTTTCTTGTATAATTTGGTATATGCTTGCTTGTTTGCTTGATTGGTTTTGTAATGTAGATTGTTCAGGGTAGTAAAATAAATTCGGGTTTAAATTCATGGTAAATAGTTACACCCTCACATAATTTTGTGGGTCAGTCCCTGGTGTTCCCCAGGTTTTTAAGGGGGTGAAAATTTTGAAACTAAGATTGGATGTGGTAGATGTACAACATGGGGCTTAGGATTGTTCTGTGAAAGTTTTTGAAGGAGGTGATGAATTGAAAGCCATGGCAGCCTGTGTTTCTTCCTAAGCCATTTTCTAAGACTCGGGCTTAAATACTATGTATAAAGGTCTTTCATTGATCATATGGATATAGTAGCTCTATCTCCTGATTTTCAAATGTATATATAATTTTAATATAGCATACCAACTAAAAGCATAAATATTAAATTCTTTTCCATGATAAATCAGGTTACAAATGAAGATAAAAACCACTATTTCCATCTGATTGGAATTTAAGAAACACAATAATCTCTTTTGATTTTAGCAACGACTAAATATTTTGTTGCTTAAAGAGTAATGCAATCAAATTAAACCAGTTGATAAGAGTCTGTATGTCTTCTGGATAGCAAAGCCCAATGTTCATTGTTTAGTGTATGTAATAAGTAAGCTTTTTGAGACACGGAATGCACTGATTCAGTTAAATTTGTAATCTTATATATCAAATTAAACTCTGAGTTATGTATTTATAAATATGTTTGTTCTTCTTTTGACATTGATGAATTAATTAGTTGGTGTACACATGTAAAATTGACTCCTCAAATACAATGGGATTGCATTAATCTTCAACACTATCTGCCTCCTCCTATTAACACCATGGAATGTAAAGTGAAATGGATTTGTGTACTAGATATTTATATAGTGTTCTTGTTTTTCATTTTACTAGTACTTTGCTTTGTTTCTTAGCTTTAGGATCGAAGAGTAACTTCAATAATAAATATTGAAAGAACCAGTATTTGATTGGAAAGATAGCAATAGAATATGAAGCTGAGAAATTTGAGATATGTGTAAATGCGATATTTTGTAGGATAATATTGAGGATATTTTGTAGAATAATTCTAGACATTTATTTTTCATTTTAACGCATGTTTATTATTTATTTATATATATATTAGATTAACATATGAAATCTAAATAGCATCCCAGACTTCAAAATCAGTTTTCAACTGTTGTGGGTTGGTTTGTTGTTCTTGACCGGAGATGTCGACACCCATATATAAGCTAAACCTTCAACTTTCTACTGCTCTTGGCCACTCAAAATGAATGCCAAGCAAGCATGGATATCTGTAACACTTACTTTAAATCCTCTCTTCTCTGTCTTGCCTTTTTTTTTTTTTTTTTTGCTGGTGTTGGAAGTCTGATTTTGTAGTAGTAGATAAAACTTTTACAGATATATAAGTCTTTTTCTAAATCTAGTGATAGGATTGTCAGCATCTTTGAAATGTTAATTTCAGTAGTAGAGAGAAATTTGAATTGATAAATCATTAATGTGTTCACTGACTGTTAATGAGTTTAGACTAATAATGTGTATCTAATTATTGTTGTTGATCTAAACATAGTTGCTGATCCGACCAAGCTTTAGGCCGACCTGTGCCCGTTAATGGGCCCAGCTTAAGACGTGAACTTCTAAATTCCATGAGTGTAGAATGAGCTAAAATGATGGCAGCTTTCAGAATACTAAACACTGCAAGGAAAGATAATGTTATAATATATATATATATATATATATATATATATATATATATATTCTGCAAATTTCAAGCACAAGGAACCAAATTGTTCAGTTCCTGTATTTTTTTTCTTTTTCATATTTTCTATTTTGTGGGTGAAGCAGTTGTTTTCTAGTGGGTAGAAATCATAAACAATATATATATTGTGTTGTTTGTAGTGAATGCTTCTTTGACTAGATTTGGTTTCAACTTTCTTGAGAAGTCTACACTACAAAAGTTGCTGTTTTTCTAGTTCGTTTGTTTCATGGACAATTGCTAGAATATAAACTGATTTGGACAGATTTATAACACTTACAAGAACTGGGTGAAATACTTTTGGCCTTTGAAGTCTATTAAGGGGTTTTTGGCTGCACAAAATAAATTTTAGTTTGGAATTATAATTGTGTGAAATTCGAATTTAATGGGTCCAACTTACTTCATCATCATCTTTTTTCTTTCTTTCTTTCTTTCTTTCTTTTTTTTTTTTTTTTTTTTTTTTCTTACTTTAATTTGTTTTTCTTACCTAAGCTTCATCTTTTATTTACAGTCATTTTGGAATAAATCAGCTTTCTGGTGAAACCCCTTCCCAGCTTTTTAGCTTAAACATGGAGCTAATGCACTTGTAAGTTTCATTGAATTGTACAGTTACAAGATTTATACATTTGAGTCTTTAAGGTGTTGCTGTTCCTACATTTTTGCATACTTGAGTCTTTAACAACCTCTAGCATTTCAGTGAGCTGTAAGTAGACAAGAAAAAACTCATCAACTTAAGCCTCTATACTTGTTTTTTAGGAATGCATTTTCTTTTTTTTGTTTACCAATAGAGCCTTTTAATTATCCACTTTCAGGTACTTGTCCAATAATAAACTGACTGGTCCTATTTGCAATCTTACTAGCATGAATTCTCTTAATTATGTACAAGTATAAACCATATTACAAACTGCCCGAGCAAAATTGGTATATTATCTACTTCTTAAAACCATTTCCACATTTATTTTTTTATTTTTTTATTTTTCAATACATTACAATCATCAAACATAGAAATATACCCAAGGGATACTAATCTTCCACTGTCATCGGATTATGTTGTGTGGAGATTGATTACCATTAATAAAATTTCCAGTATGATCTAATTATCATGACTAATCAAAAAAACTGAGATGAATGAAATATCTACCTCATTTTTTTTTTTCTTTTTTTTTGGAAAAATTATTTTGCTTGCAGAAATAGTTAGATGCCTAAATAATATTCAGTTTTCTAACTTGATATTACAAAAGAACGCTGTCATGAACCTTCACAAGATTTGTTTTATAATTTTGGATTTGAAATAAGTTTGTAAAGTTTTGTGAACATGTTTCCCCTCACCTCAAATCAAGAATAGTCAAATTAGACAGTGACAGGTGATTTTTTTTAATTATTTTTAATATTTCTAGAAGATGGCTTTGAGTATTTAACAACCAAAAACAAAAGGGATTACAAAGTCCCCCTCCTTCGTAGTAAGTTTATGTATTTGGACATTTTGTTTTAATCATTTTTTTTTTTTTTTTTTTGCCTGTCCATTCTCTAGCTGGTCTGGAGCATGCTAAAAAAAGTGTGACTGAGATGGTTAAATGGCCTTTATTATGTCCTGACATTTCCAGTTAACAGATATGGATCTTGTAACAAAACTAGTTTATAATTGAAAGATCCTTATATGTTTTGTTACTGAAATTAATGGTTAGAAGGATTTAAAAGATTTTGATACATAACCACTTTAGTCCCATTATGTATTTCTGTGATATAATTACAGGTCTCATTTTTATATAGTTTAATTTAATTTTTTTTCCTGATGAAACAAGGGATTTGGCTCATTCCACTTGCAGGGTCATTATTTTGGTTCATGTGGAATGGGTGTCTTCGTATCAGATTGGTTCTGTTGTTCTGCTTCTGTTGGCATCTGTTCTTGGTATGTGCCATGGTTCTTTGATCCGCCCTATCTTCTGCTATTTATTTTCCAGATGTATGGTGGTGCTGGTTTTTTTTTTTTTTTTTTTTTGCTCCAAGATGTTATATTTTTTTTTATTGTTGTGCTATATGAGATATTTTTTTATATTTTTTATTTAAAAAGTATTGATTTGCTTTTACCTTTTTAGACAAAACCTGCATCAATGGACCATTTAGGAATAATGTTTCATTTTTTTACTTTTTTTTTTTTCACCCTTTTGTGAGGCAAAAATTTTGGAGTTCATTGTCAGGTGATATATGACTGATACCCTAAAATGAGCATTAATAAGTGTAATGTATATAATATTCGTACACTAGCAGCAGTAATAATATCTAGTGTAATGGTTGAGCTAATTCTTTGTAATACGAGAGAGCTTTTTTTTTAAAAAAACCAGTAATTATTGAATTCTTTAACCCTACTATTTCCTTTTAGATATTTGCACATTGTATTAACTATAGAGATAATTGGTTACCAAATCTTCAATCAACCAGAAATAGTAAATAAAAAGGGAAAATCCAAGAAATGACTAATAATTGGATAATGTACATAAAATAGGCATTATTTCCATAGTTTAAAATGTTATTTATGTTCCTTCACTATTATACAAGTGGTGGGAGGAATATGGATATGGCTTAGAAAAACTCTTGAGAACAACATTTTTCTATATATAATTCCTTCAAATTCATTTTATTAAGAAAGCACGCCAACATGGTGCAAGTTTCATGTTTGATGTTTATCCATAATACCCATTACTTCACATAATCAATGGAGGTGTGGACTTCCCAATGAGAATCTCAATTTAACTTTCAGTTATACCCGTAATCTAGAAGCATAGACAGCCCCTGAACATCAAGATCAGATAATTGATAATTCTTCCTTTATATTCTTGAGTTTCTTCCTCTTTCTCCCCTTATCTGAGGAAGAAAAGCTGGATAGAAAATAAAAAATATATTTAATGGATACTTTCCCGAACTAAAATGTAGCAGGACCAGGTTTAACTAAAGATCCAATTTTAGTTGGCCTTTATTTTCAAAAAAATTATTCCATGAGATGGTATAATTTGATACCTATATTCATAGCCTTGTTATTCTAGTGGGACTTTATTTATTATGTTGTTTTTGAATTGTACACAGTTGCATCACATCTAGGATTAACTTGTTTCAAATAAGTCTCTTGTAGTAACTTGTAATTTTATCATAAAACTAGTTCTAAACAAGAAATAAGATTTAAATTAATTGAAAGAATAAATAGTGATAGGAATAACATATATACTATTTGAAATAAAAATTGCGGTAAACAAATGCTAATGGGTTTGTGATGTAGGACAGAAAGTGTGGTTATACCAAACTGATATAGAACTAGAATGAAAGAAGGGGATGTGAATAAGAAGATGAGGTCAGGCTAGAAGGTCAGGGGAGTGAAAAGTTAGATTGAAAGAGATAGGCTAGAGAGACTGAGAATAACAAAAACAAAGAGGGAGAAAGAGACACGGAGAGAATTTGTAAACTCGCGACAAAAATTCATTAAAAAAACTAAGTTTGAGCATTGTTTTATTAAGATACTTCCCCTCAAACTCATTAAAATATCTTTTTCTTAATGTGATCAGTTTAGCCTTTACTATTTTCTGGTACAAGTCTTTTTCTCTTTAATTTGTATCTCAATTCTCAATTATAAGACTTATATGTCAATTGCAGGATGAAATAATGCATGGGTCGGATATGGTTTTGTGATTCCAAGCTGTCAAAGTGCATCCTAGTTAACATGATTGATACCTAAACAATCACTTGGCCTTCAAATACATTCAACGTATTGATCCTAATTAGGTAGTACCAAATTATTTGAAAATTCAATAACTAACAAAAAGGTACACAATTTACACACTTGTGCTCACAGTTTGGTGGCCTTGACCCAAGTGTGCTCAACATTTTATATGTTTCTTCATCCCTATTTACTCTTTCCATCCTTTCAGCTCCTTCACAATACAAAAGATCATATATGTATATATACATATGTATATATATTAACTTTTAATACCCATTTGCTTTAAGTCACTATAAGTTAGGTTTGCGAGGAGCAAACTTTGTTCACTAAATTTCATATCTATTGAGTATCTCTGGGTAGGTGTTTCATTAAATTTCACATTTACTAGTACTTATTAGTGTTATAAGGGGGATAATCTACTTTTTTGTCCTTCACTAAATTTCAGAATATTTCAATATCTCAAAATTATGAAATACCCATCTAATATCATTCTATTACAGCCCCATAAATTAGAATTCCTACCTTTGAATATGCGAAATAATAACTTTGTTTTTTCTACGAAACCCAAATTGGTTGCGGAAGTTTCTTTAAATAATACCTGTTGATATCATTTATTGGCATCTAATAGCTCTATTATATGTTCATTTGTTTAGTTCATGTTATTACTATATATAAGGATTTGTTGTATATTTACATCATTTAAGATTTATAATGCAGAGAGGGTGAGTTTGCAAACCCACCTATTTGTAGAAAGAAGCTGTGTTAAACTTTTTGTTGTGCAAGTGAGATATTTTATAAATTTAAAGGTCTGGTTTGTATTATGAATTTCTTTAAAAGGGGAGAATGATGAAATGTTGAGATTAGGACATTTTTGTTTCTAGTTTCTAATATCAGATCTTGAATATGTGTAAAGTATTCAAAATGTTTCCTTAAAGTAGATTGCTTTCAATTAACAAGTGCTTACAATTAATATCAGTTGTCATTTGTCATTGCAGTGTCCAAACTCATCATTCCATTTTGAAAATAAGCATTTCAATAAGCATTTTTTTTTTCTTTCTATTAAGATTAATATTCTAGCTTGCACGTGATTTATTCCTATGCCATATTCTTTCAATTTGATAGCGAACTTAAATATTTTGCAGGATGCAATGAAAGAAAAGGCTGCACAAAATTCTCAAAATTCAGATGATACGAGTCCAACCATAAATGATGTTGAGATAGTGTAAAACCAACTATGCATAAGGAAGGTATATTGCCGTGGATTCGGACATGGATTTAGTTTTTATTTAGAAAACTGGTGATTTTATGGATCTTGAATATATATATATTGTGGGTTTATTTTGTTTTATGTCTTGCATGTATCCAGAATGGTTAAATCCACAAATCAAGCATACAATATATATATATATATATATATATATATATATATATATATATATATATATATATATATATATGTATTAATGTATTAGGGATAGTCTACTCATCCCTAATACAATAATTATAATTAAAAAGATCATGTATTAGGGACAGTCTATCCGTCCCTAATACAATAATAATAATAGTAATAATAAATTTATTAGGGACAGTCCATCCGTCCCTAATACAATAATTATAATTTAAAAATAATGTATTAGGGAAGGTCTATCCGTCCCGAATACAATAGATATTGGGGACAGTCACCAAAACTATCCCTAATAGTATAGGTATTGGGGACAATCTATACCGTCCCTAAAAATTTTTAGAGACGATGTTATTTGGGACAGTTTGACCATCCCTAAAAGATAAAAGTATTTGTCACAGTCAATTTTGACTGTCCCTAAAGCTCTTTTGGCATGCTACTTTTAGTCACGGACCAATTTGACTTTTAGGGACAGATTTCGAGCTTTTAGGGACAGTTTCGACTGTCCCTAAAACTCGAATTTCTTGCAGTGAGGATATCCCGAAGACAGCGTTTCGTACACGATATGGACATTATGAGTTCTTTGTTATGCTTTTTGGCTTAATTAATGCGCCAGCGGCATTCACTGTAATGACCCGGTTATTTTTTTCCTTTTCTTTTTCCTTAGAATTTTACGGATGAATTTTTTTCGTTGAAATTTCCCTTCTGAGTTCAGTTTCTCCTTGCTTAGTGTCATCTTGAGTGCTCGGAAATGGTTTCTGAGACTCTTTTATTTGGATTGACAACTTCCTTTGAGGACCGAGTCATTTCCATATTTTTCGTTTTTCGACACTATTCACTTTTCATCATTTTCCCTGTTTTGTTATTTTTCCTATTTTATCTTTTCCTCGTTTGTCAATTGGTTGGCATAACCTCACTCTTTGTATTCGGAGTTGGTTTTTGACTTCACGTATCTTCATCCTAAGTGGTTTCCACGAAATACGTATCTTTACTTTTGTAGAAAAGTACTCTATTTGCTCCCGGTGTCCATAGGGGTATGGATGCACAGTTTTTCAGAATCTTTTTCTCTTATTAGGGTATTTTTCATAAATATCTTTTAAAGATATTTTATTTCAGGGGTTTTTAAGAAAATATTTATGGAAGATATTTTCATTCTGGGGCAATTGTGTATAGTTTTCACTTTTTGGAGGGGTCATTGTGCAATTAATGAAAGTTATTGCTAAATGCCTTGTTTTAAGCTGGGATCCTCGTATGGGATTCATTTTCACATTTCGTTGAGTCGTGTACTCATAGAATTTCCTTCTGGTCATTTTTCTCCAGTTTCAAGGTTTTTGGACCCGGTTGCCGCCGAACTTGTTTGGGCATATCTCTCTACTCGGGACTCAATTTTCGACGCTGTTTCGTCCATTATTCATATTTTCTCATTTAGAATCTTTTTCGTTCACAGAGTTTTGTCATTTGAGCGCGTTTGCTCAAAATCCACTTTTCCGGACCCGGCGGGACCCTTTTGGGGCACTTTTTGAGATTTTCTATAAATAGGTGGTCTTAAGTCAAAAAGTCAAATTTCTATCATCTTCATCACCCTCTTGGCCGGCAGCCATGGGAGCCCAAGGGGCTGCCTTCATTCTTTCTTCTCCTCTACTTGATTTCCTTAGTGAAAACTCTTCGGCCTTAATGTTTATCGTTCTCCTCGACGTGCTCTACCTTTCTCCTTTATTAGAATTCATTTCTGACCGTTTCTTAAGTTTAGGTTTGAAGTCAAGTTGTGATTTTGATGGGGCTTCTTGGGGGTTCATGTAGATCGTGTTGTCCCCGACAAAACCTAGGAGTTTCGTCGGATTCGGAGCGGTTTCATTTTGGTGGCTTTTGAGATTTTCATCTCAAATTAAGGTAGGGGGTGTATTAGGATTATATATGTGTTGTATTGATTGTTTTATGAACTTATACAACTTGTATGCATGCTTGTATAAATCCTAGAATTTAATTTAATTATTTTCTTGTATAGAATTTAATTCTAATGGATGTATGTGCCTTAGAATTGAATTGTGGCATGCTAGACCCTTGATATATTGAGTAACATATATTAAATTTGGAGCATTTGAATAAGAATTGCAAAACTTATTTAATATTTATCTTTTATGAAAGTTTAATTCACAAAGTTGAAACAAGCATGAAATCAACCTGTAATATGAGATTAAAATAGGCCTTGGCATGTTCTCTAACCTATGTTAAATTGAGAGCATTTGGATAAGTTTAGAAATCTATAGATTTTGAAGTCAACGAATTAATTAAAAATCAAATTAATGGTTCCACTAGTTTGATTAAGTTTTAACTTGATAATGGTAGTGACTTGGGCTTGTTCACTTGTATATATATCCATTTGAGGCCATTTGGGTTGTTTTAGAAAATCTAGAGATTTAATTACCATGTTTTAATTAAACTCTATTTTGTTGTCTAAATGATGCAAATTAGTTTTTGAGTTCGTTTGTGTAGTGACCATACCATGTTGTTTAACCTATTTGAATTAGGGATCGTTTGGATGAGATTGCATTTAATATTGAAATGAAATTGTCATAGCGTGTAACGAGTCGCCCACTGAAGATTCGACATTGTGGATGCCATCGTAGACTTGAACTCTAGGACATGGTTTATGTGGATTCAACCTTACATGTGCATGTAAATTCATTCTTAGACATTATTTGAGATCTATAAGTTTGGTTTAACTTATTGATTTTGCATAAGTTTTGAACTTATTGTTTTTGGAGGCTTGTAAGGATCATGTTCATTAGATGGCTAGGGTTTGGCCCTAGTATGGATTCGTGAGTTTCCTAAGTCATAAGAAGTACGCAGTAGGTAGTACCTTGTGGGTCGTAATTACCCGAAATAACTTATACACGTGCGCACTAGGTACTACATTGCGGGCTAGTAACCCGAAATAACTCGATTGGTCTGCAACCAAGGATCCTAGTCTCTCCACTATTTGATTTCGCATTTAATTTCAAGTTGTTAAACATGGATTACTTATAGCTTGAGAATTGATGCTTACTTTGGGTATTTGAATCCTATTTAGTATACTTGAACCTGTATAATTGCCCCATGTTTCATTTTAGTATACTTGTGCCATGTATTCTTGTCTTGTGCGTATTTGTTTATCTTAGTATACTTGTACCATGTATACTTGTCTTGTGCGTAATTGTTTAGCTTAGTATACTCATGTTTGTATACTTGATTTATGAGTACTCTATATGTATATCGAATACTTGTGTACATATGTCGGATATTGCTTTTCTTGTTTAAGATGATTTAGAGTACTTGAACATATATGCTTGTACGTCGTGTATCATGTTCTAATACGATTGATGCAATGTTTCTGATTTTCAGCATTTTTCAATTTTCTAAAAATTTCATCGCCGTGAGGGCATTTTTGTCTTTTCACGTTTTTCGTACGCGATTTTAGCTGAGTCCATTTGCGTTTCCTACATTTTGAATTATGTGAGCTATGTATCATTTCTATGATGGTGTGTTACATGTATTCTTATGGTGTAAATTAAGCAAAGAGAAAAAGAGAAAAATAAAAGTGGTGGCGGGACCCACCACTATCCCATTCATTTTCTAAAGACCACATTTTTGGTCTCTTACCTCTCTCTCCCATAAGTTTCCCACTCTTTCTCTTGTTCCTTGCTTTTTCTTCTCTATTTTGTGTCAAGCTTTGATCTTTGATTCCTCTCTCTCTACTTGGAATTTTTAAGTGCCGTTTGAATCAAAACGGAGAGCACGACGAGCTCTATGCGTGAGTACTAACAATTTCAGCTTTGGGCCTCCATAGGGATTTCGAAATTTGGAAACCATTTTGAGGGTTTTGCACAAACTTGAGGTAGGGGCTTCCTAATCCGCATATTCTTGCACTTTTGTGAGTTAAATTATTTGAATTGTGTCTTAACATGCTTATTTGTGCTAATTGTAGTTTAAAATAATTTAATTGTGTATATGTGGTTATGTGAGGACATGTATTAAATGTATTATGTGGAAAACAGGCTTTTATGATAAATTTCTATGCTTATTATGTTGTTTATATGCTATGAATGATAGATGAAAGCATACTTCATTTTGTTATCTGAAAATCCCTTATTGTTAAAGCATTAAAAGTATGAGATCTGCATGTAATTCATTGGGTTTCATGATGGGTAATGTTTTGGATAAAGTAAAAAGGGGATTTTCGAGAGAAACTTGTTTTGAATCGGTTTTGAGAAAACCCAGTCGCCGTGGGGGTACTAAAGGGCCGGAGTGTTAATATAGCCTAGAGGGAACTAGGGAGTCGCCATAGCGTGATTGAGCTAGCTAGGCCCCATAATGACGCCGCGGGGGTACCAAGGGTCAGGGACACTAGCCAATCCTTCTCTCGTGTCGCTGCGGGGTCACCAAAGGGCGAGTTATATTAACAGTTTGAAAGTGATGATTTTAAATGTGAAAAATAGGGAGCGACATCGGCATGCATTGCATCCCTATTGCATCATATTATTATGTTGAGATTTAAAACCACGTTGTAATTTCCCGACATTGTATGACCCCGATTTCCATGGTTCCATTCTTTGTTTTGGATTCACGGGGACTCAAGAGGTGCGTCTTAGGCACCAATTACTGAGCAAATTGCTCACCCCACCATATTTAAATTTTTTCAGGTTACGGCAAGGGGTTGGCGGATGATAATCCACCTCATGCTTGAGAGCACTAAGGAAGTATTTTGGATGTATTTTTGTAGAGCTTGAACTTATTTTGTAAAGATGTTGACTTAGGATGTATTACTTTTGCAACATGTAAAATATTTGGATTTTAGCATGTACATGGCCGGTGGGGTAATGTAATTAAGTTTTACCATCATTTAATCCTTTAGTGTATTTTGGTAACGTGTGGTAAATTATGTTAACATTGTAGTTGTTGTTATTGTGGATGTTGAAATGTATTTACGTATGTACGTGAGTGTAGTGGTGTGGGTGATTGGCTTTCAAAGTTGGTGGAAGTCGGTGAGTGTGAGTGAGGATGACCCAAACCAGTTGACGTAAAATTCCATACGTCGATCGAGTTGTGTGAACCAGTCGAAATATAGCTTGCCACACGTCGACCGGTATCCTGACAGTAAGTTTTTCACTGTGCACGTTCCAAACCAGTCGACGTGTAACTTCCCACACATCAACCGGTATCTCGGCAGTGGGTTTGTCCTCTGTTCATAACCCAAACCAGCTGACGTAAAGCGTATATACGTCGACCGGTTCTTGTTCTACGTATAATTTTTTTTATTTAGCTTTCCTAATTACTCTCTAGCACCAAATTAATGTTGCGAATAATTATTTTATGACCCAATAAAATGCATTAATTATATTTTTACCACCGAAAAGACTATATTGTCCCGAACCTTATTTTATTACGTGAAACAAGTAATGACTATTATACCCTTTGAATCTCAAACTACTTGAATTGTAGCAAATTACCATATTGCCCTTTTTGGACCAAGATAATTGAATTTAACATGAAAGAACCGTATTACCATTGGACGATTCTGGGTCGGGTAAGGACCCGTTTAATGATCTGGATCCATAAGGATTTGGGTCGTTATAGTTTAGTGTACTTGTGAGCATGTATATTATATGTTGTTGTTCATTTTAATTGCATGAGTAGCTTAGGATGATCCCTAAGTCTCACTTTGACATAGACGTTAGGTGGCATGAGCCCCGTTAATATGTTTCAACTTAAGGTGATGTAATTGTAAAATGCTAGGTCCATGCATGCTCATCTCCTACGAGTAGCTTTATGTTACTCACCCGCGTAGTGGGGATATTTTTCAGGTACAGGAATCAAGGTTCGAGATTCTCATATTGCTTGGATGATTTGTAGCCTTGAAGGTTTCAATTCTTGTAAAAGTTGGCATGAAATGCCATTTTTTAGTCTTATTTGTCTAAATTTGTATTCTTTGATTCGTATATGTAAAGTGTACATAAGTACACTCGTTTTAATGTATTTGACATGTATAAGATGAGGCCGAAGGCCAATGACATGTATCTTGTATACCATGCACTTTTGTTTTCAAGGTTTATTATGAAAATATTGAGAAATGTGAAGTCATTGTTTCATAACTTTTGCATCGGGTGTGGGAATTTCATTCTGTTTCTTTCATAAGGCTTCTATGATCATGTATGAGGTGTGGCCAAGGGCCAAACACCATTTCATTATAGGTTTTTCATTTTAGTTCCATTCATTGCATTTTTAGGCATTTTTGGCCATAGAGAGGTTATATTTTGCATTGGGGTCATTTTGAGGCCGCGGACCATTGGGACGTGTCATAAATATCTTTTCACATTTGTGTGCATGTCCACATTGCATAAAACTCTTGAGTTTTAACTTTAACCTATTTTTAGGCAATTTTCATAAATTTTCATGAAAATTCATGCATGAGAGTGTAATTTGAGCTTCTCCTTGTTTTAGCTTGTTTTAGATGTTTGAACGGGCTTAGAAAGTGTTTTGAAATGTGTTTGGATCATGTAGAAAGCATGTAGAACCTTGGAGATGGACCAAGCACCATTTTCACTCATTGCAGCAGCTTTTCATAGCAGCAGCATGTGTGTCGGTCAGCTGATGGAACTTCATCGGTCGGCTGACGAATCCCTCGAGACCATTCCAGTAGCCTTTTTTAGATTTTAAGCGTTTTGGTTGGCTGACCATGGGGGTTCGGCTAACCGACGGTTGAGTTTCGGCCGGCTGATTGTTGAATTTCGGTCTGCAAATTCTCCCTAGAACCACCCCTTTTCAGCTTCTCTTGGACAACATTGTTATTTCAACTTTGGAAGGCCATATCTCATTCATTTCTTGTTCAAATCGGTTCATTCTTGAGTCTAAGTTCAGGAGCTTGAAGTTAGCTTTCCAATACAAACCATTCATCAAAACTCCACTTGTAGTGAGAGTTATTCTAGTTCTAGTAAGATAGTGTCATGGTATGTCTTAAACGGGAAAAGCCACTTTGTTCTAAATTCATATCTTTTCCATCCCAACTCAGAATCAGGCGATTCTTGAGTCCAACTTCTTTTATTTTGTTGTCTTACCAATGGTGTGTATGGTGGCAACCATTTTAGTTTGGAATGACCATTTTGCCCTTGGTTCATTTCTTTTCTGGTTGGCATTCTTGCTTCATTTGTTGGCTCAACTGAGTTCTGTGCTTCATAGGGAGTCACTTTGGTGCCTTAGGGATGACGTATATCTCTTGAGGCCATTTTGCTTCTCAGTGTGGGCGAGCACTTGACACTGTGGATGCAACCGCACCTTAGGTACGTTGTGGAAGGTTCTAGTCAGTATTTGTACTGCCATGTTGCATTTGGTTGTGTTCCTTATTTAGTTATGTAGTTGCCTTGATCTCCTTTGGGTGGTTGACATTGGGTTAGTATGTCAATTTGTTGGAGAGGTGTCTCACGGTTTGTAGTTTCAAGTCCTTTCGTTGATCTTGAGACCTTTGGAGTTGTCCTTGGGCACTTTATGATCTATTCCTTGGTGTAAGCTTATGTACGGTCCTTCTGGGAATGTTCTTGATTTCGGGGATGAAATCTCTTTAAGGAGGGTAGGTTCTAATGACCCGGTCATTTTCTTCCCTTCCTTTTTCCTCAGAATTTTACGGATGAATTTTTTTCATTGAAATTTCCTTTCTGAGTTCAATTTCTCATCACTTAGTGTCGTCTCGAGTGCTCAGAAATAGTTTCTGAGACTCTTTTCTTTGGATTGACAATTTCTTTTGAGGACCGAGTCATTTCCATATTTTTTGTTTTTTGACACTATTCACTTTTCGTCATTTTCCCTGTTTTGTCATTTTCCCTATTTTGTCTTTTCCTCATTTGTCAATTGGTTGGCATAACCCACTCTTTGTGTTCAGAGTTGGTTTTTAACTTCACGTATCTTCATCCTAAGTGGTTTCCGCGAAATACGTATTTTTACTTTTGTAGAAAGGTATTCTGGTTACTCCCAGTGTCCATAGGGGCATGGATGCACAGTTTTTCAGAATCGTTTTCTTTTTTTGGGGTGTTTTTTTTAAATATCTTTTGAAGATATTTTATTTCAGGGGTTTTTAAGAAAATATTTTTGGACGATATTTTCATTCTGGGCAGTTGTGCAGTTTTCACTTTTTGGAGGAACCATTGTGCAATTAATGGAAGTTATTCCTAAATGCCTTGTTCTGAGCTTGGATCTTCGTACGAGATTCATTTTCACATTTCATCGAGTCGTGTACTCATAGAATTTCCATCTAGTCATTTTTCTCTAGTTTCAAGGTTTTTAGACCCGGTTGCTGCCGAACTTGTTTGGGCATATCTCTTTGCTCAAGACTCGGTTTTTGATGCCGTTTAGTCCGTTGTTCATATTTTCTCATTTAGAATCTTTTTCATTCACAGAGTTTTGTCATTTGAGCGCGTTTGCTCAAAATCCACTTTTCCGGACATGGCATGACCTTTTCGGGGCACTTTTTGAGATTTTCTATAAATAGGGGGTCTTAAGTCAAAAAGTCAGATTTCTATCATCTTCTTCACCCTCTTGGCCGGCAGCCATGGCAGCCCAAGGGCCTGCCTTCATTCTTTCTTCTCCTCCACTTGATTTCCTTAGTGAAAACTCTTCGGCCTTAACGTTTATCTTTCTCCTCGACATGCTCTACCTTTCCCCCTTATTAGAATTCATTTTTGACCATTTCTTGAGTTCGGGTTTGAAGTTAAGTTGTGATTTTGATGGGGCTTCTTGGGGGTTCATGTAGATCGTGTTGTCCCCGACAAAACCTAGGAGTTTCGTCGGATTCGGAGCAGTTTCATTTTTGTGGCTTTTGAGATTTTTATCTCAAATTGAGGCAGGGGATGTATTAGGATTATATATGTGTTGTATTGATTAGTTTATGAACTTATACAACTTGTATGCACGCTTTGTATAAATCGTAGAATTTAATTTAATTATTTTCTGGTATATGATTTAATTCTAATGGATGTATGTGGCTTAGAATTGAATTGTGGTATGCTAAGAAATTAAGCCTTGATATATTGAGTAACATATATTAAATTTGGAGCATTTGAATAAGAATTGCCAAACGTATTTAATATTTATCTTTTATGAAAGTTTAATTCACATAGTTGAAACAAGTATTAAATCAACTTGTAATGTGAGATTAAAATAGGCCTTGGCATGTTCTCTAACCTATGTTAAATTGAAAGCATTTGGATAAGTTTAGAAATCTAGAGATTTTGAATTAAACGAATTAATTAAAAATCTAATTAATGGTTTCACTAGTTTGATTGAGTTTTAACTTGATAATGGTAGTGACTTGGGCTTATTCACTTGTATATATATCCATTTGGGGCCATTTGGGGTTATTTTAGAAAATTTAGAGATTTAATTACCATGTTTCAATTAAACTCTATTTTGCTATCTCAATGATCCAAATTAGTTTTTGAGTTGGTTTGTGTAGTGACCATACCATGTTGTTTAACAAATTTGAATTAGGGATCGTTTGGATGAGATTGCATTTAATATTGAAATGAAATTGTCATAGCGTGTAACGAATCACACACTGAAGATTCAACATTGTGAATGTCATTGTAGACTTGAACTCTAGGACATGGTTTGTATGGATTCAACCTTGCATATGCATGTAAATTCATTCCTAGACATTATTTGAGATGTATAAGTTTGGTTTAACTTATTGATTTTGCATAAGTTTTGAACTTATTATTTTTAGAGGCTTGTCAAGATCATGTTCATGTGATGGCTAGGGTTTCGCCCTAGTATGGATTCGTGAGTTTCCTAAGTCATATGAAGTGCGCAGTACGTAGTACCTTGTGGGTCGTAATTACCCGGAATAACTTATACACATGCGCATTAGGTACTACCTTGCGGGCTAGTAACCCGGAATAACTCGATTGGTCTGCAGCCAAGGATCCTAGTCTTTCCACTATTTGATTTCGCATTTAATTTCAAGTTGTTAGTCATGGATTACTTGTAGCTTAAGAATTGATGCTTACTTTGGGTATTTGAATCCTATTTAGTATACTTAAACCTTTATAATTGCCCCATATTTCGTTTTAGTATACTTGTGCCATGTATACTTGTCTTGTGTGTATTTGTTTATCTTAGTATACTTGTACCATGTATACTTGTCTTGTGTGTAATTGTTTAGCTTAGTATACTCATGCTTGTATACTTGATTTATGAGTACTCTATATGTATATCGAATACTTGTGTACATATGTCGGATATTGCTTTTCTTTTTTAACTTGATTTAAAGTACTTGAATATATATGTTTGTATTTCGTGTATCTTGTTTTAATACGGTTTGTGTGATGTTTTTGATTTTCAGCATTTTTCAATTTTTCAGAAATTTCATTGCCGTGAGGGTATTTTTGTCTTTTCACGTTTTCCGTTCGGTATTTTAGTTAAGTCCATTTGCGTTTCCTACATTTTGAATTATGTGAGCTACGTATCATTTGTATGATGGTGTGTTACATGTATTCATGTGGTGTAAATTAAGCAAAGAGAAAAAAGAAAAATAAAAATGGTGGCGGGACGCACCACTATCCCATTCATTTTCTAGAGACCACATTTTTGGTCTCTTACCTCTCTCTCCCGTAAGTTTCCCTCTTTTTCTCTTGTTCCTTGCTTTTTCTTTTCTAGTTTGTGTCAAGCTTTGAACTTTGATTCCTCTCTCTCTACTCGGAATTTTTAAGTACCATTTGAGGCAAAACGGAGAGCACGATGAGCTCTACGCATGAGTACCAACAATTTTAGCTTTGGGCCTCCATAGGGATTTCGAAATTGGAAACCATTTTGAGGGTTTTGCACAAACTTGAGGTAGGGGCTTCCTAATCCGTATATTCTTGCAATTTTGTGAGTTAAATTATTTGAATTGTGACTTAACATGCTTATTTATGCTAATTATAGTTTGAAATGATTTAATTGTGTATATATGGTTATGTGAGGACATGTTTTAAATGTATTATGTGGAAAGCATGCTTATATGATGAATTTTTATGCTTATTATGTTGTTTATATGCTATGAATGATGAATGAAGGCATGCTTCCTTGTGTTATCTGAAAATCCCTTATTGTTAAAGCATTAAAAGTATGAGACCTGCATGTAAGTCGTTGGGTTTCATGATGGGTAATGTTTTGGATAAAGTAAAAAAGGGATTTTTGGGAGAAAATTGTTTTGAATCAGTTTTGAGAAAACCCAGTCGCCGCGGGGGTACCAAAGGGCCGGAGTGTTAATATACCCTAGAGGAAACTAGGGAGTCACCCTAGCGTGATTGAGCTAGCTGGGCCCCATAATGATGCCACGGGGGTACCAAGGGTCAGGGACACTAGCCAATCATTCTCTCGTGTCGCTACGGGGTCACCAAAAAGCAGGTTATATTAACAATTTGAAAGTGATGATTTTAAATGTGAAAAATGGGGAGCAACATCGGTATGCATTGCATCCCCATTGCATCATATTATTATGTTGAGATTTAAAACCATGTTTTAACTTCTCGACATTGTATAACCCCAATTTCTATGGTTTTATTCTTTGTTTTGGATTAACGGGGACTCAAGAGGTGCGTCTTAGGCGCCAATTACTGAGCAAATTGCTCACCCCACAATATTTAAATTTTTTCAGGTCACTGCAAGGAGTTGGTGGATGATAATCCACCTCATGCTTGAGAGCACTTAGAAAGCATTTTGGATGTATTTTGTAGATCTTGAACTTTTTTTGTAAAGATGTTGACTTAGGATGTATTACTTTTGGAACATGTAAAATATTTGGATTTTAGCATGTACATGGCTAGGGGTAATGTAATTAAGTTTTACCATCATTTAACCCTTTAGTGTATTTTGGTAACGTGTGGTAAATTATGTTAACTTTGTAGTTGTTGTTATTGTGGGTGTTGAAATGTATTTACGTATGTACGTGAGTGTAGTGGTGTGGGTGATTGGCTTTCAAAGTTGGTGTATCTCGGTGACAGTGAGTGAGGATGACCCAAACTAGTCGACATAAAATTCCATACGTCGACCAAGTTGTGTGAACCAGTGGACGTGTAGCTTCCCAAACGTCGACCGGTATCTCGGCAGTGGGTTTTTCAACTATTCATAACCCAAACCAGCTTACGTATAGTGTATATACGTCGACTGGTTCCTGTTCCGCATATAATTTTATTTTATTTAGCTTTTCCAATTACTCTCTAGCACCAAATTAATGTTGCGAATAATTATTTTATGACCCAATAAAATGTATTAATTATATTTTTACCACCGAAAAGACTATATTGTCCCGGACCTTATTTTATTACGTGATACAAGAAATGACTATTATATCCTTTGAATCTCAAACTACTTGAATTGTAACAAATTACCATCTTGCCCTTTTTAGACCAAGATAATTGAATTTAACGTGAAAGGACCGTATTACCCTTGGACGATTCCGGGTCGGGTAAGGACCCGTTTAATGATCCGGATCCATAAGGATTTAGGTCGTTACAGAATGGTATCAGAGCAATGGTTCGAATACCTATAGGACGACGAGTAGAGGCCTACATAGAGTTGCATGGGAAGTTATTTGCATTGCGTATGAGATTATTTGTTACGTGTTTAGATATTTGAAGAAGCATACTAAATCATTTACTTGCCTATGTGCTACTTGTTAAAGTGTTTAAATGTTATTGCCTACGTGTAAATTTGTTTACATGATCACATGCTTATATGTTATATGTGTGTAGCACTAACTGAAGTGACCCCTGGGTAGGTGTTATGTCTTTAGTGCATAATTGTTTAGCAGACATGTTTTTATGTTGTATTAGTTTTACAAGTTGTCACATTCGACTGGGAAATGCATCAGTGTTGTGAGTATGGGTGATGTGAATAGCACGATCTTTTGAATTTGGTTTAATCTGGACGCGTTGTTTCATTAGGAGTCTTTCAATAAAGATTAGTAACGGTGGGAGGGTTTGATCTTAGGCATCTTCCAGGACAGAGGTTTCCATTTTCTTGCACGGGCAAGAGTTTGTGTTGTGTTTCCTTGGTGTGGCGAGTGGACTCTTGGGATGATGGATTCGTAGGGTATGGTGTGTGAGTCATGGGATCCTTCCATGTAAGTAAAGTTGATTGGATGTCATAGGACTTGAGGTGGTATGTAGAGGGTGACTTGTGAGGTTCTAGTGTTGTACGAGTTGAGTACAACTGGTTTTTAGATTTTTTTTTAGAAGTTCATTGATGTTTAAGATTACAAATTTTCTCTTAGATTACCGTTTGGGAATAAATGATGAGGTTGATCTTGAGTTAGCGACGGGATGGGTAAGTTGTACCTTTTGTTATGATTTTCAGTGAGGAAGATAGAGACTAAGTGTGATGTTGTTTGGTGACCATAGAGTATTGGTCACAGATAGTGTTGAGCTAGGATGAGGAGTGACCTCTTGGGCTTGGTGGCCTGTTCTATTTGATTTCTTTGTTTTCTGCCCCTGTGGGCGGGTGTGCGTGAGCATGTGCAGGTGGCACCAGAAGGCTACCACACTGAGCGAGTTGCGGGCACATAACTTAGATGAAATCAATGTGGACATTCCATTGTGTTGGATGGTAGCTTTAGCGATTGTTTGGGAAATGAAAATGTTAGGGGTATAGGAGTTGTGTATCCTGTTGTTTGGTCAGAAAGGTCAATTGTAGGTATGACCCGAGTGTCTAGTTAGATACTAAAGAGAGAGCATTAATTTGAAGTCGTCGTCTACTACAGTTTATGTGATTGACCATTTAGCGTAGTGTTCGTTTCCTCATAGGGACTGTTTCTGTGGTGTGCCACGTATGATTCTTTTTCTTATAACGGGTTGTTGACTATGGCGTTGGGTATTATGAATGATGTGTGTTTTCATGTCAAGTTAGCATCACTTCTGAAGGAGTGGTTGGTAGTGGAAGCTTGTTATTTCCAAGGGATTAGAGGAGTTGTGCAGTTATTTTTGAAAAAGATGATCATGGGGGTGTTGGAACTTGAGGTTCTTGAGTTGAGAAGTGGGTCAGATTAGGGGTGACCCCATTATTCGGGAGGAAAGTGGTGATTGATTGCATTGTTGGTGGTTTTAAGGAATAGACGGGTGTGAAGCATTCTGGAACTTTAAGCCCATTTTTGTGTTGAGGATTTTTTGACATGGTATTGCCGTATGGATGATCTTTTCTAGTGGTATGTGGTGGTTGTTGCAGGGGAGTATCGAGAATAATAGTTATTTTCTTGTTAGCATGGTAATGTCTCAAGAATACTTGGGGAGGAATCGCTTAGTAATGGCTTGATAGTCCGGTGGGACGATAGGTTTGGATTGTGGTTTGGAAAGAATGGTGGTTGAGGTGTTATGACGTGATATTCTACATTAATGAGTATAATGGATTTAGGTATGGTCCAAATGTAGGCTAAAAATTATGAGTGTTATTGTGTATTGATAGGTATGTGATGGGTTTGTGCATCAGTCGAGGTAATGGTGGATGGCTTAATCTTTAGAACCAGACAAATAGGTGTTGCCATGTAGGCATTTTTTTCCTTGAGGAGTCAGTGGGTTATTGTGACTGAGGTCATGGGTCTTGTGCGTATAGTGATGGTTCCTAGTGTCAGTATGTTAAGGGCGTTGGTGTTTTTATCTGATTAGTTTTGGTTAGCATAGTGTTGGGGAGAAGTGTGTGCGAGGTTTTTGTGTTGATTGTGTAGGACGGTCCGGTAATGGGAGAGGTCGCTTAGATTGGTGTTCGTGGTTCCGTATGCGTTTCAAGTTGGTTCTTCTCCTTGGGTATAAGGAGTTCATTTCATCTCAAGTGAGATTAGGTGTCCATGGTTAGACCACTGATGAGTAGTGTGTGATAGGGTGTCTGGTACATAAGGTGCGAGTTATTAGTCTCTTGTGAGAGCGGGGTCTATTACCTTTCCATTTGTTTTAGTCTTGGTAAGGACGTCGTTTGTTGTGGGTCTTGTCTATATCTAGGAGTTGTGCGCGTCCGTGGACGGATGGATTTGTGAGTGGGTGTTACGCTGTTAGAGTTCTTCGATTGAGGTTCTGATTGAATGGGTTGACTTACTTCTACGGAGGGGGGAATAGCCTTCAGTTTTGTAGTGTTTGTTTTGAGATTGGTTTTGACTGGTAGGATATGAGGCACGGGTTGCCGAATGGGGATTGTGTTTCTAATGTTTGTTAATTGCGGTGGTGGCAAGGATACTGTCATGGATTAATAGGTGATGTGATGTGACTCATGTATTCAGATGTTTTTTTATAGGTGATTGATTCTAGCGATGTCTTAAGGACAGGTGTTGGTATTGTTGAATGTTTTGCAGTTAGGGAATGATTATGGGATTCCATTGAGGGTAATAAGAATGATTGATTTTGGTTTTGAGATCTTGGGTATAGGATGGGTGTGTTGAATGTTTTGACGAGGTCAGATTTAAATCGAATAATGTTATGAAATTGTTTACCTGGTATTGGTATTATGAGAAGATTTGAGAACTTTGATGTTGGTCGATGATTGAGACAGTTAGTGCCGTGTTGTTTCTATTTATTATGGTTATGTGATTGGGATATGATTGGGGTTCTGAGGATATGTTTATGATTGTATGGTTGTTGGGGTTATGTAGAGCAACGGATTGATTAGAGAGTGGATCTCGTGATTGCTTTGAGAACTTTATTGGGATGTGTTTGAGGTTTAGACCTGAGGACAGGAACGACGTCTGTGTTGAGATTAGATCGATGATGAGAATGGCCTGGCCAACCATTTCTCCTGAATCAATCCTTCTTTAGCACGATGTCGGGTCAAAGGTCAATAATTGTTTCGAGTTGTCATAAATAGTGAGAGTACGGTATCGTAGGTTGAGTTGGTGTGATAGTGTGGATTCAAGTGCTTGTCTCGGGAGATGAGGTGTGTTAGATGGCACCAAGTGTCCAATAAAAGGTTTATAATACGATTATTGATTATTGAATATCTTGTTTTGAAAATTTGTGTCCTGGGCACTAGATAGTACGTTTATTATTTTGGTGACTCATGATTATGTAGTCGTAAGAAGATTCATTATTTAATTATCTTAAGGTTATTGAATGTAATGATTGCCAAATGGTGCGGTTGGTGGTCGCTTGTACTGTTAGGTGATGATGTAGTTAGGTATTTGATAGCAAGTATTTGATTTGTCAGGGATGTGTAGATTAGAGTTGAAATTGATTAAGAGATGGACTGGATTCCTTGTTTGTGGTTTTGTGTGTGTGTTCTTTAGAGGATGAGTTGTGATTGGATGTAGTCTTAATTGGTGATTTGGTGACCATTTTTCTTTTAGCCTGGGAGCCTTTCGTGGTAGTGTTGAGTGGATCGATGTCCATTATGAGTCAGGCGTATGGTTTCGTCGATCTTATGTTATGATGAGGTGAGAAATGAGTACTGTTTTGGGTTTTGGTGACAGTGGTGTGTACTTGTCGGACGACGTCCGGTGTCAAAGGCAACAATGTCGTTGGGTTCATAGTCTCAGAGTTTGTAAGGTGTTCTTGGAGAGTATGTGGCTATTGGCCTTCTTCATAAGGACGGTAGATTTCGAGGACGAAATCTCTTAAAGGATGGTAGATTGTGATGTTTCTGATATTTAGCATTTTTTAATTTTTCAGAAATTTCATCGCCGTGAGGACATTTTTGTCTTTTCACATTTTTCGTACGGGATTTTAGTTGAGTCCATTTGCGTTTCCTACATTTTGAATTATGTGAGCTACGTATCATTTGTATGATGGTGTGTTACATGTATTCATATGGTGTAAATTAAGCAAAGAGAAAAAGAGAAAAATAAAAGTGGTGGCGGGACCCACCACTATCCCATTCATTTTCTAAAGACCACATTTTTGGTCTCTTACCTCTCTTTTCCGTAAGTTTCCTTCTCTCTCTTTTGTTCCTTGCTTTTTTTTTTTTTTTTTTTTCTATTTTGTGTCAAGCTTTGATCTTTGATTCCTCTCTCTCTACTTGGAATTTTTAAGTGCCGTTTGAGGCAAAACGGAGAGCACGACGAGCTCTACGCGTGAGTACCAACAATTTCAACTTTGGGCCTCCATAGGGATTTTGAAATTTGGAAACCATTTTGAGGGTTTTGCACAAACTTGAGGTAAGGGCATCCTAATTTGCATATTCTTGCACTTTTGTGAGTCAAATTACTTGAATTGTGACTTAACATGCTTATTTATGCTAATTGTAGTTTAAAATGATTTAATTGTGTATATGTGGTTATATGAGGACATGTATTAAATGTATTATGTGGAAAGCATGATTATATGATGAATTTCTATGCTTATTATGTTGTTTATATGCTATGAGTGATGGATGAAGGCATGCTTCGTTGTGTTATATGAAAATCTCTTATTGTTAAAGCATTAAAAGTATGAGATCTGCATGTAAGTCATTGGGTTTCATGATGGGTAATGTTTTGGATAAAGTAAAAAGGGGATTTTTGGGAGAAAATTGTTTTGAATCTGTTTTGAGAAAACCCGGTCGCCGCGGGGGTACCAAAGGGCCAGAGTGTTAATATAGCCTAGAGGGAACTAGGGAGTCGCCCTAGCATGATTGAGCTAGTTGGGCCCCATAATGACGCCACGGGGGTACCATGGGTCAGGGACACTAGCCAAACCTTATCTCGTGTCGCTGCGGGGTCACCGAAGGGCAGTTTATATTAATAGTTTGAAAGTGATGATTTTAAATGTGCAAAGGGGGGGAGCGACATCGGCATGCGTTGCATCCCCAATGCATCATATTATTATGTTGAGATTTGAAACCATGTTGTAATTTCCCGACATTGTATGACCCCAATTTCCATGGTTCTATTCTTTGTTTTGGATTCACGGGGACTCAAGAGGTGCATCTTAGGCACCAATTATTGAGCAAATTGCTCACCCCACCATATTTAAATTTTTTCAGTTCACGGCGAGGAGTTGGCGGATGATAATCCACCTCATGCTTGAGAGCACTTAGGAAGCATTTTGGGTGTTATTTTTGTAGAGCTTGAACTTATTTTGTAAAGATGTTGACTTAGGATGTATTATTTTACAACATGTAAAATATTTGGATTTTAGCATGTACATAGCCAGTGGGGTAATGTAATTAAGTTTTACCATCATTTAATCCTTTAGTGTATTTTGGTAATGTGTGGTAAATTATGTTAACGTTGTAGTTGTTGTTATTGTGGATGTTGAAATGTATTCACGTATGTACGTGAGTGTAGTGGTGTGGGTGATTGGCTTTCAAAGTTGGTGTATCTCGGTGACAGTGAGTGAGGATGACCTAAACAAGTCGACGTAAAATTCCATACGTCGACTGAGTTATGTGAACCAGTGACGTGTAGCTTCCCACACGTCGACCGGTATCCTAACAGTAAGCTTTTCACTGTGCACGTTCTGAACCAGTCGACGTGTAGCTTCCCACACGTTGACCGGTATCTCGGCAGTGGTTTTTCCACTGTTCATAACCCAAACCAGCTGACGTATAATTTATATACGTCGACCGGTTCCTGTTCCACATATAATTTTTTTTATTTAGCTTTCCCAATTACTCTCTAGCACCAAATTAATGTTGCAAATAATTATTTTCTAACCTAATAAAATGCATTAATTATATTTTTACCACCGAAAAGACTATATTATCCCGGACCTTATTTTATTACGTGATACAAGTAATGACTATTATACCCTTTGAATCTCAAACTACTTGAATTGTAGCAAATTACCATCTTGCCCTTTTTGGACCAAGATAATTGAATTTAATGTGAAAGGACCGTATTACCCTTGGATGATTCCGGGTTGGGTATGGACCTGTTTAATGATCCAGATCCATGAGGATTTGGGTCGTTACAGTTTAGTGTACTTGTAAGCATGTATACTTGTATGTCGTTGCTCATTTTAATTGCATGAGTAGCTTAGGATGATTCCTGAGTCTCACTTTGATATAGATGTTAGGTGACATGAGCCCCGTTAACATATTTCACCTTAAGGTGATGTAATTGTAAAATGCTAGGTCGATGCATGCTCATCTCCTACGAGTAGCTTTATGTTACTCACCCATGTAGTGGGGACATTTTTCAGGTACAGGAATCAAGGTTCGAGATTCTCATATTGCTTAGATAATTTGTAGCCTTGAAGGTTTCAATTCTTGTAAAAGTTGGCATGAAATGCCATTTTGTAGCCTTATTTGTCTAAATTTGTATTCTTTGATTCGTATATGTAAAATGTACATAAGTACACTCGTTTTAATGTATTTGACATGTATAAGTTGAGGCCGAAGGCCAATGACATGTATCTTGTATACCATGCACTTTTGTTTTCAAGGTTTACTATGAAAATATTGAGAAATGCAAAGTCATTGCTTTATAACTTTTGCATTGGGTGTGCGAATTTCATTCCGTTTCTTTCATAATGCTTCTATGATCATGTATGAGGTGTGGCCGAGGGCCAAACACCATTTCATTCTAGGTTTTGCATTTTTATTCCATTCATTGCATTTTTGGCTGTAAAGAGGTCCTATTTCGCATTGGGGTCATTTTGAGGCCGCGGACTATTGGGATGCGTCCTAAATGTCTTTTCACGTTTGTGTGCATGTCCACATTGCTTAAAAACCTTGAGTTTCAACTTTTGACCTAATTTTAGGCAATATTCATGAATTTTCATGAAAATTCATGCATGAGAGTGTCATTTGAGCTTCTCCTTTTTTTGGCTTGTTTCAGATGTTTAAACGGGCCAAGAAAGTGTTTTGAAACGTGTTTGGATCATGTAGAAAGCACGAAAAACCTTAAAGATGGACCAAGCACCATTTCCACACATTGCAGCAGTTTTTCATAGCAGCAACAGGTGTGTCGGTCGGCTGGTGGAACTTCATCGGTCAGCTAACGAATCCCTTGAGCCCATTCTAGTAGCCTTTTTGAGATTTTAGGCGTTTTGGTCGGCTGACTATGGGGGTTCAGCTGACCGATGGTTGAGTTTTGGCCGGCTGATGGTTGCATTTCGGTCGGCTGATTCTCCATTGAACCACCCCTTTTCAGGTTCTCTTGGACAGCCTTGTTGTTCCAACTTTGGAAGGCCATATCTCATTCGTTTCTTGTCCTAATCGGTCCATTCTTGAGTCTAAGTTCAGGAGCTTGAAGTTAGATTTTCAATGGTACCAACCATTCATCAAAACTCCACCTGTAGTGAGAGTTATTCTAGTTCTAGTAAGATAGTGTCGTGGTATGTCTTAAACGGGGAAAATCACTTTGTTCTTAATTCATATCTTTTCCATCTGGACTTATAATCAGGCGATTCTTAAGTCTAACTTTGTTCATTTTTTGTTGTCTTGCCAATGGTGTGTGTGATGGCACCCATTTTAGTTTGGAATGACCATTTTGCCCTTGGTTCATTTCTTTTTGGGTTGGCATTCTTGCTTTATTTGTTGGCTCAACTGAGTTTCGTGGCTTCATGGGGAGTCACTTTGGTGCCTTAGGGATGACGTACATCTCTTGAGGCCATTTTGCTTCTTTCGCTTCTGCATTTCGAATCCATTATCGGGTCATCTTTTAGTTTATCACAGGACACACTAGGTTTAAAAATCCAGGGTCATCATAGGTGGTATCAGAGCTCCTAGGTTCGAAAACCTTAAGACGACGGGTTTTGGGTGTATATCATGCTTGTGTTGTCATGCTCTATATTTTTATTTGCTTCTTGGTATCATGCTGAATGTGATCACATGTTTACGTGATTATGTGGACGTATGTTTAGAAGTTACTATAACTATCTCAGCATGATATTTGTGCTTGTTTACTTTAGTGCATTGTATATGCCTATTTACATCAGCATTAGTACACTGTATATGCTTGACAATCTTAGTATGTTGATTTACACTTGTATGATTAGCATGATGGTTATGCTTGTTTCCTTAGCGTATTACATGTGCTTATTATTCTTAACATGTTGGATTTGAGGCCTTAAGCATAGCGGTACCTATGACATTGTTGTCAGAGTTTTGGATTGGCCAGAATGGTCCGGCCGGATATTTTGGACCATATCGCAACTCTCACAGAATGCCTGGTTTCCATGGTGCTTTTGGTAACGATCGTTTTGACATTGATGTCATTTGTATCGATAGATTTCACGGGTAAGCTTGTTGGGAGCAGGTGATGAATTAGGGCTTTATACTGTCATGCTACCGTACAGGTTGTGTGTGGGCGAGTGCTAGTTGCCATCGATGATACCTTACATTACCTAGCTAGTAATGTGAGTGTGGGCGGGCACTTGACACTGTGGATGCTACTGCACCATGGGTACGTTGTGGGCAGGTTCTAGTCAGTATTCGTGCTGCCATGTTGCTTCTGGTTGTGTTCCTTATTTAGTTATGTAGTTGCCTTGATCTCATTTGGGTGGTTGACATTGGGTTAGTATGTCAATTCGTTGGAGAGGCGTCTCACGGTTCGTGGTTTCGTATCCTTTTGTTGATCTTGAAACCTTTGGAGTTGTCCTTGGGTACTTTTTGATCTATTCCTTGGTGTAACCTTATGTACGGTACTTCTTCGGTCCTTCTGGGAATGTTCCTGATTTCGGGGATGAAATCTCTTTAAGGAGGGTAGGTTGTAATGACCCGGTCATTTTCTTCCCTACCTTTTTCCTTAGAATTTTACGGATGAATTTTTTTCTTTGAAATTTCCTTTTTGAGTTTAGTTTCCCGTCGCTTAGTGTCGTCTCAAGTGCTCGAAAATGGTTTCTGAGACTCTTTTATTTGGATTGACAATTTCCTTTGAGGACCGAGTCATTTCCATATTTTTCGATTTTCGACACTATTCACTTTTCGTCCTTTTCCCTATTTTGTCTTTTTCCCTATTTTATCTTTTCCCCATTTGTCAATTGGCTGGCAAAACCTCACATTTGTGTACAGAGTTGGTTTTTGACTTCACATATCTTCATCCTAAGTGGTTTCCACGAAATACGTATCTTTACTTTTGTAGAAAGGTACTTTGGTTGCTCCCGGTGTCCATAGGGGAATTGATGCACAGTTTTTCAGAATCTTTTTCTTTTCTTGGGGTCTTTTTCGTAAATATCTTTTTAAAGATATTTTATTTTAGGGGTTTCTAAGAAAATATTTTTGGAAGATATTTTCATTCTGGGGCAGTTGTGCAGTTTTCACTTTTTGGAGGGGCCATTGTGCAATTAATGAAAGTTATTGCTAAATGCCTTGTTCTGAACTTGGATCCTCGTACGGGATTCATTTTCACATTTCGTCAAGTCGGGTACTCATAGAATTTCCTTCTAGTCATTTTTCTCCAGTTTCAGGGTTTTTGGACTCGGTTGCCGCCAAACTTGTTTGGGGCATATCTCTCTGCTCGGGACTCAGTTTTTGATACCGTTTCTTCCGTTGTTCATATTTTCTCATTTAGAATCTTTTTTATTCATAGAGTTTTATCATTTGAGTGCGTTTGCTCAAAATCCACTTTTCCGGACCCATCAGGACCCTTTCGGGGCACTTTTTGAGATTTTCTATAAATAGGGTGTCTTAAGTTAAAAAGTCAGATTTCTATCATCTTCTTCACCCTCTTGGCTGGCAGCCATGGGAGCCCAAGGGGCTGCCTTCATTTTTTCTTCTCCTCCACTTGATTTCCTTAGTGCAAACTCTTCGACCTTAACGTTTTTAATTCTCCTCGACGTGCTCTACCTTTCCCCCTTATTAGAATTCATTTATGACCGTTTCTTGAGTTCGGGTTTGAAGTCAAGTTGTGATTTTGATGGGGCTTCTTGGGGGTTCATGTAGATTGTGTTGTCCCTGACAAAACCTAGGAGTTTCGTCAGATTTGGAGTGGTTTCATTTTGGTGGCTTTTGAGATTTTCATCTCAAATTAAGGTACAGGATGTATTAGGATTATATATGTGTTGTATTGATTAGTTTATGAACTTATACAACTTGTATGCATGCTTTGTATAAATCCTAGAATTTAATTTTATTATTTTCTTGTATAGGATTTAATTCTAATGCATGTATGTGGCTTAGAATTGAATTGTGGCATGCTAAGAAATTAAGCCTTGATATATTGAGTAACATATATTAAATTTGGAGCATTTGAATAAGAATTACAAAAATTATTTAATATTTATCTTTTATGAAAGTGTAATTCACATAGTTAAAACAAGAATGAAATCAACTTGTAATGTGAGATTAAAATAGGCCTTGGCATGTTCTCTGACCTATGTTAAATTGAGAGCATTTGGATAAGTTTTGAAATCTAGAGATTTTGAATTAAACGAATTAATTAAAAATCTAATTAATGGTTCCACTAGTTTGATTGAGTTTTAACTTGATAATGGTAGTGACTTGGGCTTGTTCACTTGTATATATTTCCATTTGGGGCCATTTGGGGGTGTTTTAGAATATCTTGAGATTTAATTACCATGTTTCAATTAAACTCTATTTTGTTGTCTCAATGATCCAAATTAGTTTTTGAGTTGGTTTGTATAGTAACCACACCATGTTGTTTAACATATTTGAATTAGGGATCGTTCGGATGAGATTGCATTTAATATTGAAATGAAATTGTCATAGCGTGTAACGAATCGCACACTGAAGATTCGACATTGTGAATGTCATTGTAGACTTGAACTCTAGGACATGGTTTGTGTGGATTCAACCTTGCATGTGCATGTAAATCCATTCCTAGACATTATTTGAGATGTATAAGTTTGGTTTAACTTATTGATTTTACATAAGTTTTAAACTTATTGTTTTTGGAGGCTTGTAAGGATCATGTTCATGTGATGGCTAGGGTTTAGCCCTAGTAAGGATTCGTAAGTTTCCTAAGTCATATGAAGTGCGCAGTAGGTACTACCTTGTGGGTCGTAACTACCCAGAATAACTTATACACGTGCGCACTAGGTACTACCTTGCGGGCTAATAACCCGGAATAACTCGATTGGTCTACAGCCAATGATCCTAGTCTTTCCACTATTCGATTTCGCATTTAATTTGAAGTTGTTAATCATGGATTACTTATAGCTTGAGAATTGATGCTTACTTTAAGTATTTGAATCCTATTTAGTATACTTGAACCTGTATATTTGCCCCATATTTCGTTTTAGTATACTTGTGCCATGTATACTTATCTTGTGCATATTTGTTTATCTTAGTATACTTGTACCATGTATACTTGTCTTGTGCATAATTGTTTAGCTTAGTATACTCATGTTTATATACTTGATTTATGAGTACTCTATATGTATATTGAATACTTGCATACATATGTCGGATATTGTTTTTCTTATTTAACCTGATTTCGAGTACTTAAACATATATGCTTGTATATCATGTATCACGTTTTAATAAGGTTTAGTGTACTTGTGAGCATGTATACTTGTATGTCGTTGTTCATTTCAATTGCATGAGTAGCTTAGGATGATCCCTGAGTCTCACTTTGACATAGACGTTAGATGGCATGATCCCCGTTAACATGTTTCACCTTAAGGTGATGTAATTGTAAAATACTAGGTCGATGCATGCTCATCTCCTACGAGTACCTTTACGTTACTCACCCATGTAGTGGGGACATTTTTCAGGTACAGGAATCAAGGTTTGAGATTCTCATATTGCTTGGATGATTTGTAGCCTTGAAGGTTTTAATTCTTGTAAAAGTTGGCACGAAATTCCATTTTGTAGCCTTATTTGTCTAAATTCGTATTCTTTGATTCGTATATGTAAAGTGTACATAAGTACACTTGTTTTAATGTATTTAACATGTATAAGATGAGGCCGGAGGCCAATGACATGTATCTTGTATACCATGCACTTTTGTTTTCAAGGTTTATTATGAAAATATTGAGAAATGCGAAGTCATTGCTTCATAACTTTTGCACCGGGTGTGGGAATTTCATTCTGTTTTTTTATAAGGCTTCTATGATCATGTATGAGGTGTGGCCAAGGGCTAAACACCATTTTATTCTAGGTTTTGGATTTTAGTTCCATTCATTGCATTTTTAGGCATTTTTGGTCGTAGAGAGGTCATATTTTGCATTGGGGTCATTTTGACGCCGCGGACCATTGGGACACGTCCTAAATATCTTTTTACATTTGCATGCCTGTCCACATTGCATAAAACTCTTGAGTTTCAACTTTTGACCTATTTTTAGGCAATTTTCATGAATTTTCATGAAAATTCATGCATGAGAGTGTCATTTGAGCTTCTCCTTGTTTTGGTTTGTTTTAGATATTTGAACGAGCTTAGAAAGTGTTTTAAAACGTGTTTGGATCATGTAGAAAGCATGTAGAACCTTGGAGATGGACCAAGCACCATTTCCACACATTGCAGCAGCTTTTCATAGCAGCAGCAGGTGTGTCGGTCAGCTGATAGAACTTCATCAGTCGGCTGACGAATCCCTCGAGACCATTCTAGTAGCCTTTTTGAGATTTTAGGCGTTTTGGTCAGCTGACCATGGGGGATCGGCCGACCGATGGTTGAGTTTAGGCTGGCGAATGGTTGCAATTCGGTTGGCTAGTTCTCCCTGGAACCACCCCTTTTTAGCTTCTCTTGGACAGCCTTATTATTCCAACTTTGGAAGGCCATATCTCATTCATTTCTTATCCTAATCGGTTCATTCTTGAGTCTAAGTTCAGGAGCTTGAAGTTAGCTTTCCAATGGTACCAACCATTCATCAAAACTCCACCTGTAGTGAGATTTATTGTAGTTATAGTAAGATAGTGTCATGGTATATCTTAAACGGGGAAAGCCACTTTGTTCTAAATTCATATCTTTTTCGTCCGGACTCAGAATCAGGCGATTCTTAAGTCTAACTTCGTTCATTTTTTGTTGTCTTGCCAATGGTGTGTATGGTGGCACCTATTTTAGTTTTTAATGGCCATTTTGCCCTTGGTTCATTTCTTTTTGGGTTGGTATTCTTGCTTCATTTGTTGGCTCAACTGAGTTTCGTGGCTTCATGGGGAGTCACTTTGGTGCCTTAGGGATGACGTACATCTCTTGAGGCCATTTTTCTTCTTTCGATTCCGCATTTCGGATCCATTATCGGGTTATCTTTTAGTTTATCACAGGATAAACTAGGTTTAAAAATCCAGGGTCGTCACAGGTGGTATCAGATCTCCTAGGTTCGAAAACCTTAGGATGACGGATTTTGGGTGCATATCATGCTTGTGCTGTCATACTCTATATTTTTATTTGCTTCTTGGTATCATGTTATATGTGATCACATGTTTACGTGATTATGTGGACGTATGTTTAGAAGTTACTCTAACTGTCTCAGCATGATATTTGTGCTTGTTTACTTTAGTGGATTGTATATGCCTGTTTGCATCAGCATTAGTACACTGTATATGCTTGACTGTCTTAGCATGTTGATTTACACTTGTATGATTAGCATGATGGTAATGCTTGTTTGCCTTAACGTATTACATGTGCTTGTTATTCTTAGCATGATTGTATGACGCATACATTGACATGCCTTATGTGAATCTTTACTATCTTGTGTAAGTATGTAGCCGTTACTATGTTACTTGGTAGTTGATTATTCTTATGTCCTGTTTAGGCATTGCAGGTTGTCCCAGCTTGGTTGGTTGAGATTAATGCTAGGGCATTGTCTCTTGGAGTTTGTTATATCCTTTAGATACATTCTTGTTTTACGGAGTTTCTTCCTTGGGTAGGAGAAATTAATTCTGTAAAGACCTATGTCAGGGAACCTTTTTGTCGTTCTGATGGTTTGGGTGTTTCGAGACTTTAGTTTGGCAGTTGATGCGAGTAAGGCTCATGTGAGCGTAGAGTCGCAGTCCTTGTCTGGTGGAATGAGACGTTGGCCAGGGAGGGACCGTTTCATTTTCCTTTTTCCTTCGTAGCTTCACGACATGGTTGAGGAGTGTCTGGGTGTTGGTATCATCTCTTGGGGTTTTATGGTGACCTTGAGGTGATGATGTCATTGGGGTCTTATTTCTAGCATCATGTGACGATGAGTCGGATTGACTCGGGTCCTTCCTTGGGGATTAGAAGTTTTATGTTCATGGGCCTCTACAGTGAGGTTCTTATGCCTTTTCCTCTTAGAGTGGTGGTTTTGTTTTGTGTGATGTTAGAATTCCACCTTGGGTTTGAGTCAGTCTTGGGAAAGACTTGAAGGCTCTTTGTTTCAGGGACCTTAGTGTTCATTCTAGGAGATGATTCATTTTCTCGTGGTGAGGGATTTGAGTCATCTGGGTTTTTGGGATTCACTTTCGATAAGTTTGTCCTTTTGAGAGGCATTTCATTCCTTCTTGCTTATGATTTTGTGGGATTGTTAATTGCATAGTCATTCCTACATGTTTATATGCCTTGTTGTTTTGAGCATGCCTTAGAAACATGTTAGGGGATATGACTATTTGATAGTTATGTGCTGGTATAGATGATGTGTTTTTCATTTGCTATATCTGCTTGTTATACTAATAGGTGATGTGTAGTATGTCTCTGATACTTGACCCCATTGTGATAGGTAGTATATTTGATTGCCCTTGTATACTATGTGTTCAGTTTATTGGTACATGAATTTTTATTAATAGTTAGTATACTTGTACATAGTGTAGTTGCGCGTTATATATATTTCAGTTCATTTTGGTTTAGTATACTTGAGCCTGTATACTTGTCTACCATGGATTTAGTACTACTTAGTATACTTGCGAATGTATACTTGTACATGTACATATATATTGTATTTCCATTTCGATATTTCTTAGTATACTTGTGAAAATATGCTTGCATATGTATATATGTATCATAACTAATTGCTTTATTAGTTCATTTCCTTTATCTTTCCGTACTGTGTTTAGGGTTGTATGACCTTAGTTGTCGGGATTGTGTGTGTGAGCTTGATTCAATGTGTGGATTCCTAGGCGTAGCCTTGTAGTAGGTCAGCTTTAGGATGACGTGGAGAATTTTAGGTGCATTGTCTTGTTGGGAGTCGTAGTGACTAGGATGACGATGATGTTATTTGATTTCGTAAAGTCCGATCCATTGGCTTGAGGGCACAGACTTGTAAGGCTTTGGATTCATGACTGGTGTTGTTGACAGAGGTGTTTTGAGACTTGGGGTTGTCAGTTTTCTGGTATTGAAGATTTGAGGCCTTAAGCTTAACGGTACCTACGATATTGTTGACAAAGTTTTGGATTGGCTAGAATGGTCCGACCGGACATTTTGGACCATATCGCAACTCTCACAGAATGCCTAGTTTCCGTGGTGCTTTTGGTAACGATCATTTTAACATTGAAGTCATTTGTATCGATAGGTTTCACGAGTAAGCTTGTTGGGGGTAGGTGATGAATTAGGGTTTTATACTATTATGCTACCATACAGGTTATGTGTGGGCGAATGCTAGTTGCCGTCGATGCTACCTTGCATTACCTAGCTGGTAATGTGAGTGTGGGCGGGCACTTGACACTCTGGATGCTACCGCACCTTGGGTACGTTGTGGGTAGGTTTTAGTCAGTATTCGTGCTGCCATGATGCTTCTGGTTGTGTTCCTTGTTTAGTTATGAAGTTGCCTTGATCTCCTTTGGGTGGTTGACATTGGGTTAGTATGTCAATTCGTTGGAGAGGTGTCTCACATTTCGTGGTTTCGTGTCCTTTCGTTGATCTTGAGACCTTTGGAGTTGTCCTTAGGTAGGTTGTAATGATCCAGTCATTTTCTTCCCTTCCTTTTTCCTCAGAATTTTACGGATGAATTTTTTTCGTTGAAATTTCCTTTCGGAGTTCAGTTTCTCGTCGCTTAGTGTCATCTCGAGTGCTCAAAAATGGTTTTTGAGACTTTTTTCTTTGGATTAACAACTTCCTTTGAGGATCGAGTCATTTCCATATTATTCGTTTTTCTACACTATTCACTTTTCGTCCTTTTCCCTGTTTTGTCCTTTTTCCTATTTTGTCTTTTCCCCGTTTGTCAATTGGTTGGCATAACCTCACTCTTTGTGTTCGGAGTTGATTTTTGACTTCACGTATCTTTATCCTAAGTGGTTTCCATGAAACACATATCTTTACTTTTGTAGAAATGTACTCTGGTTGCTCCCGGTGTCCATAGGGGCATAGATGCACAGTTTTTCAGAATCTTTTTCTTTTCTTGGGGTGTTTTTCGTAAATATCTTTTGAAGATATTTTATTTCAGGGGTTTTTAAGAAAATATTTTTGGAAAATATTTTCATTCTAAGGCAGTTGTGCAGTTTTCACTTTTTGGAGGGGCCATTGTGCAATTAATGAAAGTTATTGCTAAATGCCTTTTTCTGAGCCTGGATCCTCGTACAGGATTCATTTTCACATTTCGTTGAGTCGTGTACTCATAGAATTTCCTTCTGGTCATTTTTCTCTAATTTCAGGGATTCTGGACTTAGTTGCCGCCGAACTTGTTTGGGGCATATCTCTCTGCTCGGGACTCAGTTTTGAACGCCATTTCTTCCATTGTTCATATTTTCTCATTTAGAATCGTTCACAGAGTTTTGTCATTTGTGCGAGTTTGCTCAAAATCCACTTTTTCGGACTCGGCAGGACCCTTTCGGGGCACTTTTTGAGATTTTCTATAAATAAGGGGTCTTAAGTCAAAAAGTCTGATTTCTATCATCTTCTTCACCCTCTTGGCAGGCAGCCATGGGAGCCCAAGGGCCTGCCTTCATTCTTTCTTCTCCTCCACTTGATTTCCTAGTGAAAACTTTTCGGCCTTAATGTTTATCGTTCTCCTTGACGTGTTCTACCTTTCCCCCTTATTATATTTCATTTCTGACCATTTCTTAAGTTCGGGTTTGAAGTCAAGTTGTGATTTTGATGGGGCTTCTTGGAGGTTCATGTAAATCGTGTTGTCCCTAACTAAACCTAGGAGTTTTGTCGGATTCGGAGCAATTTCATTTTGGTGGCTTTTGAGATTTTCATCTCAAATTGAGGTAGGGGATGTATTAGGATTATATATGTGTTGTATTGATTGTTTTATAAACTTATACAACTTGTATGCATGCTTTGTATAAATCCTAGAATTTAATTTAATTATTTTCTTATATACGATTTAATTCTAATGGATGTATGTAGCTTAGAATTGAATTATGGTATGCTAAGAAATTAAGCATTGATATATTGAGTAACATATATTAAATTTGGAGCATTTGAATAAGAATTGCAAAACTTATTTAATATTTATCTTTTATGAAAGTTTAATTCACATAGTTGAAACAAGCATTCAATCAACTTGTAATGTGAGATTAAAATTGGCCTTGGCATATTCTCTAACCTATGTTAAATTGAGAACATTTGGATAAGTTTTGAAATCTAGAGATTTTGAATTAAATGAATTAATTAAAAATCTAATTAATAGTTCAACTAGTTTGATTAAGTTTTAACTTGATAATGGTAGTGACTTGGGCTTGTTCACTTGTATATATATCCATTTGGGGCCATCTGGGGTTGTTTTAGAAAATCTAGAGATTTAATTACCATGTTACAATTAAACTCTATTTTGTTGTCTCAATGATCCAAATTAGTTTTTGAGTTGGTTTGTGTAGTGACCATACCATGTTGTTTAACATATTTGAATTAGGGATCATTTGGATGAGATTGCATTTAATATTGAAATGAAATTGTCATAGCGTGCAACGAATCGTACACTGAAGATTCATTGTAGACTTGAACTCTAGGACATAGTTTGTGTGGATTCAACCTTGCATGTGCATATAAATTCATTCCTAGACATTATTTGAGATGTATAAGTTTGGTTTAACTTACTGATTTTGCATAAGCTTTGAACTTATTATTTTGGAGGCTTGTAAGGATCATGTTCATGTGATGGCTAGGGTTTGGCCTTAGTACGGATTCGTGAGTTTCTTAAGTCATATGAAGTGCGCAGTAGGTAGTACCTTGTGGGTCGTAATTACTCGGAATAACTTATACACGTGCGCACTGTGTACTACCTTACAGGCTAGTAACCCAAAATAACTCGATTGGTCTGTAGCCAAGGATCCTAGTCTTTCCACTATTTGATTTCACATTTAATTTCAAGTTGTTAATCATGGATTACTTGTAGCTTTAGAATTGATGCTCACTTTGGGTATTTGAATCCTATTTAGTATTCTTGAACCTGTATATTTGCCCCATGTTTCAATTTAGTATACTTGTGCCATGTATACTTGTCTTGTGCGTATTTGTTTATCTTAGTATACTTGTACCATGTATACTTGTCTTGTGCGTAATTGTTTAGCTTAGTATACTCATGTTTGTATACTTGATTTATGAGTACTCTATATGTATATTGAATACTTATGTATGTATGTCGGATGTTGCTTTTCTTGTTTAACATGGTTTAGAGTACTTGAACATATATGTTTGTATGTCGTGTATCTTGTTTTAACACGGTTTAGTGTACTTGTGAGCATGTATACTTCTTTGTCGTTGTTCATTTCAATTACATGAGTAGCTTAAGATGATTTTTGAGTCTCACTTTGACATAGACATTAGGTGGCATGAGCCCCGTTAACATGTTCCACCTTAAGGTGATGGAATTGTAAAATGCTAGGTCGATGTATGCTCATCTCCTACGAGTACCTTTACGTTACTCACCTACGTAGTGGGAACATTTTTTAGGTACAGGAATCAAGGTTCGAGATTCTCATATTTATTGGATGATTTGTAGCCTTGAAGGTTTCAATTCTTGTAAAAGTTGGCATGAAATGCCATTTTGTAGCCTTATTTGTCTAAATTCGTATTCTTTGATTCGTATATGTATAGTGTACATTATTACACTCGTTTTAATGTATTTGACATGTATAAGATGAGGCCGGAGGCCAATGACATGTATCTTGTATACCATTCACTTTTGTTTTCAAGGTTTATTATGAAAATATTGAGAAATGCGAAGTCATTGCTTCATAACTTTTGCATCGGGTGTGGGAATTTCATTCCATTTCTTTCATAAGGCTTCTATAATCATGTATGAGGTGTAGCCACGGGCAAAACACCATTTCATTCTATGTTTTGCATTTTAATTCCATTCATTGCATTTTTAGGCATTTTTGGCCGTAGAAAGGTCATATTTTGCATTGGGGTCATTTTGAGACCGCGGATCATTAGGACGTGTCTTAAACGTCTTTTTACGTTTGTGTGCTGGTCCACATTGCATAAAACTCTTGAGTTTCAACTATTGACCTATTGTTAGGCAATTTTCATGAATTGTTATGAAAATTCATGCCTGAGAGTGTCATTTGAGCTTCTCCTTTTTTTGGCTTGTTTTAGATGTTTGAACGGGCCTAGAAAATGTTTTGAAACATGTTTGGATCATGTAGAAAGCATGTAGAACCTTAGAGATGGACCAAGCACCATTTCCACACATTGCAGCAACTATTCATAGCAGCAGCAAGTGTGTCGGTCGGCTGATGGAACTTCATCGGTCAGCTAACGAATCCCTTGAGACCATTCCAGTAGCCTTTATTAGATTTTAGGAGTTTTGGTCGGCTGACCATGGGGGTTTGGCCGACCGACGGTTGAGTTTCGGTCGACTAATGGTTGCATTTCGGTCAGCTAATTCTCCCTGGAACCACCCCTTTTCAGGTTCTCTTGGACAGCCTTGTTGTTCCAACTTTGGGAGGCCATATCTCGTTCGTTTCTTGTCCAAATCAGTTCATTCTTGAGTCTAAGCTCAGGAGCTTGAAGTTAGCTTTCCAGTAGTACCAACTATTCATCAAAACTCCATCTGTAGTGAGAGTAATTCTAGTTCTAGTAATATAGTGTCGTGGTATGTCTTAAACGAGGAAAACCACTTTGTTCTAAATTCATATCTTTTCCGTCCGGACTCAGAATCCAGCAATTATTGAGTCTAACTTCATTCATTTTTTGTTGTCTTGCCAATAGTATGCACGATGGCACCCATTTTAGTTTGGAATGACCATTTTTCCCTTGGTTCATTTCTTTTCGGGTTCGTATTCTTGCTTCATTTGTTGGCTCAACTTAGTTCCGTCGCTTTATGGGGAGTCACTTTGGTGCCTTAGGGATGACGTACATCTCTTGAGGCCATTTTGTTTCTTTTGCTTCTGTATTTCGGATCCGTTATCGGGTCATCTTTTAGTTCATCACAGGACACACTGGGTTTAAAAATCCTAGGTCGTCACATTCATGGACCTAATGAACCGTGTCTTGCACGATTACTTAGATCAGTTTGTGGTAGTTTTCGTGGATGACATTCTTGTTTATTCATGATCTCGGGAAGAGCACGAGATCCATTTGAGTATTGTACTGCAGATTTTGCGGGAGCACCGATTGTATGCCAAATATGAGAAGTATGAGCTTTGGCTAAAAGAGGTGAAATTTTTGGGGCCTGTTGTCTCGAAAGGTAGTGTGTTAGTGGACCTATCAAAGATTGAAGCAGTTTTGAATTGGGAACAACCCAAGAATGTGTTTGAGATCTACAGTTTTCATGGTTTAGCGGGTTATTATCGTAGATTTGTGAAGGATTTTTCCCGTTTGGCAGCACCTATGACTCGCTTGACTCGGAAAGGGATTAAGTTTACATGGAATAAAGCCTATGAGTCATGTTTTCAAGAATTGAAGACAAGGTTGACTACAACTCTAGTGTTGGTGATACCCGAGCGTGGCTTGTGTTATGTAATCTATTGTGATGTTTCACATGATGGTTTGGGTTGTGTGCTGATGCAGGATGGTAGAGTAGTGGCTTATGGGTCTCAGCAATTAAAGACTCACGAGTACAACTACCCTACTCATGACCTGGAGTTAGCAGCATTCGTGTTTGAATTGAAGTGTTGGAGATATTATTTGTATAGTGAGAGATTTGAGGTGTTCTCGAATCACAAGAGTCTCAAGTACCTTTTTTCTCAAAAAGACTTGAACAACAGACAGAGGCAATGGGTTGAGTTTTTGGAAGATTACAACTTTGACTTGCAGTATCATCCGGGCAAGGCAAATGTGGTAGCAGATGCCTTAAGCCAGAAATCTAGTGGGACTTTGGCCGGTTTGGCTATTTGGAAATAGAAGATGCTTTAAGATCTGGCAGAGATGGGGCTATAGTATCTTGATGATGATGCTTGTAGGGACTCGGCATTCTTATTTAGTCTCGTAGCTTAGCCTACTCTTGTCAGACGAGTGATTGAGTCACAAAGACAGGATCCGGATTTGGATGCTATCTACACTCTGATCTCGAGTGGTGAGATAGTGAAGGATTGGACCTTGTATACGGATAGAGGTCTACGGTTTAAGGGTTTGTTGGTTGTTCCCATAATTTGTCATGAGGACGTCTTACGGGAATTTCACACTTCCCGCTTTGCAGTTCATTTAGGTGGTACCAAGATGTATCACAATTTGAGATGCCAGTATTGGTGGAATGGAATAAAGAAGGATGTTGCACAGTTTATAACTATATGTCTTACCTATCAACAGGTGAAGACCGAGCATCAGAGACCAACCGGTTTGTTACAACCATTGCCTGTAGTGCAGTGGAAATGAAAGCAGATTGCTATGGATTTTGTGATAGGTCTTCCTAAGTCCCGGAGGGGCAATGAATCCGTATGGGTTATCATTAATAGACTAACCAAGACGGCTCACTTTTTGCCTATTAAGGCAATAGATGATGCAGAGGCACTTGGTATGCTATATATAAAGGAGATTGTAAGGTTGCATGGAGTTCAGTAACCATTGTTTCTAATAGGGATGCGAAGTTCACTTTGAAGTTCTGGGAAGGACTTCAAGTAGCACTTGGCTCAACGTTGCACCTTAGTACGGCATTCCATCCACAAACGGAAGGCCAGTCGGAGCGTACCATCCAGATCTTAGAGGATATGCTTCCGGCATGTGTGCTTGATTTGGGAGGTAGTTGGGAAAAATTACCTTCTAGTTATTGATTTTGCCTACAACAACAATTATCAGGAGAGCATTAAGATGGCTCCATTTGAGGCATTGTACGGCAGACCTTGTAGGTCTCTAGTCTGTTGAACTGAGGTGGGCGAGACAGCTGCCTTAGGACCCGACATTCTACTCAAGACTACCGAGAAGATTAAGCTGATTAGATAGAGGTTGCTCACAGCTCGGAGCCGATAGAAGAGTTATGCGGATAGCAGAGACATTTGCTACCTTTTGAGGTGGGAGACTACGCTTTTTTATGGGTTTCTCCACAGAAGGGATTGATGAGATTTGGAAAAAGTGGCAAGTTGTCGCCACGATTCATTGGACCGTTTGAGATTTTGGATCGCGTATGAGAGGTTGCCTACAGACTTGCTTTGCCACAGCAGATGGACAGAGTCCACAATGTTTTTCATATCTTGATGTTACGGAAGTATGAGTCGGATCCATCCCGCATTTTGAGTTGGGTTGATGTGGATATTGATGAGGATGTCTCCTATGAAGAAGGACCAGTTCAGATCCTTGACACATGGCAGAAAATGTTAAAGGATAAGACGATACCGCTAGTAAAGGTTCTTTAGAGGCACCACGGAGTCGAGGAGGCTACTTGGGAGCTCGAATAGGAGGTTCGCTCCAAGTATCCAGAGTTTTTTTCTCTCATAGGTATGGCTTGATTTTGGAGATGAAATCCTTTTAAGTTGGTAAGATTATGATGTTTCCATTTTTCGCCATTTTTCATTTTTTCAGAATTTTTTGTCGTTGCAAGGGCATTTTTGTCTTTTGTCGTTTTGCATACTGGACACTGTGGAGTATGCCGATTGTGTCCGAGAGATGATTGGGGCATTTCATCGAGTTCAAGACTCTTTGAAATTCAAGGTTTTTCATTTTTGCATTTTCCCGTTTTTCGGGCCAAACGGTCCCGTGTGAGACCTACTACCAGAATTGTTGTATACGGGATTTTGGTTGAGTCCATTTGCATCTTATGCATTTTAATTAATGTGTTTTATGTGGTTATGGATTGATATGTGTATATATGTGTGTATTTGTGGTTTAAATTAATAAAAAAAAAAGAAAATTTTTATTTAAAAAGAGATGGAACCCACATTTTGTTAAAAGTGGTCAAAGAGGCATTTTTGGCCTCATTTCCTTCTTCACTTTCTCTCTCCCCGCTAGTCTCTCTCTCTACCTCTCAATTTCCTTTTTCTTTTTTTTTTTTCTTTTTACTTCAAAGCTTTAAACCTTGATTTCTCCTTCATCCTTGAGAGATTTTTGATGCCGTTTGTGGCAAATTGAAGATCACGGTGAGATCTACGATTTGATCGGAGCAATTCCATGTTTGGTACACTCTAGGAAATTTGGGATTTAGGGCACAAATTGGGGATTTTTGCATATTTTTGAGGTAAGGGTCTCTAATTCTTGTTTTTTTGTGCCTTTGTGAGTCAATTTCTTGTTAATTGTTGCTAACATGTTTAATTGGTGTTAATTTCCCCTAAAATGGTTTAATTGTGGTGTACAAAGTTCATGATTATATGTATTAGCTGATTTGTATGAAAAACATGCCTAAGTGTTGATTTTCTATGCGTATTGTGTTGTTAACTTGCTAGAAATGATATATGGAAGCATGTGTAATTTTCTTAGAATTTCTTGTAAAGCATGCTTAATTGTGTTGTATGAAAATCCCTTATTGTCACAGCATTGAAAGTATGAGACACATATGCAATTCATTGGGTATAAATGAAGGGAAATGATTTGAAATAAAAGAAAAAGGGATTTTCGGGAAGAATTTTGATAAAATGGTTTGAGAAAACCCGGTGATAAGTGCTGAATACTGTATATTCAAGCGCCCTAAATTACATTAACAAAGTCCATTAATTGATTATTTTATGTAGATTAACTCCATTTACATGTTTTTGTGCATTTTCAGGTTAAAGTGCAAAAAGGAAGCAAAAATGATGCCTTGTGGAATTTTGAACAAAAAGGGTGCCAATTCTGAATTTCTGGCAGCAGTAGAACCTGACTTTTGTCGCCATTTTCTACCTAGAAAACTCAAGAACTGGACTTCCATCATAACATAAAAGATTTAGATCTCTGAATCAGCTTTCCAAATCTTCAAGCGGTTCATCATTCGGAATTCGGAGCAGAGAGTTATGATCTTCTTAACAGAGGTGCGCAGAACTGCCTGGCAGCACTGAAGTACTGCCTTTCTCCCCATTTTCGACCAACCAGACTTGAGAATTGGGTCTTCATCAAAACATGAAGTTTTTAAAGCACTGAATTAGCTCTCCAAATCTTCAAACAGATCATCATTCGGAGTTCGGGGTACAAAGTTATAACAGTTTTACCAAAGTAGGTCAGTGCTGAGCAAGAAGAGCATGTTGCACATTACACTAATTTAGAGTGCTCGAGACCACTCTTCGAGTGCTCGAAAATCAGGCAGATTGCACTCGGAAATGGCTCAATTTCAGCCACTTGCACATTGGTTTCCTCAATGCCATCTTCCTTCTTTATGAAGTGGTTGGAGGTGTTCCTTGGAGGAGAGAGAGCCTTGACTTAAGCTTGATAAGAGAGAGGAAGGACCACACAAAAGGATTATCCTTGAATTTTTGCAAGATAGAGGAGAGAGAAGAGAGCAAGAAAGGTGTGTTCTTGGAGCTAGAAGAGGGGAGCTCGAAAATGGAGGTCAAAGCTTTGCTTCCTCCTTCCTCTAGTGCATCAATGGGTAACTAAACCTCCATCTAGGGAGGTGATGAAGCTCTACCTTGTAAGCATGTCTAGTTTTTGATTTATTTTGGGGAATGAAATGTATATTTGGCTAGTTTCATGGTCTAGAGCATGTTACAAATTGTAATGAAGATTTTGAATGTTTGAATGACTATGTTGATTTACATACTCTTGTCTTAGATTATTTAATCTCATAGTTATATGGCTTATAGTTTCATAGTGACAATGGAACTAAGATTATGGAACGGTTTTAATGGCATGATTTTGAGTAGTTTGTTAATCCATAGCTTAAGAATTTCTTTTGATGAGTTAATCTTGTGACTTGATATCATGTGCTTCCACCAATTGATTAATTGTTTGACAATCTCTAGCTTAGTGAGCATGTCTAGGGTTGCATCTTAGTTTAGGTAACTCAACCATGTGAAGCTTTGATAGGTTGTTCTTACTATTTAATTAATTGAATTTCTTGAAGATATTATAGTAGTCATGTATTATTATATATCAAGGTCATTTCTACATTAATTCCCCAAATCAATCATATAATTAGCTTGTGTAGAGGTTTGGAGTGGATTCACTTCCCTAGACTTCCTTCTCTAAATCTTCTCTTTTAATCTCCTTCAATTTATTGTTTTATGCATTCTGAATTTGTAGTTTAGTGAAAAACAAAACAAACCCTCTATGAACACCCCTTATCACTCTAAAATGACTCTAGACACTTAGGTTGCCATAGATTAGCGCAGTCCCAGTGGTTCGATTTACCCGACCAATAGCCCTATTTTACAATGATTCGTGCTATTGCGAAGGTTGATGTATAGTTGATCAATCGATCAATTTTTGGCGTCGTTGCCGGGGACTTGCATACGGTTTAGCGACCAAAGTTCTAGGGTTAATTTTAGTTTGATTGTTAATATCGTGTTTTGTGAATATTCCTTGTGTGTTTTAATCATCTTTAAGTTGTAAGTGAAATCCTTGGGACTCGAAGCTCGCCGTGGGAATGCTAGCAAATTGTGAGTCTAGAGGACCCTAGGTAAGTCTCTTGACTTTTAGTTTCAACTTGTAGATACAATACATGTGTTAATTTTAGAAGTAGTTAATTTAGTTGTGAAGCCCTTGTAGAGGCTATTATCTTGTTTAATTTCGTGTACAAGCATCGGTCCTTCTCGTGGCCATTTATTTTCTGTCTTGATAATTGAGGAAAAAGGGAACATCGTATGTGGAGTTGATGATAAAGATTTGTTGTGATGATGTTGTTGTGAATTGTTGATGTTTGGCCGTAGGTCACTCTCTCTACCCACACTTGACTCGCCTATTGATATAAATTCACTTGAAAGAACTCTTAGACGGAACCTTAGGGAACCCACTCTTACAAGGGATCTTGAAACTGAATTCAATACAATGGGGGATAACGTAGAAAATATGGGGAATGAAAGGGCTGAAATTCCTAATGTAGGACCAATGACTCTTAGAGATCATTTCATTCATACCACCTATGCTTCTCCTTCTTGCATAGTAATGCCAAACATCGATGCAGCTCAATATGAGATCAAATCAAGCACCATCCAAATGCTTCCATCATTTCATGGCTTTGATAATGAAGATCCATATAAGTATCTTGATGAGTTCCTTGAAATCTGTTCAACCATCCGGTTGAGAGGTTTTCCGGACAATACACTTTATCTCCATCTTTTCCCATTCTCCCTAAAGGATAGGGCAAAATATTGGTTGAACTCCCTCGCTCCCAATTCCATTACTTCTTGGGCTCAATTGTAATAAGAATTCCTTAAGAAGTATTATCCGGTGAGTAAAACCAACCAAATGAGGCGTTCCATTCTAAGTTTTTCTCAAGTTGATGGAGAACAACTCCATGAGACTTGGGAAAGGCTACAAGATCTTCTTCGAAAATGTACTCATCATTTGATCCCAAAATGGCAATTAGTGCAAGCTTTCTATGCCGGCTTGACCGAAACCCATAGATTCATGGTTGATTCTTCTTGTGGTGGGATGTTCATGTCCAAGAATGCGGATGAGGCTTGGACCCTACTTGAGAATTTAAGCGAAAATTCACTTCAACATAATTCTCGTAGGGCTCCGACAGCAACCATTGCAAAGAACACCAACCCTTGTCAACCAAAATCAATAAGGGAGGAATCATCTCAAGTGGATGCCATCGCTCATAAATTCTACCAATTGATGGCACCACATCTTCCTCCTTCATTGTCTCAAAATTTGGCAAGTTCAGTTTGTGCTTCATGTACTAGTCCATTCCATCTCTCGGAAGATTGCCCCACACCGGAGCAATTTCCCAATCCCAACCAAGAGCAAGCTAATGTTATGTTCTCGCGGCCCGGGAACAATCCATATTCCAACACCTACAATCCGGGTTGGCGAGATCATCCGAATTTCTCGAGGCGGCAACAAGCCCCACAAAATTCCTAATTCCAAAACCAAGGGCGGCAAAATCAGCCCTCTTCTCAATATCAAGGTAGACCTTTCCAAGCCTTTTCAAGCTATCGTCCTCCTTACAATCCAAATGTCTCCAATCAACCTCCTGTGTGTCCAACTGACGAGATAGTAGCTGCAAACAAGCAAATGATGGAATCATTAAATAAGCAAATAATGGATGCCAACAAGCAACTCTTGACATCCTTGCAGCCTACTCTCCAAATGGTTCACTCTCATACTCAATCCATAGCTAATCTCGAAAATCAAGTGGGCCAAATAGCTAACTCGGTGAATCAATTGCTTCAAAAGGACAAGGGCAAGCTTCCCTCTCAACCTTTTGAAAATCCTAAAGGAATGCATGTGATTGATGAAACCCCTCCTCCGAGTGGGCCGACTCATGAACAAGTTCAAGCTATCATCACCCTTCGGAGTGGTAGAGTGGTTGAAAACAAGGTTGATGGAGACACAAGTGAGAAAAACCCTCATTTGAAAAATCCAAATTCAAGCTCTTCTAATCCAAATTCTTGTCCAAATACCATTCACGGAAATCCCACACATGTCACCCCAAATGTGGAAACTACTTCTGAGCCAAAAACTCCTTTTCCTCAACGTCTTCAAGAGTCGACACATTTTGGGAACAAGAATTGTAAAATTCAAGACATGTGGGAAGTTTTCAAGCAAGTGAAGATTAACTTGCCCCTCTTGGATGCTATCAAGCAAATCCCTCCCTATGCAAAATTTCTCAAAGATTTGTGCACTCAAAAGCGCACTTCTAAAAATCATTTGCCAAAAAAAGTGAGGTTGACTGAAAATGTTAGTGCTATCATTCAGCACAGCACTCCTCCGAAGTATAAGGATCCGGGTGCCCACACAATCTCTTGCGTCATTGGTGACAGCAAAATCGAGAGGGCCCTCCTTGACTTAGGAGCTAGTATGAATTTAATTCCATATTCAGTCTACCTACAACTTGGTTTGGGAGATCTTAAGCCGACTTCTGTGGTTTTGCAACTTGCCGATAGATCGGTCAAGCATCCACGAGGTATTCTCGAGGACGTTATCATCAAAGTGGACAAATTCTACTTCCCGGTAGATTTTGTGGTTCTTGATACGGAACCGGTCCATGACCCAAAAAAGCACATTCCCGTGATCCTTGGTAGGCCATTTTTAGCCACGGCTAATGCATCAATTAATTGCCGAACCGGGTGATGGACATTGCTTTTGGAAACATGCAAGTCAAACTCCACATCTTTCATGCAACTCAACATCCCTCCAAAGAGGATGATTGTTTTCTTGTGGATGTCATTGATGAAGTGGTCGAAGAATCTCTCCCCTTCATTCTAAGCAAAGATCCTCTTGAAACTTGCATGTCCCATTTTGACTTCTCAAACTTTGATGTTGATCAAGCCATTCAAGAAGTCAATTCCTTGCTTGATATTAATGCTATCATAGATGTACCTCCTTGAAAAATTCCAAAAGAACCACTTCCCCAACTTTCCACTACTCCCCCGGTCCCATCATTGTTATCTCCGCCACAACTTGAGCTTAAGCCGCTCCCGGCCCATCTCAAGTATGTGTTCCTTGGTCCAAAGCAAACCCTTCCGGTCATTGTTGCCTCGGACCTTCAAAAAGACCAAGAGACCAACCTTTTAGTGGTGCTCCAAGAGCATAAGGAAGCTATTGGTTAGACAGTGGCAGATTTGAAAGGAATTGACCCCTCCATTTGTATGCACCGCATTCATATGGAGGATGACGCAAAGCCTACTAGAGAGGTCCAGCGCCGGTCAAATCCAAATATGAAGGAAGTGGTCATGAAAGAGGTGATCAAATTGCTAGATGCGGGAATCATCTACCCTATCTCTGATAGCAAGTGGGTGAGCCCCACATAAGTTGTCCCCAAGAAATCCGGTCTCACCGTTGTTGAAAATTCAGCGGGTGAGCTCGTGCCACAACGAACCACCACCGGGTGGCGTGTGTGCATTGACTACCGGAAACTCAATTCATCAACTAGGAAGGATCATTTCCCACTCCCATTTATTGATCAAATCCTAGAAAGGTTAGCCGGCCAAAGCTTCTATTGTTTTCTTGATGGTTATTCCGGCTATAACCAAGTGGCAATCGCCCCCCAAGATCAAGAGAAAACAACATTCACATGTCCCTTTGGTACTTTTGCCTATCGATGCATGCCTTTTGGTCTATGCAATGCGCCGGCAACGTTCCAAAGGTGCATGATGTCTATATTCTCCGATATGGTTGAAAAGTTCTTGGAAGTTTTCATGGACGATTTTTCCGTATTTGGCTCCTCCTTTGACTCGTGTTTCAAAAATTTATCTCTTATGCTCTAAAGATGCAAAGAGACGAATCTCATTCTAAGTTGGGAGAAAAGCCACTTCATGGTCCAAGAAGGCATTGTTTTAGGACATGTCATTTCTAAACGGGGAATCGAGGTAGACAAGGCAAAAGTTGAGTTAATCTCTAATCTTCCTCCTCCGAATTCAGTCCGTCAAATTCGTTCTTTTCTTGGCCATGCCGGATTCTATCGTCACTTCATCAAAGATTTTAGTAAAATCTCACGGCCCTTGTGTAATCTCTTAGCCAAGGATGTTCCGTTCAATTTTGATGACGCTTGAATGGAAGCTTTCATCAAACTTCGCACTCTCCTCTCATCCGCCCCAATCATGAAACCCCCTAATTGGTCTCTTCCCTTTGAGATCATGTGTGATGCATCCGACTAAGCATTAGGGGCGGTTTTGGGCCAACGTGTGGATAAACTTCCGCATGTCATTTATTATGCTAGCAAAACTCTCTGTGATGCCCAATTGAACTACACCACCACTGAAAAAGAATTGCTAGCTGTAGTGTACGCCTTAGATAAATTTCGGTCTTATCTTCTTGGCTCCAAGGTCATCGTCTTTTCGGATCATGCCGCTCTTAGGCATTTGTTAGCGAAAAAAGAGACAAAACCCCATTTAATTCGATGGATCCTCTTACTTCAAGAGTTTGACATTGAAATCCGGGATAAAAAAGGGACCGACAATGTTGTCGCCGATCATCTCTCTCGCTTATTTATTGAGAAATCTTCAGAATTCGCAGCCATCCGTGATTCCTTTCCGGATGAGCAACTTTTTCAAGTTTCACATTCTACTCTTCCATGGTTTGCGGATATTGTCAATTATCTTGCGGTTGGCAAAATTCCAGCTCATTGGTCCAAACAAGAGAGGGACCGGTTTTTCTCCCAAGTCAAGCATTTCTTTTGGGAAGATCCAGAACTATTCAAGTATTGCCCGGACCAAATCATCCGGCGATGCATTCCTGAAACCGAGGCCACAAGCATTCTAAATTTTTGCCATACTCTTGCTTGTGGAGGCCATCTTAGTGCCAAAAAGACCGCTAACAAAGTTCTTCAAAGCGGATTCTTTTGGCCTACCTTGTTTCGGGATGCATACAATTTTTGCAAATCGTGTGAACGATGTCAAAAACTTGGATCCATGTCCCGAAGAGACATGATGCCCCTCACCAACATTTTAATTGTTGAAATTTTTGATGTGTGGGGGATTGACTTCATGGGACCATTTCCATCTTCTTATGGCTATGGGTACATCCTTGTAGCGGTCGATTATGTGTCTAAATGGGTTGAAGCCAAGGCTACCAAAACCGATGATCATAAAGTCGTGATCCATTTCATTCAGTCTCACATCTTTAGTCGTTTTGGTACGCCCCGAGCAATCATTAGTGATGGCGGATCCCATTTCTGAAATCTTTATCTAAAATCCGTCCTTGCTAAGTATTCCGTCATTCATAAGGTTGCTACACCTTACCACCCTCAAACGAGTGGTCAAGTAGAGATTTCTAACCGGGAGATTAAGCACATTTTGGAAAAAACGGTTAGACCGGACCGCAAAGATTGGTCATTAAGGCTAAACGATGCGCTTTGGGCTTACCGGACAGCTTATAAGACACCCATTGGCATGTCACCATATCGACTTGTCTTTGGCAAAGCATGTCATCTCCCAGTAGAATTAGAGCACCGTGCTTATTGGGCCATAAAAAGGTTCAATTTTGATCTCAAACAAGCCGGCTCTAATCGGGCGTTGCAATTAAATGAACTTGAGGAATTACGTAATGACGCGTATGAAAGCGCAAAAATCTACAAGGCAAAGACTAAAGCTTTCCATGACAAACACATCGTCAAGAAGTCTTTTGCCCCCGGACAAAAGGTTTGGCTTTTCAATTCGCGCTTAAAACTCTTTCCCGGTAAACTCTGGTCAAGATGGGATGGTCCATACATTGTCACTACCATCTTTCCTCATGGAGCAATCGAACTTCGTGATCCTGCAAGTGGATCATTCTTCAAGGTAAATGGCCAACGGCTTAAGCTTTGCATTGACGGCACAATCCTAACCCGAAAAGTTGAGGAAGTCCTCTTGACGGATCCAATTTATGAGGATTAGTGCCCGCTCTAGCTTTGTCTAGCTATCGACATTAAATTTAGCAACTCAAGGGAAGTAATTCTTTCAATTTCCAAGCTTCATTCTCTTTGAAATTGCTCGTGCCTTGTAAATTTTCTGGGAAACGGTTTAGAAAAGCCAAAAATTTGATTTTTCTTAGACCTTCTCAACTCTAATTTTCATTCCCGGAAGTCTCCATCGCTTTCTAGCAATTTCATTAGATTTTTCAAATGCGACTCATGTGCATATTTTCTCATTTTTAATGAAAAGTTTGAAAATTTTCTCAAAATTCTTCATGCATTTGAGATGATTAAAAAGTTGAAAAATTGCAAGGTTTCAAAACAAAACATTCAAAATTTCCCATGCATTGGAATGGAATGAATTTGCAAGTTTAAAATTTTCTCCAGAAATTTCATTCATGCATTGTGTGATGTTGCAAAGGTTTGAAAATTTTCTTACATCCACCCATGCTTTGTGTGATGTTCTGAAAGTTGGCAATTTTTCCATGCATTAGAAAATTGCAAAAAGTTTCAAAAGTCTTAAATTCTTTCATGCATTAGAGAGTAGTTGCAAGATTTTAAAATAAATAAATAAATAATCAATAATCAAATCTATATATATATACATATTTTTATCATAATCATAATCATAATGCATGCAGCTTTGATGCCAATACGATGCACAGTTTATTCATGCATGCAAAGGAACTTGCATTGTATTAAGTTCAGGTTCAACAACTTGCATTGCATGAAATGGTCAAGAAATGTTAGAGTTCAGGTTCACATGTTGCATTAAGGCATCATTGCATTGCATTCATGCATTGCTTTAATCCTCATGCAAGCTTTGAGTGCTCCAGTTTTCCTCCCAAGCTTCATTCATCCGAACTCCTCCTACCCAAAACTCAAGCCCACTGCATGCAGAGCTTGATCGATCTTCAAATGCCCTCATAAAGCTTGCACTCAAATGCACTCATCAGTTGAGCTCACTGTCCAGGCTTCGAGCACTCGAAGTTAAACTTCGAGTGCTCGAACTTCTCTCACCCAAAGACCCCAACTCTCTGCCTTACTCTCGAGCAATCCCAACCCCATTCCGAGTGCCCAAGCTTCTTAACCCAACTCACTGCCCAGATTTCGAGCACTCGAAGACCAAGCTTCGAGTGCTCGAACTCTATCTCAACATACAAACCAAACCAACCCCAACTTCTCTCTCATCAACCCACCATACAACCCACCACCTTCCCAAACCATCATTCCCTCAACCTGCAAACCACCAACTCCCACGCCCTGCATGCATGCATGCAAGCCCCATGCATGCATGCACCTCCATCTTCTTCTTTCTCTCACCACACAACCAATCTTCCCTCTCCTCCACAAACCCACCATCACCTTCATTCACCCCATGCCCACCATGCTTTCACCACCCTCACCATGCACACCACTACACAACACTCCACCCTCGGCACACCACCATGCACCCACAACTAACCAAACCAACCTCATCCATGCAAGCTCACACTCGGCAACTCATCCATCTCTTCCAAACCCACCACCTCACAACCATCTCATCAACCACTCAACTCAACCCCCATCAACACCCCTCTCTATCATCCCTCAACCCCATCAACCATCTCGGTTATCTCTCTCACTAGCCAACTCCAACACCATACCACCCTCATTTCCCTCCTCATGCATGCACCAACCTTCACTTCCCTCTTATCCCACCATGCAACCCCACACTTTGCATGCACCTTCAATCCTCAACATTCTCTCTCTCTCTTATCACTCTCAGCCACCTCAACTCCAACCCACCAACCTCTCACCATGCATGCCCTCAAGCACATCACGATGCATGCACACCATGCAAGCTACCACCATCCCTCATCAACTCTCTCTCATTCCACAACCCACCATCACCAATCTACACCCCTCCAACTTTTCCCTCACTCACTGCCAAGACTTCGAGCACTCGAAATCCCATTTCGAGTGCTCGAAGTGTGGAGCACAATACACTATCCTCACAACCGAGCCCACTGCCCCAATTTTGAGCACTCGAAGACACCCTTCGAGTGCTCGAACCAAGCTTCCCTCTCTCTTTTAAAACCAAGCCTCTCTCACTCACCCCTCTCGGCTCCAACACACCCATCTCACACCCTTCCCTCATCTTCTTCATCCCTCCATCAACCCACTCTCAATGCAACCCATAAACCATGCACCATGAAACAACCTATAAACCCATAAACCCATGCACACCCATGCATGCCCTCAACCTTTTCCTGCCTTCCTTCTTGCTCTCGGATACACTAAAATTCAGGTCTGTGTCCTCGTCATTTGTTTTTCTTTTCCTTTGTTCATTCATGGTGTTTTACAAGGAGCATGGGCTTGTAATGTTGGAGTTTGGTTCTGTGTTGCTTGTTGTTGATGTTGCTCTATGCTAGAGCCTTGTTTGTGCACAAAATTTTTGGGCTTCATCATCCACCCCACTCATTTTCACCTTCTCCTTTTTGTGGTGCACGCCAGGTGTTCGCTGAAATTCCTCAACCAAGTCCACCTCTCTAAATGTATCGTGCGGGTCCTTCTCGCCCTCCTAGACCCTCTGCGGGTGCCCGTGCTGTCAATCGTGAGCGACCACGTGATCCTTGGGATCGCAAATAACTCAACTACGAGCTTTCTTTTCCGCTCACGGATGCCTTTGATATTCTACCCACAACTTCGTGGGCTGTAGCCGAATTGACTAACCGGCATCTGCAGCACATTTGCGCGCCCCTTGCCAGGGTTTCCTACCCCCGTGTAGTGCGCCTCTTCTACCAGAATCTCCAATGCCCTGAAGAGCCACCCATTTCTCTCACTACATCCATTGATGGCACCACCTATGCTTTCACTATGACTGACATCATTCAGGTTTCTGGTTGCCCCATTGAGTGCCCCGATGACATTGTCAATCGTGAGAATCTCCCTTTATATGAGGAGCCGGATACATTAACTGTGGAGCAGATTGCCGCTGCCATTTGCAATGTTGACGATCCTAATAGGCCCCGGTCTTTTATCCGCAAAACCAATCTTCCGGAACGCCTCTGGTTCATTGACACTGTCTTCAAGCACAATGTCTGCCCTTTGGTGCATAGCACTGAGCGTAGGGGCCTCCTTTTGCAAGCCTTATATGCCATGGACCAAGGCCAATGGTTCTCCATCCCAGAGCTCATTTGGACCACATTTATGAAGTTTTAGCATGACGCTCATAATGCACGGGTTCCGCGAGTTGAAAATCGGAAATTGCCTTTGCCGTTTTTCATCACTCGGCTCCTTCAACACAAGGGTTTCGTTGTTCCTCCCCATGAACCAAAAGGCGAAAGGATTAAAATTTTTACCAAGCGCCGGCGGATCAATGTTCTTAGCCATTCTAGTACCCCTCAGTCTGCTGCCCCCCGTTCATCCAAGCTCCACCTCCTCCTCTTTCTGAGGATGCTTCCACCGTAGCAGCCGCTGCAAGGGTAGAGCCTCCGGTCGACTCTCACCAGGATCAGGCTTTCATCCAGGCTAGCATTGCCGGTATTCATGAGCGGCTGGATCGTTTTGAGAATTCTTTATCCGCGTACACTCGGACTCTGTGTGAGACTTCTTCACGTGCCGAAGAAGATCGTCGTCTTGCTGCTGAAGACCGCCGTGTCGCAGCTGAGGAACGTCGTTTGGCTTTCGCTGAACGGCGTAAGACTCAATCTCTCCTCCATTCCATCCTCGCCCGTTTACCCTCTGGCCCGTAGCTTGTTGCGAGTGTTGGACCTTATCTTTTTGTTTCATATGTAACTATTTCTCTTGTATCTTTTGTTTTCCTTTTGAACTGTAAGAATTTGCTATGTATAGGTTGCTCTAGTAGACATGATCCCTGTACAGCTCTTTTTGTAATCATGTAAACTCTTTTTGAAATGCAAATTCTTTCTTTGCTGTTAACTTTAGGTACATTCTTTTTCTGTATTTATGCTTGTGCTATTAATGCTGTTTGTGGTTGTTTCTTTTTGTTCTTCATGATGCTCTCCAGGTTGCGCAGTCCAATTCAAGTTTGGGGGTTTTCGTTTCACCATGTTGTTTCCTCCCCCTGGGTATTTTTGTTCCTTTTTATACTCTTTGTCATTTTTGTCTCTAACTTACATCCATGTCCCACATTGAGGACAATGTGACATTCAAGTTTGGCGGTGCAATAGGACATTTTTGGTTTCACATTTTTGCTAAGTAATGACAGTGTAACTTGGAACTTGTCGGAGACAAAGCATATGTTTAATACCTTGTGTATAGAAGCAATTGAGAAATTTTTGAAAATAAAGAAATTTGAATTTGAAATGATCATGCAAATACAATGTAGTCTGTATAAATGCCCCAATTAGATTCTTGCTGGATTTACACTCTTATAAGCTTCACAATGCACAGATGCACATTGGAAACTTAACTGTGAGGCATGCAACTTGATCAACCTTGACCTTGGCCTAGTTAATCTGATTTGATGAACTTGATAGATGAATATCTTTGGCATGATTTAAGTTGTCTAAAAAAAAAAAAAAAAAAAAAAAAACTGAGAAAGAAAAAAAAAAAATAACCAGTTGATGTTCATAGCCTTTCCAACTCGAGCTATTAAGCCCTAGGAGTGTCTCTACACTTAGCACCCTAAAGTCGTCTGGTTTGGGAGTTGTTGGCCTAACGCTTGCTATAAGGGTTGGTTAGAAAGCTTAAAGGACTTAAACATTGCACGGTCATTCAAAAAAAATTGTAATAAACACGGTTTGCTGGAGTTCGTAGCCTTTCCAACTTGAGCTATTAAGCCCTTTGGAGTGTCTCTACACTTAACAACCTAAAGCCATCTGGTTTGGGAGCTGTTGGCCTAACGCTTGCTACATAGGTTGGTTAGAAAGCTTAAGGGACTTCAGCATTGCACAACCATTCTATGTTTCGCTTATGAGTTACAATAAATTGTCAACAAGCAACAAAAGTTGTCTTGTAAATAAAATCATGCCTTAGGGACCTCATTTAAAGGGGAATTCAATGATTTGAAAACTTGTGCTTGGAAATTGGAAAAGAAAGTAAAAGCCGCATGTTGAGAATCCAATCCACTTTCACTAAAGTTAGAGTTGACTTCCATTTAAGAGATGACAATTGAGTTATTTATATGGACTATGATGTTGATACATGCATGTTGAAATGTGTTTAGTATCAATGCTTCATATATGCAAGGTAGTCTTCCCAATGACCCCATCTCCAGCTCTTTTTCTGTTTCAAGTTATTTTTGAGCTATGTATATATCTCATTTTACCATGGATGATATTTTTGTAGTAGCATGCCTATGGTTGTCTTTTCATTAAGTTTTTCATTTTGGTTTTGCTAAGGGACTAGCAAAATGTAAGTTTGGGGGTGTGATAAGCGCTGAATACTGTATATTCAAGCGCCCTAAATTACATTAACAAAGTCCATTAATTGATTAATTTATGTAGATTAACTCCATTTGCATGTTTTTGTGCATTTTCAGGTTAAAGTGCAAAAAGGAAGCAAAAATGATGCCTTGTGGAATTTTGAACAAAAAGGGTGCCAATTCTGAATTTATGGCAGCAGTAGAACCTGACTTTTGTCGCCATTTTCGACCTAGCAAACTCAAGAACTGGACTTCCATCATAACATGAAAGATTTAGAGCTCTGAATCAGCTTTCCAAATCTTCAAGCAGTTTGTCATTCGGAGTTCGGAGCAGAGAGTTATGATCTTCTTAATAGAGGTGCGCAGAACTGCCTGGCAGCACTGAAGTACTGCCTTTCTCCCCATTTTCGACCAACCAGAATTGAGAATTGGGTCTTCATCAAAACATGAAGTTTTTAAAGCACTGAATCAGCTCTCCAAATCTTCAAACAGATCATCATTCGGAGTTCAGGGCACAAAGTTATAGCAATTTTACCAAAGTAGGTCAGTGCTGAGCAAGAAGAGCATGTTGCACATTACACTAATTTAGAGTGCTCGAGACCACCCTTCGAGTGCTCGAAAATCAGGCAGATTGCACTCGGAAATGGCTCAATTTCAGCCACTTGCACATTGGTTTCCTCAATGCCATCTTCCTTCTTTATGAAGTGGTTGGAGGTGTTCCTTGGAGGAGAGAGAGCCTTGACTTGAGCTTGATAAGAGAGAGGAAGGACCACACAAAAGGATTATCCTTGAATTTTTGCAAGATAGAGGAGAGAGAAGAGCGCAAGAAAGGTGTGTTCTTGGAGCTAGAAGAGGGGAGCTCGAAAATGGAGGTCAAGGCTTTGCTTCCTCCTTCCTCTAGTGCATCAATGGGTAACTAAACCTCCATCTAGGGAGGTGATGAAGCTCTACCTTGTTAGCATGTCTAGTTTTTGATTTATTTTGGGGAATGAAATGTATATTTGGCTAGTTCCATGATTTAGAGCATGTTACAAATTGTAATGAAGATTTTGAATGTTTGAATGACTATGTTGATTTACATACTCTTGTCTTAGATTATTTAATCTCATAGTTGTATGGCTTATAGTTTCATAGTGACAATGGAACTAAGATTATGGAACGGTTTTAATGGCATGGTTTTGAGTAGTTTGTTAATCCATAGCTTAAGAATTTCTTTTGATGAGTTAATCTTGTGACTTGATATTATGTGCTTCCACCAATTGATTAATTGTTTGACAATCTCTAGCTTAGTGAGCATGTCTAGGGTTGCATCTTAGTTTAGGTAACTCAACCATGTGAAGCTTTGATAGGTTGTTCTTACTCTTTAATTAATTGAATTTCTTGAAGATATTATAGTAGTCATGTATTATTATATATCAAGGTCATTTCTACATTAATTCCCCAAATCAATCATATAATTAGCTTGTGTAGAGGTTTGGAGTGGATTCACTTCCCTAGACTTCCTTCTCTAAATCTTCTTTTTTAATCTCCTTCAATTTATTGTTTTATGCATTCTGAATTTGTAGTTTAGTGACAAACAAAACAAACCCTCTATGAACACCCCTTATCACTCTAAAATGACTCTAGACACTTAGGTTGCCATAGATTAGCGCAGTCCCAGTGGTTCAACTTACCCGACCAATAGCCCTATTTTACAATGATTCGTGTTATTGCGAAGGTTGATGTATAGTTGATCAACCGATCACCCGGTCACCGCAGATCACCAAAAGGCCGTGGTGTTAATATAACCAAGAGAGAATTAGGGAAATCACCCTAGCGTGGTTGAGCTAGTTGGGCCCAAATAACGCCTCGGGGATACCAAGGGTCAGGGACAGTAGCCAATCCTTCTTTCGTATTGTTGCGAAGTCACTAACGGATGGGTTATATTAACATATTGAAAAATGATGGATGATTTTGAAAATAGGGATTGACATGGCATAGCATTCCATAACATCATATTATTCATTTTGGACTTGAAACTGATGTTGTATTTCCTGACAACGCATGATCCCATTTTCTATATTTCTATTCGTTGTTTGGGTTCACGGGGTTACAAGAAGTGTGTCTTAGGCACCACTAAGCAATTTGCTCATCCCATTACATTTAACATATTTCAGGACTCGGGAAGGAAGTGGCGGATGACAATCCACCACAAGCTTAATGGAGAATAGAAGTTTATATTTTGTCATCTTTTGTATCTTAGCCCATTATTTTGTAAAGCTGTAACTCATGAACGTATTCATATTTGCAATGTAACTATAATTTTATGACAACACTTGTTGCATATTTGGAACTATATAATCATGTTGTAATGAATGGGGTATGATAAGGTATTTTGTGGCAAGCCATTTATGTTTATAATTATAAAATGTTGTATACAGACGAGTAGCTGGCAGCCGTTCTTACACGCCAAAATTGATGTGGTGAATGTGCAGTTCAAGAAAAGCCTTTTTGGTCAAGTTTAAATTTATAAAAACCATTACCACCACTGCTACTAACGTAGCAAGAGTGAGTAGGGATCGTCCCAAGGGATTATGAGGATCGAGTAATTTCGTGGAATCACAATTAGGGCTAGTAGGTTGAGTGATCAAATAATTGGTTGGTTGGTTGATTAAAGAGCAACTAAATTAAGCTAAGTAATAGCAAAAGAGTACAATTAAGAGTAAGTAAGAGAGAGAGAGAGAGATCTTAGGGTTTAGAGATCACCACCAAGCAATACATTTCTATATTATTGACAAGTGATTAATGAGGGCAAATGGTGTGTTACAATATTGGTGTGTGTGAATTTGGTTAATTCAACAAGCAAGGATGACTAGTTAAGTATGTATTGTCTAAACATCATGTGAAAAGCACAATATATCTAAGCAATGAAGCATATATTGTCTAAACAACATGTGAAAGGCACAATAAATCAAAACAAGTCATTAATTCTTTCATTAAGCTCACAATCCAAATACAACCCAAGGATAAAGACATATGCTAATTGCATTCAAAAGCTTGGATCATCAAACAACAAGCATAGATTGTCCTCCCATTTAACACTACACTATAACTACACTACATCTACACTACTAGCATGAAAATAAACTAACGGAGAGGTACAATCCATCAAGAGATAAGCATGAACCATCAAGGGAATCACAAAAGCGTTCTTTTAAGCACAATGTTTTGACAATCTCCAAATCTATAGCATCAATACACATAGACATGCATCAATAACACAAAATCTAGAGACAAGCACATGAACATCTATTCTAACATACATAGACATATGGATAGAATGAAATGACCAATTAGAAGCATTAAACCACATAAATCATTGAATAAACAAGATATATATATATATATATATAAATGTCAAAACATCAATTACAACACTAATCCCTCAATAATACACAAGATTAAGATATAGAAAGCATGCTTGGGGCTAACTCTAGCCCCAAGAGGATGTCTAGCCACTCATGGTGATGATGCTTCAACCCTCAAGGGCTAATTCCATGGTTAAAATCTGCTCCTTGTTGATGAAGAGTCTCCAATGGTGTCTCTAGCCTCCTCCTCCTCTAAGCTTCCTCTCCAAGAGATGATATGAAAATAATGTTGGCTTTTTTTTTTTTTTTTGTAAAAGCAATCCTTATCCTTATATAGGTAGGTCAAAATGACACCCAAAATGAGCTGGGGTCGTGCACACAATATTCCCTAATGATTAGATAAAGGACAACTTTTAATGAGATGGAATTTTAACTTTTCCGCACTGAAGGAAGTTCGATCGATCGAACCTTGAACTTGGATCGATCGAAAGTAAGTGAAATCGATCGAACTTAGGCTGGATCGATCCAACTGGCTGAGCTTTTTAGAAAAAGACAAATCCGAGATGTTTATGAGGGATATTTATGGGAAAAGGACACAAGTGGTTAGTGGGTGGTACAGTTATGGATAGGATCAATCATTTGAATAAGGACAAAAGTGTTTGATCGATCGAAGGATGGTGTTGAATCGATTGAACTTTTAGAACTTTATGTTTTTGGGTCAAAGCTTGGATCTATCTTAAAGTGCTGAGATCGATCATTGTTCGATCGATCAAACCTTGAACTTGGATCGATCGAACTTTGTTGCTTGCCTCATTTGGCTTCATTTGCTTCCATCTTTTTCCACTTTGCTCCTTTCTTTGATTAATTCCAGAATTGTTTCAATTAAGCTCTTATTTGGCTGAGTTAGCTTATTTTCGGGATAAGTGCCTGAAAAAGGAAATAATATGAAATTAATCTAAAATGGTAAAGTAAGATAGATAAAGGTACTAGAATACCTAAGCTTAAGGGGTTTAAATACGTACTTTTCAGTGCTCATCACACCCCCAAACTTAAATATTGCTAGTCCCTAGGAATGAACTAGAAAGTAACGGAATGAAATAAACAACTATACGAGTATGAATCTAGAAAACAATAAATAGATAACGCCACTTTCGTAGGGAACACGATTGCACTTAGCATATGCAATAAGCCTTTTAAACCCCTAGGTTACCCCTAGTGGACGAGTGAAGTCTCGTGAGGGTTTCTAGAAATGGTACCCACAAACATTAAGCTCATTCTTTCAAAAGAGACACCAATATGCAATTTTTCAACCCTTTCTAAGCAATCTCCCAAAATTTCAACATCAAGTAAGCAAGTATGGTCCTCCACACATCAAGAAAATGATCATGCAAATCAAAACAACTCTAGAATCCTTTTGAGTGGACCGGCATCAAATGTGTTGCTATCTAAGCCAACTAAAGAATTAATCACATCCTTACCCTCAGACTAGTACACAAATCTAGTACCGATCATCAAGACAAAAAGTGGACCTTTTATTAAAGTTTTATTCATCTAGGTACGCTTATTCTTTTCACTCATTTTTTTTTTTTTAGAGGATCAAAGATGGAAGTATAGTGCACTGTGTTGATCTATTAAGCTTTCTAGCGATTCATGAGGTTGAGCGTTAGGTCAATGACTCCCAAACCAGACGGCTTTAGGGCATTAGGTATTCAAATACCCCTACGGACTTATAAGCTCAAATCAACTAGGCTACAAATCAAGACAACAACCATCTAATCATTTCCTACTTCTCACCTTTTTGGGAGAAGTCCTCACTTTTATTATTTTTGCTTCCTTTTTTTTCTTTTTCTTTTTTTTGAATAAAATTAATAACCTAGAGTTTGGGCCCTCCACTTTTCGGCGCGAGAAGTTCAGTGCTTGATGAGGCTAGAATCCCGACTACTTAGTGAAAAGGGGTTGTTATCCACCTTTATCAAGAATGAAAGCTTTCAATGCACTACTAGCTCAATTAGGATATAACCAATTCAATAATTAACAAAGCATGTACCCCACAAATGAATGCTAGTGTGCGCCGGTGCTAGTGTAGAAGACTAGAGTGAATCTCAAAACAATCACAAAATCAAAATGATGTGGACCACAAGTGCAAACAAGATATCAATCCTTCAAAAAATTTACTCCTAAATGGCATTAATAAGGCATACAAGGAGTATTGGACTCTCAAGTCAAGCAATTTTTAAATTTTAAGCAATATAGTCCTCAAAAGATCAAAATCATAGCTAGATATGGATCAATCATAGAAATATCCCTCAAATACACAAGTCATGCTAAAAATTTGAATTTAAAACTAACACTGTAGAGCACCATTCTCCCCAAACTTAAATTGCACAATGTCCTCAATGTGTAAAGAGAACAAAGGGAAGAGTATACCAGTGCAACTAAGCAAGAATGGTCGGGACTGAAGTATTCGAAGTGGGTGGCATGGCCCCCCCAAACTTGGGATGAACTGTGGTCCTGAAAATTGGCACTTGGATAAACTTATCAGATAACAAAATGGGATAATCAGTGCACAGTGGTCATGCAAGTGTTAATGGGATAAACAGATAACGAAATGAGAGAAGTATAAGGGTGGTCCTGGAAATTGGGTAGCACTCTCTCACTGAAGTCACTGTGATGCACCTGATGGAGTCAAACATACAGATATGAGAATACAATCATATGACATCCATAGCAAAAATAGATATATAAAATAGAGAAAGTGTAGGTAAAACAAAAATATCAAAGCCGACAGATCGGTTGTAAAAATAATACAGTGACAGTAATAAAGTATCAAAAGAAAAGAGGGATCATAAGATGGAAAGAATTGGGAGCTCAGGAAGATGAGGTAGGACGGGCAGGTCTGGCTCCACGGATGTCTCTGAATAAATCTCTGAACATGGTCGCGACATCCGTGCGGAAGGCAGCAAACTCAGCTATGTGGGCTGTGAGGTCAGCTCAAATAGTAACAACAGCATCCTCGAGCGTCTGTAGACATACTCCAAAGCCGGGGGTCATATCTGGAGTCTCAAGCATAGATGAATCAAAAGAAAGCTCCTAAGTCTGCTCCTGCTCATGAATAGACGACCTGGCTGGAGAGTCCTGCTCTGCACCGTCTGCAGGGTGCTCTAAGTCGATATCTAAATGCTCGGCAGCTAGATCGACTGGCGCGTCGTCTGCTGCGAGATGTGCTGCTGCTGCCTCTGCCAGTGCCTCTGCCTGTACCTGTGCCTCCTCTAGCTCCAACTCTGCTGCAGGATGTGCTGCTGCTGCCTCTGCCAGTGCCTCTGCCTGTACCTGTGCCTCCTCTAGCTCCAACTCTGCTGCAGCCAGTACCGCGTGGTCCTGCAACCTGGTAATAAGGGAGCGGTAGGTCTTGTTCCAATCCTTCCTGAGGAAGTGACAGGAACCTCTCTCGGGGTGCTCCCGAGGATGGATGGGATAGCACTGGTCAATGAGAATCTTGGTGATGAGGTGGCTGAAAGGAAGAGACTTAGCCCGTCCGGGCGTCTCCTTGCTCATACAGCTTCCTCATCACGCTCCATATGAGCGCGGGAATGGACACCCAGTGCCTGGTGTAAAAAGAGTGAAGGGCTGTCAGATAATCGCCCCTCCTCTGAATCTTGTGGCCCGCCATGTAAATATTCCGGTAAAGGATGGAATCAATAAACCATAGGTCATCTGGAAGGTATGTCTGGGTGGCGAAAGTCTCGCCACTGGCATGGTGACCTATGAGGGAAACTGCCATGTCAGCATATGAAGGCCTGAATAGCCTCGAATATGTGTCTTGAAGCTATGGAGGACATCTATGTGGACAGCGGCAAGAGCGGGCTAAAATGTCCACTGTAATGGTGATCGGATGGCAATCGATAGAAGTGACCATCTCGGCTGTGGTACGCGGCGATGGTCGGAGGTTCTAGTAGAACAACTGAACCAATCGTGGGTAGACTGGCTTTGTAACGGGGGCAAGAATAGCGGCTAGGCCCCTCTAAATAATATCTTGGTAGGCGGATCGGGTCAGCACCGATCGAGAGAAGAAGGCCGTGTTAAACTCTGACTCATGGTCGAGTGTCATGTGTGCATATTGAGGCATGGGCCTATCACGCCATAGATAAGCTGGCTGAGGTGGTATATGTGAATGCTCAACTCCAGTCTGCGGTGGAGATGGTGATGGAGTGAAAACAGGATGAGCTATAGAAGTGGATGGTGTGTGGTCATCCTCAGGCTCATGAGATGGTGACTGAGGCGGGGTAGCCTGTGCTGGCTTCCGCTGTGCATAAGAGGGCTCTGCTAGCTCCTCTGTCCATGGCCTAATATGGCGGGTGGGCCCCTGTTGCCTGTTGGCAATGGTCTTCCTCTTTACCATAGCCTGCAAAAAGAAAAACAAAAACTTACAATGGGAGTTAGTGCCAGAATAAGAAATTTAAAAGCACGAAATAGAATCATGTATGTCAAGTAAAATAGACAAAACAAATATGACATAAATATATGCAAGTGGTAGAATATGAAACATGCTAAACAATGTCAGTATGAAATGCATCCAATGTGGAATATCACAGGCATTGGGCATAGATATGATAGCATGAACATAGGATATGATGAATGAAGTGTGTGTGTGAGATCTGTGAAATTCGATCGATCATAAAAGAAGTGAGATCGATCACAAAAGTTGGATCGATCGAAAGTAAGTGAGATTGATCTCACTACTTCGATCGATCAAAGACATGAGTTCAATCGATCACTCAAGATCGATTAGAGATACTAGTTCGATCGATCGAACTGTGCGGCGATGAAACCCAAAGGTCACAGATCTGTGACCTTGGAAGCATGGGGCCCACATGAACGTGTTCGTTGGCCCATCAACACAACAATTCAACAATTTCTAACACCCAATCATGGCCCATCCTTCCAAATCGAATCAAAATACCAAAATGTATATGCATATATACAAATATATACAAATGTTCTTCAAGCTTCAACCATGGAGGATTTGATCATGAAAATGACATGGATTCGGCATATAAAGCATAAATACATGAGATTGAAGTTTGCAATCAACTATGGTGCTTCGGATCTTACCTCAACCGAATGAGAGAAGTGGATGCAAAGAGGGGGTGAGATCCGAAATGCAAGAGAGAGAAAGAGAGTCAAAGCTCACTGTGTTTCACCGGAAAACACGCCGGAGATGATGAAGATGGTTGAGGCTCACAGCGGCGCAGAGAGGGAGTGAGGGATAGGGTTTGAGAGGGTTAGATCGATCTAAGGTATCAATCTAAAAACCCTCGATTCTATTTTTAAAAATATTCTCGACAGAGTTCGATCGATCGAACTCAAATGTGATCGATCGAACTTTGATGAACTCTCTCCAAAGTTTTTTTTTTTGAATAAACACTTAATAATTAAAAATTAATTAAGATATTTTGGGATTTTTGAAAATGTAATAAAATAAATGAAAATAAAATAAAATAAAGTGAAATAAAATAAAATAATAATAAAAAAAATAAAAATGAAAATATTTTTGGATTTTTGAAAATTTGAAAAGTCAAAATAAAGTTAAAATAGTGAAATGAAGATTGAGATCGATCAAAACAAGAGTTCGATCGATCAGACAGAGAGCAAAAATATGCAGGTTTTTGGTTCAAAAATTTGGCTAAGTGTTGGAACATGAGGTCGATCGAACTGGGAAGTTGAATCGATCGAAGAACATTCAGATCGATCTTGGAATGTTTCGAACGATCAGACAGAGAACTGAAATATGCAGGTTGATGCAAGCTCAAAATTTTTCTAAGTGTTGAGTCATGAGATCGATCGAACTTGGAAGTTGGATCTATCAAAGGTCTCTTGATCGATCTTAGAGTTGGTTCGAACGATAGGACAGAGAGGTGATTTGGAAGCAGGTTTCTGCAGGTCGAAAAATTTTCAAAGTGTTGGATGCAGAGAAGAGTTCGATCGATCGAACTCAAGTTTGAGATCGATCGAACTTTGCAGAATGCTCAATAATGACATGAAAGCTTATGCAATCCTCACCAAAGTTCCTTGAAATGCATATGAACCAAAAACAAGTATCTAGACTTCGCAAGAAATGAAATGAAAGATAGAAATGGGGAAGGAATAGGTTTTTGACACCCTACGAATGTTTTTACTAGTATTTAACATCTCTAGCAAGACATTGGGCTCTTTTAGCCCTGATCAAAGATCTTATAATGCATCCCCTCCTTGTTGGGGAAATAGATGCTTTGAACTCCATCCAACAAATGGTTCTTTGAAGAACTTGTTGGATTAAGCTTAAAAGAAGTCTTTGGTCCCTTGTCTGTGCAATTACAACCTTTGGGCTTCCACGCCCTTTCAAAGTAAGAATTTGAAACAAGACTTTTAGAATGCAAGGTTGAAGATGATCCTTTGGAAGTTTTGGTTTTACACAAAAGCTTATTTCATTGGCATTGAAGATCATGACATTCATCTACAACATTAACTTCTCCTTCATATTTGTCAAAGAATTGGGTATGGGATTAAAGATATTCAACTTCACCTTCATGTGGCCAAATGAAATCTTTATTTTCCCCATCCTACAATTAATGTTGGCATTAGCGGTTGCCAAGAAAGGACGGCTAAGGATAACGAGAATTTGGCTCTTAGGATTGGGAACCGGTTCCGTGTCTATGACAACGAAATCAACCAGGAAGAAGAATTTGTCAATCATTATCAAAACATCCTCAATTATACCCCTAGGCTTCTTAATGGATCGGTCGGCAAGTTGCAAAACTACTGACGTCGGTTTCAATTCACGTAAGCCTAATTTGACATAAACCGAGTATAGAAGAAGGTTAACACTTGCTCCTAAGTCAAGAAGCGCCCGATTAATGATATGATCACCAATAATGCATGATGTAGTGGGTAAACTAGGGTCCTTAAACTTTGGAAGAGTGTTATGTTGTAAAATTGAGCTTACTTGCTCGGTCAAAACCACTTTTCTTGGTGCTTGGCTCTTGTTCTTCCGCTTTTAGGTGCACAAGTCTTTCAAGAATTTGGCATAAGCCGGAATTTGCTTGATTGCATCCAATAGTGAAAGATTAATTTTCACTTGCCTAAACATTTCCATGATTTCATTGGTTTTTGCCTTTTACTTGTCTTTTGAAATGGATCCTTTTAAGGCATCCGGAAATGGAACCTTTGGTTCAAACACTTTTTTTAAAAAAAATTTTGAACTCTCTTCAACACAAGAAATTTTCAAATCATTTTTCAATAAAACCTTTTCAACATCATTTTTCAAAACTTCTTTTTCCAACACATCTTTTAAAACTTTCTCATTTACAAGATCATGTATATGTAATGAAGGAGGAATGGGATGTGAAACGGGACGGGTGACAACTTGAGGTTGCACCGGTTCACTCTCTTCATTAGACATTCCAACTTGATTGTCCACAATCCTACCACTCCACAAGGTAGTCACCACATTAACATGTTCAATGGTGTAGCCTTCTGATGAAGAATGGGTTTTCATAACACATTGTTGCTTAGGTGGTGCATTTATAGGCATCTTTTCCTTCTCTCTTGCATTGAGAGTGCTTGCTATTTGCCCTACTTGGGTCTCTAGCTTCGCAATAAATTGAGAGTGAGAATGAAGCAACTGAGTGTTAGCCTCTAAAGTGCCCAAAGCATTCAAAACTTTCTCTTCAAAGGCGGGACTTCTAGTATTTCCTTGGGAATAGGATTGGTTGGGAAAATAAGAATTAGCAAATTGATTCCCTTGTGATTGATAGGGTCTATAACCTTGGGATCCTTAGTTTTGAAGTGGAGGTGGAATGTACTTCCCTTGAAAACCACCTTAGGAAGGGTTTGAGCCCTCTCCTTGGTTTTTCCAAGAGAAATTCGGATGATTCCTTCAACTTGGATTATAATGAGTACCATAAGGATTGTTCCCTTGGTTCACAAAAGCCGCATTGACTTGTTCATTAGGTTCACTTTGCACTTCTCCGTGAGGACAATGAGAAGTAGAATGAAGAACACTAAAACAAGTCATACATGTTTCATTTGATGCACGATGAGAATGGTTAGGGAATGAAGATACTTGGTTCACCGAGTTTTGGTTAATCAAAAATTGATCAAACCTTTGAGACAAAGACTTCATTTCGGCGGCTATTTCATTTGAATGTTCGACTTGATGTAAGCCAACACTCTTCCTACCTTGTGAATTTCTACCATTCTTGGATGATAGTGTTTTATGCAAAGAATTTTTACTCATGCTTTCATAAAGACGCCACACGTCATCCTCATGCCTATCAATGTATGAGCCACCCATGGAAGCATCAACCATACCCTTATAGTTGTCCGATAAGCTCTCAAAGAGGTATTGAACTAATTGCCATTTGGGCATGTCATGATGTGGACACTTCCTAAGCAATTCATTAAAGCGTTCTCATGCCTCATGAAACGTTTCCATCCCCATGTGAAAATTCTCGAATTGAGGTCCTCATAGCATTGGTCTTAGAAACCAGATAGTACTTCTTCAAGAACCCTTGTTGCATTTCTGCCCAAGAAGTGATTGAAAAAGGCCTAAGATTGTTAAACCAATACTTTGCCTTGTCTTTTAAGGTGAATAGAAAAAGTTTGAGTCTTAAAACCTCTTCCGGCATGTCCGTATATTTTACGGTGGAACATACTTCACGAAACTCATCCAAATACTTCTAAGGTTCTTCACTTGGAAGTCCATGATAGTTAGGAAGCATTTGAATGGTTTGTGGCTTAATTTCATAATGATGTGCTTTAAATGGAGGCAATTGGATGCATGTAGGTGCATTATACTCATTAGGCACATAATGGTCTCTTAAAGCAAGAGGTGGATTAGCTACTTTAGGTGCAACATGAACACCTTGGTTTTGAATTCTTTGATTGTTGATGGGAGGTTGTGGAGCATACATTGGCCTTGGCATTCCATATGGAACTTGGCCTTGTTGTTGTGGTGGTTGGTGAATGAATGGCCTAGGCATGCCTAATGGTACTTGTATGTTCTCATTGTGCACATTGGGATGAAGGATACCTTGTTGGTCTATGTGACCAATGTCCTCAACATGATTATCATTATGGTCATCCATTGAAAGATTGGCTTTATTTGAACTTCCTCTTCCCCTAGGATTTCTAACGATAGATTCAAGATGCAAATCAAGAGGGACAAGAGTTGGTCTCAATGAACGATGCCCATGCATGCACAATACAAAACATAACAAACACAAAGAATAACAAACACTATGCCTTCACAACAATGCAATTAGACTTCTTCCACAAACATTTAATTCATACTCCCATACTTTAACAATAATGATGCAAGACAATTAAAAATAAGCCTCCACGCGGGTCGACGATTTAACTAAAGGACTGATTAAAGAAAATCTCACAAAGGTCCTTGAGCACTTCAACTCCCTATTTTAAAGCTCGGCTTAGCAATTTTAGAATTTTTAGCTTTTTGCTTTCTTTGCTTGCTTGAATTGAATGCTTGATAGCTCCTTTGCTTGCTTCCTCTCCAACAATGCACCTAGTTAAGTAAGAACAACACAATAAGTAACCAAAAAGAAAAGTAAAAATAAAGTAAAGACACGATCAAAAGAGTACTAATCCTAATCAATTCCACAAATCCGACGTTGCCAAATCTAATCAATAAATCCCCGGCAACGGCGCCAAAATTTGACGGGTAGGTGGGAGCCGTTCTTACACGCCAAAATTGATGTGGTGAATGTGCGATTCAAGAAAAGTCTTTTTGGTCAAGTTTAAATTTATAAAAACCACTACCACCACTACTACTAACATAGCAAGAGTGAGTAGGGATCGTCCCAAGGGATTATAAGGATCGAGCAATATCGTGGAATCACATTTAGGTCTAGTAGGTCAAGTGATCAAACAATTGGTTGGTTGGTTTATTAAAGAGCAACTAAATTAAACTAAGTAATAGCAAAAGAGTGCAATTAAGAGTAAGTAAGAGAGAGAGAGAGAGATCTTGGGGTTTAGAGATCACCACCAAGCAATGCATTTCTATATTATTGACAAGTGATTAATGAGGGCAAATGGTGTGTTGCAATATTGGTGTGTGTGAATTTGGTTGATTTAACAAGCAAGGATGACTAATTAAGAATGTATTGTCTAAACATCATGTGAAAGGCACAATATATCTAAGCAATGAAGCATATATTGTCTAAACAACATGTGAAAGGCACAATAAATCAAAACAAGTCATTAATCCTTTCATTAAGCTCACAATCCAAATACAACCCAAGGATAAAGACATATGCTAATTGCATTCAAAAGCTTGGATCATCAAACAACAAGCATAGATTGTCCTCCCATTTAACACGACACTACAACTACACTACATCTACACTACTAGCATGAAAATAAACTAAAGGAGATGCACAATCCATCAAGAGATAAGCATGAACCATCAAGAGAATCACAAAAGCGTTCTTTTAAGCACAATGTTTTGACAATCTCCAAATCTATAGCATCAATACACATAGACATGCATCAATAACACAAAATCTAGAGACAAGCACATGAACATCTTTTTTAGCATACATAGACATATGGAAAGAATGAAATGACCAATTGGAAGTATTAAACCACATAAATCATTGAATAAACAAGATCTATATATATCAAAGTGTCAAAACATTAATTACAACACTAATCCCTCAATAATACACAAGATTAAGATATAGAAAGCATGCTTGGGGCTAACTCTAGCTCCAAGAGGATGTCTAGCCACTCATGGTGATGATGCTTCAACCCTTAAGGGCTAATTCCATGGTTGAAATCTACTCCTTGTTGATGAAGAGTCTCTAATAGTGTCTCTAGCCTCCTCCTCCTCTAAGCTTCCTCTCCAAGAGATGATATGAAAATAATGCTGGCTTTTTTTTTTTTTTTTTTTTGTAAAAGCAATCCTTATCCTTATATAGGTAGGTCAAAATGACACCCAAAATGAGCTGGGGTCGTGCACACAATATTCCCTAATGATTGGAAAAAGGACAACTTTCAATGAGATGGAATTTTAACTTTTCCGCACTAGAGGATGTTCGATCGATCGAACCTTGAACTTGGATCGATCGAAAGTAAGTGAGATCAATCGAACTTAGGTTGGATCGATTCAACTGGCTGAGCTTTTTGAAAAAAGACAAATTCGAGATGTTTATGGGGGATATTTATGAGAAAAAGACAAAAGTGGTTAGTGGGTGGTATAGCTGTGGATAGGATCAATCATTTGAATAAGGACAAAAGTGTTCGATCGATCGAAGGATGGTGTTGGATCAATCAAACTTTTGGAACTTTATGCTTTTGGGTCAAGGCTTGGATCTATCTTGAAGTGCTAAGATCGATCATTGTTCGATCGATCGAACCTTGAACTTGGATCGATCGAACTTTGCTGCTTGCCACCTTTGGCTTCATTTACTTCCTTCTTTCTCCACTTTGCTCCTTTCTTTGATTAATCCAAGAATTGTTTCAATTAAGCTCTTATTTGGCTGAGTTAGCTTATTTTTGGGATAAGTGCCTAAAAAAGGAAATAATACGAAATCAATCTAAAACGGTAAAATAAGATAGATAAAGGTACTAGAATGCCTAAGCTTAAGGGGTTTAAATACGCACTTTTCAGTGCTCATCATATACTTTTGCTATGAATTTGGAAATTTGACTGCATAACAGGTCCAGTATAGGTTTGGCATGTAATGAGCACAATAAAGAAGCATTCCAGAGAGTTGAATCCCAGGAAGTCTTGTTTCGGCCGGCTAATCCTCACCATCAGCTGACCGAAACCCCAAGTTCGGCCGACCGAACCCCCTTCACCAACTAATTGACAGGCTATTTTGGAAAGTCCCGAGAGCATATAAACTTCAAAACCGTTTCAGCCGGCTGACCATGTAGGTCAGCCGACCGAACTTGCCCTGTCAGCCGATCGACCCAAGGCCATCAGCTGGCTGACCCTTCCCTTCTGGACCTGTACACTTACTCACCCTATATCACTGTGTCCTTGGATTATTTTAGACCCTGAACTGACTCATATGTCACGTATTGACGTAAGAAATTGCGGTGTTGTCCATGGTTAACCCCGGGTTCGATTAAGGACCCGATTAATGATTTGGACCCACGGGTTCGAGTCGTTACACATATATACTCGATGCATTTAGCCAAATACCATACACATCCAAGTCATGGAAATCACACAAGATATGCCCTAGGCCATCAAGCTATAATGGCATATTAAATGTTAAATACATAATATGTATACTAATAAGTTAAATCAAAACTTCAACTCATGAAATACTATCATATAATCATATAACAAGTTCCAAATTATAAATTAGGCAAGAATACTATATCAATACCTAATTACCTCAATGGAAGTATACAAATGGAATTTAATTAACTTAAATAATTAAATTCTTAATATTACAAAGCAACACCAAAAGTTCAACAAATAATATATGTCAAAAGTCAATCATGGCCTAATTTAATACCATGATCCAAGTTAATTCTATACTAGTTACTTCTAGGTAAATTAAACTCAATGCTAAGAAAATAATTAAATAAAGTTCTCAAAACTTATCCAAATATTCTCAATTTAATATATATGATAGAAAATGCCAAGCTCATCAATAATATCAATTTAAAAATTCAATTAAGTGAATAGAACACTTAAAATAAAATTAATTAAACTAATTAATTAATTTTCTCTAGATTTTAAAACAACTCTAAATATTCCCAAATTAGCATAAGATAAAGAACATACCAAGGCCTAATTTAATATCACATTACAAGTTGATTTCATGCTAGCTACCACCATGTGAATTAAATTTTCATACAAGAAAATAATTAAATAAAGTTTCAATACTTATTCAAATACTTCTAATTTAATATATGTTAATGAACATATCAAGGCGTAATTTAATAGTGAGCATGCCATAATTTAATTCCAAGCGATATACAACCATGTGAATTAAATCTTATACATAGAAAATAATTAAATTAAATTCTAGAATTAATACAAAGGCATGCATACAAGTTGTATAAGTATGGAAAACATTCAATACAACACATATATAACCTAAAACATCCCCTACCTCAATTTGAGATGAAAATCTCAAAAGCCACCAAAAGGAAACTGCCCTGAATTCGACGTTACGTCGGGGTTACGACGGGGACAACAAAGGGAACAATAATCCTCCTTGAGACACCACCAAAATTCAAACCCAAACTCGAAACCCAGACTCAAAAATGGTCGAAACTGGTTTCTAATAGAGGGAAACGAAGATCTCGTCAATGCTGACAATAAAGTCTAAGTCATCAAGGCAAAAATCAAATAAGCAAAGGGTTTAAAGTGAAAAAAGAAGGTAGCAGCCATGGGAGGGCTGCTGGCCGGCCATGGGAGATGGAGAAGAAAGCTTAAAATTTCTTTCACCTACCCCCTATTTATAGAAATCTCAAAAAGTGCCCCGAACGGGTCCCGCTGGGTCCAGAAAAGTGAATTTGTGCAGACGTGCTCAAACGGTAAAACACCATGAAAAAAATAAAGATAATAATAATAGAAGAAATGGCGTCAAAAATTGAGTCCCGTGCAGAAAGATATGCCTCGAACAAGTTTTGCTACAACTAAGCTCAGAAACCCTAAAACCGGGAAAAACGACCAGAAGACAATTCTAAGAGTGTGCAACTCGACGAAAAGTGAAAATGAATCCAGTACGGGGATCCAGGTTCAAAACGAGTCATTTTGCAATAACTTTCGTTAATTGCACAATGGCTCCTACAAAATGGAATAACTGTAAAACTAGCCCAGAATCAAAATATCTCCAAAAGATATTTATGAAAAACACCACAAGCAACAAAAATATTTCTGAAGAATCCTTTCATCCATGCCCCTACGGGAAAAGGAAACAACCGGCGAGCTTTTCTCCAAAGGTAAAGCTACGCGTTACGAGAAAATCAACTGGAATGAAAACTCATGAAGTCAAAAATCAACTTCAAACACGAAAAGTGAGGTTACGTCAAAAAAATTGACGAATGGGGAAAAGATGAAAAGTGAATAGTGTTAAAAAACAAAAATGTGAAAATGACTCAGTCCTCACAAGAAAGTTGTCAATCCAAAGGAAGAAGTCTCAGAAACCATTCCCAAGCACTCGAGAGAACACTAAGTGACGAAAACCGAACTCGAAAAAGAAAAATCAACAAAAATAAAAATAAAAATAAAATAAAATAAAAATTATCCGTAAAATTTGAGAAAAAGGAAAGTTAGAAAAATGACCGGGTCATTACAACCTTCCCACCTTAAAAAGATTTCGTCCCCGAAATCTTGTCTCGACAAAACAAAAGGCCAAATCAGGATAACTACAGAGTACAGCTCCGAATATCGCTCACTATACGCCATAAAAGCAATCCCAAACTGAAGGAGAACCCACAAACAAGTGTCATTTGCACCCACGTGCTCATGACAAGACAACCTCTCAAAAGAAAAGTGACCATACGGCCACGCCACAAATCAAAACTCATACAATGAACACAAGGTCAAGTAAAGGAACGGAAGACCACAACCGCAAACATCCCTGATGAACCACCATACTTATTCAAAAACAATCACCAAAAGAACTCCAAGATAACCACGTATCAAATCAAGGTACCGAACAAAGACAATGTGGCAGTATGAATAGTGGCTAGAACCTGCCCATAACATACTCGATATGTAGTAGCATTGTCAGTGTTTGCGCCCACCCACACTCACATTACTAGCTAGGTAATGTAAGGTAGCTTCGACGGCAACTAGCACTCGTCCACAACATACAATGTCGTACGGTAACATGATGGTACAAGGCACTAATTCATAACCTACCTCTACTAGGTCTACCTATGAAACCTCTCGATATAAATGACATCAATGTCATAAATCATCATGGCCAAAAGCAATGTGGAAACCAGGCATCTGTGAGAGTTGGGATATGGTCCAAAGACGTTCCGAACCATCTCAGCTAATTCTAAACTCTGACAATAGTGTTATAGGCACCATCATGCTTAAGGCCTCAAATCCTCAATACAACAAAACCAACAACTCCAACTTCTTAAAACACTACTATTAACAACATCAATCACGAATCCAAAGCCTGACAAGATAATCAGCACTTCCAGAAATCAAAACGAACCTCACTACAAGATATTTCATCGAAAGTCCTATATATCTCACTAAAACAGATCAACTACAAGACCATACCATAATCAAACATCAGATCCACATCCCTATCATGGATAACTAAATCCTCGAAAAAGCAAGTCCACCACATGGCACACACACATCAAAATCCCAACAACCAAGGTCACAAAACGAGTCTCTCAAAACCGTGCTTGGCATCACCAAGCTAAATAAAAAAATTTCAATTTTTATCCATAAACAACCACTGGAACTACGATCCCTCAAAATCACGCATAGTCATAACTAGGACAAGAAAACTCTACAAATAAGACATATCCAACAGCGATCCTCCAAAACCTCTCCTAAGAGTCAACCACATCCAGGTTTCCAAAACCAAAACAGGTCTCCAAAAGACATCCTTAAATAGTGTCAAGCTCACACAATGAATCAACTGAATCGTCAATCAAATGAACATAAGTCCCAGTAAAATGATCTCACATTAATCCATTCACACCGAGCCACAACTCCATCAACGACCACGGCTAAAACTCTCCATGGGAAGACACGAAGGAAATAGAACCACCAATCCTAAGAAGGACAACAGCACGACTCCGTCTCTGAAATGAAAGACAATAAAGTCAAAGACTTCACCCCTACATGGAAGTAAGTTGACTAAAATCCACCAAATCCTCACCAAGGACTCAAGACAACAATGGTGATGATCCTCACGAATCGACCAACCCCAAAACCGCGCACAAGGTAACAAAGAGAAGAGACTCACTCCTTGTGAAATCCCTAACACGAACCAAGAAAAAAAAAAAAGAAACCATATTCTCCCTCAAGTGTCAACACGACAAACACAAAAATGGAGCATTCTTCCCACCTTAGGAAAGTGGACAGCTCAAGACAAAATAAATGTGACAACTCCTCCACAAGGAATTTCACAACGAAACCATTGCGGAAACCCGCATACACACTACGTGTGACCAAGGGGAACAAAAAAGAAAAACCAAACATGGAAGTCATGCATATAATAAGAAAATGTAACTACCAAGTAAGTAAATCTACTCACATAGACAAAATCAAGGATACATGCAGCATGTCTCCACGTAAGCACAAAATCATGTTATTAAAGCCCAATAACAGCATGGCATCTCTAAGCATATAAATAAGGCATGTTAATGCCACACAACAAGAAGGCAAATGTGGACACACTTCCACTTACTCATGCATCACAATATCATAAATCATACTATTAACATGGTAGTAAACGAAACTGCAGAAAATAAAACGATGCAATAATGAACCCTATGGGCATCGTGTCCTAGAGTGTCTAGAAAAAAGGAAAGACCAGTCCTAGCCATAATCTGACTCCAAAAACCAATGCGACCATAACCAGTCTCAAAACAAATGTAAGCCCTTACCACAATGATAAGACTCAAACAATCCATCTCTAAATCTAAAAGTGACACTTACAATGCAATGTTCTCATTAACCCGAAATATCGATCAATCGAATCAACCCGACGAAATGGCTACTTTAGCCATACAATCAGACAACTGAATCAATCTCAAGAATCGTCCCCAAAATGACCAACAATCACTAACCAAAAGGATTACGCCTATCGGAACAAAAGCCTACACTGACCCTATCTGAGCTGCACAATAGCAGCCCAGTGTAGCATGATAGTGCCAAGCACCTGCCCACGATGTACCCACCCAAAAAATTATAATCTCAGAGGAATCAGTCCCCAAATAAACAAAAAGCCTAAGAGGTCCATAACCTCATCATGGCCCGAAACCAACAAATACAGCACTACTGCTACGCCTAATGGCTCACCTCACGAGAGCCTAAACAAAAGGTGACCCTCCACTTATCCAAAGCCAATGCTAGGCCAACAACGACCTATGCTACCACGAAACCAAGCTGACAATTGCCAAAAACCTCAAAAAAGAATGCCTAAACATAACCAGACACACCAACCATCGCACCAAGTGCCAACTCACCAAACAACTCAACCTCAACTTAAGCGTCCTATGACTAATCCCAAGTCATGTCAAATATGCAACACAGTTATGCATATACAAATCTAATCTAGCATACATCATATGTCATGCTCTTTACATTAGAATAAAATCATGTTAAACAAACGGCATACTATATGTAGCACATAAGCACATAAACATGTTATCAAACCAAAACATATTATAATAAAGCATATAAACACATAGAGCATGGCGACACAAGCATGATATGCACCTAAAACTTGTCGTCCAAAGGTTTTCGAACCTAGGAGCTCTGATACCACCTGTGATGACCCTGATTTTTCAAGCCAGTGCGTCCTGTGATGAACCGAAGTTTGACCCGATAGCGGATCGGAATGCGAAAGCTAAAATAGAAACCAAGTCTCTAGAGATGCAATGCATCTCTAAGACATCAAAGTGACCTTCCATGAGGTCACAGAACTCAACGAGAACAACGCGGAATAAAAAGATCAAAAAAAGGACAATTAAGCCCTCAAGGGCAAAATAGTCTTTTTACATGGAAACAACGGCTCTAGAAATGCACAACATTCCCAAGATACATGCGTGACTTCATGAGAAGTCACGAAACTCAAAAGAAAGCAAAGCGGAAGCAATTTATAAAGGAAAACCGGACAAGTTTAGCCCCAAGGACAAAATGATAATTTTTAACAAGATTTGGGTACTACTGAGCACACCATTAGGTATACAACGAAAAATTAATCAAGTTAAACTCAAAAATCGCTTGATTCGTAATCCAGACGAAGAAGTTATGGCCTAACGACGAAAAACGGACAATTTTAGCCATACGGGCAAACTAGTAATTTTTTTGAAAAACGCAAGTGTAACCGAGCACACCGTTGGATAGACAACGAAAAAATAATAAAGTTAGGCTCAAAAATCACATAATTCAGAGTCCAGATGAAGAAGAAAGAGTGAAAAACGCGTTGGCTGATGCCATGAGAGCAACAGTGCAAACAACGGCACTTTGCTGCAACTGAGAGAAAAAAAGGGTCTCAAGATGAACTTTTTTGGAAAAACACAAAGAAGAAACCACCCCCTCCCCCCCCCCCCCCCTCCCCCCCTAAAATCAAGTTTTCTACCCGACCATGTTGAAAGAAAATTTTAAAATGCACTATGAAATGCTCAAAATGCCCCTAGATCAGTTTAGGTCAAAAACGATGAAAATATAACTTTGCACCAAGTGCTCATTTGACCCTAAATGGTGTTGTGTGCCAAAACGATCATGCACACAAACGTAAATTGTGTTTTTAAGTGCGCGGGAATGACCCGTGGGACCCAAAAATGCCCAAAGCAAAATTTGACCTATCAACACTCAAAAATGCCTAAATTAAACTTTTAAAAGAAATTTTGAAACTTAAAATTATAAAATGGTTTCAAAATACCGTTTGGCCTTTGGCGACACTTCATTCATAAATGAAGTGTTAAAGCCCAATTCCCACCACCCATGCAAATGTAGTGATGCTAAAGTTTTACCATTTTTCTATTTTTCAACAATATAGTTTGAAAGTAAAAGTACTTAGAACACAAAATAAAAGTACTTGGCCTACAGCCTAATTACATGCATGTCAAATACAACTCAAAAGGTGTACTTATGTATACATTACATATTTAGAATCAAATATACAAGTTTTGACATTTTAAACTAAAAATAGCATTTCATACTAACATTTGCATGAATCAAATACTTCAAGTCTACCAAACATCCAAGGCATAATGTGAATCCCGAATCATGGTTCTGTACCTGAAAAATGTCTCCACTATGTGGGTGAGTAACATAAAGCTATTCGTAGGAGATGAGCATGCATAGACCTAACGTCTTACAAGTTAATCACATTAATGTGAAACAATTCATGTGATTCATGCCACCTAACATCTATGTCTAAGGTGAGACCAAAGGAGTATCCTAAGCTACCTTAAAGCATTTCTAGTTTAAACAACAATATTCATGCAACTTAAACAATATAGGAGCATACGATACAATGCAGCAAGATATAGATTCTCAAAGTTATCAACTTGAGATCTAAAATGCGTAAACAACTAAATTATACAATTTAGCATAATTGGAACATCTAATACAACTTGTCAAGATATAGATTCTCATAGTTATCAACTTGAAATTTAAAATGCATAAATAACTAAATTATACAATTTAGCATTATTAGAACATCCAATACAACGCATAAAGTTATAAATACTCAATATTAACAAAGTGGATATACTTGGACATCAACCAGAATAGAACGTATACAAAGGTCACTTTTGGGTTACTAGCCCGTGGGTACCTTCCCCTAAGTGCGCATTATAAAGTAGAAAGAACTCATATCTCCCATACTAGAGCCTTACTCTAGCCATGTCAAAACAAATGATGTCCCAAGAATCCAAAATCAACAAATTGTGCAACAAATAAATATCATATATACTCAATGCAATTAGCCAAATACCATGCACATCCAAGTCATGAAAATCACACAAGATATACCCTAGGCCTTCAAGTTACAATGGCATATTAAATGTCAAATACATAATATGTAAACTAACAAGTTAAATCATAACTTCAACTCATGGAATACTATCATGAAATCATATAACAAGTTCCAAATTATAAATTAGGCAAGCATACTATATCAATACCTAACTACCTCAATGGAAGTATACAAATGGAATTTAATTAACTTAAATAATTAAATTCTCAAGATTACAAAGCAACACCAAAAGTTCTACAAATAATATATGTCAAAGGTCATAACAAGGCCTAATTTAATACCATGATCCAAATTAATTCTACACTACTTACTTCTGGGTAAATTAAACTCAATGCCAGAAAAATAATTAAATAAAGTTCTCAAAACTTATTCAAATATTCTCAATTTAATATATATAATAGAACATACCAAGCTCATCAATAATATCAAGTTAAAAATTTAATTAAGTGAATAAAACACTTAAAATAAAATTAATTAAACTAATTAATTAATTTTCTCTATATTTTAAAACAACTCCAAATATTCCCAAATTAACATAGGTTAAAGAACATACCAAGACCTAATTTAATATCACATTACAAGTTAATTTCATGCTAGTTACAACCATGTGAATTAAATTTTCATACAAGAAAATAATTAAATAAAAGTTTGAATACTTATTCAAATAATCCCAATTTAATATATGTTAATGAACATATCAATACTTAATTTAATAGCATACCACAATTTAATTCCAAGCTATGTACAACCATGTGAATTAAATCTTATACATAGAAAATAATTAAATTAAATTATAGAATTAATACAAAGGCATGCATACAAGTTGTATAAGTATGGAAAACATTCAATACAACACATATATAAACCTAAAACATCCCCTACCTCAATTTGAGATGAAAATCATAAAAGCCACCAAAAGGAAACCGCCCAGAATCTAACAATACTTTAGGGTTACGATGGGGACAACGAAGAGAACAACAATCCTCCTTCAGACACCACCAAAATCCAAACCCGAACTTGAAACCCAAACTCAAAATTTGTCGAAACTGGTTTCTAATAGAGGGGAAACGAAGATCTCGCCAATGCCGACAATAAAGTCTAAGTCATCGAGGGAAAAATCAAAGAAGAAAAGGGTTTAAAGTGAAAAAAAGAAGGTGGCAGCTATGGGAAGGCTACTGGCCAGCCATGGGAGATGGAGAAGAAAGCATAAAATTTCTCTCACCTACCCTCTATTTATAGAAATCTCAAAAAGTGCCCCAAACGGGTCTTGTCGAGTCCAGAAAAGTGGAATTTGCGCAAACGCGCTCAAACGGTAAAATACCGTGAACGAAAAAGAACCGGAAAAAAAAAAAAAAAAAAAAAAAAAAGAATAACGGACGAAACGGCGTCGAAAACCGAGTCCCGTGCAGAAAGAAAATATCTTCCAAAAGATATTTTCTTAAAAACCCCTAATCAAAATATCTCCAAAAGATATTTATGAAAAATACCTCAAAAAACAAAAATATTTCTGAAGAATCCTTTCATCCACGCCCCTGCGGGAAAAGGAAACAACCGGCGAGCTTTTCTCCAAAGGTAAAGTCACGCGTTATGAGGAAATCAACTGGAATGAAAACTCATGAAGTCAAAAATCAACTCCGAACAAGAAAAGTGAGGTTACGCTAAAAAAGCGACGAACAGGGAGAAGACAAAAAGTGAATAATGTCGAAAAATGAAAATGTGAAAATGACGCGGTCCTCACAAGGAAGTTGTCAATCCAAAGGAAGGAGTCTCGGAAACCATTCCCGAGCACTCGATACGACACCAAGTGACAAGAAACTGAACTCGAAAAAGAAAAATCAACTAAAAAAAATTATCAGAAAAATAAAAGGAAGAAAAATGATCGGGTTATTACATTAAATATAATATAAGAATATTACACTTTTCATACTCAAATCACTTTTCGACGGTGGACGAACTTGAGAGAATTGTAAGCCTTGTCAAGCATCGCTGGATGGTGAAATCAATTCAGGTGCATACCAAGGAATCAAATTTAGGGAGTACATAGAGCTTCAGAAAAGCAATGAACTCAATGGAAAATCTTACTTGGACCGAGTCTGAGTTGGTGGAAGTTTGTGATAGTGTGAGTGTTTTGTGGGTTTTATGTTTAATTCAAAATATCAAGTGTGTTTTTGTTATCTTTCTTGTTTTGTTTTACTCCCCAAAAAAAATAAAAAATAAAAATAAAAATAAAATATGTTTGTGTAATAGAACTAGCATTATGTTCTTTAATTCCAAATTGTTTTTTATACCAATTTGGCAATTTAATTTTTATTTGTCAAGGAGGGGAAAAAGAGGAGGACGGGGAGAATCAAATAATGGACAAAATCTCAAGGGAAAGAATCCACCATCGTGAATCAATATAAATAAACTTTTATATTTCTTACGTGATTTTTTAATCAAGTAAATCACTTTACCAGTCTAATTACAACTTGAAAAAATGAGAGGAAATTTGACATTAAATAACAGTTGCTTATATGAGAGAACATTTTTTTTATTTAATCTGTTTTAGCTTTGCTAAAAAAATTGCAAATGGAAGTAGGCATTTTTCGTATTACCATTACTCTGAGAATCATCTCTCTAAAGTTTTTACATACATATATATATATATATATATATATATATATATATATATATATATATAAAGGGCTCTTCATAGAAAAATAATTATAAGAAAGAAATTCAAGACAAAAAATTTGTAATTTTTTTTATTATTTTCTCTCATTAACTCTTACATCCTAGCTCCTCTACATATGTTCATATTTATAGAGTTTAGAATAAAATGATTAGGAGGGGAAAATTCTAATTACATGAGTGAAAATAAAATAAAATAAATTAACATAAAAAATATATAAAATCTTGCTTCTTTCCAATTTGAAATGATATGTTTTCCAATTTGGCTAGATATTTGCTGATTTGATTAAACGCCAATTTTGAAATTGAATTTGACTACAAGGCTTTTGGTGTTCACATTTTTGCCTCTTTTCTTCTCATTCCGAAATTAGCCCATATAAAACATGAAAAAGTAGGAATAAGAACATTTATCTAATAAAAAATATTAATTATTGGGTATAAAATAGCAAATTTTGTACACTTATCAAATACCTAATTCAAGATATTAATTTTATACTTTAAAACACAACATCACTCAATTGGCAAAAGAAAAAGAAAAAAAATATTAAGTTGATGCTCAAGAAAATTCAAACAAATTTTAGTCATATGGAATACTCTAATTTGAATATGCTCACAAGTTTTTGTTTACGTTTTTTTTTTTTTCGATAAATAATGAGAGTATCATAAAAGGAAAAATAATGTACTAGTAAAATTGGGGCATACCCCAATAAACAGTATAGGCCAAGCAACCCATATCAGAAAGAACCCAAAAGATGACACTGTATCAACCCATTGATGCCCAAAAAGAAAACCAAACATACAGGCCCAAAAGTGCCAAATGTCAACCCCAAAACATAACCCAAATAGAGAATATCAACAAGTTCAGTCTCCCGGGAAGTGGAATGGTAAAGGTTGTTCTGGCTGTTTGTGGTGTTGAGAGTTATGGTGGGATGGAGAAGAAGGGATTTGTGTGGTCTGGTTCGTAGAAAGAGCTTGGAAGATTCCATTCCCTACCAATTTCCTGTGTGTGGGCAACTGGCAAGAACACTTCTTGATTGAAAAGAGCCTCAATTTGACTGAGTTGATCATAGCATTCATAGTCTGCAATGGACGTAAGCATTGATTTCGAAAAATTCTATTATTCCTTTCTCTCCAAACATGATATGCTTAACTTGCTAGCATGAGCTTCCAAGTGAGTATCCTGTTAAACTTCAATTTCTATTTCCAATTCGATGACGCCCAAATTAAGAACTCCTACCATGAATTAGGGTTTGTGTAGAACCCACATTTGTGTTGCAGGTCATTCCAAATAATTTTGGAGTATGAACAATGGATAGTTGGATGTGATTGTCATAAGGCTATGAGAGTATGTTTAAGTGAGTAGGTCTTATTAGGCATTGGCAAACTAGAAATATTGCAGTGAGTGGAGATGATGTTGGAGATATTTCTAGGCCAAGCCCACTGGTTATGGGTTAGGAGTTGTGAGACCTTCATGAACTTGTTGATGAGCCATCCCTGCCTATGCCTATGAGTAGAGGTAGAAGTAAGTACTTGGTAAAGAGGTCCACAAGCTAGCCAATTGTCACAAAACACCATAGTTGAGGCTTTATTGTTGATTGAATGTTTGATTAGAGGTTGAACCAAATGTCTGTTTTGAAGCAGCTTCCTCTAGAACCATGAACCTTCATTTGGAACACTAATGTCCCAAAATACTTGTGTGTTTGATAAGATAGTTCTCTATCCAGTCCTTCCACAAGCTTTTTGACTCATTTGAACACAGAGTCCACAAGTGCCTTAGGATAACAGCCTTGTTCTATAGTTGAATATCGTGTAAGCCTAGTCCACCAGCATATGTTTTGGTGTACAGACTTGATCCCATCCCACCTTTGATCTAAATTTTGTCATGTTAGGCCCTGCCCATAAAAACCTTTGAAGGATCTGGTTTATTTGATCACATACTTTTGAAGGTAGGATGAGGATATTTGTGCAAAATATGTGTATGCTGAAAAGAGTTGATTTGATGAGTTGAAGTCTACCTGCAAAAGACAAGGCTCTGTCTGTTGAATTGTTCACCGTAGATAATGGTTGTCATCTCATTTGGTGCCACACCACTGAAGAAAATGTGGCTTTTGTTGAGGTTTGGGGTGAGGCCAAAAGGCAAACTGAAATTATCAAGGGATTCCTTAAGAACTCTTGCAGAGTTAATATCGCCGTGACAAAGCATGAGGATATCATCTGCAAAGGAAAGATGTGAAATTTGAAGAATTTTGTATCTCCAATGGTGAGTGAAATGTGGGTTAGTGCTTGTGAGTTTGTAATGGATGACAGTATATCCATGGCTATGACAAAAAGGTATGGAGGATAGGGGATCCCCTTGCCTCAGACCTTTGATGCTTCTAAAAAAGCCACAAAACTCTTCATTGGCAGAAATAGAGAAGGAAGTAGTGTTGATACATGATCTAATCAATCCAATGAAGATATGAGGGAAATGCATCAGTTCAAGTACATCAAGAAGAAATTGCCAATGGAAATGATCATAAGCCTTATGTAGGTCAACCTTAAGAGTGCACCTAGGAGAAAACAAAGGTTTATGGTATTCTCTCAATAGTTCCTGAGCCAAAATGATATTGTTCCCTATTTTCCTACCTTTAACAAAGACATTTTGAGCCTTGTCAATAAGAGTAGGCAAGATGGGCTTAATTTTGTTAGTTATAAGCTTGGAAATGCATTTATACATCTCACTACAACATGATATAGGTCTGTAATTAGCAGGAGATATAGGCTTAGGAATTTTGGAATTAAAGCAATGTAGGTGGCATTGATCTGTTTTCAAAATTTTGCTTGTTTGAAAAAATTCTTTGATAGCCAATGTCACTTCCTCCCCCACAATCTGCCATCCTTTTTTGTAGAAAAAATAATTAAAACCATCTGGACCAAGGGACTTGTTAAATTTTATAGAGAAAATACAGTTCCTAATTTCCAAATCAGTTTGAATAAGGCTAAGGTTATCAAAGAAATCACCCTGGACAGATTTAGAAATAAATTGAGAGGTGAAAATAACTCTTTGAAGTAAGAGGTGAAAATCATCTTAATGTCATCACTGTCCCTTGAAATACTTCCACCATCCAAAGTCACTTTAGTTATCTTCTTCCTATTAAGCCTGTTTTGGATGCTCTTATGAAAGAAAATTGTATTCTGATCATCCAAAGCAAGCCAGTGTATTCTTGATTTTTGCTAAAAAAGTTGTTCTTCAATTTTACTGAGGCTTGAATAAGTGATAATGAGTGCTTTTCCTATTTCCTAAGCTCCAAACTACTAGGGTTACTATCCAACTGGTTTTGACAAGTACCAAGGTCTGTTTTTTGCTTGCAACACCCTCAATGAAATGTCACTGAAAGTGTTATGATTGAGCCTCTTCAGTGCAAGCTTGAGTATTTTTTGCTTTGTGGCCACTCTGAACATAGGGACGTCACTAACATTTGTACTCCATATTTCAGACACAGTGTCCAAAAAATCTGGGTGGTCAGCCCAGAAATTAAAGAACTTGAATGGACATTTTCTGGTTGGGTTAGGGTGTCCAAGATTAACAAGAGGTGGGAGAAAATGGCAGTTGGAGTTGGGGAAGGAGGTAAGCCAGTGAAATTAATGACAACTCTGTCCAATTTTTTGGTAATTGGATTGTGGATTCGTGATTTGTTTGACCTAGTGTGAAACAGTTCAGAATATCTTAAATCATATAACTCATTTTCCAGCAAACATTCATCAAGATAATTCATAGCTGGAGTCCACAGTTCTGTCCCACCATGCCTCTCACTTGTCCATCTTACAGCATTGAAGTCCCCCATTAAAATCCATGGAGAAGAAGAGATGGTGGAGCCTATCACATTAATTTTATCCCACAATGGTTTCCTCTCCTCAGGGGTGTTAGCCTTATAGATAAATGTGACAAAAAAGAGAGTTAGAAGTAACATTGGAAACATAAATGTGGATGAGTTAGTCAGTCATACAAATGCATTGAATATTCACAGAGGTGGGGTTCCATAGGATCCAAATCCTACCCAGAGGGGCATGGGAAATTTTAGTGATTAGAGGCCACTGAGAGATACTTCTATGTACAACTGGTTCATTAAGAGATCTAACCTTAGTTTCCAACAGTTGTACAAAGTCTAATTGGTTATCAATGAACTTCCCAACTTCTCTTTATCTGGAGGGATTATTCATCCCTCTCACATTCCATGCTGCAAACATCATTTGGAAGGTGGGATATGTAGGTCAATAAAGAACCTAATATACTCGGCCTTTGGAGCCTTATGGGCTGCCCTAGCAGCTCTCCAAGCTTCCTTCTTTAGTTTTTTTCCTTCCCCTAGCTGTGAGTTCCCTAAGTCTGGGTTAGAAATCATATTCATGATCATCCTCAGCGGTCAACTGCCTCATAGCGCATTCAACATTAATCAGAGAGGTACAAATTAACCTCCTCATCCTTCTCTGCCCCATCATTTGTACATGACAGAGCCTGAAACCTATTTGAAGTGTGAGTAGAGGTAGATCTAGTTGATGAGCAAGGAACCTGCAAATCCACAACCAAAGGCTTTGAAAACCCAAGCTTTGTCTGGTGACAACTTCCTAAATTGGATAAAGGGGTGCAATGTTCAAAACCTGGTGGCAATGAGGCACAAGATGATGATGCGGGAGATAAACCTACCTTCTCTTGATGACCTTGTCCTTTAGGAGAGATCAGTGGGATATGCATGGATGATTTTCCCAAGGTCAGATGGTCAATAGGGTGGTTACAGGTAGAGGGTGGTAATACATCACCATCAGGATGAGTGTCATTAATGAGTGGCAAAGGTAAACCAGGAGATGAAGCCATGTCATTAATGTATGGATTAATGATTCCAGACTCATGATTTAGGCTAGAGACAATCAAGCTATTAACAACCTTAACCAAAGTCAGATTTCCATGATCAGCTTGTCCACTCACATTACTCTATGCCTTTGGCACCGATATCTTACAAGTTTCTGTGCATTTGAGGTCAGAGTGTCCAAAACATTTACACTTGTGGCATGACAATGGTTTACATTGATAGGCAACTTTTATTGGTACAAAAACCCCCTCAACAACTTCCAGACTTACAACATCAGGTAACATCTGGGTTGCAGTAATGTCGATACAAATTTTACAATATGAGAGCCTTTTCCTGGATTGTGTCATCTCATCAGCAAATAAATGAGTGCCTACAGCCCTAATTGTTCAACTATGCTAGCTTTGAACATGAAATTAATCGAATCACTCCAAAGAGCTTAGAAATCAATGTTAACCAAATTATCAAAAAAAAAAAAAAAAAAAAAGAAAGAAAGAAAGATCGACCTGTAATATTTTATAATATAATGAAAAAAGAGCCGCTTCAAAATGTGGTAGACCCGAGTACATTTTGCTTATGATTTATTATCTGGATCAGGAGTCGACCACTTTTGGACATGCTTGGTAGCTTTATCCGCCTGCAAATCCACCATTTTAAAAGAATTACAGAGTTCATATTAGCATATATGAGTTTGAACAAAGGTCATAAAAGTGAATTTTTTGTTAATTTGTACCTCTTTTTCCCAATCACACCGTATTGTTATGATGGCCAATATTATTGTCTGCACAGCAGTTCCGCCAAATATCATGCCACCCCAAATACCCTGATTGCAACAAATTATAAACACTTAAATTTTTTATTTAAAAATAATAATGTTTATACTACGTTCGGAGCATTGAATCAACGTTTTGAAATTGGAGTTAGAGAAAATTTATTTCAAAGTTTGAAGTAAATTTCCCTTTCATTCCAATTTCAATGAGCCAATTCAGTTACTTCTAAACATGACCGGCGCAATGCTCTTCCTATCAAGAACCAAACTTACCTGAACACCAAAGCCGAAAACCCACCCCATAACACAACCAAGAGGAACCCCAATAAGGTAGTAGCAACCCAGATTTATGTATGCAACCCATGCTTGCCATCCGGATCCCACAGCCACCCCTGTAACAGTTGGCAAACTAGTCTAATAATTTGTATCAAAATGTTAAATACTATACATTTTTCAGTCACCGAATTAGGGAATGTCAAATTGATCACCTGAAAGAACTGGTTGAACACTGTTGAGGAGAATGGTGAAGGCCAAGAGGTAAGAGAGCTCGTCGACTGCTTCAAGAACAACGGTGCTTGACGTGAAGATGTACCCGATTTTGTCATGCAATATCATAATTAGAGCACAAAAGAAGATGCCGACAACTGTGGAGTTCACCACTGAGACCTTTGTTGCAAATTTAGCTCCCTTTCCGTTCCCCGCACCTAGCTCATTGGCCACCCTTACCCTTCAAATTGTGCACAAAACAATAGATTTTAGATGTGCAACAGTAAGACAAAAATGTCAAATTTATACCAAGTTCCCAACCCAAAACAAGGCAAGAATAAAAAAAGTTAGGATCTGAACAACCCATACTTAATTCACAAAACTGGTTTGAGTACCATTGTGTTAATACCTTCTTTTTTGGTATAACCAGGGTGTTCAGGCTTTGTCCCGACTAATCTACCCCCTCAAGGATTGAGTAAAGCTCGAATTATGTCCACGAGCATGACCCTTAAGGATCTGTTTGCACTTAAAAGGAATCAATTATAAGACCTGATGTTTCATGAGGCACCATAACCCAAATCTTTTCCAACTAAGTTAAGTCCATGGAATTCTGTTAGTACATCTTTTTTGTCGGATTAAAATAAAATAAAATATATTTTAACCATGTGCTTAGTTAAGACGTTTTTGATTTTTTTTTTTTGTTTTACTACGCTGACACGAGTGCGCTGCATGTTGATGATATAAATACATATTGTGTGTGAATTTTAAGTGAGGTATTTGTAAAATACTAGATGTTTTAAATATTTTTTGAATAAACTTCGCTCATTGATAAATGAAATCATTGTCATTTAAAATTTTAACCCATTTTCAAAGCCATATATTGATTATTTTGCGATATTAAAATTGTGTTATAAAAGAAATAAATACTAAATCAATTAAAAAGTATACGCTGCTGAATTTGTTCATCAAACAATACAAAATTTACATAAGATCTAGAGTCTGTTATAATGATATACTTGTTGTAGTTTTTACATTTTCTAACAACCTGTTTTAAATAAAAATATTTTAATTTAGTGGCTCCAGAAATTTAAAAAGATCTCCAATTAATTCATCAACAAAATGCATAAGAATGGTCGAGTGTATGGTGGTTAATACATTTACGGGCTTGTCTTAAAGTCATTCGAGAAAGCACTAACCAGGAATTAACTTTACATACAACACTCTGTACCTACCATACAACACACATGAATGTAATATATATATATATATATATATATATATATATATATATATATATAATACTAAGCGTCTTAATATAGATTGTTAATGTTAAAGAAAATTTAAGATAAAATTTTCAATTACCCAATTCATAGTCATCAAGGGCATAAAATGAGGGAACTTATTATATTTTGATTTTTTAAGTTTTCAAAGCTATGACCTAAAAGAGCTTAAGTTAAGGTTACTTTTATTTTGATTCATAGGCCAAATTATTCTTTTGACTCTAGTGGTGAGTTAGTTGAACTTGGTATTTCATGAAGCATATAAGGTTTAAGGTTTGATTCTCCTTCGACGTAAATAAGTTCTTGGGGTCATTCATGCGAGTGAAAACTTGAATTTTATCTTATTTGTGTAGATGTGCGCTTTGTACAGTGGTCCGGAAATTAGTCGGGGCAAAATCCTAAATACCCCCAATTACCCAAAATAAATAAATAAATACAAAGGAAATTGTAAGATATATAATAAAAAGACGAAAGAGCAGTACCCGGTTGCAGCAAAGAAAGCAAGAGGAATCATCATTTCCCATCCATTAATATTCATGCTGCCAAATTATAATATAACATGTAAAGAGAGGCAAATAATATTTCAAAATTATATATATATATAGAAATGGCAATGATATTAAAGGTAATACAATATTACCAGACGGATAATGAGTCCACAGCAAGTGTGGCATCCGGTAGGTATCCAGTAAGTAAAATCAATATTCGATAGTACCAATTCTCCAAGCTACAATAAAAACATACTCGTCAAATTAAATCAAATTATTTAAAACAGTCATATAAGTACATGTGCATCAAATTCTTTGATATTGACATGGTCTCACTTTAATTTACCCTGGGGCTTTAATCATTCAAGTTTGTGTTTTTTACTAACAACCAGTCAATGTGTGCATTATAGTTGTATATAAGAATTGACTAATTAAAATGGAACTGGAATAAAATTATTTTTTTTTTTTTTTTTTTTTTTTGGGCGACAACCACACCAAAACAACCCAACCCTCAAACTGAACCAGCAGCATCAGCCGCCAAAAGCTGAACTATGAAAGGAGGGATCGAATGGAGCACCAAATCCTCTTCTATGTCAACACTCTAAAGACCAGCTAAAGCATGGTTCCGGAGCTCAGACACCAAAGATAAGCATGCACCATCACCATATCGCACTCCCAATATAGCGTCCACCATCATCTTAGCATCCGTCTCAAAACAGACATCACATAAGTTAAGATATTTACCCTAGTCCCATTTTACCCTCACATAGAATGTAGTCCTCGAATTCCCATCTTAACACATGACCTTACACGATACTATGCACAGACTAAGAGTGAAATTAAATTACCCCCATATGGGATATGGTACTCACCGACAAAGTGGACCTCACCCCTGGTAGGTGGGGGCAATGCCCACCCTTCTCTGTGTACACTACCATCGCGTAAATCACGACTTTATGTGTCTATAGAGATTCTCCATATATGTATAGATGGTTAAAGAGAGACTAGTACATACCAAAGCATTACACCGGAGGCAGTAGAGAGTTTGACAAACTCCCAGAGGCCAGAAAAGGCTTGCACTGAGAAACCAGTCCAAGTTTGTGGACACCCACCAAACAGAGTGTACGCCAACAGCCCAAAAAACAAGAGCCACCAGGCAATGTCCAATGTCACAGCCACACCCACAATCCCAAACCCAAACTGATACACAACGAGCCAGCTGACGAACACATGAAACACGAGAACCGTCATCGAAACCCAGGCCAGGACATTAGCCTTGAGCTGGCTCTGCAAGAATCTCTGAATTGGGAACACAAATGCAAAACTGAAGTGCAGTGGAATCAACCACAATGCCACCTCCCCGGACTGCTCGGCCACCGCGTCTGTCTGCCCTAGCAGCTTCAGAAGAGGGGTTGCGAAGGCGTAGAGTGGCAGTAACAAGAAACAAGAAAAGAAGAGAACAATCCACGACCTTTGCATATATATACCCAACATGTTGTACCTTTTTGCCCCAAAAGCTTGCCCACACAGTGTTTCTAATGCACTTGCCATTCCTAACTAGTTCACACAGAGCCATAATTAATGTTAGTTCAGAAAAGAATACAAAAAATTTAATGTATCCTCCTTCCTTGGAGGAAACCAGAAATTTATTTTAGGAGCATAATGAACATGATCAGGTTTTTTTTTATTATACAGACAAAACATAAAAGTGCAGTAATGAACATGATCAGGTTTTTTACTATGTCATTGTTCTAGAAAGAAAAAAAGAAAAAAGAGTCCTGCTATAAAAGAATGGAAACACTTTCCGCATCAAGTTGAATAAAGACTCTTGTCAGCTTTCTAAAAGAATGTAAATACTTTCTCAAATATGCATAGCAAGTAGGTTGTGTAGTCGGGTAAAAATAGTTGTTCTTATATCATTTTTCAAAAACATATAAAAAAGAAAAATACTCCCCTCTGTGTCATTTTGGCATTTGAAGTTTTTAAGATGCATGCAATTAATACATGTTACAATTTGAATTTTTTTGAAAACTTAAGGACAATAATAGAAATATTGCATTTATTTTACATGGATTTTTTAAATAGGACAATTAATTTGGATATTTTAAAAAATAAATAATAATAATAATAGAGTGAAATTTAAAGAACAAGAGAAAAAAATAAAGAATGAGAAAGAGAGAAAAAAGCTACTCCATATACATCATATATGATGTAAGAATTATTATTAAAAAAGTTTAAGACAAAAAGAAAAATTAGAGAACTTTGGAGAAAGGTTTGATCGAAGAAAGGGAATGAAAATTTATTTATTTATTTATTTTTTATTATTATTATTTTTTTAAGGTATTAAAGAAACTTGTGAAAATAAGAACATAAAAGAGAAGAGGAAAAAATAAGTGTTAGGATGATTTTTATAAATGGATAAATGGTCGGTTTGCATTTTTTTTTTTTTTTAAATACATAGAATAATTTTATTTTATTTTAAATTATTTATATTAATATTGAGAACAATGAAATAGAAGGGTACCAGTAGGCCAAAATTGAAGCCGACAATGACCGTGTTGGCGATGGACATGGAAGCAAGTTCAAGCTCACCAAGGTGGCCAGCGAAGGCTACAGAGACGATGTTCATCGTGTAGGTGGCTACCCTGTTGAAGATGGAGGGACCCACTATTTGCCATAGCTTCTTTGATTCAATCCACACCTTTGTTTTCAAGTCTTTCTTCTCTTGATCATCGTCACCTACTACACCGTTTGATGCTGAATTATGTAACAAGCTCTGATTTAGTTCCTCATCACGTTCAACTCCCGTCATCACGAACGTAACTTACCAAGCAAAGACCAAGTGTGCGTGTATTAGAGAGAGAGAGAGAGAGAGGGAGTAGGGATTGAGAAGCAAAGTTTGCTAAGGATTCTTGGGATAATCACATCAATCCATTTGTTTGACTGCCTTTATGGGGATTGGAAATATCGCCAATTTGGTAACTACTAAATGTTCATTAATCTTACTCAACTACGTGAGTAAGTTTTCTTACTCATAAGAAAAGACTGAATTTATTTTTAAAAATATTTTTATTATTTAAAATTTCGTGCCAAATTTTGTAATAACAAATTATTTGTGCATGTAATATTTATGATTTTCTTTATATATATATATATATATATATATATATATATATATTGTGGTGGAAAAAAAATTTTAAAATGTTGGATATTTTTGTGAGACCCACTTCCTACTTATTTTTCTAAAAGGCTAAGAGGCCACTTTGTAGCCTTATTTATCTCTCTCACTCCCTGAGTCTCTCTCCCCCCTTAATTTCTTTTTTTTTTTTTTCTTGTTCTTCTTCTTTCAATTAAGCTTTCAAATCTTGATTTCTTCCACACCAATTGGGATTTGATAACACTTCATCGGTAAAGTTGAAGAGCTTGTCGAGGCCGTCATTTTGATAGAACCTACTCACCATTTGGCCAAGTCTATGAATTTTGAATTTAGGGCTTAAATTTGAGGATTTTAGGGATTTTCACTTCCATTGAGGTAGAGGTTTCTAAGCTACAATTTCTTTACCCTTTGTGAGTTTTCTTTATAGAAATTATAAAATTGTTCACTAGATTATGAGTATTAATTTATGATTATTGAAATTATATATAAATGAAGTATGATGAGGTATTTTTATGTGTTGTATGTGCTAAGTTGCATGTCTAATTAAATTGTGATGAAATATAAACGTTTAGTTGAATTACCTATATGCTCCATTTACTTGTAATGCTATATTTGTTGAGAATGAGAACAAGAGTTGGTTTGGAAAGATTTATTTTTAAACATATTAGCATGATGTTAATGAAATGAGTATATTCTTATGTTGACATTGGATAACATGTGACATTTCATGCATTTATCATTGGGTATGAAATGGAAAAAAGTTGTTTCATGAAATAATAAAAATTGATTTGGGAAAGGATTTTGAAATGATGTTTGTGAAAACTGGACGCCTAGGAGACGCAAAGTGGTCCGTGGTGTTAATGTGATCTAGAGGAAAATAAAGAGAGACTCTATTGTGGCTGAGCTACCTAGGCTCAGGGGCGGCTCGATGTAACTCAAGGCCTTAGGCGAAAAATAAAAGTGGCCTTTTCATATTATAATATGTAATATATTAATTATTAAATAATAATTAATTAAAAATCATCCTTCTTACTTTTTGAGATGAAAACTTACTAATTCTTATATTCAAGTGTGGTTAAATCTAATTGGACCATTTTTTACTAATAAATCTCTTACTTTTGTATCAATATTTTTCCCAAGATCATATATATTTGTGGGAAATAGTCTTAGGATATGATTTTCGTTTACTTGTTTCACTTTCTTCCAATTCTTTTTGTTGTTTTTTATTATTATTGTGAATCAAGTCACTAGTATTTTTTTCTTTCACTATTGTATAATCTTTTAATTCTTTTAGATGATTTGATTGTTCATTTGCTGAACTTTCACCTAAATTTTTATTAGGTTTTAATTATTAGTTGTAACAAATTTATCAATAGCTCCCTTGTATCTTATAAGGAACTTATTGAGTTTGGTATCTTATAAGGAACTTATTGAGTTTGCTGAGAGAAGAGAGAAATCAGAATGAACGTGAAGAATAGGAATAAGAAAATAAATAAATAAATAAAATAAAATAAAAATCTAGAAAAAGAGAATATGGAGAGTTTTTTGGCTTCCCCATACAACAGCTAAATATTTATTATCGTTCAACTTACCTCAAAAATATTAAATATATATAGTGTTGGTGTAAAAAAAAAAAAAAAAACGTGTATAAGATAGACAAAAAAATAAAATATTAATGAGATATTTTAGCAGATAAATAATAAATAAAAAAATGAGATATTTTAGGAGATAAATAATTTCTCTCTTGGTTAAAATTTAATGAAAATGCGTGAATGATGATAAGGAGAAAAAAAAAAAAAGAGTTATTTTAGGGAATAAATTTTTTAAAATTAGTGTTCAATAAGGAAACAATTACAATATATCATATATAAAGCAACTATAATATTTTAGAGCCTTTTTATTGATTGGGGCCTTAGGCGACTGCCTAACTCGCCTAAAGCTTGAGCCGCCCCTGCCTAGGCCTAGACGATGACATGGAGGTGCCATGTGGTCGAGGAAAGCTAAGTAATCCTTATCTCGTGACGTTATAAAAGTGTTATGGGTCGGGTCGCATTAACGGTTTGGAACGGTGAAATTGAATTGATTTGAAAAATGGGGAGCGACATTGGCATGTCATTGCATTACATTGGCATACATTGTAAACATATGGTTTGATGACTTGCTTTATAGTTTTCGATGATATTGTTGTCGTCATTGTGTTTTTCCCCAGATTGACATGATCCCATTTACTTTTAGCCTATGTTTTGTGTGGATTCACGAGGTTATTAAGAGGTGTGTCTTAGACATCTCCTATTGAGCTTATGCTCATCCCATTATTTTAACAATTTTCAGATTTGGGGAAAGAATGGGCGGGCAATAACCCATCGCAAATTAAGACAGGAGTAGAACTCTTATTTTATTGTCTTTTGTATGGAAACAAGATCATATACCTTTTATAAAAATTAAGTGTAACTTGTATGGTGTTGTAATGGTAAAATTTGTGTAAATAATATATATCATGAACTGTAACTTAATGTAATTAAAGCGATTCCTTGTTTAGATGAAATGGAAAAATGGGACATTTTATATGTATGCGTTGATATTGGGGATGTTGTATATTATTGCATTGTGCGTTGAGACATGATAGATTAGTTTTGAGGCCATTGCATTTTATATGTATTTCAGCAGGTCGTAGTAGTACTTTTTCTGTAAAGGTCATACCTAATTTTATTTTTTATTTTTTTTAGGTCATTACAAATTTGGTATCAGAGCTTTAGCTTCGAAAACCTAAGAATGACGGGTAGGGTTGACCTAAGTGGGACTTGAGTGATTTAAAGGTGTTGCATGCTAAAGCGTTTGTTGCTTTGAGAAGTATGTCTACTTGTTACTTGCTTATATGTTTACATTTTTGAAAGACATGCTTTCTTGATAAGTGTTCATATGTTTTCGTGTTTAAATGTTAAAATTTGTGTTACATGGTTATGCAACTATGTAATGAAATGTGAAAGTATTTGAAAGCATGTTATACATGATAAGATGGAAAGTATGTAATACATAACGGTGGCAAGCAGTAGGCACGGTTGGTGCAATTTTCTTTTATACTAATGTGACAAGTAATGAGCATGGTATATGCAAGCATATTTTGTATAGTATTGTAGGTTTCATTTATTTTGCATATGTATACATATCTTTATTCTTATGTGTTTATGTAGTTAAGCATTGAGGTGGTTGCTAGTGCGGTAGAGTACTTGTAGCAACATAAATAGTTGTGTCAGTTTTGACCAGAGTATACGAGAAGCTCAGTTACTCTAGGGTTGTTTGGGTGCCGGTTCTTATCGAACAAGTGGCTTGGATTCCTAGCTCGTGGATTGAGCTATTTGGTATGTAGTCATTTTGATCGTCTTGTTGCATTTTGTGCAGTGCTTAGTGTACGACTTTAGAACGGGTTCATATTTCATGGCATGGCGTCTTTGTTGTGTGTGAATTCCATGCATCGGTGGATGGGTTCTTGTGACCGTGGAGGTCAGGTGTGCGAGTGAGGGTTTCGAGAGAGAAAGGTATGACCTTAGGAGGTTAGTGTTTGTGACTTGGGTTATGATTTGGTGCGGTGGTTCTTTACGAACCGGTCATGACAGGTGTGAAAAAGGTTGTTTGAGTCACGAATGTAGTCTATGGGTTGTAGATGTGTATTGCGAGTGTTCTAGTACGGTCTAAGGAAGTGTGTTGGTTATGGTTGGTTGAGAAGTGATTCCTATTCCAGGAAATTACAGGAGTGTGTCGCGGGTAATCGACTCATGGTGAGTTGATTGCATGGCTCGGTCGATAAAGCGGGTTTATAGGTTGTCACGGTTGTCGAGAGTGTCTCGAAGTGGTGTTTAGTGGTTAGTTTTAGCTGTGTAGTGCAGGGTTGCGCGATAAGGCAGGTAGTATGGGGTCGTTGAAGTGCTCGGTTGTTTGCGGATGAAGTGATAGATGGTAGGTGCTGCATACCAAATAGATTGTGTTTTAAAAATTGAAGGATGTGGACTGGAGTTATATTTCAATTGTGTCTCGGGTATCAGGAGATAATGCTAATTATTTGAGGATCCGAAGAGGTAGACTGATGATAAATGTGATACCCCTCAACTCTGAGACATGAGTTGATCAGGCTTAAGCTCAAACCCAAGGGATATCAAATAATTAAGTAATAAACAAGTATTGAATACAATCAAATCAATTAAATAAGTAAACAATTAGCCAAGAAATCAAATAAACAATTAAAAAATACAATTAAAATACTAAAATAATACCGAGACTATCCTTTTAAAATTAGGGGTATTACACCTCTTGACTTCGAGATATGGGTTGATCAAGTCCAAGCCCAAACCCAAGGGAAATCAAACAATTAAGTAATAAACAAATATTGAATACAAAAGATAAATAACTAAGAATAAATACAAGAGCGGAAAGAGAAACTAAATAATAAATCCTTAAGTTAAATAATAGATACTCCTCCAAATGAAAAAATATCCAAAACCTCCAATATCATTACAACTCGGGAATCCATCAAGTGGACCACTAATAATATCCTAACTGGAAATAAAACTGAAAAGAAGATAACATAGATAGAACCCTACATCAGGTCGGTAGAGTGATGATGACTGTCTATGCTCGGCACGATCAAGCTCTAAGATTAGAACTGTCGAACACCTGAAAAATAATAGTGGGTCAGGCCCACGAATAAGTTCTATTCTACTACAACCCAAGTAGAGACCCGATACACATATACACCCTAGTCAACTCAATAATAGCTAAATAGTCCATATGTATATATATAGACACTCACTAAAGGGTTACCATTGGAATGTAGGGCGGATTCAACCTGAATAGAAGGTAACATACAAAACGCACATGTAGTGGGCATGAATACCTAAACCTACCAAGGTACTCAACAACCCTTACAACCAACGCAACTTCCCAAGGCAATATACGTTCCCTAACCATTGACCCTGAGACTCAAGCTTATATCATGGCTCATAAATATATATATAAAATTCGCATAATAAAATGTCATGCATCTAATAAGTGGTCTGACATGAATAGGTAGGACTTAACATATTAGTTAATCCGTCCCTAATAAATACAAGTAGGTAGGACTTAATTTCTTTGATTAATCCATCCCTAGAATGTCACCATCCCATACTGGTGCATTAATCCAAACAGTCCAATAAATGATGCTATAGAATAATAATACATCAATTAATCCAGAGACATTATGATACACATCAGATAGATAAATATTGCATTTATTTAGGCAATACAACAATTTAAATAGCATGTAGCTAACTTACCTTCCAAGTAATTAACCTACATCTTAGATAAACAATATTTAGAACCATATAAACATTAATTTCAATTGTTAAAGCAATTAAATTAATCATTTCATCTAATTTAAACAACATATTGGTTATTTAACTTCCAAACTATCCACCTTCTTAGCATATATAGGTATTATATGCATTCTAGGATTTTCCCCAAGTCCATTAAACCCATCTGTAAGGATTAAATCCAATTTAAATCAATTCTGGCCATTAAAACTCAAAAACCCAAGTTGCAGCCCAACCGAGTCGGCTCAGTTACAACCGAGTCGACTCGATTACCAATCGAGTCGGCTCTGTTTATCCCTAGGCCCCAACTCAGTCGACTCGATTCCAACCGAGTCGACTGGGTTAGCAACTTAGTCCACTCAGTTGCAACTGAGTCAGCTCAGTTCGCCTAACTTCGTCTTCTTCGTTGGTTCAACCTTTGTAAACCCTAGAAACTCCATAATTAAGGGTCCTAAGCCCCAATCTAAGTCCCATACATCCATACTAAATTATTTTAAGTGTTTGAGTATGCAAAGATTCAACTTAAATAACAATTCTTGCATAAAAAATCTAAGAATAAAGAAATCAAGAACATAGAACTAAAATCATATAATCCTCTATTTTAGTTCAATTAAACATGCATAATAATTTAGTTTAATTGTTTAAGTCTCTTGGAATATCCTAGGTATGTATAGAAACACAGATCAAAGGGAGAAAGTAAGAGAAGAACTTGCCTTCAAGGTTTCGGAACGAAAACCTCAAATTTTTTTCTTCTCTGATTTTCCAACAACCCTTGGTGACCTTCAAACCTCTCTGCTACACACTCTAACCCATGCACAGCCCTCTCTTTCTTTCCCTTGGGTTCGGCCTTGAACCCCTTAGCCGAATCTCCTTCTTCTTCTCAAAACTCTCGGCTCTCTCTTTCTCTTTATATTTCTCACATCCTCTCTCTATGTTTACTTAATGGTTTTTAACAACCCTATGCAGACTTATAATATGTATATATTGCAACTCCTAAAACTGGCGTGAAAGATAAATAAGAGAAAAATAAAATAAAACTAATATGGTTACTTTATATATTAACTATATATATATATATATATATATATATATATATATATATATATAATCATTTATATATATACATACATACATACTCTATTTGCCTCAACGTGATAATATTACATATAATATAATATATATAACTTATAATTATATATAATATATCAACTATATAACTATTAATCAGTAATTAATAATAATAGCTACCATTATAATAATATCCTTATATACATATATACCGATATATATATATACAACCATCCATGGGTAGTTTCCATACCCATTTAGACCTGTCCAAGTAGTCCATGCAACCCATGGGTTTGGTCCATTATTACTAACCATAATCTTTAAAATAAAATAAAACAAATCAAATAAGATAATATTTAAACCATTTAATTCTTAGCAAATAATTACAAGTAAACACCTAACATGTAAACAACAAATACACATCATTTAGCACACAATTTAAATAAATAATGATTTCAAATAAACACATAATCAATTAATTCAAATAAACAATTAAACCAATAGCCAAAAAAACAAATAAAAATTAAAAATACAACTAAAATAATTAATAAAAAACTGAGACTATTATTTTAAAATTAGGGGTATTACATTCTTCTCCCCTAACAAAAGGAATTCCGTCCTCGGAATTCGCCCTTACCTTATTCTATAATGTCTAGAAACTTTGAGCGAATGATATCATCTCGTTCCCAAGTGGACTCCGCATCATTATGATGGTTTCACTGGACACGCACTAAAGGAATCACCTTATTGCAAAGAATTTGATCTCGACGGTCTACAATACGACATGGTGGTTCCACATATGTTACATCTGGCTACAACTCAATCTCACCAACATTGATGTGCTGATAACAATCCTCATCTCATAGAAATTTTCAAACATGGAACACATTGTGGACAAAATGTAAATGGTCCGGAAGTGCTAACTAATAAGTTACAGCTCCAACCCGATCCGTAATCATGAATGGACCAACAAATCACGGTGACAACTTCCCTTTACTCCCAAAGTGCATTACTCCCTTCATAGGAGACACTTTGAGTAAAATCTGATCCCTAACCTGAAATTCCAATGCACAAGTACGACGATCTGTATAACTCTTTTGCCTACTTTGGCTCGTGTACATATGATCCCTAATATGAGCAATCTTTTCCAAGGTATCCTTAATAAATTCAGGACCTAAAAATCTACTCTCTCTAACCTCTATCCAAGAAACAGGAGATCTACATGGTCAACCTTATAATGCCTCAAACGGTGCCATACCAAAAGTCTTCTGAAAGCTATTGTTATATGCAAACTTCACAAGTGGCAAATAGTCCTCCTAGCGACCCTTAAAGTCAAGGACACAAGAACGAAGCATATCCTCCATAATTTGATTAACCCTCTCGGTCTGTCCATCTGTCTGAGGATGATAAGCAGTGCTAAGATGTAACTCTATACCCAAAGCCTGCTGAAAACTCTTCCAAAATCCTGGTACAAAGGTCGAATCCCTGTCCGATATAATAGATAACGGAATGCCCTGTAACTTCACGATATCGGAAATGTAAAGTTTTGCCAATAGTTTCGAAGTGAAATTAGTGCGAATATGCAATAACTGAGCTGATTTGGTCAACCTATCAATAATGACCCAAATGAAATTGTGATCCTTAAATGAATTAGGCAATCCCTCCACAAAATCCATAGAAATACTCTCTCACTTCCACTCCGGTATATGTAGTGGCTGTAGAGATCCTGGCGGCCTCTGATGATCAATCTTGACCATCTGACAAATACTACACTGAGAGACAAATATAGCAATGTCCTTCTTCAGACCTGCCGACCAAAACTATCGCTTCATATCCTGATACATTTTGTCTCCTCCTAGATTAATAGAAAACTCAGAACGGTGAGTCTCAATCATCACATCCTTCCTCAACTCATCAGTAGAGCGTACTACTAACCACCCCTTATATCTCAAGCCTCCATGTGATGTTTCCATTTTTTGCTATTTTTCATTTTTTCGGGAATTTGATTGGTGCAAGGGGCATTTTCGTCTTTTCACATTTTGCATACCAGTAACTGTAGGGTGTGCCGGTTATGTCGGTGAATTGTTTGGAGCATTCCATTGAGTTCAGAGCTCTTAGAAAATGCAAGGTTGATCATTTTTGCATTTTTTCATTTTTTTAGACCGGACGGACCCGTGTGGGACCCGTTACCGGTATTTTAGTTGGGTTCATTTGCATCTCATGTATTTTATTATTATGTGTTTCATGTGGTATTTTATATGGTTGTATATATATATATATATATATATATATATATATATATATATATATATTTGTGTGGTGCATAAGAAAAGTCAAAAATTGAAAATGTTGGTGGTGGGACCCACCACTCGCATACTTAGTGGCTTAGAGACCACATTTGGTCTCTCACTCTCTCTCTCCCCGTCTAACTCTCTCTCACCCATTTCCTTGCAATTTTTCTTTTATTTTCTCAAACAAACTTTAAGTCTTGATTCCTCCTTCATTACTTGGAATTTTTGGAAGCCGTTTACAGCAATTCGAAAAGCACGGCGAGATCGTCACATCTATATAAGCAATTTCAGTATTAGTGCACTCTAGGGATTCCGGTTTTGGGACCCATTTTGGGAGTTTTTCATCCTCCTTGAGGTGAGGGTTTCTAATCCATGCATTCTTGTACTTATGTGAGTTATATTCTTGTTACTTGTTATTTGATATGCTAGATGGTGTTGATTTTGTTTTAAAATGGCTTAAATGTGTATATGAAGCATGTAATTATGTGTATTTCTTTATTTGGATGGAAAACATGTTTAAGTGTTAATTTTCTATGATCATTATGTTGTTAATTTGCTAGAAATGTTATGTGAGAGCATGTGAAATTTTCTTGTGTAGTTTAAGTTGAAATTGTTGAAGAATGATGAATACATATGTATAGCATGACACATTCATGCATAAGCATTGGGAGGAAAAATGGGAATGATTTGTTTGAAATGAAAAAGGGGAATTTTGGGAAGAAGTTTTGATTAAAGTGTTTTTATGAAAACCCGGTTGTTGCAGAGTCACCAAAGGGCCGTGGTGTTAATATAGCCTAGAGGGAACTAGGGAAATCACCCTAGCATAGTTGAGCTATTTGGGCCCCAAATGACGCCGCGGGGGTACCAAGGGTCAGGTATAATAGCCAATCCTTCTCTCGTGTTGCTACGGAGTCACCAAAGGACGGGTTATATTAACAGTTTGAAAAGTGATGGATTTGGATTTTAGACAATGGGGAGCGACAAACACAGCTTTGTATTTCATTGCATTGCATTGCTTGCTTTGAATTTGGAATTTACATTGTATTCCTTCCCTGCGTAGCATGACCCCTATCCTCTATTCCTATTCATTATTTGGATTCACGGGGTTATAAGAGATGTGTCTTAGGCACCACCTACTGAGAGCATCTCCAACCCACCTGCCATTTGAGCTGCCAATTCAAAATATAGCAGGTGGGTTAAAATTGTGGTCTCCAATGGCCTGCTATATTACTTGTCAAAATTTAGCTTTGCCATTTTTGGTGCCAAATCTAGCACAAGAAATAGCTACTGCTATTTCAGAAAAGAGAGAGAGAGAGAGAGAAGGGCGATGGAAACTGAATATGGGTTTTGATTTTTTAAACAATCTAAAATGATATGCCGATATGGGTTCATATATATATATATATATTGTGTATATATATACATATATTTAAAAAAGATCATAAAAAATTTCACCAAATAGGATTTAGTTTGCAAAACAAGAATTACAGACCTTGATTAGTTGATTTAGAAAAAAAAAATTAAAACAAAACCCATACGTACAAGTTAGCAATTGCAGAGAGAGAACCGGCCATAGCAGCCGTGTTTGATTGCAGGTAACATGAACCCTTGTACAACCCGAAACTCAATGCGCAAAGGAGAGCCTTATTTTACAATCTGTAGTGAAAGCAAGAATCCAAGGGTTAAATTCTATCTCTAACTTTAGAGAAGATCCGAAGCCATATGAAATGTGCAAATCTCTTTTCCAGCATTCACCAGTCAGCTTAAACCATATAAGGAAATCCTTGCGAGCGATGGAAACTGAAAGATTTGGGTTTTGAACTTTTGATTCTTGTTGATTTTGTAGTTTACAGTTGCAGAGAGAGAGAGAGATGGGCAATTTCAGAGTTGAGAACGAGTGAATAGAGATGGAGGTGATTTGTGAGGCTGAAATGATTTACCTTAAAACTATATATATTTAGGAGACTGAAATGATTTGCCCTAAATATATATATATATTTTTAATACTAATATAATTAAATATATATAATATACATATATATATATATATAATATATATATAAATTTTCGAAAAAGATAAAAAAAAAATTATATAAAAAAAATTTGTATAATAATATAATCAAATATATAAATTTATACATACATATATATATATATATATATATATATATATATATATAAATTGGTCCTTTTTTGACCAGATATTTTAGATTTTTGATTCTTTTTAATTAAGTTTAATTTTAGTTTCCTTCTAATGTCTACAACTTGACTTGGAATGTGCCTAATATTAACATTACTGATGCAAATATGAATGGTGGGAATAGTAGTTAAAAAAGAATAGTGGCTGAGTTAAAAAATAGCATTTTCATCATTGGAACAGAATTGCTAAAATGTAGCATTTTAACACAGTAGCACTGTTAAAATATAAATTTGGCATCCGAATTTGGTATTTTAGCATTGGAGATGCTCTGAGCAATTTGTTCACCTCTTTATATTTAACATTTTTCAGGTCATGGGAAGGAAGTGGCGGATGACAATCCACTGTAAGTTTGAGGGTTGCTAGAAGATCATTTTGTTATCTTTTGTATCTTAGAGCCATTCTTTTGTAAAAGTATATTTTGGGATGTAATTAAACTTGCTATCATGGCCAAGTACTTCAACTATGTGCTTTAGCACCATTTTGATGTACACTAAATTAAATGTAATGACTATGATGAATCCTTATTTAAAAGCACTTTAATGATGTTGTGTCTTGTTAGAATGTTGATGCTCATGACGATGGTATATGGTTTTAGCACTTAAAACGATTTTGAGATCAAGTCTAGAGTATTTTAAAAAGGGCCCTTTCATCATTATCCCATTTCAGCATTTTCCAGTAGTAGGAGGCACGCAGAGCCACTTCGGTCAGCCAAAATGCCTGCTTCGGTCGATCGGTTTGTCCAGAGACTCCAGTGGCTGTTAAGGTTTCATTTTAGTCGACCAAAATGCCTGGTTCGGTCGACCAATTCAAAGGAGTTGATTCGGCTGACCGAAGCTCCACTTCGGTCAACCGAAGTGCACCTGTTTTCCTCATTTTGTTCTTCTCCTCAATGTAATTAATCCTTAGCCTTGGAAATTTGTTTTAAGTCGCTGTGAAGTCCAATGATGACCTTAAAAGTAATGCTTTGACATTAGAAATGATGGGAATGACATAAATGACCTCGGGTTCAGGCAAGGACCCTGTTAACAGTCCGGACCCACGAGTTCGGGTCGTTACACTCCATCAGTCCCAACATAATAGAATGGAACATCCCCAGAAGCTATCTATGTAACTTTGTTGATGCACTACTAATCTGTGAGTTGTGCCTTCAATACCTTGTAAATGATCGAAGGTGTAACTACCATGCAAGCCGTAAAAGTATCAGAAAACTCATCAACGATCTTCAAAGTATTCCACTCAGTAGCAAATAATGCAGAAAGACTCGCAGAGGGTCGGCGACAAAGTGCATCTGCACCACATTCGCTTTCCCTGGATGGTACTATATAGAGAAATGATAGTCTTTCACAAATTCTAACCATCTGTGTTATCTCATATTCAGCTCACGCTGAGTAAATAAATACTGTAGACTTTTGTGATCACTAAACAACCTGAAGGACTCTCCCAACAGATAATGCCTCCAAATGCATAAGACAAAGACCACAGCTGCCAACTCAAGTCATGCGTCGGATAATTAAGCTCATGAGGCTTAACCTTTTGAGATCCATACAAAATTGGTCTTTCCTCCATCATCAAAACACACCCAATACCTTGCAAAGAAGCATCTGTGTATACAAGATACTCAATCCCGCTCTACGGCATAGACAGAACCGGTGTAGAAGTCAACTTACTTTTTAGCTCGTCAAAAGCTTTCTGATAGTGTTCATCCCACATGAACCGTACACCCTTCTTAGTCAGATAAGTGAGTGGTCCTGCTATCTTTAAAAACCCTTAAATGAACCTACGATAGTATCCTGCCAATCTGAGGAAACTCCAAATCTCTGTAAGTGAAATAGGCTGTCCTCACTCTACCACTGCGAAACCTTGCCTGGATCTATCGTTATTCCTCTTTCTGACACCACGTGACCCAGAAACTTCACTTCTCGCTGCCAAAATTCACATTTCTTAAACTTAACATACAACTGGTGTTCACAAAGCGTCTGCAACACGGTGCGAAAATGTCTAACATGATCATCCTCTATCTTAGAATAGATCAAAATATCATCTATAAATACAATGAAAAACTGATCTAAATAAGCCCTGAAGACTCTGTTCATTAAATCCATGAAGACTGCTGGTGCATTAGTCAATCCGAAAGGCATGACGCGAAACTCATAAGAACTATATCTAGTGAGAAACACTGTCCTATGAACATCGTACTCCCTAACCCAAAGTTGATGATATCCAGAACGTAAATCAATCTTAGAGAAATATGTATCTCCCTTCAACTGATAAAAAAGATCATCAATTCTAGGCAAACGGTACTTGTTACGAATAATAACCTTGTTTAACTCCCTGTAATCTATACACAGGCGAAGTGATCCATCCTTCTTCTTCTTTATAAACAAAACTGGTGCTCCCTAGGGTGAAGTACTCCTACGAATAAAACTCTGACAAAGTAATTGCTGAATCTGATCCCTCAGCTCTCGCATCTCTAGTGGTGTTATCCTGTATGGTGCCCTAGTAATTGGTGTACTGCCTAGAGCTAAGTCAATCACAAAGTTTATCTCTCGACTAGGTGGTAACTTTGGAATCTCTTGAAAAACAACTGAAAAGTCCTGTACAACTGGTATGCTATCTAGTGACACAGTAATCTCCCCCTCGGTCTCTTCCTCCATATAAACAAATAGGTGCTAAAACCCTGTTAGAACATGGCATAGCGACGACATACATATCCTGACCAAGTATAGTGAATACAATAAACCTATCATTACAATTAACTTAGGCATGGTAGTGAGACAACCAATCCATCCCGAGTATCACATCATAAGTGTGCATGTCTAGGACCAATAGATTGACTAGAAACCAAAGTCTACCAATATCTAGTGTCATAGGCCCATCACTCTCATGTAAAATAGCTGTATCACCCAAAGGTGTAAAAATACCATTATGTGGATCGCATACTCGTGTCGTGATCCCAGATAATGCAACAAAAGTACTAGACACGAATGAATGTGTAGCACTCGTATCAAATAAAACATGACCATGTGTACCATGAATAGGAAAAATACATTCAACAGCCTGAGGTGCTTGAACATTATGTGGCATGGGGTTATACACACTGCCATACTGCAACTGTTGTGGTGCCTGTCCCTATGGCTGTGGTGGTGTTGGTAATGCCGGGAAAGTCTGTCCTTAAACATGTGGAATCTGTAGAGTAGGTAATAGTGCCCTCTATCCCTACTGTACATGCTATCTCTATCTTGCTTTAGGACATTGCCTGGAAGTATAACCAAACTCTCCACAAGTATAGCAACTACCCTGGAAAGTGCCGAATTTCCTACAATGTTAGATAGCCTGTGGCTGACCCTGTCTTGTCTGTGATCTCCTATTATACTGCTTCTGAATAGGTGCCCTATCTCTACGAACATCTAAACCACCCTTGTGCTTTTTCCAAGACTGCTGTCTCTAGAATATGCCCTTATCATTTTATCGGTGTCCATTACCGTTCCCTTTTTCAGCTGGTTGATTAGTAGAGTCTCTGTCACCCCGCTTTTCACCCCTAACCTGTCTGAAGTCCACAGTCAACTAATACAGCTGTAGAGCAGCGTCTACCACCTGAGCATAAGTACTGTAGGCTGGATTACCTGTAATAGATCGCTTAATAGACCACATAAGTCCCTTAACGAAGCTATTACGTTTCTCCTCCTCGGTATCCACCTCTTCTGGAGCAAAAAGAGATAAGAGCGTGAACTGCTGCTCATACTCTGCCACTGTCATGTTCCCCTGTTCTAGATTAAGGAACTCTGTCTTCATAGTTGTCCTGACTGCATATGGAAAATACTTCTCATCGAAGCGAGCACTGAACTGATCATAAGTCAATGAAATCCTCTCTTCCGCGGAAGTAACTGATTTCCACAACTGGAGTGCATCTCCAACAAGCTTGAAGATAGCAAACATCTGCTTCTGAACCTCCGTGCACTGAACCATGCAAAGATGTCGCTCAATATCCTTCTTCCACTGGTTAGCTACTTTTGCATCGGTGGAGCCTGAGAATTCAGGTGGGCTCCCCTTTGTGAAAGAATTCATAGCCTTCTCCAAAGGATCTGTTTGAACCACTGGTGCTGGTATAGGTGTCTGCTGAACCTGTGGCCGATTTATAGCTCGAGGAATAAGGTCGTTTATATGAGGAGGATATTCTAGATCCCTGCCCTGATTATGGCCCCGATCCTGAGACTCCTGATTTGACAGTAAATCCTCCTGCTCAATGTGCAACTGATCATCTTCCTCCTCAAACAAAGGTATCTGATAATCATCCTCCTCCTTAAACAAAGGTATCTGCTGCTCATTTTCAGCTTGTTGACTTTGTAAACGACTTTGACGCTTACATTCTGCCTTCCTTTGTTGCATTTCCCTGTGGAGTTATTCCCTTTCCCATATTCTTCCAGCAATAACCATTCTGTTAACATGGAAAGATAGATGTCAGTACGATATAAACGGACCGTTAAGGAGTATAATGAATCCTATAAGAGAATAAAAGAATACGTTACACGGAAGTTTTATAAGAAAGAATCCTAGAGACACTTGAACCTGGAGTGCTCTGATACTAACTGTGATACCCCTCGATTCTAGAATCACGGGTAATCAAGTTCGAGCACAGAATACCAGGGATATCAAATAATTAATATTTAAACAAACATTAGAATACAAAAAGAATAGTAAAGCATTAAATAAATAATAAGCTGAAGGGAACTAAATAATAAATCTTTACTTAAAAAAAATTCCTTAAATAAATAATAATTAAAAATCCAATAATAAAATCCTCCAATCCTCGGATACTAATAATTAATTAAACTACAACTCGGGAATCCATACTGTGGACTACTAATAATATCCTAACTGAAATCTAATAACTAAAACATGAAGAAGAGTCCCGTGTAAAGTCGGAAGAGTGAATGACTGTTTCTGCTCGGCACGAACAATCTCTGAGACTGGAACTGATGAACACTTGAAAAATAAATGTGGATCAGGCCCACAAATAAGTTCTAATCTACTACATCCCAAACAGAGACCCGATACACGTACACACCCTAATTAATTCAACAATAACTAAATAGTCCATATATAGATATATACACACTAAATGAACCTCACTAGACTATAGAGTTGTCTCAACCTGAATAGTAGGCAGCATGCAAAATGCACATATAGTGGGTATGAGTACCTAGACCTACCAGGGTACACAACTACACTGTATCTAGTTACACATCCCTGGCAATATATGCACCCTAATCACTGATCCTAAAACTTAAGCTTATATCATGCCGTATAATTATATATGTAAAATTCGTCCTATCCAACCATCAAAATAAACTATCCAAATATTATTTTAATAATATGTCATCCACCTATCCCGTTGACCTAACAAGAAAATAAGTAGGACTTAACTTTATTAGTTAATCCATTCCCTTATATGCCCCCATCCTAAAATGGTCCATTAATCCACAATATAACTACATAAAAGTTTCCATATCCATATAAAGATGCAAACAACCTCTACATCTATTAATCCACACAACCATGGAATAAATCATATATACATCACTTACATTTAATTGAGCAAAAATAACATTGATAGAACCCTACATCAGGTCGGTATTTGATCTAATTAATGTAATAAAACACATGAACTGTCACTTCCAAATTAATCCATGAAATTTGATCCAATTAATTTGTTTAAAGAACCTAGAATTAATTTAGCATACATAGGGTATGAATCAAAGAAGAAGAGAATAACTAAAACTTGCCTTTAGGGATTTGATAAAGACCCTACCCTCCTTCTTCCTTTTTCTCTTCCTTTTTCTTCCTTCTTTCTCTCTCTAAAATATATTACGTGATTATTTTCTAGCCCCTTTTACTAACCTTTAGTTATATATTTATAGGCTAAATCAAATAATCTAATCCTTTTCCTAATCCAAGTTAACTTAACAGAGAAAATAATAAATATTAAAATATTAAAAAGATAACTGAAATATATGTTACGTATAATCTATGTATACTCCTTTTTATATATAATATAAAAATGCATATCAGATTATTACTAAAGGAGTTTTCTTTTATATATATATATATATATATATATATATACAACAATCCATGGGTAATTATCCATACCCATTAAACCCCTTATCTAAGTAGTCTATGAGACCCAATTGGTTGGTCCATTACTACTATCCATATCCAATTCTTTTAATATATATATATATATATATATATATATATATATATATATATATAAAATAAAATAATTAAATTTCTAAACAAATACAGATCATCATATACAATCAAATCAATTAAATAAGTAAACAATTAGCCAAGAAATCAAATAAACAATTAAAAAAATACAATTAAAATACTAAAATAATACCGAGACTATCCTTTTAAAAGTAGGAGTATTACACCCCTCGACTCTGAGACATGGGTTGATCAGGTCCAAGCCCAAACCCGAGGGAAATCAAACAGTTAAATAATAAACAAGTATTGAATACAAAAGATAAATAACTAAGAATAAATACAAGAGCGGAAAGAGAAACTAAATAATAAATCCTTAAGTTAAATAATAGATACTCCTCCAAATGAAAAAATATCCAAAACCTCCGATATCATTACAACTCGGGAATCCATCAAGTGGACCACTAATAATATCCCAACTGGAAATAAAACTGAAAAGAAGATAACATAGATAGAACCCAACATCAGGTCGGTAGAGTGATGGTAACTATCTCTACTTGGCACAATTAAGCTCTAAGATTGGAACTATCGAACACCTGAAAAATAATAGTGGGTCAAGCTCACGAAAAAGTTCTACTCTATTACAATCCAAACAGAGAGCCGATACACGTATACACCCTAGTCAACTTAACAACAGCTAAATAGTCCATATGTATATATACAGATACACACTAAAAGGTTACCGTTGGAATGTAGGGCAGAATCAACCTGAATAGAAGGTAACATGCAAAACGCACATGTAGTGGGCATTGTAATACCCCTAATTTCAAAAGGATAGTCCTGGTATTTATTTTATTGTTTAAATTTCAATTTTTAATTGTTTAAGTGTATTTGTGTTTGTTTCATTGATTTCATTTGTTATTTTTATTTAATGGTTTTAATTATTGCTTTAATTGTATTAATATGTTAATTGTTATTTAATTGTTTTTGTTTTAATTAATTATGTTAAGTATTCATTTAATGTTACGAACTTATTTAATTAAATGTAATTTATTTTGTTGTTAACGTAACAGTAAGGTTGGTTGCATATAGAGTATTCACATAAGTAGTCGACATAGGTTTAACCTAGATTTTTGCTGTGGGCCGAGTAATCCGATTAGGGTTCAACTAAGTCTAGGGTTAGTGTGGCCTATAAATACTCACCTAGGATGTCTACTTAGGGTTTTAGAAGCATATTGCGACATAGTAAGGCTGTGAGGAGTTTTAGAGTCGACTGGGAAGAAAGCAGAGAACAAACAAAGAATTCACCGGAGAATTAAGACGGACGTCAGTGTAAGGCAAGTTCTATCCTTACTCTCTCCCTTAGGCTTCGTGTTCTTTGCATTCCTAAATAATTCTTGATTGAATCAATAAAAACGTTATATGTTTATGTTAAAACTTGAATTGAAACATGTAATACCCCTAATTTCAGAAGGATAGTCCCGGTATTTAATTTATTGTTTTAATTGAATTTTTAATTATTTAAATTGTTTAGTTGCTTGTGTATTGGACTTAATTGATTATTTGATTGTTAATCGATTACATGCTTGTTTGTCTTGTGTTGTTTAAATTACTTGTGGATTGGTTTATTTAAATGGTGTTTTATTTTCTTTTATTATTATGGTTTTAATGGAATTATTTTAATTGGTTATTTAAATTGTATTTTTTTTTTTTTTAACTTAATTATATTCTAGGGTTTTAATTATTTATGTGGATTTGTGATTTAAATGTAATTTAGCTGCTTCATTATTATGTTATACCTTGTAGTTGGGTTAGAGCCGACTTGTTATTGGTTTAAGATTTAATGTAGGGTTTAGATTAAAACCTATAAATACATAAGCATACGTCTGCCAAGGGTTACAAAACAAACCCTATTCAGCCTATTCACGAATACTGTGAAACGGAGAGTTACAGAGAGGAATACAGATAGCAACAGAGAGGGAACTTTACGGGTTTAATAGAGAGGCTCAAGGAGGAAGGAGTGGGTTGCTTCTGGGTTAGCCAAGAGTAACAGAGGCGCGGAACAAAGTTGGAAGTTCAGAGACGTGGATTAGAGTTTCAAATCTGAAACTCAAAGGCAAGTTTCTGTTATTGTTCTTACCCTTTAATTCGTGTTCTGTGCATACCTAGCTAGACTCCAGAGGTTTAAATACATGCTAAAACTAATTTAATCATTCATGCTTAATTGGATTAATACAAAGGGTATATGTTTTTAGTTTCAGTTTCTTATTTTGAATGGTTGTGGAAGTTTTGAAGCATAATTGTTGTTTAAGATAAATCTTTGCATGTTAAAATACTTAAAATAATTTAGTATAGACGTATGGGACGTAGGTTGAAGCTTAGAGGCCTTAACAATGGAGTTCTGGGGCTTACAGGGGCTGAATGGACGAAGAAGACGGCTTCAGCATCAACTTAGTCGACTCAGTTTCCAACTGAGTCGGCTAAGTTGGTAGTTCTGGGGCTTATAGGGGTTGAACGGACGAAGAAGACGGCTTCAGCATCAACTTAGCCGACTCAGTTGGGAACTGAGTCGACTAAGTTAGGAACTTAGCCGACTCAGTTAGGAACTAAACCGACTAAGTTAGCAACTTAGCCTGCTCAGTTGGCAATTGAGCCGACTAAGTTGGGCCGCGACTTGGATTTTAGTTTTAATTGCCCAGAATTGTGTTGGAACCTATTTTGATTAATCTAAATGAGATAAATGAACTTTGGAGGGTTTTAGGAAGCATAATACACGTCTTATATTAAAGATATTGGGCAATATGGATTTATAAATAATTTTTATAAATTATTTAAGGGATAGTTTGTTGTTTAATTGTTTAACAGTTGTGTTAAATCGTTCTAAATGATGTATATTATTGTTTTAGACCTTTAAGATTATAGGTAAACAATGATTCATAAATGGATTAAGTTATGGACAGTGTACAGTTAGGGGAGGATCCTACATGTTGAGCTTTGCAAATGCTAATCAGTTTACACTTTAGAACTTGGAGGATTATTTTCATATGAATTAATTTTAATTAATCATATTTGGATAGGATTATAAGTAACATGGATTACCTGAATTTAACCATGCTTGTGTTGGATCAAATTAATATTCACTTTGCTATTCAACTGCATTAGTTTATGGATATTTTGGAGGATATGAACGCTTATACTTGTTTAGTTGTTTACATTATTGGAATTGGATTTTTAGGCTCTCTAATGACTGCCTAGTATTGATATACATGTGTTAATTTATATTGATGCATGTTTTGAAGGATGGTTGTTGGATGTATATAATAGTGTCGTTTATTTAACTATGCTATCTGGAGGATTGTATGTACCGGTGTGGACTAGTTCAAACACTGTGTTCTACCTAACTTGGATTGAGTTATGGACTAACCATAAAGGTTATGTACATTTCATATTTGAGTCATATGAATTATGAATTGAATGACCTACTATGGTTTCAGGATGGATTTGTTATACATATATCAGACCACTACACAGATGGATGATATTTTGTATTAGGAGGAGTACGAACTTATATATATATTATATATGTGCCATGGTATGAGCCTGAGTCTCAAGACCATGGTTAAGGCGCGTATATCGCCTAGGATGGATAACTGGACATATGTGTTGTTCCCTGGCAGGTCTAGGTACTCATGCCCACCTTAGGGTGCGTATTCGCGTGTTGCCTTCTATTCAGGCTAAGACAGACCTATTGGACTAGCGAGCGTCCTATAGTGTGTACTGTATATACATATATAGACTACTCTAGATATTGTTGAGTCTATCTAGGATGAATCTGTGTATCGGATTCCTGTTTGAATTGTAATAGAATAGGACTTGCATATGGGCCTGACCCACTCTTTTATTTTTTAGGTGTTCGTCAGTTCCAGGGTTAGAGCTTGGACGTGCAGAGCAGATACAGACACTCATTCCTCCGACTACGTAGGAATACTCTCTATGTTTAGCTTTAGATTTTACTTCAGTTGTTTTAGTTTTAGTTTGGGATTTTAATAAGAGGTCCACTGGATGGATTCCCGAGTTGTATGGATTGGAGGTTTTGGGAAGTTGGATTTTATTATTATGATTTAAGGATTTTATTATTTAGTATTCGTTCAGCATTATCATTTATTTCATAATTTTGTATTCCGTGTTCGTTTTAACATATTAATTGTTGTATATTCCCTCGGGTTCGGGCTTGGGCCTGATCAACCCGTTTCTCAGATCCGAGGGGTATCACAAAATAGTATGTTTGCATGCTTGCTATAATTGTTAAAAAGTTATATTTACTTGTTTAATTCTCTGTTTAAACCTATGTATGGAATGTAATTAAGCCTTAAACATAAACTGGGAACATTCTGGGATTGGGTTACAACCTCTTGGATCCATAGGAGTAGGGTAGAGAGGGTGCAGAAGACATCTCAAGCAGAGGGAAGACGAAGAGACGAGGCAGAGAGGGAGAGAACCGGCTCCCCCTTGGAGAGAGCCAGCTCCCTTGGAGTTAGATGCGGCTCCCAAGTGTGGGAGCCGGCTCCAAGGCCTAAAGGAGGCGGCTCCACTTTTGGGAGACGTCTCCTTAGTGATTTTTCCATTTTTCTTTGGTTCTTCAGTTATTTTTGCATGCAGTAGTTGATTCTGGAGTTTTCTGTTGAGTGCAGAATTGAATATGGAGGGTCTAAGTGATGTATATGGTTAAATTAAAGCCTCAGATGTGGGGTTAATTAAGTCTACTTGCTTAGAATAGCTTGGATAGTAAGGACTTAATTAGGTAAATAAACTAGGTTTAAAACTGTGAAGCTAGTAATGTTTAATTTTCTCTGCAATAGTAATCTTGTGAGACGGATGATATAATTGGAACATGTATAACTCTATATCATGAACATGTATCCAAATTACACTTGCTTAGAGAATATGTTAGTATTAAAGAATAATAATTCTTAAACTTAGCACTAATGGGATTTTGTAAAACAACCTAAACTAAGCATGTATATATACATATTGTAATTCTGTCTTGATGCTTGCATTAATACTGTTAGTATCAACTGTTAGAGGAATGGACTTTGTTGATGTTTACTCTGAATGTTTGTAGCATCAACTGCTGAGTGTTGAATGATAATTTAAAATAATCCTATCATTATATCAAATTTAATTAAACAACCTAAAATGAGTAGGTTTGTATATATATGGTGACTATATTTCTTGATGCTTACATTATGACTGTTAGTATTAGTGTTGGATATACAACTGAACATGTTTATGTATATAGCTGATTCTGTTTATTGATGTTTACACTATGCCTGTTAGTATTAGTTATGGAGATATGGATTTAGTTGATGTTTACTTTAATTGTTGATAGTATCAACTACTGGATGATTGGATAGCATACACTGGTATGGGACGGTGGTATACTAGGGATGGTTTGGTTTCAAAATACCAAAACCTACCTACTCTGGATTAAGAATTGGATTAACTGAAAGTTAAGTCCTATTGGTTATAGTGTCATGGCAACGACTAGTTGAGCGGCACTACTAGGATTCAGGATGGATTTTAAATATATTGTTATGGCACCTCGATATGAGCTTGAGTCTCAGGATCAACGGTTAGGGAGCGTATATGCATTGGGATGCATAGCTAGATACGATGGTTAGAGGTGTACCCTGTTTAGGTTTAGGTACACATGCCCACTTCGTGTGCGTTTTAGCATGTTACCTCTATTCAGGTTGAGACCGGCCTGTAGCCCAGTGAGAGTCCTTTAGTGTGACTATATATATATTTACCGACTATTAGCTATTGTTGAATTGTTTAGGGTGTACATGCGTATCGGGCCTCTGTTTGGATTGCAGTAGTATAGAACTTATGCGTGAGCCTGACCCACTTCTATTTTTCAGGTACACGACAGTTCCAGACTTAGACGTGTTCATGCTGAGCAGAGGTTTCTACTCACTCTACCGACGATGTAGGATTTCTCTCCATAGCTTATATCAGGATGTTCTTTCAGTTGTTCTATTTCATTTTGGATTTTTATTAGGGGTCCACTAGAGTTGGATTTAGAGTTGTTAAACTTATGGAGTTTTGGATTGTCAGATTTTCAGTATTCCATTTTTAAAGGATTTATATTTAGTTTCGTTTAGCTTAAAATTTATTTTTTAATTCAATTTGTATTCTGTGTTTGTTTAAAATCATTAATTGTTTGATATCCCTCGGGTTTGGGCCTGGGCCTGATCAACCAGTGTCTTAGATCCGAGGGGTATCACAGTTGGTATCAGAGCACTCCAGGTTCAAGTGTCTGTAGGATGTTTTGTAATAAGACTTCCGCGTAGCGTTTTTCTTGATTAGAGCTTCAGTTTAGGATTCATTGTATTCCTTACAGTTCGTTTAGAAATGGTACTAATGTCTGTCTTTCCGTGTTAACAAATGGTTAACCCTAGAAATGGACAGAACATGCAAGGAACTAGGAAGGAAAGGAGAGCGGCATGTAGGCAACAATATATCCTACGGCGTCAGCAAAGGCATGAAGAACAACAAAGGCTTGGGTTTCAGGATGGTAATTGTCAGGTTCAGGAGGCAGTTCAACAGACTCAAGATCAGGGAGGAGATCCAGAGTATCCTTCTCATATCAACGACCTCATTGCTCGGGCTATAGAAGTTGGAGTAACGGTAGCACTTCAGAATCAGCCTTAGGTACAGCCGGCACCGCTACCAGCACCGGTTATTCAGACTGATACTTGGGAGAAGGCCAGGAGTTCTTTCACAAAGGGGAGCCCACCTAAGTTCACAGGTTCTACCGATGCGAGAGCAGCTCACCAGTGGAAACAAGATATCAAGCAACATCTTCTCTTAGTTCAGTGCACGGAGGTGCAGAAGCAGATACTTGCTACCTTCAAGCTAGTTGGGGATGCATTACAGTGGCGGGAGTTAGTTACCACCACAGAGGAAGGATGGCATTGACATATGAGGAGTTCAGTGCACGCTTTGAAGAAAAGTATTTCCCTTATGCAGTCAGGGTAGCCATAAAGACTGAGTTTCTCAATCTATAACAGGGAAAATAACAGTGGCAGAGTATGAGCAGCAGTTCACACGCTTGTCTCTCTTTACACCAGAGGAGGTGGATACCGAGGAGAAGAAACGCAACAGTTTTGTCAAGGGACTGATGTGGTTTATCAAGAGAGCTATTACAGGTAGTCCAGCCAATACTACCTATGCTCAGGTAGTAGACACCGCTCTACAGCAGTATCAGTTGACCGTGGATATCAAACAGGCCAAGGGTGAGAAGCGGGGTGACAGAGACTCTGCTACTTAGTCAGCTGAGAAAGGGAATGGGAACGGTCACCGATAGAATGACAAGGGCAAGTTCCAGCGACAACAGCCTTGGAAGAAGCACAAGTGTGGATCAGATGCTCCTAGGGATGTGGCACCTATTCAGCGACAGCAGAATGGGGGACCACAAGCAGGAGAGGGTCAGCCACAGGCTAACTGGCAGAGGAGGCCATTTAGTACTTTCCAGGGTAGTTGCTACACTTGTGGAGAGTATGGTCACACTTCCAAGCAATGCCCTACAACAAGACAGGGACAGAGACAGGGACAGGGACAACATGTGCAGTAGGGGCAGAGGGCGCTAGTACCTTTGCCAGCTCCACAGGTTCCACGGATTCAGGGACAGACTTATCCAGCTTTACCAGCACCGCTACAGCCTCAAGGACAGGCACTGCAGCAGTTACATTATGGCAGGGTATACAACCCTAAGCCACAGGATATGCAGGCACCTCAGGTTATTGAGGGTAAGTTTCCTATTCATGGTTTACTTGGACGTGTTTTGTTTAATACGGGTGATACACACTCATTTATCGCTAGATTATTTGTTGCGTTGTCTGGGATGATGACTCGGGTATGCAGTAGACCACAGGGTATTTCTACACCGTTAGGCGATACAACCATTCTTCATGAGAATGATGGGCATGTGGCACTAGATATTGGCAAACTCAGATTTTTAGCCAATCTATTAGTCCGGGACATGCACACTTATGATGTGACATTTGGGATGGATTGGTTATCACACTACCATGCCCAAGTTAATTGCTTTGATAGGCCTATTATGTTTACCATACCTGGTCAGGACATATATGTCGTCGCTATGCCACATTCTAACGGGGACATTAGCACCTATTTATTCCATGTGGAGGAGGAAACGAAGGAGGGGACTATTGTATCATTGCATAACATACCGATTGTACAGGATTTCCCGAATGTATTTCAGGAGATTCTAGGGTTGCCACCTAGTCGCGAGATCGATTTTATGATAGACTTAGCTCCAGGCACTGTGCCTATTGCTAGGGCACCTTATAGGATAGCAATAGTGGAGATGCGTGAGCTGAGGGATCAGATTCAGCAGCTATTCAGCCAGGGCTTCATTCGTAGGAGTACTTCACCCTGGGGAACACCCGTTTTGTTTGTGAAAAAGAAGGATGGTTTGCTTTGCCTGTGTATTGAATACAGGGAGTTGGATAAGGTTACGATTCGTAATAAGTATCCTTTGCCCAGGATTGATGACTTGTTTGATCAGTTGAAGGGAGCTACTTATTTCTCATAGATTGATCTACGGTCTGGGTATCATCAACTTCAAGTTCGGGAGCAGGATGTTCCGAGGATAGCGTTTCTCACTAAATATGGATCCTATGAGTTTCGTGTGATGCCGTTTGGGTTGACTAATGCACTAGCAGTCTTCATGGATTTGATGAACAGAGTCTTCAGGGCTTACTTGGATCAATTTGTTATTGTCTTTATAGATGACATTTTGATTTACTTGAGGTCAGAGGACGACCATGCTAGACATTTACGGATAGTTTTGTAGACGCTTCGTGAACACCAGTTGTATACCAAGTTCGAGAAGTGTGAATTTTGGTAGCGGGAGGTGAAGTTTCTAGGTCACGTGGTGTCAGAAAAAGTAATAGCGGTAGATCCAGCCAAGGTTTCCGCAGTGGTTGAATGGGGACAGCCTACTTCACCTACCGAGATTCAGAGTTTCCTCGGTCTGGCAAGATATTACAGGTGGTTTATCCAGGGGTTCTCAAAGATAACAAGACCACTCACTTATCTGACTAAGAAGGGTGTACGGTTCGTGTGGGATGAACAGTGTCAGAAAGCTTTTGATGAGCTAAAGACTAAGTTGACTTTTGCAACGGTTTTATCTACCCCACAGAGCAGAATAGAGTATCTGATTTACACGGATGTTTCTTTGCAGGGTCTTGGATGTGTTCTGATGCAGGAGGAGCGACCGATTTTGTATAGATCTCGGAAGCTTAAGTCTCATGAGCTTAATTATCCAACACATGATTTGGAGTTGGTAGCTGTGGTCTTTGCCTTACGCATTTGGAGGCGTTATCTATTGGGTGAGTCCTTCAGATTATTTAGCGACCACAAGAGTCTACAGTATTTGTTCACTCAACGGGAGCTGAATATGAGACAGCACCGGTGGTTGGAGTTTGTAAAAGACTATCACTTTTCTATACAGTACCATCCAGGGAAAGCAAATGTGGTGGCGGATGCACTCAGTCGCCGACCTGTTGGTAGTCTTTCTGCTCTATTCGCTACTGAGTAGAATGCGTTGAAGAAGGTGGATGAGTTATCGGATGCTTTCATGGCTTGTATGGTAGTTACACCTTCTATCATTCACAAGGTTTTGAAAACACAACTCACGGATTAGCAGTGCATTGACAAGGTTGCAGAGATAGCTTCCGGAGAGGTTCCATTTTACTATATTTGGACTGATGGAGGTTTGAGGTACAAGGGACGGTTAGTGGTACCTTCTGCTGATGATTTGAGGAAGGATGTAATGACTGAGACTCACCACTCTGAGTTTTCTGTTCATCCAGGAGGCCACAAGATGTATCAGGATATGAAGCAGCAGTTTTGGTTGGCAGGGATCAAGAGGGATATTGCTCTTTTTGTCTCGTGATGTAGTACTTGTCAGATGGTCAAGATTGATCATCAGAGGCCGCCAGGAGCTTTGCAGCCACTACTGAAACCGGAGTGGAAATGGGAGAGTATTTTTATGGATTTTGTGGAAGGGTTGCCAAATTCCTTCAAGGATCACAATTCCATTTGGGTTATCGTGGACAGACTGACGAAATCAGCTCATTTCTTGCCTATTCGCACTGACTTCACCTCGGAGCAGTTGGCGAGACTTTACATTTCAGAGATTGTAACGTTACATGGCATTCCATTGTCTGTTATATCAGACAGGGATTCGAGCTTTGTGTCTAGATTCTGGAAGAGTTTTTAGCAGGCTTTGGGTACAGAGTTACACCTTAGTACTGCTTATCATCCTCAGACTGATGGACAGATTGAGCGGCTGAATCAGATTATGGAGATTATGCTTCGGTCGTGTGTTCTTGATTTCAAGGGTCACGGGGAGGATTACTTACCGCTTGTGGAGTTTGCTTATAACAATAGTTTCCAGAAGACTATTGGTATGGCACCATTTGAGGCGTTATATGGCCGACCGTGTTAATCGCCTGTTTGTTGGATGGAGGTTAGCGAGAGCCGATTCTTGGGTCCTGAGTTCATTAAGGATACTTCTGAGAAGATAGCTCTTATTAAGGATCGCATGCGTACTGCTCAGAGTAGGCAGAAGAGTTATGATGATCGGTATACTCGTGCTTTGGAGTTTAAGGTTAAAGATCAGGTTTTACTTAAAGTGTCACCTATGAAAGGTGTCATGCGCTTTGGGAAGAAAGGGAAGTTGTCACCGCGGTTTGTCGGTCCATTCATGATTACGGATCGTGTTGGAGCTGTTGCTTATCGGTTGGCACTTCCGGATAACTTGGATCGCGTCCATAATGTGTTCCATGTTTCCATGTTGCAGAAATTTCTGCAAGATGAGGATCGGTATCAGCATATCGATGTTAGGGAGATTGAGTTACAGTCGGATGCAACTTATTTGGAGCCACCGTGTCGGATTGTCGACCGTCGGGATCAAATCCTTCGTAACAAGGTTATTCCTTTAGTTCGTGCCCAGTGGAGTCATCACAATGAGGCTGAGTCTACTTGGGAACGGGAGGACATCATTCGCTCACAGTTTCCTGAAATTTTGGAAGAAGGTAAGAGCGAATTCCGAGGACGGAATTCCTTTTGTTAGGGGGGAAGAATGTAATACCCCTAATTTCAAAAGGATAGTCCTGGTATTTATTTTATTGTTTAAATTTCAATTTTTAATTGTTTAAGTGTATTTGTGTTTGTTTCATTGCTTTCATTAGTTGTTTTTATTTAATGGTTTTAATTATTGCTTTAATTGTATTAATATGTTAATTGCTATTTAATTATTTTTGTTTTAATTAATTATGTTAAGTATTGATTTAATGTTATGAAGTTATTTAATTAAATGTAATTTATTTTGTTGTTAATGAAACTGTAAGGTTGGTTGCGTATAGAATATTCACATAAGTAGCCGACATAGGTTTAACCTAGATTTTTGCTGTGGGCCGAGTAATCCGATTAGGGTTTAACAAAGCCTAGGGTTAGTGTAGCCTATAAACACTCAACTAGGATGTCTGCTTAGGGTTTTAGAAAAAGATTACGACATACTAAGGCTGTAAGGAGTTTTAGAGTCGGCTGGGAAGAAAGTAGAGAACAAACAAAGAATTCGCCGGAGAATTGAGACGGATGTCGGTGTAAGGCAAGTTCTATCCTTACTCTCTCCCTTAGGCTTCGTGTTCTTTGCATTCCTAAATAATTCTAGGGTTGATTGAATCAATAAAAACGTTATATGTTTATGTTAAAACTTGAATTGAAACAGTATGTTTGCATGCTTGCTATAACTGTTAAAAAGTGATATTTGCTTGTTTAATTCTCTATTTAAACCTATGTATGGAATGTAATTAAGCCTTAAACATGGATTGGGAACATTCTAGGATTGGGTTACAACCTCTTGGAACCATAGGAGTAGGGTAGAGAGGGTGCAGAAGACATCTCAAGAAGAGGGAAGATGAAGAGACGAGGCAGAGAGGGAGAGAGTCGGCTCTCCCTTGGAGTTAGAGGCGGCTCCCAAGTGTGGGAGCCAGCTCCAAGGCCTAAAGGAGAAGGCTCCACTTTTGGGAGACGTCTCCTTGGTGATTTTTCCATTTTTCTTTAGTTCTTCAGTTAGTTTTTGCATGCAGTAGTTGATTCTGAAGTTCTCTGTTGAGTGCATAATTGAATATAGAGGGTCTAAGTGATCTATATGGTTAAATTAAAGCCTCAAATGTGGGGGTTAATTAAGTGTACTTGCTTAGAATAGCTTGGACAGTAGGGACTTAATCAGGTAATTAAACTAGGTTTAAAACTGTGAAGCTAGGAATGTTTAATTTTCTCTGCAATAGTAATCTTGTGAGATGGATGATATAATTGGAACATGTATAACTCTATATCATGAGCATGTATCTAAATTACACTCGTTTAGAGAATATGTTAGTGTTAAAGAATAATAATTCTTAAACTTAGCACTAATTGGATTTTGTAAAACAACCTAAACTAAGCATGTATATATACATACTATAATTCTATCTTGATGCTTGCATTAATACTGTTACTATCAATTGTTGGAGGAATGGACTTTGTTGATGTTTACTCTAAATGTCTGTAATATCAACTGCTGAGTGTTGAATGATAATTTGAAATAATCCTATCATTATATCAGATTTAATGAAACAACCTAAAATGAGTAGGTTTGTCTATATATGGTGACTATATTTCTTGATGCTTACATTATGACTGTTAGTATCAGTGTTGGATATACAACTGACCATGTTTATGTATATAGCTGATTCTGTTTATTGATGCTTACACTATGCCTGTTAGTATCAGTTATGGAGATATGGATTTAGTTAATGTTTACTTTAATTGTTGATATTATCAACTGCTGGATGATTGGATAGTATACACCGGTATGGGACGGTGGTATACTAGGGACGGTTTGGTTTTAAAATACCAAAACCTACCTGCATTGGATTAAGAATTGGATTAACTAAAAGTTAAGTCCTATTGGTTGTAGTGTCATGGCAACGACTAGTTGAGCGGCACTACTAGGATTCAGGATGGATTTTAAATATATTGTTATTGTACCTCAATATGAGCTTGAATCTCAGGATCGACGGTTAGGGAGCGTATATGCATTGGGATGCATAGCTAGATACGATGGTTAGAGGTGTACCCTGTTTAGGTTTAGGTACACATGCCCACTTCGTGTGCGTTTTAGTATGTTACCTCTATTCAGGTTGAGACCGGCCTGTAGCCCAATGAGAGTCCTTTAGTGTGACTATATATATATATTTACCGACTATTAGCTATTGTTGAATTATTGAGGGTGTACATGCTTACCGGGCCTCTGTTTAGATTGTAGTAGTATAGAACTTTCGCGTGGGCCTGACCCACTTCTATTTTTTAGGTACACGACAGTTCCAAACTTAGACGTGTTCGTGCTGAGCAGAGGTTTCTACTCACTCTACCGATAATGTAGGATTTCTCTCCATAACTTATATCAGGATGTTCTTTCAGTTGTTCTATTTCAGTTTGGATTTTTATTAGGAGTCCACTAGAGTTAGATTCCCGAGTTGTTAAACTTATGGAGTTTTGGATTGTCAGATTTTCAGTATTCCATTTTTAAAGGATTTATTTTTAGTTTCTTTCAGCTTAAAATTTATTTCTTAATTCAATTTGTATTCTATGTTCGTTTTAAAGTATTAATTGTTTGATATCCCTTGGGTTTGGGCCTGGGCCTGATCAACTCGTGTCTCGAATCCGAGGGGTATCACAGGCATGAATACATAAACCTACCAGGCTACTCAACAACCCCTATAACCAACGTGACTTCCCAAAGCAATATATGTGATACCCCTCGATTCTAAAGCCACGGGTGATCAAGTCCGAGCACTGATCCTCGGGACACCAAACAATTAAGTATATAAACAAGCATTTGATTAAAAAAGAAATAACTAAGAATAAATAAAATAACAGAAAAGAAAACTAAATAATAAATCCTCCAAATGAAATATCCAAAACCTTTAATATCATTTCAACTCCGGAATCCATCTAGTGGACCCCTAATGATAACCTAACTGAAACAAGTGGAAGGAAATATAATCCCAATGCTAAAACATAAAGAGTCCTATATAGAATCAGAAGAATGATGTGGACTATTTCTGATCAGCATGAACAAGCTCTACATCAAGAACTGACGAACACTTAAAAAATAAAAGTAGGTCAGGCTTACGAACAAGTTCTTTCTACGACAACCCAAAAAGAAACCCAAGAAACTATATATCTATAGCTAACCCATGCAATAACTATGTAGTCCATAATACACATACACACTAAAGGAACCTCACTAGACTATAGGGTTGCATCAACCTGAGTAGTAGGCAATATGCAAAATGCACATATAATGGGCATGAGTACCCAGACCTACCAGGGCACACAACCACACTATATCTAGCAACATATCCCTGACAATATATGCACCATATCCACTGATCTTAAGGCTCAAGCTCATATCATGGCATATGTCTACATATATATTTATAATATATATTCTATCCAATCTAAAGTAATCCATTATGTAACATCCAACTTGTTCAGTTGACCTGACACGAATATAAGTAGGACTTAACATTTTAGTTAATCAATTCCCTTATAAAATAGGTATGACTTAACCGATAAGTTAATCCAATCCTAGAGTGCCACCATCCCATACTAATGCACTACACCCACACAATCGAATAGTTGATGTAACAATTAAAGAAGTACATCAAATAATCCAAAAATAACCATAATAATATAATATCATGTTATCACAAAATAGAAATGACTTATAATTTACTTAAGCTTCTTACATCACATATCATACACAAATTGAATTTTAAACATGCTGATATTTTACCATATAGTCAAGTAAGTATTTTCCAAATACAATTCATACTACACATTTTATCTTAATTGTTAGAACAAAATAAAGATTAAATCCATTCATTCCTCAAAGAATCAAATAGCATGCATTGTTATATTTAAGTTTGTTTAGAATTTATTTAAACTCATATCTAGTCCTTATTTAATGTTTAGGACCCCACAAATTCAATTAAAATAAATTCAACGCTGTTTACGAAACTTCCCCAGGTAAGGCTTGAGCTTTTGTCCTAATTGCTCGAGCTTCCTATTTCAGGCTCGATCTTTTCACCCATGACTCGAGTTTTGCCTCCAAGGCTTGAGCACTGTATCAACGAATCAAACACTGTTTACGCGATTCAACCCAGATTTCTACTGTGGACCCAATCTTTATTGTTTAAGGATTCTAAGGCATATTTCTAGGTTCCATCAATACTCAGATATGAAAATACAGCATTTAAAACATGTATAAACTTATAAAGAAATCATATCAAATCCATAAATTTATCAATTCATACAACAAGAAAAATCATGAAAGATATAATTTATAAAACCTATGTTCTAGATCAATATAAATTATAAATTCCAGTTTTAATTATTCTTTAAATAATCCTAAGATTATACTAGAGATATAAATTCCACAGATCAAAGAAGAAGTGTAGAACAAGAACTTGCCTTTAGGGATTTGATAAAAACCCAAACCTCCTTCTTTTTCTTCCGTTTCCTTCTCCCTCCTTCTTCCTCTCTCTCTCTCTCTCTCTAAAATAAAATACGTGATATATTTCTAGTCCTCTTTTCCAACACTATAATTATATATTTATAGACTAAATAATAACCCAACTCTTTTTCCCAATCCACATCAAATTAAATAAAGAAAATACTAAAAAAAATAACTAAAATACACGTTACGTATAATCAATGTATATTCTTTTTTCATAAATAAAATAAATACATCAGATTACCACTAAAGGACTTTCCTTATATATATATATATATATACATATACACTATCCATGGGTAATTATCTGTACTCATTAAACCCCTTATCCAAGTAGTTTATAGAACCCAATTAGTTGGCCCATGACTATTATTCATAACCATTAGAATAAAATAAAACAAAACAACCATTTATATCATTTAATTTATAACCATTAATTAGAAGAAAACACCTAACATTTAAGTAAACAAATACACATCATCTAACACATAATTCAACTAAATAAGTATTTCAAATAAATATATAATCAATTAATTCATATAAACAATTAAACAAATAGTCAAGAAATCAAATAAAGAATTAAAAACATAATTAAAACAATTAATAAAATACCAAAACTATCCTTTTAAAATTATGGGCATTACATTCTTCCCCCCTAACAAAAGGAATTCCGTCATCAGAATTCGCCTTTACTTTCATCCATTATGTCCTGCCTGAAATTCCAATGCATGAGTACGACGATCTGCATAACTCTTCTATCTACTTAGGGCAGTGTACATACGATCTTTAATAAGAGTAATATTTTCAGAGATATCCTTAATGAACTCCGGACCCAAAAATCTGTTCTCACCAACCTCCATCCAACAAACAGGAGATTTACAAGATCGGCCATCTAATGCCTCAAATGGAGCCATACCAATAGTCTTCTGAAAGCTATTGTTATATGCAAACTCCATAAGTGGCAAATAGTCCTCCCAATGACCCTTAAAGCAAAGACACAAGAACGAAGCATACCCTCAACGATCTGATTAACCTTCTCGGTCTGTCCATCAGTTTGAGGAGGTAAGTAGTACTAAGATGCAATTCAGTACCCTTTGTATCTCAAGCCTCCATCAGTCCTAACATGATAGAATGGAACATCCCAAGAAGCTATCTTTGCGACCTTATCGATGCACTGCTGATCTGTGAGTTGGGCCTTCAATACCTTGTGAATGATCGAAGGTATAACTACCATGCAAGCTACAAAAGCATTGGACAACTCATCAACGGTCTTCAGAGCATTCCACTCAATAGCAAATAATGCAGAAAGACTCGCAGAGGGTCGGTGGCTGAGTGCATCTGCCACCACATTTGCTTTCCCTGGATGGTACTGTATAGAGAAATGATAGTCTTTCACAAATTCTAACCATCAGCGTTGTCTTATATTTAGCTCCCGTTGAGTGAACAAATATTGCAGACTCTTGTGATCACTAAATAATCTGAAACATTCTCCCAACAGATAATGCCTCCAAATACGTAAGTCAAAGACACAACTGCCAACTCCAAATCGTGTGTTGGATAATTAAGCTTAAGAGGCTTAAGCTTACGAGATCCATACAAAATTGGTCGTTCCTCCTACTACAAAACACACCCAAGACCTTACAAAGAAGCATCTGTGTAGACAAGATACTCTATCCCACTCTGTGGAGCAAACAGAACTGGTGCAGAAGTCAACTTATTCTTTAGCTCATCAAAAGCTTTCTGACAGTATTCATCTTTTACGAACCGTACACCCTTCTTAGTCAAATGAGTGAGTGGTCGCACTATCTTCGAGAACCCCTGAAAGAATCTAAGATAGTATCCTGCCAGTCCCAGAAAACTCCGAATCTCTGTAGGTGATGTAGGCTGCCCCCACTCTACCATTACTTAAACCTAGGTTGGATCCACCGCTATCCCTTTTTCTGATATTATATGATCCAGAAACTTCGTTTCTCGTTGCCAAAATTCACTCTTCTCGAATTTGGCATAAAACTAGTGTTCACGAAGCGTCTGCAACGCTGTACAAAAATATCTAGCATGATCATCCTCTATCTTAGAATAGACCAAAATATCATCAATGAACACGATGACAAACTGATCTAAGTAAGCCCTGAAGACTATTCATTAAATCTATGAAGACTGCTGGTGTGTTAGTCAATCCAAAAGGTAAGACACGAAACTCATAAGAACCATATCTAGTGAGAAACATTGTCCTAGGTACATCCTGCTCCCTGATCTAAAGTTGATGATATCTAAAACGCGGATCAATCTTAGAGAAATATATAGCTCCCTTCAGCTGATCAAAAAGATCATCGATCCTAGGCAAATGATAATTATTATGAATAGTAACCTTATTTAACTCCCTGTAATCTGTACACAGGCGAAGTGAACCATTCTTCTTATTGACAAACAAAACTGGCACTCCCCAAGGTGAAGTACTCCTATAAATAAAACCCCAACTGAGCAATTGCTGAATCTAGTCCCTCAGTTCGCACATCTCCACTGGTGTCATCCTGTATGGTGCCCTAGCAATAGACGTAGTGCCTAGAGCAAAGCCAATTACAAAGTATATCTCTCGACTAGGTGGCAACCTTGGAATCTCTTGAAAAAAATCTGAAAATTCCTGTACAACTAGTATGCTATCCAATGACACAGTAATCTCCTCCTCGGTTACCTTCTCCATATAAAACAAATAAGTGCTAGAAACCCCGTTAGAATGTGGCATAGCAACAACATACATATCCTTACCAGGTATAGTAAAAATAATAGACCTATCATAACAATTAATTTGGGCATGGTAATGAGATAACCAATCCATCCCGAGTATCACATCACAAGTGTGCATGTCCATGACCAATAGATTGGCTAGAAATCGAAGTCTACCAATATCTAGTGTCATAGGCCCATCACTCTCATGTAAAATAGCTGTATCGCCCATAGGTGTAGAAATACTATGAGGTCTATCGCACACCCGCGTCGTCATCCCTGATAATACAATAAAAGTACTAGACACGAATGAATGTGTAACACTCGTATCAAATAAAACATGACTAGATTTACCACGAATAGGAAACATGCCCTCTACAGCCTAAGGTGCCAGAACATCCTGTGGCATAGGGTTATACACCGTGCCATAATGCAACTGCTGCAGTGCTTGTCCCTGAGGCTGTGGCTGTGTTGGTAAAGCCGGATACGTCTGTCCCTGAATTCGTTGAATCTGTAAAGCGGGTAAAGGTAATGGTGCCCTCCATCCCTGTCCTGCTTTAGGACACTACCTGGAAGTATGACCAAACTCTCCACAAGTATAGCAACTCCCCTGGAAAGTGCCAAATTTCCTTCTCTGTTGGTTAGCCTATGACTGACCCTGTCCTGCCTATGGTCCCCCACTCTGCTGCCTCTGAATAGGTGCCCCATCTCTGAGAGCATCTGAACCACCCTTGTGCTTCTTCCAAGAATGTTGTCCCTAAAATTTGCTCCTATCATTGCGTTGGTGTCCATTGTCATTCCCTTTCTCAGCTAGCTGATTAGCAAAGTCTCTGTCACCCCGCTTCTCACCCCTAGTGACCAGGCCGGTTGATATACACCAAAATAATGTAGTGAATGTGCGGTTCAAGAAAAGCCTTTTGGGTCAAGTTTAAATTTATACAAACCACTACCAACACTACTGCTAACGTAGCAAGAGTGAGTAGGGATCGTTCCAAGGGATTATACGTGTTGGAATTTAACTTCGACTCTAGTGGATCACAAGATTGCAAAGAAATGGTTTGGATTGATTAAACTAAGGTGCAATGAAATTAAAATGCAATTAAAATAAACTAGTGAGAGATAGGGATTTAAGAGATATGAAGAGAGGACTTAGGGTGTTGGAATCACCACTAAGCTCATGTAATTAACCACTTGCTTTCTATTAATGGGGAATACATTGTTGTGAACAAAATGCGACTACCAATTGCAATATTAAGCATGGACCATCTAATTTATGTATGAATTGTCTACCTAAACTAAGTGTAGCACAACCCATTAATTTCAAGCATGACCCATCTAAGTAGCAACAATTGTAGCACACATCAATCTAGAGAATCATGGAATTTGCAATAATAAGCCATGGAATATCTAAGCAAGCATAGATTGTCTACCTACCTACAAGCATGAATTAAATTGTAGAACAACCCATCAAGCATAAGTATAAACCATCAAATTAATTGACAAACACATTCAATGAAAACCCATACTTAGCCATCACTAGATTTTCAATCAACCACACATAAACATGCAATTAATATAGAAAAACTAGTGTAGAGATCAATTCCCAAATAATCACACATAAGATAACATGTAATTACAAAGAGAATCAATAGGAAGAATTAAATCATATGAATCATGTGAGACATAATTCCTAATTTAATCACACATAGACATGTAAATAAACTAAAGAATTAATAAGAAGAATTAAACCATAGAAATGGATCAAGATTTATTAAATTCACAAGGCTAGAGCACTAATCACAACAATATATATATAAATCCCCAAAAATACAAATACAAGGGTTTAGATTACACAAGACTTAGGGCTCATCCAAGTCCTAAGTGTGGATCTAGCCAATCATGGAGGAGGTACATGTGGTCATGGAATCAAGCTCCAAACATGGCTCCATCTTATTCTTCATCTTCTTCTTTGAAGCTCAAGAGATGGAGAGAGAGTGGATCTAGAGATGGGTCTTTGAGATGTGCCTCCACTTCCCTCCTTTCTTCTAACCCTAATCTCTAACTTTCTAGAGAGATAAAATGAAATTACAATTTATAAATAAAAATGATAAAAGCTCTTTACAAAATGGGTCACTTCCCTTTATATAGAAAGTCCTTTTCTTAGTCACTAAGTCAGGAATATAGTTCCAAAAATATCTAATCCCGTACTATGTGGTAGGTGGACCTTTGGGCATGCACGGGAATAAAACAGCTCGCTGCCAACAAAAGTTCGATCGATCAGAGAAAAGTTCGATCGATCCAACTTTGATCGATCTCAGAAAAAGTGATCGATCTTAGAAAAAGTTGGATCGATCCAACTTGGCAGATTTTCAGCATCAGCCTTGTTTTGCACCAAATCGGCATCTTTTTGCAGCGGATCATCACTAAGACTTAGTTTGACTCCAAAAAGGCCTTAAGAAACCATTTTTAGCCCATTTTAACAATATTGACCTGAAATAAACAAAAACACAAATAAGTACTAAAACGGGAAAATAAGATAGATAAAGGTCCTAGAATACTCAAGCTTAAGGGGTTTAAAAGTGTACTTTTCAGCGCTCATCACACCCCTAAACTTAAATATTGCTAGTCCCTAGCAATGAACTACGAAGTAAATAAATGAAATGAACAACTAAACAACTATAACTAGAAAGCAATAAATGGATAACGCCACTTTCATCGGGAACACGATTGCATTGAGCACATGCAACAAGCCTTTTAAACCCCTAGGTTACCCCTAGTGGATGAGTGAAGTCTCGTGAGGGTTTCTAGAAATGATACCCACAAACATTAAGCTCATTCTTTCTAAAAAGGCACCAATATTGCAAACAAGCATTGGGAGAAAACTACCTCAAGTATGCAATTTTTCAAATATTTCCAAGCAATCTCCTGAAATTTCGATATCAAGCAAGCAAATATGGTCCTCCACACATCAATAAAATGATCATGCAAATCAAAACAACTATAGAATCCTTTTTGAGTGGACCGGCAACAAATATGTTGCTATCTAAGCCAACTAAAGAATTAATCACATCCTTACCCTCAAACTAGCGCACAAATCTATTACCGATCATCAAGATAAAAAGTGGACCTTTTATTAAAGCTTTATTGATCTAGATGCGCTTATTCTTTTCACTCGATTTTTTTTTTTTTTTTTTTTTTTCAATACCTAAGGATCAAAGATGGAAGCATGGTGCAATGTGTTGATCTATTAAGCTTTCTAGTGATTCATGAGGTCGAGCGTTAGGTCAATGACTCCCAAACTAGATGGCTTTAGGGCACTAGGTGTTCAAACACCCCTACGGACTTACAAGCTCAAATTAACTAGGCTACAAATCAAGACAACCTCCATCTAATCATTTCCCACTTCTCACCTTTTTGGGAGAAGTTCTCACTTTTTTATTGCTTTTGTAACTTTTTTCTTCTTTTCTTTTCTTTATTTTTTTATTTTTATTTTCATTTTTTTGTATTCAATTATTAACCTAGAGTTTGGGCCCTCCACCTTTCGGTGCGGGAAGTTCAGTGCTTGATGAGGCTAGAATCCCAGCTACTTAGTGAAAAGGGGTTGTTATCCACCTTTATCAAGAATGAAAGCTTTCAATGCACTACTAGCTCAATTGGGATATAACCAATTTAATAATCAATAAAGCATGTACCCCATAAATGAATGCTAGTATGCGCATGTGCTAGTGTAGAATCCTAGAATGAATCTCAAAACAGTATTGTTTGGTAGTGACCTCTAAACTCCAAGATCTCTCTCTTACTTACTCTTTATTGCATTCAATTATTTAGTTTAATTTTCTCTCTAGTTTAATCAACCAACCAACTATTTGTTTGATCACTTGACCTACTAACCCTAATAATGATTCCACAACCAAATTCGACTCTAATCCCTTGGGACGATCCTTACTCACCCTAACTATAATTTTAGTGAAGGTAGTAGTGGCTTTTATAAATGTAAAACTTGGCACTCGCCTTAATGCACACTTCTAAGCTTGTGGTGTAGTGACGACGGAAAAACACCACCACCGAATCTCCCTCTTCTTCTCAAAACTCTCAGTTCTCTCTTTCTCTCTATATTTCTCGCATCCTCTCTCTATGTTTGCTTAATGGTTTTTAACAACCCTATGCAGACTTATAATATGTATATATATAGGCATAAAATAAAACCCTAATCCCCATCCCATTACAACTCCTAAAACTGGCGTGAAAGATAAGTAAGAGAAAAATAAAATAAAACTAATATGGTTACTTTATATATTAACTATATATATATATATATATATATATATATATATATATAATCATTTATATATATATATACATACTCTGTCTGCCTCAACGTGATAATATTACATATAATATAATATATATAACTTATAATTATATATAATATATCAACTACATAACTATTAATCAGTAATTAATAATAATAGCTACCATTATAATAATATCCTTATATACATATATACCGATATATATATATATATATATATATATATATATATATATATATATATATATACAACCATCAATGGGTAGTTTCCACACCTATTTAGACATATTCAAGTAGTCCATGCAACCCATAGGTTTAGTCCATTACTACTGACCATAATCCTTAAAATAAAATAAAACAAATCAAATAAGATAATATTTAAACCATTTAATTCGTAGCAAATAATTACAAGTAAACACCTAACATGTAAACAATAAATACACATCAATTAGCACACAATTTAAATAAATAAGGATTTCAAATAAACACATAATCAATTAATTCAAATAAATAATTAAAACAATTAAACAAATAGCCAAAAAAACAAATACAAATAAAATAATTAATAAAAAACCGAGACTATCATTTTAAAATTAGGAGTATTACATTCTTCCCCCCTAACAAAAGGAATTCCGTCCTCGGAATTCGCTCTTACCTTATTCCATAATGTCTGGAAACTTTGAGCGAATGATATCCTCTCGTTCCCAAGTGGACTCCGCATCATTATGATGGTTCCACTGGACACGCACTAAAGGAATCACTTTATTGCAAAGAATTTGATCTTGACGGTCTACAATACGACATGGTGGTTCCACATATGTTGCATCCAACTGCAACTCAATCTCACCAACATCGATGTGCTGATACCAATCTTCATCTTGTACAAATTTTCGCAACATGGAACACATTGTGGACACGATGTAAATGGTCTGGAAGTGCTAACTAATAAGCTACAGCTCCAACCCGATCCGTAATCATAAATGGACCGACAAATCACGGTGACAACTTCTCCCTTTATGATCCGTAATCATAAAGTGCATTACTCCCTTCATAGGAGACACTTTGAGTAAAATCTAATCCTTAACCTGAAATTCCAATGCCCGAGTACGACGATCCGCATAACTCTTCTGCCTACTTTGGCCCGTGCGCATAAGATCCCTAAGATGAGCAATCTTTTCTGAGGTATCCTTAATAAATTCAAGACCCAAAAATCTACTCTCTCCAACCTCTATCCAACAAATAAGAGATCTACATGGTCAACCTTATAATGCCTCAAACGGTGCCATACCAAAAGTCTTCTGAAAGCTATTGTTACATGCAAACTTCACAAGTAGCAAATAGTCCTCCTAGTGACCCTTAAAGTCAAGGACACAAGAACGAAGCATATCCTCCATGATTTGATTAACCCTCTCGGTCTGTCCATCTGTCTGAGGATGATAAGCAGTGCTAAGATGTAACTCTATACCCAAAGCCTGCTGAAAACTCTTCCAAAATTCTAACACAAAGCTCGAATCCCTGTCCGATATAATAGATAACGGAATGCCATGTAACTTCATGATATTGGAAATGTAAAGTTTTGCCAACAGTTCCGAAGTGAAATTAGTGCGCATATGCAAGAAATGAGCTAATTTGGTCAACCTATCAACAATGACCCAAATGAAATTGTGATCCTTAAATGAATTAGGCAATCCCTCCACAAAATCCATAGAAATGGTCTCTCACTTCCACTCCGGTATAGGTAGTGGCCGTAGAGATCCAGACGGCCTCTGATGATCAATCTTGATCATCTAACAAATACTACACTGAGAGACAAATATAGCAATGTCCTTCTTCAGACCTGCCGACCAAAACTGCCGCTTCATATCCTGATACATTTTGTCTCCTCCTAGATGAATAGAAAACTCAGAACGGTGAGTCTTAATCATCACATCTTTCCTCAACTCATTAGTAGAGGGTACTACTAACTGCCCCTTATATCTCAAGCCTCCATGTGATGTTTCCATTTTTTGCTATTTTTTATTTTTTCGGGAATTTTGTTGATCCAAGGGGCATTTTCATCTTTTCACATTTTGCGTACCAGTCACCGGTGAGTTATTTGGAGCATTCCATTGAGTTCAGAGCTCTAGAAAAATGCAAGGTTGATCATTTTTGCATTTTTTCAATTTTTTAGACCGGACGGACCCGTGTGGGACCCGCTATCGGTATTTTAGTTGGGTTCATTTGCATCTCAGGTATTTTATTTTTATGTGTGTCATGTGGTATTTTATATGGTTGTGTGTGTGTGTGTGTGTATATATATATATATATATATATATATATATATATATATATATATATATTTGTGTGGTGCATAAGAAAAGTCAAAAATTGAAAATGTTGGTGGTGGGACCCACCACTCACATACTTTGCAGCCTAGGGACCACATTTGCTCTCTCACTCTCTCTCTCCCCGTCTAACTCTCTCTCACCCATTTCCTTGCAATTTTTCTTTTATTTTCTCAAACAAACTTCAAGTTTTGATTCCTCCTTCATTACTTGTAATTTTTGGAAGCCGTTTACGGAAATTCGAAAAGCACGGCGAGATCTTCACATCCATATAAGTAATTTCAGTTTTAGTGCACTCTAGGGATTCCAGTTTTGGGACCCATTTTGGGAGTTTTTCATCCTCCTTGAGGTGAGGGTTTCTAATCCATGCATTCTTATACTTATGTGAGTTATATTCTTGTTACTTGTTATTCGATATGCTAGATGGTGTTGATTTTGTTTTAAAATGGCTTAAATGTGTAAATGAAGCATGTAATTATATGTATTACTTTATTTGGATGGGAAGCATGTTTAAATGTTAATTTTCTATGCTCATTATGTTGTTAATTTGCTAGAAATGTTATGTGAGAGCATGTGAAATTTTCTTGTGTAGTTTAAGTTGAAATTGTTGAAGAATGATGAATACATAGGTATGGTATGATGCATTCATGCATAAGCATTGGGAGGAAAAATGGGAATGATTTGTTTGAAATGAAAAAAGGGAATTTTGGGAAGAAGTTTTGATTAAAGTGTTTTTATGAAAACCCGGTCACTGTAAAGTCACCAAAGGGTCGTGGCGTTAATATAGCCTAGAGGGAATTAGGTAAATCACCCTAGCGTGGTTGAGCTATTTGGGCCCCAAATGACGCCGCAAGGATACTAAGGGTCAGGGATAATAGCCAATCCTGCTCTCGTGTCGCTACGGAGTTACCAAAGGACGGGTTATATTAACAGTTTGAAAAGTGATGGATTTGGATTTTAAACAATGGGGAGCGACATACATGGCATTGCATTTCATGGCATTGTATTGTTTGCTTTAAATTTGGAATTTATGTTATATTCCTTCCCTGCGTAGCATGACCCCTATCCTCTATTCCTATTCATTATTTGGATTCACGGGGTTATAAGAGATGTGTCTTAGGCACCACCTACTGAGAGCATCTCCAACCCACCTACCATTTGAGCTGCCAATTTAAAATATAGCAGGTGGGTTAAAATTGTGGTCTCCAATGGCCTGCTATATTACCTGTCAAAATTTGGCTTTGCCATTTTTGGTGCCAAATCTAGTACAAGAAATAGCTACTACTATTTCAGAAAAAAAAAAAAGAGAGAGAGGGGCGATGGAAACTGAATATGGGTTTTAATTTTTTGAACAATCTGAAATGATATGCCGATATGGGTTTTTATATATATATATATATATATATATATATATATATATATATTGTGTATATATATACATATATTTAAAAAAGATCATAAAAAATTTCACCAAATAGGATTTAGTTTGCAAAACAAGAATTACAGACCTTGATTAGTTGATTTAGAAAAAAAAATTAAAACAAAACCCATACGTACAAGTTAGCAATTGCAGAGAGAGAGAAAGAACTGACTGTAGCAGCCGTGTTCGATTGCAGGTAACGTGAACCCTTGTACAACCCGAAACTTAATGTGCAAAGGAGAGCCTTATTTACAATCAGTAGTGAAAGCAAGAATCCAAGGGTTGACTTCTATCTCTAACTTCAGAGAAGATCCGAAGCCATATGGAATGTGCAAATCCCTTTTCCAGCATTCACCAGTCAGCCTAAACCATATAAGGAAATCCTTGCAGGTGATGGAAACTAAAAGATTTGGGTTTTGAACTTTTGATTCTTGTTGATTTTGTGGTTTGCAGTTGCAAAGAGAGAGAGGGGCAATTTCCGAGTTGAGAACGAGTGAATAGAGATGGAGGCGATTTATGAGGCCGAAATGATTTACCCTAAAACTATATATATTTGGGAGGCTGAAATGATTTACCCTAAATATATATATATTTTTAATATTAATATAATCAAATATACATAATAGACACACACACACATATATATATATATATATAAATTTTTGAAAAAGATAAAAAAAATTATGTAAAAAAAAATTATATAATAATATAATCAAATATATAAATTTATACATATATATATATATATATATATATGGGTCCTTTTTTTACAAGATATTTTAGATTTTTGATTCTTTGTAATTAAGTTTAATTTTAATTTCCTTATAATATCTACAACTTGACTTGGAATGTGCCTAACATTAACATTACTGATGCAAATATAAATGGTGGGAATGGTAGTTGAAAAAGAATAGTGGTTGAGTTAAAAAAATAGCATTTTCATCATTGGAACAGAATTGCTAAAATGTAGCATTTTAACACAGCAGCACTGTTAAAATATAAATTTGGCATCCGAATTTGGCATTTTAGCATTGGAGATGCTCTGAGCAATTTGTTCACCCCTTTATATTTAACATTTTTCAGGTCATGAGAAGGAAGTGGCGGATGACAATCCACCATAAGTTTGAGGGTTGCTAGAAGATCATTTTGTTATCTTTTGTATCATAGAGTCATTCTTTTGTAAAAGCATACTTTGGGATGTAATTAAACTTGCTATCATGGCCTAGTACTTCAACTATGTGCTTTAGCACCATTTTGATGAAAACTAAATTAAATGTAATGACTATGATGAATCCTAATTTAAAAGCACTTTAACGATGTTGTGTCTTGTTAGAATGTAGATGCTCATGACGATGGTATATGGTTTTTGCACTTAAAACCTTTTGAGATCGAGTCTGAAGCATTTTAAAAAGGGTCCCTTCATCATTATCCCATTTCAGCATTTTTCAGTAGTAGATGTGGCACGCAAAGCCATTTCGGTCAACCGAAATGCCTGCTTCGGTCAATCGGTTTGTCCAAAGACTCCAGTGGCTGTTAAGGTTTCATTTCGGTCAACCAAAATGCCTATTTCGGTCGACCGATTCAAGGGAGTTTCTTCGGCTCATTTTGTTCTTCTCCTCAACGTAATTAATCCTTAGCCTTGGAAATTTGTTTTAAGCCACTGTGAAGTCCAATGATGACCTTAAAAGTAATGCTTTGACATTAGAAATGATGGGAATGACATAGATGACCTCGGGTTTAGGCAAGGACCCTGTTAATAGTTCAGACCCACGGGTTCGAGTTGTTACACTCCATCAGTCCCAACATAATAGAATGGAACATCCCCAAAAGCTATCGCTACAACTTTGTCGATGCACTGCTAATCTGTGAGTTGTGCCTTCAATACCTTGTGAATGATCGATGGTGTAACTACCATGCAAGCCGTAAAAGTATCAGACAACTCATCAACGGTCTTCAAAGTATTCCACTCAGTAGCAAATAATACAGAAAAACTCGCAGAGGGTCATCGACAAAGTGCATTTGCCACCACATTCGCTTTCCCTGGATGGTACTGTATAGAGAAATGATAGTCTTTTACAAGTTCTAACCATCTGCGCTGTCTCATATTCAGCTCCTGCTGAGTAAACAAATACTGTAGACTCTTGTGATCACTAAACAACCTGAAGGACTCTCCCAACAGATAATGCCTCCAAATGCGTAAGGCAAAGACCACAACTGCCAATTCTAAGTCGTGCGTTGGATAATTAAGCTCATGAGGCTTAACCTTTCGAGATCCATACGAAATTGGTCTTTCCTCTAGCATCAAAACACACCCAATACCTTGCAAAGAAACATCTGTGTAGACAAGATACTCAATCCCGCTCTTCAGCGTAGACAGAACCGGTGCAGAAGTCAACTTACTTTTTAGCTCGTCAAAAGCTTTCTGACAGTGTTCATCCCACACGAACCGTACACCCTTCTTAGTCAGATAAGTGAGTGGTCCAGCTATCTTTAAGAACCCCTAAATGAACCTATGATAGTATCCTGCCAATCCAAGGAAACTCTGAATCTCTATAGGTGAAGTAGGTTGTCCCCACTCTACCACTGCGAAACCTTGGCTGGATCTATCGTTATTCCTCTTTCTGACACCACGTGACCCAGAAACTTCACTTCTCGCTGCCAAAATTCACATTTCTTAAATTTAACATATAACTGGTGTTCACAAAGCATCTGCAACACGGTACGAAAATGTCTAACATGATCATCCTCTATCTTAGAGTAGATCAAAATATCATCTATAAATATAATGACAAACTGATCTAAATAAGCCCTGAAGACTCTATTTATTAAATCCATGAAGACTGCTGGTGCATTAGTCAATCTGAAAGGCATAACGCGAAACTCATAAGAATCATATCTAGAGAGAAACACTGTCTTATGAACATCCTACTCCCTAACCCGAAGTTGATGATATCCAGAACATAAATCAATTTTAGAAAAATAAGTAGCTCCCTTCAATTGATCAAAAAGATCATCAATTCTAGGCGAAGGGTACTTGTTACGAATAGTAACCTTGTTAACTCCCTGTAATCTATACACAGGCGAAGTGATCCATCCTTCTTCTTTACAAACAAAACTGGTACTCCCCAGGGTGAAGTACTCCTACGAATAAAACCCTGACAAAGTAATTGCTGAATCTGATCCCTCAGCTCTCGCATTTCCACTGGTGCTATCTTGTATGGTGCCCTAGTAATAAGTATACTGCCTAAAGCTAAGTCAATCACAAAGTTTATCTCTCGACTAGGTGGCAACTCTGGAATCTCTTGAAAAACATTTGAAAAGTCCTGTACAACTAGTATGCTATCCAGTGACACACTAATCTCCTCCTCGGTCTCTTCCTCCACATGAACAAATAGGTGCTAGAAACCCCGTTAGAACGTGGCATAGCGACGACATACATATCCTGACCAGGTATAATGAATACAATAGACCTATCATTACAATTAACTTAGGCATGGTAGTGAGACAACCAATCCATCCCGAGTATCACATCATAAGTGTACATGTCTAGGACCAATAGATTGACTAGAAACCTAAGTCTACCAATATCTAGTGTCATAAGCCCATCACTCTCATGTAAAATAGCTGTATCACCCAAAGGTATAGAAATACCATGAGGTCTATCGCATACTCGGGTCGTCATCCCAGATAATGCAACAAAAGTACTAGACACGAATGAATGTGTAGCATCCGTATCAAATAAAACACGACCATGTGTACCATGAATAGGAAACATGCCCTCAACAGCCTGAGGTGCTTGAACATCCTGTGGCATGGGGTTATACACCCTGCCATATTGCAACTGCTGTGGTGCCTGTTCTTGTGGCTGTGGTGGTGCTGGTAAAGCCAGGAAAGTCTGTCCTTGAACATGTGGAATCTGTGGAGCGGGTAAAGGTAATAGTGCCCTCTATCCCTGCTGCACAAGCTGTCTCTGTCTTGCTTTAGGACATTGCCTAGAAGTATAACCAAACTCTCCACGAGTATAGCAACTACCCTGGAAAGTGCCGAATTTCCTACTATGTTGGTTAGCCTGTGGCTGACCCTGTCTTGCCTGTTATCCCCTATTTTGCTACTTCTGAATAGGTGCCCTATCTCTACGAACATCTGAACCACCCTTGTGTTTTTTCCAAGACTGTTATCTCTGGAATCTGCCCTTATTATTTTGTCGGTGTCCATTACCATTCCCTTTTTCAGCTGGCTGATTAGTAGAGTCTCTGTCACCCCGCTTCTCACCCCCTAACCTATCTAAAGTCCACAGTCAACTAATACTGCAGTAGAGCGGCGTTTACCACCTGAGCATAAGTAGTGTAGGCTAGACTACTTGTAATAGATCGTTTAATAGACCACGTAAGTCCCTTAACGAAGCTATTACGTTTCTTCTCCTCGGTATCCACCTCTTCTGGAGTAAAAAGAGATAAGCGCGTGAACTGCTACTCATACTCTAACACTGTCATATTCCCCTGTTCTAGATTAAGGAACTCTATCTTCATAGTTGTCCTGACTGAATATAGAAAATACTTCTCATCGAAGCGAGCACTGAACTGATCATAGGTTAATGAAATCCTCTCTTCCGCGGAAGTAACTGACTTCCACCACTGGAGTGCATCTCCGACAAGCTTGAAGGTAGCAAGCATCTGCTTCTGAACCTCCGTGCACTGAACCATGCGAAAAAGTTACACTCAATATCCTTCTTTCACTGGTAAGCTACTTTCGCATCGGTGGAGCTTAAGAATTCAGGTAGGCTCCCCTTTGTAAAAGAATTCATAGCCTTCTCCAAAGGATTTGTTTGAACCACTAGTGCTGGTATAGGTGTCTGCTGAACCTGTGGCTGATTTCAAAGTGCAGTTGCTACACCTGCTTCTATAGCTCGAGCAATAAGGTCGTTTATATGAGGAGGATATTCTGGATCCCTGCCCTGATTATAGCCCCGATCCTGAGACTCCTGATTTGACTGTAAATCCTCCTGCTCAATGTGCAACTGATCATCCTCCTCCTCAAACAATGGTATCTGATAATCATCCTCCTCCTTAAACAAAGGTATTTGCTGCTCATTTTTAGTTTGTTGATGTCGTAAACGACTTTGACGCTTACGTTCTGCTTTCCTTTGTTGCCTTTCCCTGTGGAGTTGTTCCCTTTCCCATATTCTTCCAGCGTTAACCATTCTGTTAACATGGAAAGATAGATGTCAGTACGATATAAACGGACCATTAAGGAGTATAATGAATCCTAAACTTAGGCTCTAAATAAAAGAATACGCTACGCGGAAGTCTTATACGAAAGAATCCTAGAGACACTTAAACCTGGAGTGCTCTGATACCAACTGTGATACCCGATTCTAGAGTCACGGGTGATCAAGTTCGAGCACAAAATACAAGGGATATCAAACAATTAATATTTAAACAAACATTTGAATACAAAAAGAATAGTAAAGCATTAAATAAATAATAAGCTGAAGGGAACTAAATAATAAATCCTTACTTAAAAAAAAATTCCTTAAATAAATAATAATTAAAAATCCAATAATAAAATCCTCCAATCCTCGGATACTAATAATTAATTAAACTACAACTCGGGAATCCATACTGTGGACTATTAATAATATCCGAACTGAAATCTAATAACTAAAACATGAAGAAGAGTCCCGCGTAGAGTCGAAAGAGTGAATGACTGTCTCTGCTCGGCACGAACAATCTCTAAGACTGGAACTGATGAACACCTGAAAAATAAATGTGGGTCAGGCCCACAAATAAGTTCTAATCTACTACATCCCAAATAGAGACCCGATACACGTACACACCCTAATTAATTCAACAATAACTAAATAGTCCATATAGATATATACACACTAAAGGAACCTCACTAGACTATAGAGTTGTCTCAACCTGAATAGTAGGCAACATGCAAAATGCACATATAGTGGGCATGAGTACCCAGACCTACAAGGGTACACAACTACACTGTATCTAGCTACACATCCCTGGCAATATACGCACCCTAATCACTAATCCTAAAACTTAAGCTCATATCATGGCGTATAATTATATATGTAAAATCCGTCCTATCCAACCATCAAAATAAACTATCCAAATATTATTTTAATAATATGTCATCCAACTATTCCGTTGACCTGACAGGAAAATAAGTAGGACTTAACTTTATTAGTTAATCCATTCCATTATATGACCACATCCTATAATGGTGCATTAATCCAAAATATAACCACATAAAGGTGCAAATAACTTCTACATCCATATAAAGATGCAAACAACTTCTACATCTATTAATCCACATAACCATGGTATAAATCATATATACATCACTTACATTTAATTGAGTAAAAATAACAATTCGAATCATCATGTAATTAATTTACCTCATAAGAAATTAACATACATCTCAATTAATTGTACTCCTCCACAATCTGATTAAATTTATTTAAATCTAAATAATTAATTTAAATAATTTAGCCCAACCTAATTTAATCAACTTAGCATGAGTACTGTAAATCATGCAACCCAATTCTTAATGAATCTATTTAAATTTTAATATACTAAACTCATTCTTAACCACCTAACCAAAAATGAAATTTAAATTAAAATTAACAAACTAATGCATTATTAAAAAGAAACTAAATTTCAATTACAAAACAAACTGATGCATTATTAAAAGAGAACAAAATTTAAATTTACAAAGCAAACTGATGCGTCATTAAAAGAGAACGAAATTTAAATTAGAAAGCACATTGATGCATCATTAAAAGAGAGCGAAATTTAAATTAGAAAGTAAACTGATGCATCATTATTTAAAGCATTTGACTTTTTATTCCTTCCTTCTCGTTCGGCGTGCCTAGTTTAGGAAGAAAAACAAATTCTATTGTGATAACAAACTGATTCTTTCTTTTAAGCCATTGTTTTTGTTTTCATTCTTGTTCGGCGTCTAAAGTTTATGAAAGAAACAAAAATTTGATTTCACCTTAGATGTAATAAACCGATTCATGCAAAAAAAATTCATGTTTAAAAAAAATAATAATAAAGACACCACCAAACAATGCCCAGTTTGGTAAAGACGTTAAAGTCATCACAAATTCATTAATAAAACACATGAACTGTAACTTCCAAATTAATCCATGAAATTTGATCCAATTAATTTATTTAAAGAACCTAGAATTAATTTAGGATGCATAGGGTATGAATCAAAGAAGAAGAGAAGAATTAAAACTTGCCTTTAGGGATTTGATAAAAACCCTACCCTTCTTCTTCTTTTTTCTCTTCCTTCTTCTTCCTTTTTTCTCTTTCTAAAATATATTACGTGATTATTTTCAAACCATTTTTACTAACCTATAGTTATATATTTATAGGTTAAATAAAATAACCTAATCCTTTTCCCAAACCAAGTCAACTTAACAGAGAAAATAATAAATATTAAAATATTAAAAAGGTAACTGAGATATATGTTACGTATAATCTATGTATACTCCTTTTTATATATAATATATAAATGTATATCAGATTAGTACTAAAGAACTTTTCATTTATATATATATATTTATTATATATACATATATAACTATCCATGAGTAATTATCCATACCCATTAAACCCCTTATCTAAGTAATCCATGAGATCCAATTGGTTGGTCCATTACTACTATCCATATCCAATTCCCTTAAAAAAAATAAAAATATATAAAAATAAAATAAAAATAAAATAATTAAACTCCTAAATAAATACAGATCATCAGATACAATCAAATCAATTAAATAAGTAAACAATTAGCCAAGAAATCAAATAAATAATTAAAAAATAAAATTAAAATACGAAAATAATACCGAGACTATCCTTTTAAAATTATGGGTATTACACTCCTCGACTCTGAGACTTGGGTTGATCAGGCCCAAGCCCAAACCCGAGGGAAATCAAACAATTAAGTAATAAACAAGTATTGAATACAAAAGATAAATAACTAAGAATAAATACAAGAGCGGAAAGAGAAACTAAATAATAAATCCTTAAGTTAAATAATAGATATTCCTCCAAATGAAAAAATATTCAAAACCTCCGATATCATTGCAACTCGGGAATCCATCAAGTGGACCACTAATAATATCCCAACTGGAAATAAAACTGAAAAGAAGATAACATAGATAGAACCCTACATTAGGCCGGTAGAGTGATGATAACTGTCTCTACTCGGCACGATCAAGCTCTAAGACTGGAACTATCGAACACCTGAAAAATAAAGTGGGTCAAGCTCACGAAAAAGTTCTACTCTATTACAATCCAAACAGAGACCCGATACACGTATACACCCTAGTCAACTTAACAACAGCTAAATAGTCCATATGTATATATACAGATACACACTAAAAGGTTACCGTTGGAATGTAGGGCAGAATCAACCTGAATAGAAGGTAACATGCAAAACGCACATGTAGTGGGCATTAATACATAAACCAACTAGGCTACTCAACAATCCCTACAACCAACATGACTTCCCAGGGCAATATATGTGATACCCCTCGATTCTAGAGCCACTGGTGATCAAGTCCGAGCACTGATCCGAGAGACACCAAACAATTAAGTATATAAACAAGCATTTGATTACAAAAGAAATAACTAAGAATAAATAAAATAGCAGAAAAGAAAACTAAATAATAAATCCTCCAAATGAAATATCCAAAACCTTTAATATCATTACAACTCGGGAATCCATCTAGTGGACCCCTAATGATAACCTAACTGAAACAAGTGGAAGGAAATATAATCCCAACGCTAAAATATAAAGAGTCCAACATAGAATCAGAAGAATGTTGTGGACTGTTTCTGTTCAGCACGAACAAGCTCTACATCAGGAACTGACGAACACCTAAAAAATAAAAGTGGGTCAGGCTTACGAACAAGTTCTTTCTACGACAACCCAAACAGAAGCCCGAGAAACTATATATCTATAGCTAACCCATGCAATAACTATATAGTCCATAATACACATACACACTAAAGGAACCTCACTAGACTATAGGGTTGCATCTACTTGAGTAGTAGGCAATATGCAAAACGCACATATAGTGGGCATGAGTACCTAGACCTACCAGGGCACACAACCACACTATATCTAGCAACATATCCCTGGTAATATATGCACCCTATCCACTGATCTTGAGGCTCAAGCTCATATCATGGCATATGTCTACATATATATTTATAATATATATTCTATCCAATCTAAAGTATTCTATTATGTAACATCCAACTTGTTCAGTTGACCTGACACGAATATAAGTAGGACTTAACATTTTAGTTAATCCATTCCCTTAGAAAATAGGTATGACTTAACTGATAAGTTAATCCAATCCTAAAGTGCCGCCATCCCATACTGGTGCACTAAATCCACACAATCAAATAGTTGATATAACAATTAAAGAAGTACATTAAATAATCCAAAAATAACTATAATAATATAATATCATGTTATCACAAAATATAAATGACTTATAATTTACTTAAGCTTCCTACATCACATATCCTACACAAACTGAATCTTAAACATGCTGATATTTTACCATATAGTCAAGTAAGCATTTTCCAAATACAATTCATACTACACATTTTATCTTAATTGTTAAAACAAAATAAAGATTAAATCCATTCATTCCTCAAAGAATCAAATAGCATGCACTGTTATATTTAAGTTTGTTTAGAATTTATTTAAACTCATATCTAGTCCTTATTTAATGTTTAGGACCCCACAAATTCAATTAAAATAAATTCAACGCTATTTACGAAACTTCCCCAGGTAAGGCTTGAGCTTTTGTCCTAATTGCTCAAGCTTCCTATTTCAGGCTCGAGCTCTTCACCCATGACTCGAGTTTTACCTCCAAGGCTTGAGCACTGTATCAATGAATCAAACACTGTTTACGCGATTCAACCCAGATTTCTACTGTGAACCCAATCTTTATTGTTTAAGGATTCTAAAGCATATTTCTAGGTTCCATTAATACTCAGATATGAAAATACAACATTTAAAACATGTATAAACTCATAAAGAAATCAAATCAAATCCATAAATTTATCAATTCATACAACAAGAACAATCATGAAAGATATGATTTATAAAACGTATGTTCTAGATCAATATAAATTATAAATTCCAGTTTTAATTGTTCTTTAAATAATCCTAAGATTATACTAGAGATATAAATTCCACAGATCAAAGGAGAAGTGTAGAACAAGAACTTGTCTTTAGGGATTTGATAAAAACCCTAACCTCCTTCTTCTTCTTCCTCTTCCTACTTCCTCCTTCTTTCTCTCTCTCTCTCTCTAAAATAAAATACGTGCTATATTTCTAGTCCTCTTTTCCAACCCTATAGTTATACATTTATGGACTAAATAATAACCCTACTTCTTTTCCCAATCCACATCAAATTAAATAAAGAAAATAATAAAATTAAAATACTAAAAAAAATAACTAAAATATATGTTACGTATAATCTATGTATAGTCTTTTTTCATAAATAAAATAAATACATCAGATTATCACTAAAGAACTTTCCTTATATATACACTATCCATGGGTAATTATCTGTACCCATTAAACCACTTATCCAAGTAGTCTATTGGAACCAATTAGTTGGCCCATGACTATTATCCATAACTATTATAATAAAATAAAATAAAACAAAATAACCATTTATACCATTTAATTCATAACCATTAATTAGAAGAAAACACCTAACATTTAAGTAAACAAATACACATCATCTAATACATACTTCAACTAAATAAGTATTTCAAATAAATACATAATCAATTAATTCATATAAACAATTAAACAAATAGCCAAGAAATCAAATAAAAAATTAAAAACATAATTAAAATAATTAATAAAACACCGAAACTATCCTTTTAAAATTAGGGGCATTACATTCTTCCCCCCTAACAATAGGAATTCCGTCCTTCATCCACTATGTCCTACCTAAAATTTCAATGCATGAGTACAACGATCTGCATAACTCTTCTGCCTACTCTAGGCAGTGCATATACGATCTTTAATAAGAGTAATATTTTCAGAGGTATCCTTAATGAGCTCAGGACCCAAAAATCTGTTCTCACCAACCTCCATCCAACAAACAGGAGATCTACAAGGTCGGCCATATAATGCCTCAAATGGAGCCATACCAATAGTCTTCTGAAAGCTATTGTTATATGCAAACTCCATAAGTGGCAAATAGTCCTCCCAATGACCCTTAAAGTCAAAGACACAAGATCAAAGCATATCCTCAATGATCTGATTAACCCTCTCGGTCTGTCCATCAGTTTGAGGATGGTAAGCAGTACTAAGATGCAATTCAGTACCCAAAGCCTGCTGAAAACTCTTCCAGAATCCTGATACAAAACTCGAATCCTTATACGATATAATAGATAACGGTATGCCATGTAACTTCACAATTTCTATTATGTAAAGTCTTGCCAACTATTCTGAAGTGTATTCAGTGCGAATTGGCAAGAAATGAGTTAATTTAGTCAACCTATCAATGATGACCCAAATAGAATTGTGATCCTTAAATGAATTAGGCAATCCCTCAACAAAATCCATAGAAATGCTCTCCCATTTTCACTCTATTATAGGTAGTGACTGCAGAGAACTTAGCGGTCTCTGATGATCAATCTTGACCATCTGACAAGTACTACACTAAAAGACAAAAATAACAATTTCCTTTTTTATACATGCCAACTAAAACTACCGCTTCATATCTTGATACATTTTGTCCCCTCTTGGATGAACAGAAAACTCAGAACGGTGAGTCTCAGTTATCACATCCTTCCACTCATCAGCATAAGGTACTACCAACCACCCCTTGTATCTCAAGCCTTCATCAGTCCTAACATGATAGAATGGAACATCCCCAGAAGCTATCTTTGCAACCTTATCGATGCACTGCTGATTTGTGAGTTAAGCCTTCAATACCTTGTGAATGATCGAAGGTATAACTACATGCAAGCCACAAAAGCATTGGACAACTCATCAACGGTCTTCAGAGCATTCCACTCAGTAGTGAATAATGCAGAAAGACTCACAAAGGGTCGGCGGTTGAGTGCATCTGCCACCACATTCGCTTTCCCTGGATGGTATAGTATAGAGAAATGATAGTCTTTCACAAATTCTAACCATCGGCGTTATCTTATATTCAGCTCCCGTTGAGTGCACAAATACTGCAGACTCTTGTGATCATTAAATAATCTGAAAGATTCTCCCAACAGATAATGCCTCCAAATACGTAAGTCAAAGACCACAACTGCCAACTCCAAATCGTGTGTTGGATAATTAAGCTCAAAAGGCTTAAGCTTACGAGATTCATACGAAATTGGTCATTCCTCCTGCCACAAAATACACCCAAGACCTTGCAAAAAAGCATCCATGTAGACAAGATACTCTATCCCACTCTATGGAGTAGACAGAACTGGAGCAGAAGTCAACTTATTCTTTAGCTCATCAAAAGCTTTCTGACAGTGTTTATCTCTTACAAACCATACACCCTTCTTAGTCAAATGAGTGAGTGGTCCCACTTTCTTCGAGAACCCCTGAATGAATCTATGATAGTATCCTGCTTGTCCCAGAAAACTTCGAATCTCTGTAGGTGATGTAGGCTGCCCCCACTCTACCACTAGTAAAACCTTGGTTGGATCCACCACTATCCCTTTTCCTTACACTACATGACCCAGAAACTTCACTTCTCATTGCCAAAATTCACTCTGCTCGAATTTAGCATATAACTGGTGTTCACGAAGCGTCTGCAACACTGTACAAAAATGTCTAGCATGATCGTCCTCTATCTTAGAATAGACCAAAATATCATCAATGAACATGATGACAAACTGATCTGAGTAAGCCCTGAAGACTATTCATTAAATCTATGACAATTGCTGGTGCGTTAGTCAATCCAAAAGGTAAGACACGAAACTCATAAGAACCATATCTAGTGAGAAACATTGTCCTAGGTACATCCTGCTCCCTAACCCAAAGTTGATGATATTTAGAACGCAGATCAATCTTAGAGAAATATATAACTCCCTTTAGCTGATCCAAAAGATCATCGATCCTGGGCAAATAATACTTATTACGAATAGTAACCTTATTTAACTCCCTGTAATCTATACACAGGCGAAGTGAACCATTCTTCTTGTTCACAAACAAAACTGGCACTCCCCAAGGTGAAGTATTCCTATGAATAAAACCCTGACTGAGCAATTACTAAATCTGATCCCTCAGCTCGTGCATCTCCACTGGTGTCATCCTGTATGGTGCCCTAGCAATAGACGTAGTGCCTAGACCTAAGTCAATTACAAAGTCTATCTCTCGACTAGGTGGCAACCCTGGAATCTCTTGAAAAACATCTGAAAATTCCTGTACAACTGGTATGCTATCCAGTGACACAGTAATCTCCTCCTCGATTACCTCCTCCATATAAAACAAATAAGTGCTAGAAACCCATTAGAATGTGGCATAGCAACGACATACATATCCTTACCAAATATAGTAAAAATAATAGACCTATCATAACAATTAACTTAGGCATGGTAATGAGATAACCAATCCATCCCGAGTATCACATCATTAGTGTGTATGTCCATGACCAATAGAATGGCTAAAAATCGAAGTCTACCAATATCAGTGTCATAGGCCCATCATTCTCATGTAAAATAGTTGTATCGCCCATAGGTGTAGAAATACCATGAGGTCTATCGCACACCCGCGTCGTCATCCCGGATAATGCAACAAAAGTACTAGACACGAATGAATGTGTAACACCCGTATCAAATAAAACATGACCAGATCTACCATGAATAAGAAACATGCCCTCTACAGCCTAAGGTGCCAGAACATCCAGTGGTATGGGATTATACACCCTGCCATAATGCAACTACTACAGTGCCTGTGCATGAGGCTGTGGCTGTGTTGGTAAAGCCGGATACGTCTGCCCCTGAATTCGGTAAATCTGTAAAGTGGGTAAAGGTAATGGTGCCCTCTATCCCTATTGCATATGCTGTCCCTGTCCCTATCCTGCTTTAGGACACTGCCTGAAAGTATGACCAAACTCTCCACAAGTATAGCAACTCCCCTGGAAAGTGCCAAATTTCCTCATCTGTTGGTTAGCCTGTGACTGACCCTGTCCTGCCTATGGTCCCCCACTCTACTGCCTCTGAATAGATGCCCCATCTCTGTGAGCATCTGAACCACCCTTATGCTTCTTCCAAGAATTTTGTCCCTAAAATTTGCTCCTATCATTGCATCGGTGCCCATTGTCGTTCCCTTTCTTAGCTGGCTGATAAGCAGAGTCCCTGTCATCTCGCTTCTCACCCCTAGCCTGTCTGAAGTCCACAGTCAACTGATACTGCTGTAGAGCAGCATTTACCACCGGAGTATAAGTAGTGTAGGTTAGACTACCTGTAATAGATCGCTTAATAAACCACATAAGCACCTTAACGAAGCTATTACATTTCTTCTCCTCAGTATCCACCTCCTCTAGAGCGAATAGAAATAAGCGCGTGAACTGCTGCTCATACTCTGCCACTCTCATATTTCCCTGCTAGATTAAGTAACTATGTCTTCATAGCTGTCCTGACTGCATATAGGAAATACTTCTCATCGAAGCGAGCATTGAACTGATCATAAATCAATGAAGTTCTCTCATCCGTGATGGTAACTGACTAGCACCACTAGAGTGCATCTTCGACAAGCTTGAAGGTAGCAAGCATCTGCTTCTAAACCTCTGTACACTTAACCATGCGAAAATGTCACTCGATGTCCATCTTCTACTGATGAACTACTTTCGCATCGGTGGAGCCTGAGAACTCAGGTGGGTTTCCCTTTATGAAAGAACTCCTAGACTTCTCCCAAGGATCAGTCTGAGCCACTGGTGCTGGGATAGGTGCTTGTTGAACCTGTGGCTGATTCCGAAGTGCAGCTGCTATACCTGCTTCTATAGCCCGAGCAATGAGGTCATTTATATGGAAAGGAAACTCTGGATCCCTGCCCCGATTGTAGCCCCAATCCTGAGTCTGCTAAACTTCCTCTTGCTCAATATGCACTAAACCATCTTCCTCCTAAAACCCAGGCAGTTGTTGTTCTTCCTTCATTTGCTGACGCCGTAGGAAATCCTGCTGTCTATGTGTCGCTCCTCTTCGCTGCCTGTTTCTCTAATTGTCCCGTCTTCTTCTAACGTTAACTATTCTGTTAACATAGAAAGACCGACTTCAGTACTATATAAGCAGACTGTAAAAGAATACAATGAATCCTAAACTTAGGCTTTAAATAAAAGAATTCGCTACGCGGAAGTCTTAAAACGATATATCCCTATAAACACTTGAACCTAGAGTGCTCTGATACTAACTATGATTCCCCTTGATTCTAAAGCCATGGGTGATCAAGTCCGAATACAGATCTGAGGGACACCAAAAAATTAAGTACATAAACAAGCATTTGATTACAAAAGAAATAACTAAGAATAAATAAAATAGCAGAAAAGAAAACTAAATAATAAATCCTCCAAATGAAATATCCAGAATCTTTAATATCATTACAACTCAGGAATCCATCTAGTGGACCCCTAATGATAACCCAACTGAAACAATTGGAAGGAAATATAATCCTAAAACTAAAACATAAAGAAAGTCCTACGTAGAACTGGAAAAATGATATGGACTGTCTCTGCTTAGCACAAACAAGCTCTAAATCTGGAACTGACGAACACCTAAAAAATAAAAGTGGGTCAGGCCTACGAACAAGTTCTTTCTACAACAACCCAAAGAAAGACCCGAGAAACTATATATATAGCTAACCCATGCAATAACTATATAGTCCAAAATACATATACACAATAAAGAAACCTCACTAGACTATAGGGTTGCCTCAACCTGAGTAATAGGCAACATACAAAACGCACATATAATGGGCATGAGTAACTAGACCTACCAGGGCATACAACCACACTATATCTAGCTACACGTCCCGGTAATATATGCACCCTATCCACTGATCCTGAAGCTCAAGCTCAAATCATGGCATATGTCTATATATACATATTTATAATATATATTCTATCCAATCTAAAGTAATCCACTATGTATCATCCAACTTGTTCAGTTGACCTGACACGAATATAAGTATGACTTAACATTTTAGTTAATCCATTCCCTTATAAAATAGGTAGGACTTAACTGATAAGTTAATCCATCCCTAGAGTGCCACCATCATATACTGGTGTACTACATCCACATCATCCAATAGTTGATGTAACAATTAAAGAAGTACATCAAATAATTTAGAAATAACCATAATAACATAATATCATGTTATCACAAAATAAGAATGACTTATAATTTACTTAAGCTTCCTACATCACATATCCTACACAAATTGAATCTTAAACATACTGATATTTTACTATACAGTCAAGTAAGTATTCTCCAAATATAATTCATGCTACACAATAAATCTTAATAACAAAACAAAGATTAAATCCATTCATCCCTCAAAGACTCAAATAACATGCATTGTTATATTTAAGTTTGTTTAGAATTTATTTAAACTCATATCTAGTCCTTATTTGATGTTTAGGACCCCTCAATTTCAATTAAAATAAATTCAACGCTGTTTACGAAACTTCCCTAAGTAAGGCTCGAGTTTTTGTCCTAATTGCTCGAGCTTCCTATTTCAGGCTCGAGCTTTTCACCTATGGCTCGAGCTTTGCCTCCAAGGCTCGAGCACTGTATCAACGAATCAAACACTGTTTACACGATTCAACCCAGAATTCTACTGTGAACCCAATCTTTATTGTGCAAGGATTCTAAGGCATGTTTCTAGGTTCTATCAATACTCAGATGTGAAAATACATCATTTAAAACATGTATAAACTCATAAAGAAATCAAATCAAATCCATGAATTTATCAATTCATACAATAAGAACAACCATGAAAAATATAATTTATAAAACCTATGTTTTAGATCAATTTAAATTATAAAATTCTAGTTTTAATTGTTCTTTAAATAATCCTAAGATTATACTAGAGATATAAATTTCATAGATCAAAGGAGAAGTGTAGAACAAGAACTTACCTTTAGGGATTTGATAAAAATCCTAACCTCCTTCTTCTTCTTCCTCTTCCTTCTTTCTCCTTCTTTTTCTCTCTCTCTAAAATAAAATACGCAATATATTTCTAGTCCTCTTTTCCAACCCTATAGTTATATATTTATAGACTAAATAATAACCCTACTCCTTTTCCCAATTAACATCAAATTAAATAAAGAAAATAATAAAATTAAAATACTAAAAAAAATAACTAAAATATATGTTACGTATAATCTTTGTATATTATTTTTTCATAAATAAAGTAAATACATTAGATTATCACTAAATGACTTTCCTAATATATACATATACATTATCCATGGGTAATTATCTGTACCCATTAAACCCCTTATTCAAGTAGTCCATGGAACCCAATTGGTTGGTCCATGACTATTATCCATAACCATTAAAATAAAATAAAATAAAATAAAACAACCATTTAAACCATTTAATTCATAACCATTAATTACAAGAAAATACCTAACATTTAAGTAAACAAATACACATCATCTAATATATAATTCAACTAAACAAGTATTTCAAATAAACACATAATCAATTAATTCATATAAACAATTAAACAAATAGCCAAGAAATTAAATAAAGAATTAAAAACACAATTAAAACAATTAATAAAATACCAAGACTATCCTTTTAAAATTAAAGGTATTACAATATACGAGCTCATATCACGGCTCAAAAATATATATATATATATATATATATATATATATATATATATATATATATATATATATATATAATTCGTATAATAAAATGTCATCCATCTGATAAATGGCCTAACATGAATAGGTAGGACTTAACATATTAGTTAATCCGTCCCTAATAAATACAAGTAGGTAGGACTTAACTTATTTGGTTAATCTGTCCCTAGAATGCCACCATCTCATACTGGTGCATTAATCCAAACAGTCCAATAAATGATGCAACAGAATAATAATACATCAATTAATCAAGAGATATTATGATACACATCATATAGATAAATATTGCATTTATTTAGGCAATACAACAGTTTAAATAGCATGTAACTAACTTACCTTCTAAGTAATTAACCTACATCTCAGATAAACAATATAAAGTTTTATAAACATTATGTAGAACCATATAAACATTAATTTCAGTTGTTAAAGCAATTAAATTAATCATTTCATCCAATTTTAACAACATATAGGTTATTTAACTTTCGAACTATCCATCTCCTTAGCATATATAGGTATTTTATGCATTCTGAGATTTTTCCCAAGTCCATTAAACCCATCTATAAGGATTAAATCCAATTTAAACCAATTCTGGCCATTAACACTCAAAAACCTAAGTCGCAGCCCAACCGAGTCGGCTCAGCTACAACTAAGGCGACTCGGTTACCAACCGAGTCGGCTCTGTTTGTCCTGAGGCCCCAACTCAGTCGACTCGATTCCAACCGAGTCGGCTAGGTTAACAATTGAGTCAACTCAGTTGCAACTGAATTGGCTCGGTTGCAACTGAGTCGGCTCGGTTGCAACTGAGTCGGCTCGGTTCACTTAGACTTCGTCTTCTTCGTTGGTTCAACCTCTGTAAACCCTAGAAACTCAATAGTTAAGGGTCATAAGCCCCAATCTATGTCCCATACGTCCATACTAAATTATTCTAAGTGTTTTAGCATACAAAGATTCAACTTAAACAACAGTTCATGCATAAAAAATCTAAGAATAAAGAAATCAAGAACATAGAACTAAAATCATACAATCCTCTGTTTTAGTTCAATTAAGCAGGCATAATAATTTAGTTTAATTGTTTAAGTCTCCTCGAATATCCTAGGCATGTATAGAAACACAGATCAAAGGGAGAGAGTAAGAGAAGAACTTGCCTTCAAGGTTTCGGAACGAAAATGTCAAATCTCCTTCTTCTCTGATTTTCCAGCAACCCTTGGTGACCTTCAAACCTCTTTGTTGCACACTCTAACCTACGCACAGCCCTCTCTTTCTTTTCCTTGGGTGCGGCCTTGAACCCCTTGGCCGAATCTCCCTCTTCTTCTCAAAACTCTCGGCTCTCTCTTTCTCTTTATATTTCTCACGTCCTCTTTCTATGTCTGCTTAATGGTTTTTTAACAACCCTATGCAGACTTATAATATATATATATATATAGGCATAAAATAAAACCCTAATCCCCATCCCATTACAACTCCAAAAACTGGCGTGAAAGATAAGTAAGAGAAAAATAATATAAAACTAATATGGTTACTTTATATATATTAACTATATATATATATATATATAATCATTTATATATATACATACATACTATGTCTGCCTCAACGTAATAATATTACATATAATATAACATATATAACTTATAATTATATATAATATATCAACTATATAACTATTAATCAGTAATTAATAATAATAGCTATCATTATAATAATATCCTTATATACATATATACCCATATATATATGTACAACCATCCATGGGTAGTATAAATACCCATTTAAACCTATCCAAGTAGTCCATGCGACCCATGGGTTTGGTCCATTACTACTAACCATAATCCTAAAAATAAAATAAAATAAAACAAATAAGACAACATTTAAACCATTTAATTCTTAGCAAATAATTACAAGTAAACACCAAACATGTAAACAACAAATATACATCATTTAGCACACAATTTAAATAAACAAGTATTTCAAGTAAACACATAATCAATTAATTCAAATAAATAATTAAAACAAATAAAAATTAAAAATACAATTAAAACAATTAATAAAAATACCGAGACTATTTTTTAAAAATTATGGGTATTAAAATAAGGATGATTGGGGTAAAGTTGATCTTGTAGGTTTAGTTGGTAGCCCCATTTATCTTTTGTCAGGGCCAAGAGGGACGTGGAAGAGGGTAAGTAGTGACGTTGAACCTAGGGTATGAAGCTTTCTTGTTAGGGCATGTAGATTGTCTTAGAAAGAGTGGTTAGGGTTACCGGTTAAGCTTTGGTGATTGATTGCATTGTAGATGGTTTTGAGGAGATAGTTGACTGTTGAGCATTCTGGTTTTTATGCTCATTTTTGTTTTGAGGATTTGTCAGCATGGCATTGTCGTATGGAGGTTCTTTTCTAATAGTAAATAGTGGCCGTTGTGGGGGAGTATCGAGAGTGATGCTTATTCTCTTGTTATGATGGTGTTACCTTAAGGATGTTTGAGGATGAATCGTTTGGTAGTAGCTTGATGGTCCGGTAAGATGAGAGGTTCGAGTTGTCATTCGAGGATAATAGTAGTCGATGCGTTATAGGGTGATGTTTAGTGCGGATGAGCAGAATGGTTTGAGGTATGATCCGATGATGGTTTAGAGATTAAGAGTTGTTTGTTGTATGTTGTCAGGTAGGTGATGGGGGTTGTGCATCAGTCGAGGTGATGGTAGATAACTTAGTCCTTAAAGCCAGTGAGAGTGGTGTTGCCATATAGGCATCTTTTTCTTTTGAAGAGTCAGTTGATTGTTGTGACTAAGGTCAAGGGTCTTGTGTGCACGGTGATCGAGGCAATGTCGCCTGGGAAGGTAGAGATGGAATGGATGGTAAAGTGTCATCTTGTGGCTAAGAAGTTGTCATTCGGGAGTGATGGGTTCCAGGTAGAACGGGATATGGTGTCTAATGGGTTATGATCGTTTCTAGTGTTGGTATGCAGTAAGTAATTGGTGCACTTATCTGATTGGTTTTGGTTAGCATGGTTGTTAAAGAGCATCGTATGTGAGGTTCTGGTGTTGATAGTGTGCGACGGTCCGTTAGTAGCGAGGTCACTTAGAGTTGAGGTCGTAGTCCCGTATATGTTCCCAATTGGTTCTTCTCCTTGTGTGTAAGAAGTTCAGTTCATCTCAGGTGAGATTGGGTGTCTATGGTTAGATAGTTGGTGTGTAGCATGTGACAAGGTGTCGGGTGCGTTCAGGTGCGAGTCGTCAGTCTCTTGTAAGAGCGGGGTTTGTTACCCTTTCCATTTGTTCTAGTCCTGGTAAGGACGTTATTTGTCGTGAGTTTTATTTTCCATTTAGGAGTTGTGTGCATCCATGGGTGGACAGACCTATATGTGATTTGCTATGTTGTTGAGTTCATCAGTAAAGGGTTGGTTGATTTGGTTGACTCAATCCCACGGAGGGAGATAAAGTCATCGGTTTTTAGTAGTGCTAGTTTTGAGGGTGGTTTTGACGGCACGAGTTGCTGAATAGGGATTGTGTTTCCAGTGTTTGGTACTTTCGATGATGGCTAGGGATGTGTCGTGAATTATAAACTTGAGGATGGCTAGGTGACGTGATGTGAGTCCTGTACTTGGATATTTTTATAGGCGTTTGATTCGATCAGTGTCTTAAGGATAGTGTCGATGTCGCCTTAGAACCACGTGATTAAAGAAAGTGAATGTAGGATTCTGTTGAGAATAAAGGGAATGATTGATTTTGATTTTGAGGTTTCAGACATAAGACGGTCGTATTATGTATTTTGAAGAAGTAAGAATTGAATCGAATGATGTTATGGAGTCATCTACCTGGTATGAGTGCTATGAGATCATTAGAGAGTTTTTACGCTGGTTGATGATTGTGACATCTGGTGTTGTGTTATTACTAGCTTGTTAGGGTTGTATGATTAAAGCATGATTGGGATTTTTAGAGTAAATATGTAACTGTTTAGCCGTCGTGGTTACGTAGAACAATGGATTGATAGCGAGTGAATCTTATGGCTGTTTTGAGGACTGTGTAAGAGTGTGTATTAGGTTTGAACTTGAGGAGAGGAATGGCATCTGTGTTGAGACCGGATCGATGATGAGAATGGCCTGGCTAACCATTTCACCTGAATCAGTACCTCTTAGCACGATGTCGGGTCAAAGGTTAATGATTGTTTCAATTTGTCAGGGATAGGGAGAGTACGGTAATACGCGTTGTGTCGGTGTGGCAGTGTGGATTCGGATGATTTGTTTTGGGTGACGAAGTATGTTAGGTAGTGCCAAGTGTCTGGTATAGGGTTTGCAATTCAATCATTAATTATTGAAGATTTTGTTTTGAGGATTTGTGATCTGGGTACAGGATAATTTATTTTATTGTTCTGGTGATTCATGATTATGTAGTCGTTGGGAGATTCATTATTTAGTCATCTTGAGGATGATAAGTTTAGTGATTGCCGCTTTGTGTGGTTAGTATTCATTGTACAGGTATGTAATGGTGTAGTTAAGTGTAAGGTATTGAGTGTTTGGTATGACAGGGATGTGAAGATTAGAGTTGAGCTTGATTGTGAGATGGACGGGGTTCTTTGTCTAGGGTTTTGTGTCCTTTTATGGAGGAGTTGTTTATCATATTCAGTGGTTTAGTGACCATTCTTCTTTCGGGCTTCAGAGTCTTGCGTAGCAGTGTAGAGTGGACCGATGTCCGTTTTGAGTCAGGTGTAAGGCCTAGTTGGTCTCGTGTTCTGATGTCGTGAATAATGAGTATCCTCATAAGGTGGTGAGCATTGTGTTTTTGTGGCAGTGGTGTGTGATGCCTGGTGAAGTGCGGTGTCAAAGGCAATAATGTTGGTGAGTTTATGGTTTTGGGGTTTTGTGAGGTGTTCTTGAGAAAGTGTGTGGTTGTGGGCCTCTTTCTTTAAGGAAGGTAGATTTCGAGGATGAAATCTTTTAAGGAGGGTAGATTGTAATGTTTATGATTATATATATATATATATATATATATATATATATATATATATATATATATATTATGGTGGAAAAAAATTTTAAAAGGTTGGATTTTTTTGTGGGGCCCACTTCCCACTTATTTTTCTGAAGGCCAAGAGGCCACTTTGCAGCTTCATTTTTCTCTCTCACTCCCAGTAGTCTCTCTCCCCCCTTGGTTTCTTTTTTTTTTCTTTTTTTCTTTTCTTTTTCTTTCAATTAAGCTTTCAAAGCTTGATTTCTTCTACACCAATTGGAATTTGATAGCACTTCCTCTGCAAAGTTGGAGAGCTCGTCGAGGCTGTCATTTTGATAGAAACAACTCACCATTTGGGCAAGTGGTGTGTGTCGTCAATGTACAACCAAATTTGTGCAAAATAATGTGGCCACGTTTTAAATTTATAAATGCCACTACTACCTCTAACAAAAAATATAGCTAGGGTGAGTAGGGATCGTCCCAAGGGATTGTGGGTGCATTAGCAATGGAAACAATATATAGGTTAGTAGGTCGAGTGATCAAAAGTGGATTGTTTGGTTGATTAAACTACAAACTAAACTAAACAAGTTCAATGTAAAATAAACAATTTAAATGAAATTTAGAGAAAACAAGAGAGTGAGGTATTGGGGTCTAGAGGTCACCACTAAACATCACCATTCTAGACATTCAATGTATAATTAATGAGGAGAAACATGTGTTGTAATTTGAGAGTGTGTGATTGATTGTTTCAACAAGCATGGATGACCAATTAAGCATATATTGTCTAAGCAACCTAGTGAATAGCACAATACATCAAACTAAGCCATTAATCCTTCCTTTAAGCTCACAATCCAAACACATCACATGGTTAGAGAATAATACTTCTTGCATTCATAAGCATGGAACATCAAACAACAAGTATAGATTGTCCTCCCATCTAACAACTAAGACAACTACACTACAACTAAGCTAAGGGCATATGTATTAAACTAAATAAACTAAGGAAGAGGCACAATCCATCAAGACATGAGTATGAACCATCAAATAAACCACAGTAGTATTCTATTAAGCATTATGCCTTGACAATATCTAGATCCATAGCATCAACACACATAGACATGCATCAATAATACAAAAATTAGAGATAAACACATAAACATCTATTCTAACATACATAGACATATGGATAGAATGAAATGATCAATTGGAAGTATTAAACCACACAAATCATTAAATAAACAAGATTCATATATAAAATAAGTGTCAAGACAAGATTACAACACAAATACCCTCAAAATACGAAGCATTAGAGTCAAGAATACATGCTTAGGGCTAACTCTAGCCCCAAGAAGATGTTTAGCCACTCATTGAAATAGCCATCCAACCCTCAAGGGCTATCTCCATGGTAGGAATGACCTCCTTCTTGATGGAAACCCTAGAAGAATGGAAGAACTCCAAAGAATGTATCTCTAGCCTCTCTTCCTCTCTTTTCTTCCTCTCTAAGAATGTTTCTAAGTATATCACTTTGTATATGTGTAAAAAGTAGCTCAAATTTTTATATAGGAGGCTCAAGTGTCACACTCAATGGTCTAGACTCGTGCACAAGGGCTCCTCCAATGATTGCACCATGAGACAACTTTTAATGAGCTGGAACTTATTTTTTTTCGGACTTGAGGAGGTTCGATCGATCGAACTTAGGTGAGATCCATCGAATACTACAGAGATCGATCATCCTTGGCAGTGCCTTTTTGAATAAAGACAAATCTCTGAGATATTTTGGGATATTTTGGGAAAGAGACAAAAGTGGTAGGTGGGGTGGTAGGTGTGGATAAGATCGAATATTTTCAATCAATCGAAGAATGGTTGGATCGATCGAACATGCTGAGATCTTTTGGATAAGGTCAATTGCTTGTATCCATCTTGAAGTGTCCAGATCGATGTTGCTCTGATCGATCGAAGTAATATTGAGATCGATCGAACTTGCTGATTACCATACTTTGCTTCATTTTGCTTCCACTTTAATCCTTTCTTCCATTCAGCTTGGGATTGCTTCTTTTAAGTTCTTATTCGGCTGAATTAGCTTATTTTTGAGATAAGCACCTGAAAAGGGTAATAACATGAAATTGGTCTAAGAAGAGAAAATAAGATAGATAAAGGTCCTAGAATACCTAAGCTTAAGGGGTTTAATTGCACACTTTTCAGTGCTCATCACACCCCCAAACTTAAATATTACTAGTCCCTAGCAATGAACTATGAAGTAAAGGAATGAAATGAACGACTATAAAACTATGAACTAGAAAGCAATAAATGGATAACGCCACTTTCGTAGGGAACACGATTGCATTTAGCATATGCAACAAGCCTTTTAAACCCCTAGGTTACCCCTAGTGGACGAGTGAAGTCTCGTGAGGGTTTCTAGAAATGATATGTAATGACCCAGTCTTTTTCTTCCTTTTCCATTTTCGGCGATTTTCTTTTTTTGTCTTTTCCTTATTTCGTTTTTTAGTCGTTTTTCATTTTTCCTTGCATAACCTCACTTGTTGTGCTCGGATTTGATTCCGATTTTGCATGCATTCATGATATTTGATTTCTGTGACATTGGTATTTTTACTTTTCTTGAAAAGCATGCTAGATTAGTACTTTTCTTGTAAAGGGCATGAATGCATACTTAAGTGTAATTATTTATAACTTTTGGGGTTTCAATGTAATTATGTAAAGTAATTATCTTTCGTTTTGGGGACCTTTTTGTAATTTATTTTAGAAGATATTTTGAAAAATGACCATTTTGTAATTTTTGGAAAGTGTGACAAGTGTCACACTCTCATGGAGCCATTTGTTGGCATTTAGGTGAAGAGACTTGGCACCATGACTTCTTGACATTTGGTGGGTGGAGATTTATCCATGTGTTGGCCTTGGATTGGTGCACATGTAACCATTGATTGTTAACAAGTGTGGGTCTAGGATTAAGTCTTAGAAGGGGCATTGGATTAGTGACAAGTGTAGGTTCACCATTTAGTCTTGCATTGTGTGTGTAAAAGAGGTAGTGTAAGAGCACATAGTGAATGGAGGATTTCTAGCCCTTCCACTCACCATTTTTACACTTTACCTTCTTCATTTCATTATCTCTCATGAACCCTAGCAAAGACTCCATTAGAGGAAAGCTTAGTATAGAGCTTTGACTTCACATTTAGCACTCTTCCACTCACCCTAGACCTTTGACCTTGGGAGATAAAGGATTCCTCTCACTCTCCTCTTTAAGAATCCTAAGCTTGTTTTCCATTTTGTGCTTGGTAGCTTGGATTATAGAGATTCAATTCTCTATTGAGGTAGGGGTGGTAGTATGTTTATATTCTAAGTGTTTTATAGTCCTTGTGGTTTAATATATATTGTGTACATGTTTTTGATATGATAGAATTGCATATTATAGGAGACCCTCACTTCTTGACGTAGGGTTTATTGATTTAAGCATGTATGATATGTGTAAACCATGTATGGGAGGATTATATAATTTAGTAGCATGCTAAATTCTAGAAATTTCACATGTGTTAGTGATATGGGACACTTGTAGAATTATTGATGTTATATGCAATCTTTATTGATATGAATTGCTATATTTGTTGTTACAATAATTCTATGCCCTTGTGAATTGCTGATTGTAATTATTTAGGAGCTTATTGCTATAATGTTGATAATTAGTATATAGAGCTTGTTACTGAGGCATGACTTGAATTGATAAATTTGTGATATTGTATTGTGCATAATATCATAATGCGAATTTGTCATTTGGCATGCCATTCTAGATTTGGAACCCTAAGACATGGTTTGTATGGTTTCAAAATACTTGTGCATGGAAGGTGGTTTGTATGCCTTATTATATATATATATAAGTTTTGAACTTGATATATATTTTGAAATCTCTTGGGACATTGTTACATGTGACATGGCTAAAGTTTGGCTTAGTGTGGGAGGTATAAGTTCTCCTTAATTGAGATAGTGCGCACTAGGGTGGTCTTCCCAGCGGGTTAATGCCCGGAATAACCGTATTATTCTTGGTTAAGTCCAAGACGTGATGTCCAAGTCTTCCATTACTTGTTTTCGCATTAAATTTCAAATTGACAACCAATGCTTAATTGTAGCTTAAAGTTCTTGTTATTGGCAAATTGATGTTGTTAAGAACATTGATATTGATTTATATTGCTAAAGAATCATTAAAGTTAGCTTAAGATGATCCCTTAGCACACCTTGAACATAGATGTTAAGTGGAATGATCCCTTGTATTCGTCTATATTGATCTTGCAATGATATTGAAACTTTAGGGTATACGCATATGCTTCTCCTACGAGTAACTTGATTACTCACCCTAGTGGTTTGGGTTATTTTTCAGGTAAGGAGACCATGTTCATGGATGCCTATCATCCTTAGAAGCTTTTGAGCTATTTGAAGCATTTTTGTATATTAACATGCAAGTGTTTAACATGACTTGACTTTTGATATCATATTTTGAATGCCATGGGTGTATGGTACTTTTGGAGCTTGGTAGCTTTCTTGATATGTAATAACACTCAAATATTTGTTTTTGACATTTTAAGTATGTATGTAAAGAGGCCAAGGGCTAAGCATGTCTATTTTTATACTTAGACCCTTTTGGTATCAACCTTTGCATCAAAAGTGTATTTAAACTAAAGTTTGAGGTTTGACATATAAAAATCTTGTAAATGAAGTGTATGAGGCCATGAGCCATTGTTTTATATTCATTTACTCATATCAAACTTGTTGACATGTTTACATTCTCAAAACTTCATGAAAAATCAGTTCTACACATGTATTGTAAACCAAAACATCATGCGATTCAAAGTAGAGTTTAAACCTTAGCACCTTGGGCTGTTAGCAGCTTTTTTAGCAGCATTTCATGGTGTTTAGGTTTCAGTCGACTGATGTCAAATGGTTTGGTTTTTGTACAGTAATCTCACATTCCAGTAGCCAAATGCACTGTTCATGAGTCATTTCGGTCGACCGAACCTTCATTTCAGTCTACCGAAGCAATTGGAACCTTTTCTTCATGAATTCAGGTCTTAGCACTTTCATTTTGGTCTTCTGAAAGTCCATTTCGGTCGACCGAAATAGCCTGAATCTGAGCCTTGCCTCTGTTGAGTTTCAGCACTGGTTATCTGACTTCAATGGGTCATAACTTCTTTGTTTCTAATCCAAATGGGGTGATTCTTAAGCCTAAACTCAAGAATTTTGAGTCAGCTTTCCAATGGTACCAATCCCATTCTTAAATTCCAAATATAGTGGGATTTATGTATGTTTTAGTGAAGCAGTGTCAGTTTTGCTTCAACCGGGACGGGGCATTTTGTGGGATTCTTAGCCAAAGTCTATGGAACCTCTTGGAATGTTTCAAAGTGATTAGATTAGGTTGTATTAACCTTGTTTGACTTGTTTAGACTCAAGTTTCTACTTTTAATAGTGAATTAACCTTTTTGCCCCTTGGATAGCAAATTTTGTCCTTTTTAACCTTTGTTTCCGTTTTTATCCTCTTCGAGTTCCGTGACCTCATGAAGGGTCACATTTGTGTCTTAGGAGTGACTCCTATCTTTTGAGACCTTGGTTTTCCTTTAGCTTTCACAATTCGGATTCGTTATCGGATCACTTTCGGTTCATAACTGACGCACCGAGTTGGAAAAACTTGGGCCGCCACATGATACCCACAAACATTATACTCATTCTCACAAAAGAGGCACCAATATTGCAAATAAGTATCAGGAGAAAATTACCTCAAGTATGCAATTTTTCAACCATTTCCAAGAAATCTCCCAAAATTTCAATACCAAGCAAGCAAGTATGGTCTTCCACACATCAAGAAAATGATCATGCAAATCAAAGCAACTCTAGAATCCTTTTTGAGTGGACCGACATCAAGTATGTTGCTATCTTAACCAACTAAAGAAATGATCACATCCTTACCCTCAAATTAGCACACAAATTTAGTCCCGATCATCAAGACAAAGAATGGACCTTTTATTAAAGCTTTATTGATCTAGGTGCGCTTATTCTTTTCACTTGATTTTTTTTTTTTTTTACTACCTTAAGGATCAAAGATGGAAGCATAGTGCAATGTGTTGATCTATTAAGCTTTCTAGCGATCCATGAGATCGAGCGTTAGGTCAATGACTCCCAAACCAGACAGCTTTAGGGCACTAGGTGTTCAAACACCCCTAAGGACTTACAAGCTCAAATCAACTAGGCTACAAATCAAAACAACCTCCATCTAATTATTTCTCACTTCTCACCTTTTGAGAGAAGTCCTCACTTTTTTATTGCTTTTGCAACTTTCTTTCTTTTCTTTTTTTTTTTTTTTTTTTTTCAATAGCATTCAATTATAAACCTAGAGTTTGGGCCCTCCACCTTTCAGCGTGAGAAATTCAATGGTTGATGAGGCTAGAATCCCGGCTACTTAATGAAAAGGGTTTGTTATCCACCTTTATCAAAAATGAAAGCTTTCAATGCACTAGTAGCCCAATTGGGATATAATTAATTCAATAATCAACAAAGCATGTACCCCATAAATGAATGCTAGTGTGCGTCTGTGCTAGTGTAGAATTCTAGAGTGAATCTCAAAGTAATCACAAAATCAGGATGATGTGGACCACAAGTGCAAAAAAGATATCAATCTTTCAAAAAATTTACTCAAAATGGCATCCACAAGGCATACAAGGAGTATTGGACTCTCAAGTCAAGCAATTTTTAAATTCTAAGCAATATAGTCATCAAAAAATCAAAATCATAGCTAGTTATGGACCATATCATAGAAAATCCCTCAAATACACAAGTCATGCTTAAAATTTTGAATTGAAAGCAAACACTGTAATTAACACCATTAGCCCCAAACTTAAATGGCACAATATCCTCAATGTGCAAAGAGAGCAAAGGAAAGAGTATACCAGTGCAACTATGGTAAAGAATGGCCGGGACACAAATATCCAAAGTGGGTGGTATAACCCCCCCAAACTCGGGATTAACTGTGGTCCTGAAAAGATCGCACTTAGATAAAACTCATCAGATAACAAAAAGGATAATAATAGTACACAGTGGACATGCAAGTGTAAATGGGATAATAAATGAACTAAGGAGAGATGAATAAGAGTGGTCCTGAAAAATTTTGGGCAACACTCTTTCTTACTGAAGTCACTGGGATGCACCTGATAAATTGAAGTCAATCACAGACAGATATATCTATAGAAATATATGACATCCAAAAGCTAACATGAAGAGAAAGAAAAATAAAGTACATCACAGTGTCTGGGCCAACAGACTGGCCGCAAAAATATCATAACAATATAAATAGAACAGTCAAATATCACAGATATATAAAAATGACGAGAGTAAAGAGATAGAGAAATCAGGCAGAGGAGGTCGGGCGAGCGGGGCGTGATCCCCAGATATCTCTGGATATATCTCGCAGTGCAGCCATGACATCTGAACGTAGAGATGCCACATCAGTACTGAGGGAGGCAACATCGGATTGAAGAAAGACAACGACATCCTCCAAGGTCTGTATACGCTCTCCTGGGCTGGGTGTTAGAACTGGAGCGTCAAGTATGACTGGGTTAGGAGAATGATGCTCATCCTGACTAGGCTCCGAGACATGTAATGGCGACCCTGCCTGAGAGTGATCTTGTGACTCCTGTGCTGGCTCTCGCTCCAGATCAATATCCATATATATGTCCGCAGCCACCGGTGAGTCTGCTGGATCATGCTCTGCTGGCACTATTGCTGCTGCTGCCTCCATCTCTGCAAGCTCTGCCTCCTTAGCTGCCAAAACAGCATCCTGCTCTAGGCTCTTGATAAGAGCATTGTAGCTCTTATTCCAGTCCTTCTTAAGAAAGTTGCAGGCCCTTGTCTCAGGATGCTCCTATGGATGGAAAGGGTAGCGCTGGTCCCATGAGATCTGAGTAATAAGATAAGCAAATGAAAGGTACTTAGCCGTTTGGGTTTCGCCTTGCTGATGTAGTCTGTGTAGAGCTTCATCATGACACTCTAGTAGAGTGCCTGGATAGATACCCAGTGCCCGGTGTAGAAAGCATAGAGGGCAGCTAGAAAATCAGAACGCCTCTGGATCTTATGCCCCGCCATAAACACATTTTGGTGCAAGACCAAATCAAAAAACAATAGGTCGTCGGGTAGATAAGTCCGAGTGGCGAATGTCTTGCCAGCTGCATAGTGGCCTGTCAGTGCAACGGCCATGTTTGCGTCAGAAGGCCTCTGCATAATAGGATAATGAAGCTCGGGAGGGTAGATATGCGGGCACCGAGAAGATCTGGCTAATGTATCAATTGTAATCCGGATGGGGTAGCCATCGATGGTGGTATGCAGCTCTGATAGATTACCCATGGCCGGCCGGAGGTTCTGAAAGAACATCCGAACTAGCCGCGGGAAGACAGGATAAGTAATTGGTGCCAAAATGGCTGAAATGCTGCTCCACTCGATGTCGTCAAAAGCTGCCCGAGTCAAGACTGGCCGGGAGAAGAAATCAATATCAAAAACTGACTTATACGCCACTGAAAGGCGTGAGTATCTCGGGAGAGGCCAGTCTCTAATCTGGCCTGGCTGTGCCGGTGGTGGAGACGGAAAAGATGTATGCTCAGCCTCATCAGAAGGAGACGAGGAAGAGGCAGAGGCAGAAGAGACAGAGCGGTCAGACTGAGCCAGAGCTGGCTCCTCATACTGCTTTAAATGCTCGGGCTGCTCAGGCTGCTCAGCCTACTCAAATGCTCAACATGCTCTGGAGATGGATCTGGAGCATGTGAAAGTCCTTCCTCCTCATCTAAACAGGGTCTCACTCTCTGCTCATACTGTCGACGGGCAACTGTCTTAACCCGTGCCATAGCCTGCAAAAGAACGAAACACTTGCATAGTCAGCAACAGCTAATAGAGATTTGAAGCACACATATAGAAACATGTATGTCAAATAAGATAGACAACTCAGAGTAATAATCATGAATCTACGCAAGTGATCATGCAGCCAAGTAAATAGTGACTAAGTGAAGCATGCTTAATAGTGTGAGTATGGAATGCATCCAATGTGGAAAACACAGGTATTGGGCATCAAAAAAACTAGCATGAACACTATAGATGGTGTGTGAAGTGTGCATATGCAAATCTATGAAGTTCGACCGATCATGACTCGAGTGAGATCGATCTCTGTCAAATCAATCAGGATTAAGTTCGATCGATCTTTGTATGATCGATCATAGAAAAATTTGATCGATCGAACTACTTCGGAAAATTTGAAAAGTCACATATCTGTGACTTGGATGGCACGGGGGGTACCCAAGCAAGGTTGTGGGTCCTTCTACACCTCAACAACACAAAAATGGTCACTTATGTAGGCACGTGACCCCCTAAATCGAAATTGAAACAAATATATTCATAAAATATATACATATATATATACATGCTTGAAAATCATCAACAATGGCACAAATCCAACCTAAAAGCTCAAATTTAGCATAGAAACATGGAAACTATCAAGATTGAAGCTCGAAAATGAAAATAAGCTTGAGAACTCACCAAGCCGAGTGAAAGAAGTGGAGACGAAGGAGATGAGATGAGATCTAGAGGTGGAGATGACATTTCGAAGCTCGGAAAACTCGCCGGAGGCTGGGAAGGTGGGTTGCAGCAGTGGGTGGCAACAAGGGTTGAGACTTGGTGTGTGTCATCCATGTACAAACAAATTTGTGCAAAATAGTGTAGCCAAGTTTTAAATTTATAAATGCCACTACTACCTCTAACTAAAAATATAGCTAGGGTGAGTAGGGATCGTCCCAAGGGATTGTGGGTGCACTAGTAATGGAAACAATATATAGGTTAGTAGGTCGAGTGATCAAAAGTGGATTGTTTGGTTGATTAGATTACAAACTAAACTAAACAAGTTCAATGTAAAATAAGCAATTTAAATGAAATTTAGAGAAAACAAGAGAGTGAGGTCTTGGGGTCTAGAGGTCACCACTAAACATCACCATTCTAGACATTCAATGTATAATTAATGAGGGGAAACATGTGTTGCAATTTGAAAGTGTGTGATTGATTGTTTCAACAAGCATGGATGACCAATTAAGCATATATTGTCTAAGCAACCTAGTGAATAGTACAATACATCAAACTAAGCCATTAATCCTTCCTTTAAGCTCACAATCCAAACATATCACATGGTTAGAGAATAATACTACTTGCATTCATAAGCATGGAATATCAAACAACAAGCATGGATTGTCCTCTCATCTAACAACTAAGGCAACTACACTGCAGCTAAGCTAAATGCATAAAAATTAAACTAAATAAACTAAGGAAGAGGCACAATCCATCAAGATATGAGTATGAACCATCAAATAAACCACAATAATATTCTATTAAGCATTATGCCTTGACAATTTCTAGATCCATAGCATCAACACATATAAACATGCATCAATAATACAAAAACTAGAGATAAACACATAAACATCTATTCTAACATACATAGACATATGGATAGAATGAAATGATCAATTGGAAGTATTAAACCACACAAATCATTGAATAAACAAGATTTATATATAAAATAAGTGTCAAGACAAGATTACAACACAAATACCCTCAAAATACGAAGCATTAGAGTCTAGAAGGCATGCTTAGGGCTAACTCTAGCCCCAAGAAGATGTTTAGCCACTCATTGAAATAGCCATCCAACCCTCAAGGGCTATCTCTATGGTAGGAATGACCTCCTTCTTGATGGAAACCCTAGAAGAATGGAAGAACTCCCAAGAATGTATCTTTAGCCTCTCCTCCTCTCTTTTCTTCCTCTCTAAGAATGTTTCTAAGTATATCTCTTTGTATATGTGTAAAAAGTAGCTCAAATCTTTATATAGGAGGCTCAAGTGTCACACCCAATGGTCTAGACTCGTGCACAAGGGCTCCTCCAATGATTGCACCATGAGACAACTTTTAATGAGCTGGAACTTATTTTTTTTTGGACTTGAGAAGGTTCGATCGATCAAACTGTGGTGAGATCAATCGAACTTAGGTGAGATCCATCGAATGCTGCAGAGATCGATCATCCTTGGCGGCGCCTTTTGAATAAAGACAAATCTCTGAGATATTTTGGGATATTTTAGGAAAGAGACAAAAGTGGTAAGTAGAGTGGTAGGTGTGGATAAGATCGAATATTTTCGATCGATCGAAGAATGGTTGGATCGATCGAACATGCTAAGATCTTTTGGATAAGGCCAATTGCTTGGATCCATCTTGAAGTGTCCAGATCGATGTTGCTCTGATCGATCGAAGTAATGTTGAGATCGATCGAACTTGCTGATTTCTACACTTTGCTTCATTTTGCTTCCATTTTGATCATTTCTTCCATTCAGCTTGGGATTGCTTCTTTTAAGCTCTTATTTGGCTGAATTAACTCATTTATAGGATAAGCACCTGAAAAGGGCAATAACATGAAATTAATCTAAGACAAGAAAATAAGATAGATAAAGGTCCTAGAATACTTAAGTTTAAGGGGTTTAATTACGCATTTTTCAGCGCTCATCACCAAGCCTAGGGATTTCGAATTTAGGGCTTGAATTTGGGGATTTTAGGGGTTTTCACTTCCATTGAGGTAGGGGTTTCTAAGCTATAATATCTTTGCCCTTTGTGAGTTTTCTTTATAGAAATTGTAAAATTGTTCACTAAATTATGAGTATTAATTTATGGTTATTGAAATTATATGTAAATGAAGTATGATGAGGTGTTTTTATGTGTTGTATGTGCTAAGTTACATGTCTAATTAAATTGTGATGAAATATTAATGTTTAGTTGAATTACCTATATGCTCCATTTACTTGTAATGCTATATTTGTTGAGAATGAGAACATGACTTGGTGTGGAAAGATTTGTTTTTAAATATGCTAGCATGATGTTAATGAAATGAGTATATTCTGATGTTGACATTAGATAACATGTGACATTTCATGCATTTATCATTGGGTATGAAATGGGAAAAAGTTGTTTTATGAAACAATAAAAATTAATTTAGGAAAGGATTTTGAAATGAGGTTTGTGAAAACCAAATGCCTAGAAGGCGCCTAGTGATCCGTTATATTAATGTGATCTAGAGGGAAATAGAGAGAGACTCTAGTGTGGTTAAGCTACCTAGGCCCAGACGACGCCATGGAGGTGCCATGTGGTCGGGGAAAGCTAGTCAATCCTTCCCTCGTGGCGTCATAGAGTTGCTATGGGTCGGGTCGCATTAACAGTTTGGAACAGTGAAAATGAATTGATTTGAAAAATGGGGAGTGACATTGGCATGTCATTGCATTACATTGGCATACATTGTAAACATATGGGTTGATGACTTGCTTTATAGTTTTTGATGATATTGTTGTCGTCGTTGTGTTTTTCTCCCGATTGACATTATCTCGTTTACTTTTTCCTTATGCTTTGTGTAGATTCACGGGGTCATGAAGAGGTGTGTCTTAGACACCTCCTACTGAGCTTATATTCACCCCATTATTTTAATATTTTTCAAGTTTGGAGAAAGAAGGGGCGGGCGACAACCCATCGCAAATTAAGACTGAACTAGAACTCTTATTTTGTTGTCTGTTGTATAGAAACATGATCATGTACCTTTTTATAAAAATTAAGTGTAACTTGTATAGTGTTGTAATGGAAGAATTTGTGTAAATAAATATATATCATAGACTGTAACTTAATGTAATTAAAGTGATTCATTGTTCGGATGAGATGGAGGAAAGGGACATTTTATGTATGCATTGATATTGGGGATGTTGTATATTATTGTATTATGTGTTGAGATATGATAGATTAGTTTTGAAGCCAAGTGAGGCCATTGCATTTTATATGTATTTCAGCAGGTCGTAGAAGTACTTTTTCTGTAGAGGTCATGCTAAATTTATTTTTTATTTATTTCTTTTGGGTCGTTACAGTGCATTTGTGATTGGATCACATTACAGTAAGAATGACTTACTCACCAATGAGTAGACAAGTCTTGTCCATAAAATTTTATAAGATTTTTCAAATTAATTATCCCATTGAAAAACTCAGGCAAAATAATAGTAATCATTTTATTATTGTCTTTTAAGGGGTTTTTTTAAAAATAAAAAAAAAAAAATCAATCTTTCATGGTAATATACATATTTAAATTTTAAAAAATAATTTGGTAATTTCAAAATAGAACAATACATTTGTTGCATGTTACATTAAAAACCTCTAATACCTAGATCAACAACTAATTGATAAAGTTTTTGACATTAAAAGTAATTATTTAATTTAAATTTTTTAAAATAAATTTAAACAAATGTGCATTCTCAATATTGACCTTACAGAACTCGAACACCCTAAAAAAAAATAATAAATAAATAAATAATAAAATAAAATTCTCAATGTGTACTCCGTGCATGCACATGGGATGCCAAATTATATATATTTGATGATAGATTATAGAGTGTTCAAAGATGCGGACAATTACCATAATAAAAATAATAAACTTATACCATGGGAACCTCCCCTCAAAAACGGTAGTTGTGGTCAAAGGGGTGGATACTATCTTTCTTGAATAGATATTATTGAGCTAATTAAGTGAAAGCCACCCATTTTAAGTAGCAAACTAAATTGTGAGTTTGTCAATGGTCTCTTAATTGGGTTTAGTAGTGAAAAAATAATAATTAACAAATCTGGTGTGTTTTACTTGTCGAAAGTTGTAAGATTTATGAATGAAAGTGACTACTACTTAAGAGACGTAGAATTAGGCAATTCGGATTTAAATCAAAATGCAAAAGGTTGATAATCCTCTGAACATTTGTTGGAAGTTCTCTATCCAATAATGTTACTTACAGTTTTGGGGATAGGGACTTTTGTTGTACTATAATCTTTCAATTGGACTGGTAGATATAAATATATATATATATATTTGCTCAGTCGCCGTCACATTCTTTTCTTTTGTCATCAATATATCTTTTAATTATAAAACCTAAATAATAAATAATAATAAAAAGGGAGCAAGAGGGTGGTGGAGGTTGGTGCGTTACTCTGCAGTTCGGTTCATATATTGCATTCGCTCCCCAATTAAGATGTGAAAAAGGCTTAGATTTGATTTTTTTTTTTTTTTTTTTTTTTTTGCCCTCATTTGCGGGGTTTTTTGAGTGTTAAAACGTCTTGTGATTGTAGTTTTAGAGTTATTGCCTTAATGATGACCTGACATTTGGATCAATCCAGTTTGCTGCGTTTGTCCTATGGTGATTTCGTTGCAAAGTTTTAAATTCTATTTTCTCTACAGATCTCAAACATGTTCTTCATTTTATTATTATACTTCATGATTTGTATGTCTTTTTCTGACTTAATTTTTTACCTTTGTATTACTGTTGGCTTAGCGTTTGTCTTCGAAATGATGTCGTTTTCTTACTTAAAAGAAAAAGAAAAAAAACAAAACAAAACAAAACAAAAAACATGTGATATCCATTATTATCACATGTACATGAATACCAACCTAGCAGTGAACGCTGTTAGGTTCATATATTGTATATATACCACCCAATTTTTTCATTCTTTAAATATTCTACCTCTTTTTCCCAATCACTTTGTATGGCTATGAAGGCCAATATTGCCGTCTGAATAGCAGTTCCACCGAAGATCATACCACCCCAAACACCCTGTTTTGACCATTCACATATGAGTTAATTGGGATTATTTAACTGATTAAATAAATCCATGGAATATTTATAGCAACATACACAAGGGTAGTGTACAAAATCAAATTACCTAGTTTTGCAGTGATCATCACTATTCACTACCGAACCAAATTAATGACCTTGGACCATTTAGGGTACGTCATGGTACAACTTACTAACTTAGTCATCTACTAAATTTAATGCCTATTTAACGGCAAAGGGTAATGAAAAAAGCACCAAACATTTGAAAATCTGAATTTGGTTAGTCATAGTGGACACCTTCAATGACCTAGTTTTGCATTGGTCTGAACCTTAGAAGCATTCTACTAAACCGCATGGCCTCCCATTGTATATGAATGGTGCTTCATGACCCTGCAAAAATTATTAGATGATCCTAGTCAATCATGACATGAAATGCAAGCATAAGTTTGAATAAAGTAAATGCATTTGCTTACATATCGAGTTGTGGTTAGTCTCGAACCATGTCAAAATTTCAACATGACCAAATTTAAATAAAGCTATATATATTTATTTGCATATTGAGTTGTGATTAGTCCCGAGCCATGTAAAAATTTCAACATGACCTTGGACCATTAAACGGTCTGTGAACAACCTACTAACTTATTCATCCAAGGGTATTAATGAAAAGAAGCACACATACCCCATAGCAATTCCGAGAGGTATCCCAATGAGATAGTAGAAACCGAAGTATATGCAAGCAAAAATCGATTGCCAACTTGATCCGATAGCAACCCGTGTGATAATGAGCAACTTAATGAGGAGATTTCAGTCACGAATTAAGGAGGAGATTTGAGATTAACTTAATTAATTATGGGTTGGGATTACTTCTTCTAAATCAAAGACAATCAAAACTTTATATTGGAAGTATGTTAGGTTAATGGGGGAGAAATTAATTTCATCAATCAAAAAAAAATAAAAAATAAAAATAATAAAAATACCATTCACATTGCAATTGGTTGGTAGGAGGAGGAGTAGTAGTGCAAATTTAATCCTTTGAAAGATAAATTGTACGTCGTTTTATTTGCTAGTATAAAAAGGGTCATTTTATAAATTGTACGTAGTTTTATTTGCTAGTAAAAAAAGGGGCATTTTCTCTCACGAATGATATTAGAGGGATGTGGGGGATAGGTGGCTCAAACTAAGGCTCCAATCACCAAATCGTGCAGTTTACCCACCAATCCGGAAACAGAGCACACTTGTGTCAAATTAACCTAGAATCAATCAAATATATGTACGGGTCAAGTGCAAAAAATACCCCTCAAATATCCTTATAGTACATATCACACCCTTCACGTGTAAAAAATACTTCTCAAGTTTTAATTTGGTGCAATTAGATCCCCTGACATATTTAAAATTTAAATTGACAAAATTATATTTTATAAAATATATAAAAATAATTTTTTTTATTTTTTTATTTTTTTGTAAAAAAACCAAAAAGAACATTTGGAAATGATGAAGTCAATAAATTAGAAGTTGGATAATTGGAAATGATGGTAAATAATATGCTCAAATCACAGGCAGAATATTTTAAAGGCATACTAAAATTGCATTTAATTTATGTTTTAAATCTTAAATGGATAAAAATATAACGAGTAAATTGTGAGGTTGTGTTTGGTTTGTTATTGAAATGGATTTTTTTTTTTTTTTTTTTTTTGAATTATTAAAACTAAAATTTGATTTTTAAAGTTATATAATTGTTAGATACATGATTAAGATTTAATGCTTTTGGTGGGTAATATTCATGCGTAGTTTTAAAAGTCAAAAAGGTTGTTGATCTCATTATGCTTTCTTTTTTTCTTTTTCTTTTTTTCACTTTTTGTGCAAATAATGATTAAAAAAAATTACACTCCATTTCACGAATCAAACAGCTTTTGTCAAAAGGGTTAAATCACATTTATTAGTTAAGCACAAAAAAAAAATTTATAAAAAATTTCCAATAATGAGACGGTTGCAAGCATGATGGCGAAACAACGGCAGCGAGTTCTGGCGCAGCCGAAGCTATTGGTAGCAATGAAGACCAACCAGCAAAGGTACTAGAGGCGCTAATGGTGGCAATTGGTGGTGGCATCATGTTCCCTGGGGATTTCAGAGACGCCGCTATCATACACACCGTCACTCCGGCCGAGATTCAGATCGGAGAAGCTTCTTCGCTCCGACCAAACTCCGGTCTTGAAAACACCGACGATGACATCGGATCCGTAATCGGATTTCGGCCAGATACCGCGCTGGTTTCTGAGGCTAAGAAATTGCGATGAGTGTGTGGTGTGGCGGCATCTCGGCGGTCCTTGGCTGAGAAATTATGGTGAGTGTGTGGTTTGACGGCATCTCGGCGGTCCTCGAAGTAAGGGAAGGGGTGAGTGCTATGAATACCCTTAACCACCCATTGATTATGAATTCGTTCTTACTATATGTGTGGTTTGATTAACCTTAAACTAATGAACATGTAATTTCGAAGAGAGAGAGAGAGAGAGCAGGGGTGTGCTTTGATTAAGCTTAAATCTAATGGATTTTGTAGAGAGGGAGCAGGGTTGGACGAGTGAGAAGAGAGTGGTGATGGCGAGAGTTGAGACTTCACCAGAGTAAAAAATTTTGTCATCCCCTTGTATAAATTGTAATATAATATAATATTAAATATAATATAAGGATATTACGCTTTTCATACTCAAATCACTTTTTCGCGGGGGACGAACTTGAGAGAATTGTAAGCCTTGTCAAGCATCGCTGGATAGTGAAATCAATTCAGCTGCATACCACGGAATCAAATATATGGTGGAAGTTTGTGTGATACTGTGTGTTTGTGGGTTTTATGTTTAATTCAAAATATGGAGTGTTTTTTTTATCTTTCTTATTTTGTTTTACTCCCAAAAAAATGTTTGTGTAATAGAACTAGCATCATGTTCTTTCATTCCAAATTGTTTTCGATACCAATTTGGCAATTTTATTTATATATTTTATTTTTATTTGGCAAGGAGGGAAAAAAAGGAATGGACGGGGTGAGTCAACTATGAGCTCCCACATGATTTAGGAGAATGTCTCTACCAATTGGAATACTCAACTCGCCACTTCCAATACCTAATTCAAGATGTTAATTTTTATACTTCCAAACACAAAAACACTCAATTAATGGCAAAAGAAAAAGAAGAAAAATATTAAGTTGATGCTCAAGAAAATTCAAACAAATTTTAGTCATATGGAATACTCTAATTTGAATATGCTCACAAGCTTTGGTTTACGTTTTTTTTTTTTTTTTCGATAAATAATGAAAATATCCTAAAAGGAAAAATAACGTACAAGTAAAATGGGCCATACCCCAATAAACAGTATAGGCCGAGCAACCCAAATCAGAAAGAACCCAAAATATGACAATGCATCAACCCATTGATGCCCAAAAAGAAAACCAAACACACAGGCCCAAAAGTCCCAAATGTCAACCCCAAAACATAGCCCAAACAGAGCCTATACAACAAACTTCTACCCACGCATATACTTGGGCGGGAACACAACAAGTTCAGTAACAGTCCCGGGAAGTGGATTGGTAAGGTTGTTTCTGGTTGTTTGTGGTGTTGAGAGTCATGGTGGGATGGAGAAGAAGGGATTTGTGTGGTCTGGTTCGTAGAAAGAGCTTGGAAGTTTCCATTCCCTAGCAATTTCCTCTGCGTGTGGGCAAGAACACTTCTTGATTGATAAGAAACTCGATCTGACTAAGTTGATCATAGCATTCATAGTCTGAAATGGATGTAAGCATTGATTTCAAAAAATTCTATTATTCCTTTCTCTCCAAACATGATATGCTCAACTTGCTAGCATGAGCTTCCAAGTGAGTATCCTGTTAAACTTCAATTTCTGTTTCCAATTTGATGACGCCCAAAATAAGAACTCCTACCATGAATTGGGTGTGATTGTCATAAGGCTATAAGAGTATGTTTAAGTGAGTAGGTCTTATTAGGTGAGGGAGTCCACTGGATAAGGTCCTCAGTTAAGAGATTAGGCATTGGCAAACTAGAAATATTATTGCAGTGAGTGGAGATGAAGTTGGAAATATTTCTAGGCCAAGTCCACTGGTTATGGGTTAGGAGTTGTGAGACCTTCATGAACTTGTTGATGAGCCATCCCTGCCTATGAGTAGAGGTCGAAGTAAGTACCTGGTAAAGAGGTCCACAAGCTAGCCAATTGTCATAAAACACCATAGTTGAGGCTTTATTGTTGATTGAATGTTTGATTAGAGGTTGAGCCAAATGTCTGTTTTGAAGCAGCTTCCTCTAGAACCATGAACCTTCATTTGGAACACTAATGTCCCAAATACTTGTGTGTTTGATAAGATAGTTCTCTGTCCAGTCCTTCCACAAGCTTTTTGACTCATTTGAACATGGAGTCCACAAGTGCCTTAGGATAACAGCCTTGTTCCATAGTTGAATATCCTGTAAGCCTAACCTTTGAAGGATCTGGTTGATCTGATCACATTCTTTTGAATGTAGGATGGGGATATTTGTCCAAAATATGTGCATGCTGAAAAGAGTTGCTTTGATGAGTTGAAGTCTACCTGCAAAAGACAAGGCTCTGGCTGTCAAATTGTTCACCTTAGATAGCATGCTGTCTAATAATGTTTGGCAGTCAAAGGCAGTTAGTCTAGAAGTAATAAGTGCAATTCCAAGATATCTTATGGGAAGACTGCCTCATGGAAAGTGGAAAATGTTAGAAATGGTTGTCATCTCATTTGGTGCCACACCACTGAATAAAATGCGGCTTTTGTTTAGGTTTGGGGTGAGGCCAAAAAGCAAACTAAATTTATCAAAGATTCCATAAGAACTCTTGCAGAGTTAATATCCCCGTGACAAAGCGTGACGATTCATCTGCAAATTAAGGAAAGATGTGAAATTTGAAGAGTTTCGCATCTCCAATGGTGAGTGAAATGTGGGTTAGTGCTTGAAAGTTTGTTTGTAATGGATGACAGTACATCCATGGCTATGACAAAAAGGTATGGGGATAGGGGATCCCCTTGCCTCAGTCCTTTGATGCTTCTAAAAAAGCCACAAAGCTCTTCATTGACAGAAAAAGAGAAGGAAGCAGTGTTGACACATGATCTAATCAATCCAATAGATATGAGGGAAATGCATCAGTTCAAGTACATCAAGAAGAAATTGCCAATGGAAATGATCACAAGCCTTATGTAGGTCAACCTTAAGAGTGCACCTAGGAGAAAACAAAGGTTTATGGTATTCTCTCAATAGTTCCCGAGCCAAAATCATGTTGTCCCTAATTTTCTTACCTTTAACAAAGACATTTTGAGCCTTGTCAATAATAGTAGGCAAGATGGGCTTAATTTTGTTAGTTATAAGCTTGGAAATGCATTTATACAGCACACTACAACATGATATAGGTCTGTAATTAGCAGGAGATGTCGGTTTAGGAATTTTGGAATTAAAGCAATGTAGGTGGCATTGATCTGTTTTAAAATTTTGCTTGTTTGAAAATTTTGTTTGATAGCCAATGTCACTTCCTCCCCCACAATCTGCCATCCTTTTTTGAAGAAAAAATAATTAAAACCATCTGGACCAAGGGGATTTTTTTAATTTTATAGAGAAAATAGAGTTCCTAATTTCCAAATCAGTTGGAATAAGGCTAAGGTTATCAAAGAATTCACCCTGGACATTTTCTGCTTGGGTTAGGGTGTCCAAGATTAACAGTCATATGGCAATGGTTAGAAACAATAGGTGGGAGAAAATGACAGGTGGAGTTGGGGAAGAAGGTAAGCCAGTGAAGTTAATGACAACTCTGTCCAATTTTTTGGTAATTGGATTGTGGATTTGTGATTTGTTTGACCTAGTGTGAAAGAGTTCAGAATATCTTAAATCATCTAACTCATTTTCCAGCAAACATTTATCAAGATAATTCATAGCTGGAGTCCACAGTTCCGTCCCACCATGCCTCTCACTTGTCCATCTTACAGCATTGAAGTCCCCCATTAAAATCCATGGAGGAGAAAAGATGGTGGAGCCTATCTCATTAATTTTATCCCACAATGGTTTCCTCTCCTCAGGTGTGTTAGCCTTATAGATAAATGTGACAAAAAACATAGGAGAGTTAGAAGTAACATTGGAAACATAAATGTAGATGAGTTGGTCAGTCATACAAATGCATTGCATATTCACAGAGGTAGGGTTCATAGGATTCAAATCCTACCTAGAGGGGCATAGGAAATTTTAGTGATAAGAGGCCACTGAGAGATACTTCTATGTACAGCTGGTTCATTAAGAGATCTAACCTTGGTTTCCAACAGTTGTACAAAGTCTAAATGGTTATCAATGAACTTCTTAACTTCTCTCTATCTGGAGGGATTATTCATCCCTCTCACATTCCATGCTGCAAACATTATTTGGAAGGTGGAGTATGTAGGTCACGAATGAACCTAATATACTCGGCCTTTGAAGCCTTATGGACTGCCCTAGCAGCTCTCCTAGCTTCCTCTAGCTGTGAGTTCCCTAAGTCTAGGTTAGAAATCATATTCATGATCATACTCAGGGGGTAACTCCTCCATAGTGCATTCAACATTGATCAGAGAGGTACAAACCTCCTCATCCTTCTCTGCCCATCATTTGTACGTGACAGAGCCTGAAACCTATTTAAAGTGAGGTAGATCTAGTTGATGAGCAAGGAGCCTGCAAATCCACAACCAAAGGCTTTGAAATCCCAAGCTTTGTCTGGTGATAACTTCCTAAATTGGTTAAAGGGGTGCAATGTTCAAAACCTGGCGGCAATGAGGCACAAGATGATGATGCGGGAGATAAACCTACTTTCGCTTGATGACCTTGTCCTTTAGGAGAGGTCAGTGGGATATGTATGGATGATTTTCCCAAGGTCAGATAGTCAATAGGGTGGTTACAGGTAGAGGGTGGTAATACATCACCATCAGGATGAGTAACACTAATGAGTGGCAAAGGTAAAGCAGGAGATGAAGCAATTTCATTAATTTATGGCTTAATGATTCCAGACTCATGACTTAGGCTAGAGACAATCAAGCTATTGACAACCTTGACCAAAGTCGGATTTCCATGATCAGCTTGTCCATTCACATTACTCTGTGCCTTTGGCACCTATATCTTACTAGTTTTTGTGCATTTGAGGTCAGAGTGTCCAAAACATTTACACTTGTGGCATGACAGAGGTTTACATTGATTGGTATACTGGCACAAAAATCCTTATTAAACTGCATGTTTGGTTGCCATATCTTAAGGATGATAGGCCTGTTAGAGAAGGTCGAAGGACCACCCTCCAGAATCAACCTACAATCCTCCTCAGTTTTTGTTTACGTTGAATCGTTAAAAAGACAAATGAGAATTAAAGTTGACAACAATTGCTCATACTAGCATGTACCTTCACAAGTAAAGTACAGCGAGTCTACCCAAACAACCCTAATTGCTCAACTATACTTAGCTTTGAACATGAAATTAATGGAATCACTCTAAAGAGCTTAGAAATCAATGTTAACCAAATTATAAAAAATAAAAAAAGACCTGTAATATATTATAATATATTGAAGCAAGAGCCGCTTCAAAATGTGGTAGACCCGAGTACATTTTGCTTATGATTGATTATCTGGATCAGGAGTCGACCACTTTTGGACATGCTTGGTAGCTTTATCTGCCTGCAAATCCACCATTTTAGAAGAATTACAGAGTTCATATAAGCATATATGATTTTGAACAAAAGTCATAAAAGTGAAATTTTTGTTAATTTGTACCTCTTTTTTCCAATCACACCGTATTGTTATGATGGCCAATATTATTGTTTGCACAGCAGTTCCGCCAAATATCATCCCACCCCAAATACCCTGATTGTAAAAAATTATCAGCGATTAAAATTTAAAAAAATAAAAACTTTTATGTTACGTTCGGAGCATTGAATTTTGAAATTGGAGTTGGAGAAAATTTATTTCAAAATTTGAAGTAAATTTCCTTTTCATTCCAATTTAAATGAGCCAATTCAGTACTTCCAAACATGACCAGTGCAATGCTCTTCCTATCAAGAACCGAACTTACCTGAACACCAAAGCCGAAAACCCACCCCATAATACAACCAAGAGGAACCCCAATAAGGTAGTAGCAGCCCAGATTTATGTATGCAACCCATGCTTGCCATCCGGATCCCACGGCCACCCCTGTAACAGTTGGCAAACTAGTCTAATAATTTGTATCAAAATGTTAAATACTATACATTTTTCAATCACCGAATTAGGGATTGTCAAATTGATCACCTGAAAGAACTGGTTGAACACTGTTGAGGAGAATGGTGAAGGCCAAGAGGTAAGAGAGCTCGTCAACTGCTTCAAGAACAACGGTGCTTGACGTGAAGATGTACCCGATTTTGTCATGCAATATCATAATTAGAGCACAAAAGAAGATGCCGATGACTGTGGAGTTCACCACTGAGACCTTTGTTGCAAAATTAGCTCCCTTTCCGTTCCCCGCACCTAGCTCATTGGCCACCCTTACTCTGCAAATTGTACACAAAACAATAGATTTTAAGATATGCAACAATAAGACAAAAATGTCATATTTATAGTTCCCAACCCAAAACAGGGCAAGAATAAAAAAAGTTGGGATCTGAACAACCCATACTTAATTCACAAAAGTGGTTTGAGTACCATTGTGTTAATACCTTCTTTCTTTCTTTTTTTTTTTTTTTTTTGTATAACTGGGGTGTTCGGGTTTGTCTCAACTAATCCACCCCCTCAAGGACTAAGTAAAGTTCGGATTATGTCCACGAGCATGACCCTTAAGAAACTGTTTGCACTTAGAAAGAATCAATTATGAGACTTGATATTTCATGAGATACCATGACCTAAGTCTTTTCCAACTAAGTTAAGCCTATGAAATTTTGCTAGTACATTTTTTTTGTCGGATTAAAATAAAATATATTTTAACCATGTGCTTAGTTAAGACGTTTTTGTTTTACTGTGTTGACACGAGTATGTTGCATGTTGATGATATAAATACATATTGTGTGTGAATTTTAAGTGAGGTATTTGTAAAATACTAGATGTTTTAAATATTTTTTGAATAAACTTCACTGGGTGATAAATGAAATTATTGTCATTTAAAATTTGAACCCATTTCAAAGTCATATATTGATTATTTTATGCGATATTAAAATTGTGTTATTAAAGAACTAAATACTAAATCAATTCAAAAGTATACGCCGCTGAATTTGTTTATCAAACAATACAAAATTTACATAAGATCTAGAGTCTGTTATAATGATATAATTGTTGTAATTTTTACATTTTCTAACAACTTGTTTTAAATAAAAATATTTTAATTTAGTGGCTCCAGAAATTTAAAAAGATCTCCAATTAATTCATCAACAAACTGGATAAGAATGGTCTAGTGTATGGTGGTTAATACATTTCCGTGCTTGTCTTAAAGTCATTCGAGAAAGCACTAACCAGGAATTAACTTTATATACAATACTCTGTACCTACCATTCTCAACAATGAAAATATCCCGAAGTTAGCAGCGTTCCCATGCAACACACACGAATGTAATATATATATATATAATACAAAGTGTCTTGATATAGATTTTTAATGTTAAAGAAAATTTAAGATAAAATTATCAATTACCCAATTCATGGTCATCAAGTGCATAAAATGAGGGAACTTATTATATTTTGATTTTGTAAGTTTTCAAAGCTATGACCTAAAAGAGCTTAAGTTAAGGTTACTTTTATTTTGATTCATAGGCCAAATTATTCTTTCGACTCTAGTGGTGAGTCACTTGAACTTGATACTTCATGAAGCATATAAGGTTTAAGGTTTGATTTCCCTTCAGCATAAATAAGTTCTTGGGGTCATTCATGCAAGTAAAAACTTGAATTTTATCTTACTTGTGTAGATGTGCGCTTTGTACAATGGTCCGGAAATTAGTCGGGACAAAACCCTAAATACTCCCAATTACCCAAAACAAAAAAAAAAAGGAGACCAATTATTATTAATATTATTATTATTATTTTGGGGGTATTTATAGTGAAAGAGAAATTCTAGATTAAAAAAAAATACAGAGGAAATTGTAAGATATATAATAAAAAGACGAAAGAGCAGTACCCGGTTGCGGCAAAGAAGGCAAGAGGAATCATCATTTCCCACCCATTAATATTCATGCTGCCAAATTATAATATAACATGTAAAGAGAGATAAATAATATTTCAAAATAATACATATATATATATATATATATATATATGGCAATGATATTAAAGGTAATATAATATTACCAGACGGATAATGCATCCACGACAAGTGTGGCATCCGATAGGTACCCAGTAATTAAAATTAATATTCGGTAGTACCAATTCTCCAAGCTGCAATAGAAACATACTGGTCAAATTAAATCAAATTCTTTAAAACAGTCATATAAGTACATGTTACATCAAATTCTTTGATATTGACATGGTCTCACTTTAATTTATCATGGGACTTTAATCATTCAAGTTTGTTTTTTGACTAACAACCAGTCAATTTGTGCATCATAGTTGTATATAAGAGGACTTGAGAGGGCTTTAACAGCGGATTTCTTAAGACTGGGAAGACTACAAGAGGATACTCTAAGGCAAAAGTCAAAAATGTCATGGCTGAAGCTTGAGGACTGTAATTCATCTTATTTCCACAAGTCAATCACATCTAGAAATAACAGGAAGAAGATAATTTCCCTCACTTTGGATGATGGCCAAACAACTCATGATGTGGATGAAATTAAATTTCAAGTAGTCAACCACTTTCAAGCCTTGCTTGGTTATTCTCCCCCTACTACATACCAAATCACTGATCTATCACCTTTTATCACCAAAGAAGTCCCATCCAATCTGCACTCTTATCTTGAAGACATGCCAACCATTTTGGAAATACAGACTTGCATGATGAAGCTAAATAGGGACAGAGCTCCTAGTCCAGATGGCTATAATGCCTTGTTCTTCCAAAAAGCTTGGGACATTGTGGATAGATTTGTTATAAAGGCCATCTTAGAATTTTTTAGAAATGGTAAATTGCTTGCAGAGGCAAACAACACCTACATTACCTTGGTCCCAAAATGCCAAAACCCAACCACACTTCATGACTACAAGCCTATTTCTTGTGTAAACACCTTATACAAGTGTATCTCCAAACTGCTTGCAACAAGATTACAGTCCACACTGCCTTACCTCATTGACCAATCCCAGTTAGCTTTTGTCCATGGAAGGAGGATAACAGATCCTATACTACTAGCCCATGAGTTACTAAGAGGGTATCACAAGCATGGAAGACCAGCAAGATGTGCAATCAAGATGAATCTCAAGATGGCATTTGACTCAGTGAAGTGGGATTTCATCATCAGCTGCCTTTCATTACTCAAATATCCTCCAAAATTTATTTCTCTCATTAAGGCATGCATCTCTTCTCCCTCATTTACAATTGCTCTAAATGGCGAGTTCCAAGGCTTTTTTAAAGGTAAAAGGGGTCTTAGGCAAGGGGATCCCATTTCCCCTTTCTTGTTTGTGATTGTAATGGATGTTTTCTCCTCAATTGTCAACAAGTATGTGGGAAGGGTGTCCTCTTTCAAGTTCCATTGGAGGTGCAGAGAACACAAAATCACTCACTTGTCCTATGCAAATGATTTGTTACTATTTTTCCATGGAGATATTGCCTCAGTCTCAGTCCTCAAATCAGCTCTTGATCTATTCTGCTCTATGTTAGGCCTAGACATCAACCTATCAAAGAGTAAGGTTTACTTTTCTGGTGTAAATGACCACACACAGCATCAAATTACTACATTGCTAGGAATTCAATCAGGCACACTGCCAGTGAGATACCTGGAGTGCCATTGATCTCTACAAACTTGAAGTATCAATTGGTAAACAGAATTACTCACAGAATCACTAATTGGACTTCCAGATCTCTCTCATATCCAAGTAGACTCCAATTGATAAATTCAGTATTGGTGTCAACTCAGAACTACTGGTGCAACATTTTCATTTTGCCAAAGGGAGTAATTGATGAACTCAACAAGATTTTTAGGAGATTTTTGTGGTCAGGGCCAGAAATGAAGTCTTCTGGTTCTAAGGTAGCTTAGAGTAGGGTGTGTAGCCCCAAATCTGCAGGTGGTTTGGGGATCCCCAATTTGGAGATGGCGAACAAGGCTGGATTAATCAGATTTATTTGGGACATTCTCAAAGAAGACACAAACAGTTTGTGGGTAAGGTGGTGCCACTCTCATTTACTGAAGTCCAGAAACCTATGGTCATTGAACTACCCACAGCCATGCTCTTGGTGTAATGACCCGGTCTTTTTTCTTTCTTTCTTTTTTCTCAGATTTTTACGGATATTTTTTTTTTCGTTGATCTTTCCTTTCTGAGTTCAGTTTCTCGTCACTTAGTGTCGTCTTAAGTGCTCGAAAATGGTTTCTTAGACTCTTTTCTTTGGATTGACAACTTCCTTTGAGGACCGAGTCATTTCCATATTTTTCACTTTTTGGACACTATTCACTTTTCGTCTTTTTCCCTATTATGTCATTTTAACTATTTTGTCTTTTTTTCGTTTGTCACTTTATTGGTATAACCTCACTTCTCATGCTCGGAGTTGGTTTTAGACTTCACGTATCTCCATTCTAAGTGGTTTTCACGAAATACGTATCTTTACTTTTGTAGTAAAGTACTCTGGTTGCTCCCGGTGTCCATAAGGGCATGGATGCATAGTTTTTTGGAAACTTTCTCTTTTCTTGGGGTGTTTTTCATAAATATCTTTTTGAAGATATTTTATTTCAGGGATTTTTAAGAAAATATTTTTTGAAGATATTTTCATTCTGGGCCATTAGTGCAATTTTTACTTTTTGGAGGGACCATTGTGCAATTAATGAAAGTTATTACTAAATGCCTTGTTTTGAGACTGGATCCTCGTATGAGATTCATTTTCACTTTTTGCCAAGTGGTGTACTCATAGAATTTCCTCCTTATCGTTGTTTTCCAGTTTCAGGGTTTCAGGCCCTAGTTGCTACCGAACTTGTTCGGGGCATAACTTTCTACTCGGGACTCAGTTTTTGACGCCGTTTCTTCCGTTATTCATGTTTTCTCATTCTACTTCTTTTTCATTCACGTAGTTTTGTTGTTTGAGCACGTCTGCTCAAATTCCACTTTTTCGGACCCGGTGGGGCCCGTTCGGAACACTTTTAGGGTTTTTCTATAAATAGGAGGTTTTAAGAAGAAAAATAGATTTTTCTCTCTCTCTCCTCTCTCTTGGCCAGTAGCCATGGCAGACAAGGGGCTGCCACCCTTCTTCTTCATTTTCCGGCCACTTCCCTTTTGTAAAAAGGTATAGTGCCTTAGTGTTTTATGCTCGCCTTGCCGTGCTCTACCTTTCCCCCTTATTAAAATCCGTTTTTGGCCATTTTTAGAGTTCGGGGTTGAAGTCAAGTTGTGATTTTGATGGGGCTTCCTTGGGGGTTATGTTCATCGTGTTATCCCCGACAAAACCTAGAAGTTTCGTCGGATTCGGAGCGGTTTTGTTTTGGTGGGGATTTGATATTTCATCTCAAATGGAGGTAGGGGGAGTTATAATTTCATATTTTTGTTGTCTTGTATATTTTTTATACTTATACAACTTGTATGCATGTTTTTGTCCATAATCTAGAATTTAATTTGAAATAATATTCTAGGATTGAGATTTAATTCTTATGAGATATGTAACTTAGAATTAAATTATGGCATACTAGAAAATTATGCCTTGATATGGTTGTTAGCATATATTAAATTTGGATTATTTAGAAAAGAATTGCAACTTTTATTTAATATTTTTCTTTTGTGAAAGATTAATTATCATGGTCGTACCTTGCATAAAACTAAGTTGTGATATACTTTTAAATTAAGTCTTGGCATGTTATTCAACATACTTTAATTTGAGAGCATTTGGATGAGTATGAAAATCTAGAGATTTTGATTAAAAGCATTAATAAAAATCTATTTCAAAGGTTCCATTGGCTTACTTATGTTTTAACTTGATAATTGTGATGACTAGGACTTATGCACTAGCATATATTAATTTGGGACCATTTAGAGTTGATTTGGAAATTAGAGATTTAATTATCATGATTTAATTAAATTCTATCACATTGTCCCATGGATTTTAATTATGTTGTAGAAGTTATTTCTATATTTAAATCATGGATTTGGACTTGTTGTGTAGTCACTTGGTTATGCTTTAAGCATTGAGTACATTATTGTTAAAATTATATTCATGAGAATATGTTTTCTTTATGAAATATATCAGTACATTGTGTAATGATTTACACACTTTGTAATTGACATTCTGTATGTCATTTTAGAATTGAAACTCTAAGGCATGGATTGTGTGGTTTCAACCTACTTGCGCATGGAAGGTGTTTTCATGCATTATATAAATTATGTATAAGTTGTGAACTTATTTGGATTATTTTGGAGTCTTGGGACATTATTGTTACAAGTGACATGGCTAGAGTTTGGCTCTAGTGTGGGAGGTATGAGTTCTCCCCAATTGAGATAGTGCGCACTAAGGTGGTCTTTCCAGCCAGTTAATGCCCGGAATAACCATTTTGTTCTTGGTTTAGTCCGAGACGTGATGTCCAAGTCTTCCACTATTTGATTTCGTATTCAATTCCAAGTTGACAATAATGTTTAATCGCGACTTGTGGTTTTGGCTATTGGCTATTTGATATTGTTAAGTACATTCATACTAAATTGTTATATTTAGTTGTTTTCACGCTTTTAGATTTCAAGTTGATAACTTAGAGAATCTATGTATTGATTTGTGGTTTTAGAAATTCTAATTATACTAAATTGATACATCTAGTTGTTATTGCATTTTAGATTTCAAGTTGATAATTTTGAGAATCTATATCTTGTTACTTTGTATAACATGCTTCTATGTTTGTTAAATTGCATAGATATTGTGATTCGTTTTTGTTGTTCAAATGTAGCTTAGGAATAATCCTATAGATTCATTTGGAATATAGACGTTAAGTGGCATGACCCACTTTTGTCATTTTTGCATTTTAGATTTCAAGTTGATGACCTGGAGAATCTATATTGTGTTGCTTCGTATAGCATGTTCCTATGTGGTTTAAATTGCAAAAAGGATGTGTTTTATGCTAGAAATGAGTTAAGGTAGCTTAGGATGCTCCCTCAGTCTAACCTTTGACATAGACGTTAGGTGGCATGACCCTTTTGAATTATTCCATATTGTTATAAAAATCTATAAAGAAATCGAGTCGATGCATGCTCATTCTTTACGAGTAAACTTGTTTACTCACCCCGAAGTTACTGGGGGATTTGTTCAGGTATAGGATTCAAGATTGGAGACTTGCACTTGCCTTGGGTGATTTGTAGATTTGAAGCCTCATTTAAATGTATTCTTGTTCACATGCAAGTGTTAGCATGTTTGAGTTTGCTTTTGAAATGTAATCTTTCTAACTTAGAGGGTTGACATGTCAAATGTTGTAAATGAATTGTAATAAGGCCATAGGCCATTGTAGCATGCTTAGAATTTCATTTTACACTTGCGTGCATGTTCACATCGTCACACACTTGCATATAATTAAGTTGATCATGCAATGGGGGATTCAAGTGAAGCTTAAAGTCTTTTTTTCAGTTTTGGTGCTTAGCAGGTTCATTTTCACATTTTTGACCAGTTTTGGTCGACCGATGGCCTGTTTCGGTCGACCAAACCTCTCTTGGATTTCATTGTTCAGCAAAAATCCCAACTCTAGTAACCATTTTCACCATCGAGGCTTATTTCGGTCGACCGGTTCTTTACATCGGTCGACCGAAACTCATTTTTTTTATCTCGAGCCTTAAACCGGTCACCAGTTTGTCATTTCAGTCGACGGAACTGAGAGCCCTTTTCTCTTCTTTTTCCAGGCTTATTTCGGCAGACCGATGCTCTATTTCGATCGACCGAAATAGAGCTACCTTGTTGATTTTGTTTGGTTGCTGTCTCTTCAGGCTTGCACCAATTGGTTTACTTACACTCTACTTCTTTAATCTTGTTTGGGCCATATAACGGCATATGTGGTCTAGTTGAACTAGATTTTGTTTCCCTTGGTTGTCATTAGTGCCATAGGGTACCATTTGACCCTTTCTCTTCCAGTTTCCGCTTCTAGTTATTTCTTTGAGCTTTATGACTTCATAAAAAGTCACTTAGGTGTCTTAGGGATGATTGATATCCCTATAGACCTTGTTTTTGGTTTTGCTTCCGCATTTCGGATCTGTTATCGGATCAACTTTCGGTTCATCACTGACACACCGGGTTGAAAAACTTGGGCCGTCACAAGTGGTATCAGAGCTCCTAGGTTCGAAAACCCTAGGACGACGGGTTTTGGGTGCATATCATGCTTATGTTGCCATGCTCTATGTGTTTATGTGCCTCATGATAACATGTTTTGATTTGATAACATGTTTATGTGTTTATGTGATACATGTGGTATGCCATTTGTTTAGCATGATTTAAAATTCTAAGTAAAAAGCATGACATATGATGTATGCTAGATTTGATTTGTATATGCATGTAATACCCCTAATTTTAAAAGGACAGTTCTGGAATTTAATTATTGTATTTAATTGCATTTTATTTTATTATGTGTCATTTTATTGGATTATTTGCTTGCATTCTTGACTTAATTGATTTAGTTAGACTATTTGTTTTAATTGTCTTATTTGGTTAATTGTATAATTGATTTAGTTTTAATTACCTTATTTGGTTAATTGTATACTTGATTTATTTGTTTTAAATTGTCGTGATACTTAGGTGGTTTTAAATTAATTATTTAATCATTAAATAAATTAGAGTTTAATTTTTTTTTATATGAAATCATGTGTTGGGCCGATCACATTAGGGCTCAGTAGATAATTATACGTGGATTAGGGTTTTGGGAGTAAGCCTATAAAAAAACTCTGTTATGCTTTAGCCTAGGGTTTTGGTAAGAGCATAACACAAAACAGTTAAACGTAGGGATAGGTTGTGACAACAGTGAGATACAGAGGGAGAAACATAGAGAAGGATTGCAGAGGCAGAGGATTAGAGGTTCAATCTGAAACTCAAAGGCAAGTTTCTGTTCCGCTCTATTCTCTTTAATCTGTGTTCTGTACATGCTTAGCAAGACTCCAGGAATTAAAATCAGACTTAATTGCATCTTTTCTGCATCTGTAATTAGTATTTAATTGCATGGAAGTAAATCTGTTAATAGTTGTTTAAAAAAAAATCAATCTGAAACTTAACTGCCGTTGTGAAACAACTTATGTTTTAAATGCAATTTGTGTTTTAAATTCATGTCTTGATTTAATATCATTCTGTATGACTAATCTGGAAGAGGATGGGACTTTCAAACATGGATAAAACTAAGCTCAGAGATTTGAATTCACCGGAGTCAGAGAAGACGAAAGGAGAACAGGCTACGGCTCTTAGAAGTGAGAGCAGGCTCAAAAAACGGAAGGAGCCTGCTCACACAAAGCTAGAGCCGGCTCTCTAGGGTTGAGAGCCGGCTCTCAACAACCTAGAGCCGGCTCCCAAGGGTGGGGAGCCGGCTCTCCTTGCCCAAAGAGCAGGCTCTTCAATTTCTAGAGCCTGCTCTCTCCTATTTGTGCGTGTATTTTGGATTTTAAGGATTGTTTGGTTAGGACTGATTTTTAAAGCTATCTTAAAGCTACTGGAGGGTGAATTTCACTGATAAAAACTTGTAAAATAATAGTGAAACATTAATTTATAAATTGATTTAATCAAGGAATAACATTCAGTTAGGAAAACTAGTAACCTTCACACTATCTGGTGGGTTTTATGTTACTGGAATTTGGCAGAGTGTATATATATAATTTAATTATGTATAATCATATATTTTTCCAGCGTAATAAGTATAGTGAATTAATTATGTTTAACTATACTTGGGTTGGATTTACATTGGATACTCAAACGGTTGTAGTTGTATCGTTTTGTTGACTGATTTAGACAATAAACTATGTATCGGACTGTGGAATTTCTGTATTATATAATTTACTGTTTTATTGTATTTATACAGAAGTATAAGAATAGTAAGTGCGTGAAACTATCTGTTCTTAATTTTGAATAAATTGATAGGGTTGTTTATAAACTCTATCAATCTAAGGATTTTGTGGAGGATTGGAATACTGCGACTTGTATTAGCATTTTAAAAGATTAAAATGTGATATTTGGATTCTGTAATAATTCTTATTGTCTTGGTATATGTTTTAAATGGTATTGATACATATTATGGATAATAGTTGATGATTATTTAATGTTGTTATCAACTATGTTAACCGGAGGATGGTATGTACCGGTATGGGATGGTGACATACTAGGTATGAACTAGATCAAACACTAAGTTTTATCTAACTTGGATTAAGGTATGGATTAATCATAATGGTTAAGTCCATCACCTACATACGTCATATCGATTGTGAATTGAGTGACTTACTATGGATTCAGGATGGAGTGTATACATATATCAAACCCTTATACAGGTGGATGGTATTATGTATTAGGAGGAGTACGGACTTTATATATAGAATGTATGAAGCCGTGGAATGAGCTTGAGTCTCATGTCCATGGTTAGGGCGCGTATATTGCCTAGGATGGATAACTGGACATAGGTGTTGTTCCCTGGTAGGTCTAGGTACTCATGCCCACCTTAGGGTGCGTATTCGCATGTTGCCTTCTATTCAGGCTGAGACAAACCTATTGAACTAGCGAGCGTCCTATTAGTGTGTACTGTATAGATATGGACTACTCTAGATATTGTTGAGTCTTCCTAGGATGTATCTGCGTATCGGATTACTGTTTGGATTGTAGTAGATCAAGACTTGCATGTGGGCCTGATCCACTCCTTTATTTTTCAGGTGTTCGTCAGTTTCAGGGTTAGAGCTTGGACGTGCAGAGCCGATACAGCTACTCATTCCTCCCACTACGTAGGGATCTACTTTATGTTAGCTTTAGTTTTATTTCTGTTATTTCAGTTTCGGATTGAGAAGTTTAATAAGGGGTCCAATTGATGGATTCCCAAGTTGTAAACTTATGGAGATTTGGATTATCAGTTTTGGATATTATTTTAGTTCCTTTCAGCTTCTATTGTTTTTATTTCTTAAATCAATTTTGTATTCCGTGTTTGATTTAAAATATTAATTGTTTGATATCCCTCAGGTTTGGGCCTGGGGCTAATCAACCCGTGTCTCGGATCCGAGGGGTATCACAATGCATGATTGTTTTGCATTTTTGGCAAGACTTAAGATTAGTTGTTGGATGTTTGAGTTGAGGTTGAGTCGTTTGGTGAGTTTTCAATTAGTGTAATGGTTGGTGTGTTTGGTTTTATTCAGGCACTCTTCCTTAAGGTTGTTGGTGATTGTCCACATAGTTTTACGGTAGTGTAGGTTGTTGTCGACCTAGCATTAGTTTTAAGGTGGGTAGTGAGACACCTTTTATTTCGGCTCTCGTGAGGTGAGTCATTTAGCGTTGCCGTAGTGCTGGATTTGTTAGTTTTGGGCCATGATGAGATTATGAATCTCTTAGAATCCTTGGTTGATCGGGATGATTCCTCTGGGATTGCAATTTTCGTGGGCGGGTACATTGTGGGCGGGTGCATGGCACTGTCATGCTACCATACTGGCGAGCTACAAATGCAGTTCAGATGGAATCAATGTTGGTTTTGTTTTGATAGGCGTTGTCCTTTTAATCGATAATGATGATGGTTGTTTTGAGGATCAGTCGTAGTGATTGATTTGGTTGTTGTTGGTATGACTATAATTGCCATTTTCTTTGAGTTCTCTTTGCATGATGACGCTTTTGGGATCAAGTCGATTGATTGATGTTTTGGATAGAGAGAGCATTGCACTGTTAGTGTCACTTATAGTGTCACCTCTAGATTTGAAGATGGATTGTTAGAATCTTACCATTGTGGTAAGGGCTCACGTATGTTTTGAGACGGGTTGTTGTCACATTGGTTTTTAGAGTCAGTTTATGGCTAGGATTAGTCTTTCCTTTTACCTAAACACTCTAGGACACGATGTCCATAGGGTTCATTGTTGCATCGTTTTGTCTTCTGCAGTTTCGTTTACTACCATGTTAGTAGTTTGATTTATGATATTGCGATGTATGAGTAAGTGGAGGTATGTCTACATTTGCCTTCTTGTTGTGTGGCATTAACATGCCTTCCTTATATGCTTAAAGATGCCATGTTGTTACTTTATTTTAGTGACATGATTTTGTGCTTACGTGGAGACGTGCTACATGTACCCTTGATTTTGTCTATGAGTAGATTTACTTTCTTGGTAGTTGCATTTCCTTGATATTTGCATGACTTCTATGTTTAGTTTTCCCCTTTTGTTTTCCCTCGGTCGAACGTAGTGTGTATGTGGGTTTCCGTAAGGGTTTCGTTGTGAGATTCCTTATAAAGGAGTTGTCACATTTGTTTTGTCTTGGGCTGTCCACTTCCCTAAGGTGGGGAGGATGCTCTATTTTCGCGTTTGTCATATCGACACTTGTGGGAGAATAGGATTTTTTCTCTTTTCTTGGTTCAAGTAAGGGCTTCACAAGGAGTGAGTCTCTTCTCTTTATTGCATCGTGTACAGCTTTGGGGTTGGCTGGTCTATAAGGACCACTATCGTTGTCTTGAGTCCTTGGTGAGGATTCGATGGATTTTGGTCGACTTACTTCTATGTAGGGAATGAGGTCTTTGACCTTGTTGTCTTTCATTTCAAAGATGAAGTCGTGGTATTGTCTTTCTTAGGACTGGTAGTTCCTTTCCTTCGTGTCTTCCCTTGAGGAGTTTTACCGTGATTGTTGACGGAGTTGTGGTGCTCATAGTGAGTTGATTGGTGTGAGATCATTTTTACGGGGACTTATATCCATATCATTGAGGAATTATTTGATTCGTGAGGTGAGCTCGATGCTCTTTTGAGGATGTCTTTTGGAGACTTGCTTTGGTTTTGGAGATCTAGATGTGGTTGACTTTTAGGAGAAGTTTTGGAGGATCGCTGTTGGATATGGCTTGTTTGTGGAGTTTTCTCATCCTAGTTACGACTAGGCGTAGTTTTGAGGAATCGTAGTTCCGATGATTGGTTGTGGATCGAAATTGAGGAATTTTGATTTAGCTTGGTGTTGCCAAGTACAGTTTTGAGGGATTCATTTGGTGATTTTGATTGTCGAGATTTTATATGTATGCCATTTGGTGGACTTGTGTTTCGAGGATCTAGTTATCCGTGATAGTGATGTGAATCTGATGTTTGACTACGGTGTAGTCTTATAGTTGATCTGTTTCAAGGAGATATGAAGGACTTTCGATGAAATGTCTTGTGGTGAGGTTCATTTTGATTTCAGGAGGTTTTGAATTGTTTGTCAGGCTTTTGATTCTTAGTTGATGTTAATTGGAGAATTTTGAGATGTTGGATATGTTGATTTTGCTATATTGAGGATTTAAATCCTTAAGCATAGTGGTACCTATGGTATTGTTGTTAGAGTTATGGGTTGGCCAGAATGGTCCGGCCGGACATCTTTGGATCATACCTCAACTCTTACAAAATGTCTGGTCTCCGAGGTGATTTTGGTAATGATGATTCACGACATTGATGTTATTTGTATTTAGAGGTTTCATGGGTAGACTTAGTGAGGGGCAGGTTATGAATTAGTGCCTTATACTGCCATGCTACCGTATAAAGTTGTTTGTTGTGGGCGAGTGCTAGTTGCCGTCGTTACTACCTTACTGACGAGTAAGTGTGGGCGGGCACTAGATACTGTCATTGCTACCACACATTTGAGTACGTCGTGGGAGGGTCATAGTCGCTATTCGTACTACCATGTCATCTTTGTTCGGTACCTTGATTTGATACGTGGTTATCTTGGAGTTCTTTCGGTGATTGTTTTTGGATTGGTATGATGGTTCATCTGGAGGGATGCTTACGATTATTGTTTTCCGTTCTTTTGTCTGACCTTGGGTTCTGTGTGTGAGTTCGGACTTGTCGTGTGGCTATGTGGTCACTTTTCTTGTGAGGGGTTGTCTTGTCATGAGCATGTGGGTGCAAATGACACTGGCTTGTGGATTTCCTTTCGGTTTTGAGGTCGCTGGTATAGCGTGTTGTGTGGGATACTCGGAGATGTACTTCGTAGTTATCCTGGTTTCGCCTTTTGTTTTGCGGGGCAGGATTTTGGGGACGAAATCCCTTTAAGGTGGGAAGGTTTTAATGATCCGGTCTTTTTCCTTCCTTTCTTTTTTCTCAGATTGTTACGGATATATATATTTTTTTTCCGTTGATCTTTCCTTTTTGAGTTCGGTTTCTCGTCACTTAATGTCGTCTTGAGTGCTCGAAAATGGTTTCTGAGACTCTTTTCTTTAGATTGACAACTTCCTTTAAGGACCGAGTCATTTCCATATTTTTCACTTTTTAAATACTATTCACTTTTCGTCTTTTTCCCTATTTTGTCCTTTTCCCTATTTTGTCTTTTCCCTATTTGTCACTTTGTTGGTATAACCTCACTTCTCATGCTTGGACTTCGTTTTTGACTTCACATATCTCCATTCTAAGTGGTTTTCACAAAATACGTATCTTTACTTTTGCAGCAAAGTACTCTGGTTGATCCCGGTGTCCATAGGGGCATGGATGCATAGTTCTTTGGAAACTCTTTTTTCTTGGGGTGTTTTTCGTTAATATCTTTTTGAAGATATTTTATTTCAGGGATTTTTAAGAAAATATTTTTGGAAGATATTTTCATTCTAGGCCATTAGTGTAATTTTCACTTTTTGGAGGGGCCATTGTGCAATTAATGAAAGTTATTGCTAAATGCCTTGTTTTGAGCCTGGATCCTCGTACATGATTCATTTTCACTTTTCGTCGAGTCATGTACTCATGAAATTTCCTCCTGGTCGTTGTTTTCCAGCTTCAGGGTTTTTGGCCCCGGTTGCCGCCGAACTTGTTCGGTGCATAACTTTCTGCTCGGGACTCAGTTTTTGACACCGTTTCTTCCGTTGTTCATGTTTTCTAATTCTGCTTCTTTTTTGTTCACAGAGTTTTGTTGTTTGAGCACGTTTGCTCAAATTTCACTTTCCCGGACCCGACGGGGCCCGTTCGGGACACTTTTAGGGTTTTTCTATAAATAGGAGGTCTTAAGAAGAAAAATTAGATTTTTCTCTCTCTCTCCTCTCTCTTGGCCAGCAGCCATGGCAGCCAAGGGGTTGCCACCCTTCTTCTTCATTTTCCGGCCATTTCCCTTTAGTAAAAAGGTGCAGTGCCGTAGTGTTTTATGCTCGCCTTGCCGTGCTCTACCGTTCCCCCTTATTAGAATCCGTTTTTGGCTATTTTTGAGTTCGGGTTTGAAGTCAAGTTGTGATTTTGATGGGGCTTCCTTGGGGGTTATGTTCATCGTGTTTTCCCCGACAAAACCTAGAAGTTTCGTCGGATTCGGAGCGGTTTCATTTTGGTAGGGATTTGAGATTTCATCTCAAATGGAGGTAGAGGGTGTTATAATTTCATATTTTTGTTGTCTTGCATATTTTTTTATACTTATACAACTTGTATGCATACTTTTGTCCATAATCTAGAATATAATTTAATTATTTTCTAGGATTGAGATTTAATTCTCATGATGATATGTAACTTAGAATTAAATTATGGCATACTAGAAAATTATGCCTTGATATGGTTGTTAGCATATATTAAATTGGATTATTTGGAAAAGAATTGCAACTTTTATTTAATATTTTTTTTTTTGTGAAAGATTAATTATCATGATCGTACCTTGCATGAAATTAAGTTGTGATATACTTTTAAATTAAGTCTTGGCATGTTATTCAACATACTTTAATTTGAGAGCACTTGGATGAGTATGAAAATCTAGAGATTTTGATTAAAAGCATTAATAAAAATCTATTTCAAAGGTTCCATTGGCTTACTTGTGTTTTAACTTGATAATTGTGATGATTAGGAATTGTGCACTAGCATATATTAATTTGGGACCATTTAGAATTGATTTGAAAATTAAAGATTTAATTATCATGATTTAATTAAATTCTATCACATTGTTCCATGGATTTTAATTATGTTGTAGAAATTGTTTCTATATTTAAATCATGGATGGACTTGTTGTATAGTCACTTGGTTATGTTTTAAGCATTGAGTACATTGTTGTTAAAATTATATTCATGAGAACATGTGTTCTTTATGGAATATATTATTGCCTTGTGTAATGATTTACACACTTTGTAATTAACATTATGTATATCATTTTAGAATTGTAACTCTAACGTATGGATTGTGTAGTTTCAACCTACTTGCGCATGGAAGGTGTTTTCATGCATTATATAAATTATGTATAAATTGTGAACTTATTTGGATTATTTTGGAGTCTTGGGACATTGTTGTTACAAGTGACATGGCTAGAGTTTGGCTCTAGCGCAGGAGGTATGAGTTTTCTCCAATTGAGATAGTGCACAGTAGGGTGGTCTTTCCAGCGAATTAATGCCCGGAATAACCATTTTATTCTTGGTTTAGTCCGAGACGTGATGTCCAAATCTTCCACTATTTGATTTCACATTCAATTCCAAGTTGACAATCATGTTTAATCGCGACTTGTGGTTTTAGCTATTGGCGATTTGATGTTGTTAAGTACATCCATACTAAATTGTTATATTTAGTTGTTCTCACACTTTTAGATTTCAAGTTGATAACTTAGAGAATCTATGTATTGATTTGTGGTTTTAGAAATTCTAATTGTACTAAATTGATACATCTAGTTGTTATTGCATTTTAGATTTCAAGTTGATAATTTTGAGAATTTATATCTTGTTACTTTGTATAGCATGCTTCTATGTTTGTTAAATTGCATAGATATTGTGATTCGTGTTTGTTGTTCAAATGTAGCTTAGGAATGACCCTATAGATTTATTTGGAATATAGACGTTAAGTGGTATGACCTACTTTTGTTATTTTTGCATTTTAGATTTTAAGTTGATGACCTTGAGAATTTATATTGTGTTGCTTCGTATAGCATGCTCCTATGTGGTTTAAATTGCAAAAAGGATGTGTTTTATGCTAGAAATGAGTTAAGGTAGCTTAGGATGCTCCCTTAGTCTAACCTTTGACATAGACGTTAGATGGCATGACCCTTTTGAATTGTTCCATGTTGTTATAAAAATCTATAAAGAAATCGAGTTGATGCATGCTCATTCTCTACGAGTAAACTTGTTTACTCACCATGAAGTTACTGGGGGATTTGTTCAGGTACAGGATTCAAGATTGGAGACTTGCACTTGCCTTGGGTGATTTGTAGATTTGAAGCCTCATTTAAATGTATTCTTGTTCACATGCAAGTGTTAGCATGTTTGAGTTTGCTTTTGAAATGTAATCTTTCTAACTTGGAGGGTTGACATGTCAAATGTTGTAAATGAATTGTAATAAGGCCATAGGCCATTGTAGCATGCTTAGAATATCATTTTACACTTGCGTGCATGTTCACATCGTCACACACTTGCATATAATTAAGTTGATTATGCAATGGGGGATTCAAGTGAGGCTTAAAGTCTCTTTTTCAGTTTTGGTGCTTAGCAGGTTCATTTTCATGTTTTTGACCAGTTTCGGTTGACCGGTGGCCTGTTTCGGTCAACTGAACCTCTCTTGGATTTCACTGTTCAGCAAAAATCCCAACTCTAGTAACCATTTTCACCATCGAGGCTTATTTCGGTCGACCGGTTCTCTACACCAGTTTAAGGCTCGAGATAAAAAAATGAGTTTCGGTCGACCGGTTCTCTACATCGGTCGACCGAAACTCATTTTTTTATCTCGAGCCTTAAACTGGTCGACTTGTTTATCACTTCGGTCAACAGAACTGAGAGCCCTTTTCTCTTCTTTTTCCAGGCTTATTTCGGCAGACCGATGCTCCATTTCGGTCAACCGAAATGGAGCTGCCTTGTTGATTTTGTTTGGTTGCTGTCTCTTCAGGCTTGCGCCAATTGGTTTACTTACACTCAACTTCGTTAATCATGTTTGGGCCATATAACGGCATATGTGGTCTAGTTGAACTAGGTTTTGTTTCCCTTGGTTGTCATTGGTGCCATAAGGTACCATTTGACCCTTTCTCTTCCAGTTTCCGTTTCTAGTTATTTCTTTGAGTTTCATGACTTCATAAAAAGTTACTTGGGTGTCTTAGGGATGATTGATATCCCTATAGACTTTGTTTTTGGTTTCGCTTCCGCATTTCGGATCTGTTATCGGATCAACTTTCGGTTTATCACTGACACACCGGGTTGAAAAACTTGGGCCGTTACACTTGGAGTTGGAGGGAAATCCTCTAACTAAGGCATCCTGCTAGACTACTCATAAAACACTCTATAGGCAATGGTGCTAACACTTCTTTCTGGTGGGACAATTGGGCTCCAGGAGGTCCTTTATGTTCAAGATTTCCACTTCATCTACTCACTACAGCTAGTTTTAATGGTATAACAACTGTGGATACATTCATTGTCGACAGCAACTGATCATTTCCTCCCTCTCTTACTTTTGCAATCCCGGAATTACTTGCACTACCACCTCCATGCCCATCTAGAAATGACAGTAAGAAGTGGACAGTTTCACTTAATGGCAACTACTCATTCAGACACACTGTGGCACACATGGTTGGTGACCTTCCTATTGTCCCTTGGCACAACCTTGTTTGGTATTCTCCAACCATACCAATAATGAAATTCAATCTTTGGTTGGTTGTTCAATGCAAACTACCAACACTCGACAGTAAATTTATGGCTAAACACAATAACATTTGCTCCCTTTGCAACATATCAAGTGAGTCCCATGATCATCTATTTTTTAATTGCACCTTCACCTCCCCTCTATGGCGTTTTATCAAATACAAGAGCAACATTCACACAACAATCACAAATTGGGAAAATCTTGTAATCTGGATTAGTACTGAATGGAAAACAAACACTCCTATTAACCTACACAGGAAATTATGTTTATCGGCTTTGGTATACCATACCTAGGAAGAGAGAAATGCTCAAATTTTCAGAGGACACAAATCATCCCAGAGAGTCGTCTGTGCAAAAGTATGCTCCACAATAACAAGTATTTTGAAGCTTGGCTGTCTAAGAGAATGCAATACGGCAAAATTGATCCTTATGGATTGGGATTTATCTCCTTCATGTTGTAGGCCTCCTCCTTGGCCGCCAGACAGCTGAGACATCAAGACTTACCCCTTCTTTGTTTTCACCGGAGAGTATTAATGCTCACCATCAAGGATAGTTAATAGTGGTTATCTTGCTTTTATGTTTGTCCTTGTTTGGACCTGTTTTGCAGCCTTGGGCTTGCTTTTCGGATGGGCCAAGCCCTACTTTTGTACAGTTTCTTAATGAAAATTGCTTAAATTTTTGAAGAAGAAGAAGAAAACAAAATAAAACAAAACAAAAAACAAAACAAAACCAAAAAAAAAAATGGAAGCGGCATAAACTTAAATCACTCAGTTTTACCCTAGTCCCATTTTACCCTCACATAGAATGTAGTCCTCGATTTCCCAACTTAACACATGACCTTGCACGATACTCTATGCACAGACTAAGAGTTAAATTAAATTACCCCCATATGAGATAGATATGGTACTCACCGACAAAGTGGACCTCACCCCTGGTTTGTGGGGCCAATGTCCCCCCTTCTCTGTGCACGCACAGTACCATCGCGTAAATCACGACTTTATGTGTGTATAGAGATTTTCCATATATGTATAGATGGTTAAAGAGAGACTAGTACATACCAAAGCATTACACCGGAGGCAGTAGAGAGTTTGACAAACTCCCAGAGGCCAGAAAAGGCTTGCACTGAGAAACCAGTCCAAGTTTGTGGACACCCACCAAACAGAGTGTACGCCAACAGCCCAAAAAACAAGAGCCACCAGGCAATGTCCAATGTCACAGCCACACCCACAATCCCAAACCCAAACTGATACACAACGAGCCAGCTGACGAGCACATGAAACACGAGAACCGTCATCGAAACCCAGGCCAGGACATTAGCCTTGAGCTGGCTCTGCAAGAATCTCTGAATTGGTAACACAAATGCAAAACTGAAGTGCAGTGGAATCAACCACAATGCCGCCTCCCCGGACTGCTCGGCCACTGCGTCTGTCTGCCCTAGCAGCTTCAGAAGAGGGGTTGCGAAGGCGTAGAGTGGCAGTGACAAGAAACAAGAAAAGGAGAGAACAATCCACGACCTTTGCATATATATACCCAACATGTTGTACCTTTTTGCCCCAAAAGCTTGCCCACACAATGTTTCTAATGCACTTGCCATTCCTAACTAGTTCACACAGCCGCCATAATTAATGTTAGTTCAGAAAAGAATACATAAAATTTAATGTATCCTCCTTCCTTGGAGGAAACCAGAAATTTATTTTAGGGGCATAAATTTTATTTCATTTTAAATTAATTATATTAATATTGTAAACAATGAAATAGAAGTGTACCAGTAGGCCAAAATTGAAGCCGACAATGACGGTGTTGGCGATGGAAATGGAAGCAAGTTCAAGCTCACCAAGGTGGCCAGCGAAGGCTACAGAGACGATGTTCATCGTGTAGGTGGCTACCCTGTTGAAGATGGAGGGACCCACTATTTGCCATAGCTTCTTTGACTCAATCCACACCTTTGTTTTCAAGTTTTTCTTCTCTTGATCATCGTCATCTACTAGACCGTTTGATGCTGAATTATGTAACAAGCTCTGATTTAGTTCCTCATCACGTTTAACTCCCGCCATCACGAATGTAACTTACCAAGCAAAGACCAAGTTTGCGTGTATTATATATATATATATATATATATATGTTAAGAGTGATAAATGAACGGATTAATCGAGTTTAAATCGATTGAAAATGAACAAGTTAATATGAATCGGTTCATATTTAACTCATTTAAAATGAGTTAAAAATAGAGGGGTATAAATGAGTAGAGTCAACCGAGCACCTAACGAGTGGTAGGAATTGAGAGAGAGAGAGAGAGAGGCCGTTGCAAAGTTTTGATGCTGAATTATGTAAGAAGCTCTAATTTAGCTCCTAATCACCTAACGAGTGGTAGGAATTGAGAGTGAGAGAGAGAAAAGGAGGAGCTAGAGAGAGAGAGGATAAAGAAAGGCCGTACGTGCAAGCGTCCACCAAACACCTAGGGAGTAGGGATTGACAAGCAAAGTTTGCTTAGGATTCTTAGCGATCCTCACATCAATCCATTTGTTTGACTACCTTTAGGGGATACCAATTTGGGAACTTCTTTGTTCGTTTGATTGTCCTATTTAATCTCACGACATTAATGTACATGTGTTCGGACTGAATTTATTTTAAAAAATTATTATTATTATTTTTTATTTGATTCCAAATTTTGTACTAACGAATTATTTATACATTTATGATTGAATCACATTATAATAAGAATGACTTATTCATCATTGAATAAACTAGTCTTGTCCATAAAATTTTATAAAATTTCTCAAATTAATTATTCCATTGAAAAACTCAGGCAAAATAATAGTAATCATTTTATTATTGTCTTTTAAGAGTTTTTTTTAATAAAAAAAAAAATCTTTCATGGTAATATACATATTTAAATTTAAAAAGATAATTTGATAATTTAAAAATAGAGCAATACATTTGTTGTATGTTACATTAAAAACCTCTAATACCAAGATCAACAACAAATTGATAAAGTTTTTGACATTAAAAGTAATTATTTATTTTTAATTTTTTAACCTCTAATACCAAGATCAACAACTAATTCATAAAGTTTTTGACATTAAAAGTAAATATTTATTTTTAATTTTTTTAAAAAATTTAAACAAACGCAAACTCTCAATATTGACCTTACAGAACTCGAACACTCTCAAAAAAAAAAAAAAAATCTCAATGTGTATTCCGTGCATGCATGTTGGAAGACAAACTGTAAATATTTGATGATAGATTAGTGTTCAAAGAGGTAGACAATTGCCATAATAAAAATAATAAACTTATACCATAGGAACCTCCCCTCAAAAAGGGTAGTTGTGGTCAAAGGTTGGATACTATCTTTCTTGAATAGATATTATTGAGCTAATTAAGTGAAAACCGCCTATTTTAAGTAGCAGAACTAAATTGTGAGTTGGTCAATGGTCTCTTAATTGGGTTTAGTAGTGAAAAAATAATAATTAACAAATCTGGTGTGTTGTACTTGTCGAAAGTAGTAATATTTATAAATGAAAGTGAGAACTACTTAAGAGACATAGAATTAGGCAATTCGGATTTAAATCAAAATGCAAAAGGTTGATGATCCGCTGAATATTTGTTGGAAGTTCTTGTACTGTCCATAAATTTAACAAAAAAATAATTTATTCATAAATTTTCTGACAAATTATTTTACATATCCTGCCTAATGAACTTGACCTTTGTTTCGATGTTAATCTTTGCCAAATACTGACAAAGTAAAAATAAAAAATATTTTACCCAAAAAATTTTTTTCTTTCTAAAAAGAATACTTTATGTCATCAAGAAATAAAATAACTTATTTTTCAATTTCATCAATCAACTTGCTAAAAGGCAAGGATAATCCCTTCCTTCAGGTTCTTCAACGCCTCAATTAAAAGGACTTTTAACAAAATAAAATAAAATAAAGGCTGGAATTGGATGAAGGGAGTAACATACACTAATTGCACAAGCGTTCATCAATCCCAAATAAACTTATAAAATAATAATGGAGGGAATACTTAAGTATTAGCATCCATCTTATTTCATAAGTGAAATTCTTACACAAGTAATACAAGTACAAGAATTGAATTCTAACAGAACTATTCTTAAGAAAAGAAGTACAATGTAAATGAAAGACTAAGTATGAAATTGCAGGGAATGAATAATGTGTTGTGTCGTCGGGGACCTTTTACACAATGTCTTCTTTTTCTATTTATATGTGATAACCCAAATTTTTTAAAATTTTAATTTCTTTTATGAATTTTAATTTAATTGTCAAAGATTGATTATTTTATTCTAAATTGGAGACTAATGCTTAATTTTAATTGATTTGGTATTTGGGTTACATGATATATATTGGGGACTTATCAAATTGAAGACTAATGTTTAATTTTAATTGATTTGGTATTTGGGTTACATAATATATATCTGTCGGTGGTAGCAAGGTACCAGCGAGATTGGAAGAGAGAGAGAGATAAAGGAAATTGTGATGGTTTCTTGGGCGGGTCCCACTTTATACATTTAATGGGTTGGTTTCATGTATATATATGTATATATATGTATATATATTGTATCTTATCTAATAATGAAGATGGAAGGCAAGTTGGCCGAAATGAGAGGAGGAAAAGGAAACGATGTGACGATGGAAATTGTGATAGATAGTGGTGGGACCTACGAAGAAATTTTTGGGCAAAAAGCTTTTCACATTGAATTGTGTTTTGGTAAGAAAAAAAGATAAAGGAAAAGGTAGAAAGGGAAATTGAAATGATAATGTATAGTGATGATGTAGGGATTCATTTGGATTTTTGGTCAATTTTTTTCTGGCTTTGAATTGTACATGTGGGTTTTGTTGGCTGATTTTGTTGCGTGTCGGTCGAATTGCAAAGTACAAAAAAAACTCTTCTTGACTTATAACTTTTTTCAATTAACACTCCTCGTCTAATTTTTTTGTCAAAGAATTCCCTTAATTTGTAACATTTTCCAATAAATCTACCTTGTCCAATTTTTTACCAAATAACGCCCATCAATTATTTAAAGGGTATAAAAGAGTTGATATTTGGACTAAAATACCTTTTTATTTAAATCTTAATTTTTCCAAATATCAAAAATTCATATCTCACAAACTATACATCCAAATATTACAAGTAATATATGCACGGAAAACTTATAAAACAAAAATTTCAAAAATATAAAACTTGTTTAACAAAACTTCATAACCAAAGAGAAATAACAATCTAAAAATATACTGCAATAATTTTATTTTTTATAAAATATATACTCGGGTTATTTGAAAGAAAATTTTCAAAATTATTCAGTTTCATATGAAGCATAACATATAAAAAAATTAGTCCCAATAGAGATTGAATATTCATTTTTATATTTTTTTACATGGCAAGTCTATAAAAAAATGAAAATACTTTGACGCAAAATATGATATCTCATGAAATTGATCTCTGTTGGAGTTAAATTTTTTATATATTCGGCTTCATATGTAAATGAATAATTCTTAAAATTTTCTTACAAATATCTCGAGTATTTTATTTATTAAAAATATTGGAGTAGATTTTTAGATTTCTTATTTTTCTCTGGTTATGAAGGTTTGTTGTACCAATCTTATATTTCTGGGATCCTTATTTTATAAGCTTTCTGTACATATATTATTTATAATTTTAAAATGTACAGTTTGTGATATATGAATTTTTGAAGTTCGGGAGAATTAATATTTAAATAAAATGGTATTTTGGTCCAATTATCAATTCTTTTACCCCTTTCAAATAGCTGAGGGGGGTTTTTTGGTAAAAAATTAGACAATGGAAATTTATTGGAAAAAGAATACAAGTCGAGGGTTGTTCTTTAGTAAAAAAATAGTCAAGGGAATTTACTGGAAAATGTTATAAGTCGAAGGGGGTTCTTTGTACTTTGCCCTCTTTATAAAGACGTCTGTGTTTGCAACTTTGGTAAGCTAAAGAAAGAAAGAAAAAAATAAAAGAAGATTAAGAGAGTGAGTTTGAGAGACAGAAAGAGGAAAAAAAATAGAGGAATGATATAGGAGCCGAGAGTTACAGAGGAGGCCGGAAGTTTGATACCCAGATGTTTCAGTGATGATTTATGTTTCAGTGTAGGGTTCTCTATACCTTGAATTGTATGGGGAGGTTTTGTGTCAATGTTTTTATTAAATGTTTTAATTAAATACATTTGTATTTTGTTTATGCTCACCCTTATATGTTTATTTTGTGAAGCTGTTTTATTAAACCTCCATGAAATTCCTATTATGGTTTTTCCTACTGGGATTTTTTGTCTCACCACTATCCAATTTCAGGTACCGAAGATGAACGGGGATTGCTAGATACGGGCTTAGGTGGAAGAGTCGGCGTTGTATGATTTATTTTATTTATTTGGAGAATTTTGTATATTTTTTAGGTAATTAACTTTATAGAAAAGAGGACATTTTTTTGTGATCCTAATGTATTTAGATTTATATAAATTGAGGATTTTATTAGAAAATTCGGGGTAATGACATTATAGTTGAGGCTCCAAGCAGTTAGTAAAATAAGTTTCCTTTTCAAATTCAAATATTATATTTGAATTAAAAAAAAAAAATTCCTTATCCAAATACACTCCATTTTGTCTTAAGCTTATCCACATACACTCATTTTTCGCTCATCCAAATGACCGTATTTTTTGGAATCAAACTGACGTAGCTGCAATTCGTAACTTTAGACTCCAATTTGAATAAGAGTCCTAAGTGTTTGTATCAACTGTAAATAATCATTTATTATTACAGCTTATCATAAGAAGTCATCCAACAATTAATTAATTTAAATTAATTGAAGTAAGAACTTTTGTCAAATTATTCGATACCATGTGGCTGAATTAAAATTTATTTTTAGGGTGTAAACACTAGTAAAAGTAATATATGACAACTTTGTCCAATTTTTTGGTAATTGGATTGTGGATTTGTGATTTGTTTGACCAAGTGTGAAACAGTTGAGAATATCTTAAATCATTTAACTTATTTTCTAGCAAACATTCATCAAGATATCTAGCAAACATTCATCAAGATAATTCATGGTTGGAGTCCACAGTTCTGTCCCATCATACCTCTCACTTGTCCATCTTATAGTATTGAAGTCCCCCGTTAAAAGGGCTGTAATTTGGGTTGGTCCAACCCAGCCTAATCCCAACACAACCTTAACCTGAAGCTGGTTGACTTGGGCCAGCACGAATTATACTCAACATGGGTTATGGTCATAACCCAGACCGAATATTTTCGGGCGGGTTGGGTCGGATTGAAAGGTTTAACTTTTTTTTTTTTAATTTTTTTTTTCAGAAATTTATATATATATATATATATATATATATATATATATATAATATTTTATATGTGATTATATTATTATAAATAAAATAAAATATTTTTAGGGCAAATCATTTCAGCCTCCCCTATGCCCTCCATCTTTATTCTCTCTGAACTTGCCCTCTCTCTCTCTCTCTTTCCAACTGCAAACTACAAAATCTACAAGAATCAGAAGTTCAAAACTCATATATTTCAGTTTTATCTATCTATCTGCAAGAATCAAAAGTTCAAAACCCATATCGGCATATCATTTCAGATTGTTCAAAAAATCAATCTCAGATTGTTCAAAAAATCAAAACCCAGATCGACATATCATTTCAGATTGTACAAAAATCAAAACCCAGATCTTTTAGTTTCCACCGCCCGCTGTTCCATTTCGGGTTCGCCGTTTGCAAGCTTCAGCCGCTGTCTCTCAACTCTCAAGCTTGCCCCCCTCTCTATGCAACTGTGTAATGGTTGTAAGTTATATTTATATATATAGGTGTATGTGATAAAATTAAAAAGAAAAGTCAAAAGGTAGTTTTAGTGGTGGGACCCACCACTAATATGATTTGTGTGACCAAGAGGTCACTTAGCCTCTCATTCTCTCTTCCTCATTTCCTCTTCCCGGCACCACCTTCCTTCCTTCTTTTCTATTTCATTTTCTTTTCACCTTGCTTCAAGGCTTCAAAATTTGATTACTCCCTCATTTGTGGGAATTTTTGGATGTCGTTTGCGACAAAACGGAGAGCACGACGAGATCTACGTGTGAGTACAAGCAATTTCAGTATTGGCCTCCCCTAGGATTTCGAGTTTTGAGACCCATTTTGAGGGTTTTTCTACAATTTGAGGTAGGGGTTCCTAATCCATGAGATTCTTGTTCCCTTGTGAATTATTCTTTATTAATTATAGCTAAGCATGCTTAATTTGAGATGAATGCCTCTAAAATGATTTGGTTTTGTATATAGAATTTATGATTATATGTATAAGTAAATTTGTGTGAAAAGTATGCTTAAATGTTGGTTTTATATGCCTGTGTGCTTGATAACTTATTTAAAACTTGCTATGTGGAAAGCATGTTTACGCGTTAATTTCTCATGCCTATGGTGTTAGTAATTTACTAGAAATTGATAAATGGAAGCATGTTAATTGGTGTAGATAAATGAAAAATTGGGATTATTGGTTGTAAAAATAAATGTAAAATTGGGATTATTAGTTGTAGGAATAAATTTAGAATTTCTTCTCAAAATGTGAATATGATGTTGATAGAATGTGTAGAATTTAATTGTTGGATTTGCGAATTAAAAGTATATAAAATGTCATGATTTGGAAATATGAGAATGCGGTATTGTGTGGAAATTCATGTTTTAAAACATGCTTAAATGATGTGAATAATATGTATGAAATTCTATGTTGTCATGGCATTGAAGGAATTGCATAATTCATGCATTGTCATTGGAAAAGTAAAGAGAAAAGTTTGTTTTAAAAACAAATGGAATTATTTTTGGAAAAAAGTTTTTCTAAAAGTGTTTGCGAAAACTGGACGCCTAGGAGGTGCCTAGTGGTCCGTGGTGTTAGTGTAGTCTAGAGGGAAGTATGGTTGAGCTAACTAGGCCAGATGCGATGCCTTGGAGGTGCCTTATGGTCGTGGATGGTTGGCCAATCCTCCTTTCGTGATGCCTTAGAGGTGCCTTGGGTCAGATTACACTAACGGTTTGGAGGTTGAAATGGAAATGTTTCGGAACGGAGAGTAATATACATGACATTGCATTCCATAATATGGCATGGTTTGTTATGACTTGGATTATTATTGTTGATGTTGTTGTTATATTTATTCCGGTAATGGCATGATCCCGATACTTTTTCCTATTCCTTATTTGGATTTATAGGGTCACAAAAAGTGTGTCTTAGGCACCACCTACTGAGCAATTTGTTCACCTCATATATTTAACATTTTTCAGGTTATAGGAAAGAAGTGGCCGACGGCGCTCCTCCACAGAGTTCAATGGGTTAGTGGACTGCAGTGACATATCTTGTAGCTATGATATCTTTTTATTATTATTGCTATTATTATTATTATTTTTAAACTCTGGGATGACACGTATATTATGTATTGACGTAATGACGGTTATGTCTTTAGTTGACCTCGGGTTCGGATAAGGACCCGGTTAGCTATTCGGACTCTTGGGTTCAGGTCGTTACAAATTGCTAACTTATATATATTGAATTTCAATTCCATCTGTTTAAAGTTGTATTAATAAAAATGAGATTCAGCTTGTTTGGAAAAAAAGAATTTCATTTCCTCTTCGTCGACAAATTACAAGTTGCAGAAAGTGGGAAGATTTGTGTTGACGGATCTGGTGATAAAAAGGAAGAGAAATATAGATTCTCGAGAGAGAAACATATACATATATTTAGAGAGAGAGTTTGGAATTTGAATGGCATCAATTGTGATATTCTTGTCTCTCCGGCGGAGGAGGTCGCCGTCTCTGGAGGTGTTCCTGGCACCGGTGGATCTCGCCGCTGCCTCTCAACTCTCAAGCGGTGGGAGAGAAAGAGAAAGAAGAGAGAGGAGAGAGAAAGGAGAATTTTTTTTTTTTTTTTTTTTTTTTTTTTTTTTTTTTTTTGGGGTTTCGGGTTGGGTTCAAGCTAACCCAAATATGTCTGGGTTTGACAAAACTTAACCCGAATATGAATTCGATTTGTGAATTTAAAGTCCAATTTTTAAAATTTAGGGTTAAGTTTGGGTTGGACTGAGTTAGCCCGTCCAAAGTACAACCCTAAATAAAATCCATGAAGAAGAAGAGATGGCGGAGCCTATCTCATTAATTTTATCCCACAACGGTTTCCTCTGCTCAGGTGTGTTAGCCTTATAGATAAATGTGACAAAAAACGTAGGAGAGTTAGAAGTAACATTGGAAACATAAATGTGGATGAGTTGGCCAGTCATACAAATGCATTGAATATTCATAGGATCCAAATCCAACCCAGAGGAGCATAGGAAATTTTCCAACTGGTTCATTAAGAGATTTAACCTTAGTTTCCAACAGTTGTACTCATGATTTAGGCTTTAGGCTTTAGGCTAAAGACAATCAAGCTATTAACATCCTTAACCAAAGTCAGATTTCCATGATCAGCTTGTCCACTCACATTACTTTGTGCCTTCGTAGACAATCAAGTTTGTTTACGTTTAATCGTTAAAAAGACAGATGAGAATTAATGTTGATAACAATTGCTCATACTAGCATGTACCTTCACAAGTAAAGTACCGCTGGTCTACCCAAACAACCCTAATTGCTCAACTATACTAGCTTTGAACATGAAATTAATGGAATCAGTCCAAAGAGCTTAGAAATCAGTGTTAACAATTATCAATAAAATAAACCTTATAACGAAAAAAGAGCCGCTTCAAAATGTGGTAGACCCGACTACATTTTACTTATGATTGATTATCTGGATCAGGAGTCGACCACTTTTGGACATGATTGGTAGCTTTATCCACCTGCAAATCCACCATTTTAGAAGAATACAGAGTTCATATTAGTATATATGGACTTTGAACAAAGGTCGTAAAAGTGAAATATTTGTTAATTTGTACCTCTTTTTCCCAATCACACCGTATTGTTATAATGGCTAATATTATTGTTTGCACAGCAGTTCCGCCAAAGATCATCCCACCCCAAATACCCTGATTATAAAAAATTATCAATGCTTAAAATTTAAAAATAAAAAAATAAAAAAAGCTTTGAATTTTGAAATTGGAGTTGGAGAAAATTTATTTCAAAGTTTGAAGTAAATTTTCTTTTCATTCCAATTTCAATGAGCCAAATCAATACTTCCAAACATGACCAGTGCAATGCTCTTCCTATCAAGAACCGAACTTACCTGAACACCAAAGCCGAAAACCCACCCCATAACACAACCCAGAGGAACCCCAATAAGGTAGTAGCAGCCCAGATTTATGTATGCAACCCATGCCTGCCATCCGGATCCCACGGCCACCCCTGTAACAGTTGGCAAACTAGTCTAATAATTTATATCAAAATGTTAAATACTACACATTTTTCAATCACCGAATTAGGGATTGTTGAATTGATCACCTGAAAGAACTGGTTGAATACTGTTGAGGAGAATAGTGAAGGCCAAGAGGTAAGAGAGCTCGTCGACTGCTTCAAGAACTTCGGTGCTTGACGTGAAGATGTACCCAATTTTGTCATGCAATATCATAATTAGAGCACAAAAAAAGATGCCGATGACTGTGGAGTTCACCACTGAGACCTTTGTTGCAAATTTAGCTCCCTTTCCGTTCCCCGCACCTAGCTCATTGGCCACCCTTACTCTGCAAATTGTGCACAAAACAATAGATTTTAGATATGCAACAAGAAGGCAAAAATGTCAAATTTATACCAAGTTCCCAACCCAAAACAAGGCAAGAATTAAAAAACTTAGGATCTGAACAACCCATACTTAATTCAGAGAACTGGTTTGAGTATCATTGTGTTAATACCTTTTTGTTTTATAACCGGAGTGTCCGAGACTTTGCCTCTACTAATCCACTCTCACAAAGATCGAGTAAAACTCGAATTATGTCCACAAGCATTGCCCCTAAGAAACTGTGTGCACTTAGGAGGAATGAATCCTGAGACTTGATGTGGCATGAGGCTTCATGACCCAGGTTTTTTCCAACTAAGCTAACCTTATAGAATTTTGTTAGTACACCTTACTGTTGGATTAAAATAAAATTTATTTTAACCAAGTATTTATTTAAGACACGGTTGCTTTTGTTTTTTTATTTTTTTTACGTTAGCACGAGTGTGCTGCATGTTGATGATATAAATACATACTGTATGTGAATTTTAAATGAGGTATTTGTAAAATACTAGATGTTTTAAGTATTTTTTGAATAAACCTCAATGCCATTTAAAATTTTAACTCATTTTTGAAGCCATGCATTGATCATTTTATGCGATATTAAAATTGTGTTATTAAAGAAATAAGCACTAAATCAATTCAAAAGTAAACGCTGAATTAGTTCATCAAACAACACCAAATTTACATAAGATCGAGAGTTTGTAATAATGATATACTTGTTGTAATTTTTACATTTTCTAACGACTTGTTTTAAAGAAAATTATTTTAATTTAGTGGCTTCAAAATTTTAAAAAGACGTCCAATTAATTCATCAACAAAGTGGATAAGAATGGTCGAGTGTATGGTGGCTAATACATTTACGTGCTTGTCTTAAAGTCATTCGAAAAAGCACAAAGTTTACTAACCAGGAATTAACTTTAACCAGGAATACTGTTCCTACCATTCTCAACAATGAAAATATCCCAAAGTTAAGTGCGTTCCCATGCAAAACACATGAATGTATATATATTTATTTATTTATATTTATACCAAGTTTCTTAATATAGATTTTTAATGTTAAAGAAAATTTAAGATAAAATTATCAATTAACCAAGAAAAACTTCATAGTCATTAATTGTATGACCTAAAAGAGATTAAGTTAAGGTTCCTTTTATTTTGATTCATAGCAATGCCAAATTAATCTCACTTCAACTTTGTACTTCATGAAGTATGGGTTTAAGGTTTGATCCCCTTGTAAACAATATTTTGGGGTTACTCATGCACCGGTAAAAATCCGAATTTTATCTTATCTATGTAGAGAGGCGCTTTGTACGATGATCCGAAAATTAATCAGGACAAAGCCCTAAATACCCCGATTGCCAATAGAGGCCGTATTATTATTATTATTATTATTATTATTATTATTATTATTATTACAGTACTATTTTGGGGGTATGTATGGTGAAAGATAAATTGGACATCAACATAAAAATTTCACAAAGGAAATAGTAAGATAAATAATAAAAAGATAAAAGAACAGTACCCGGTTGCAGCAAAGAAAGCAAGAGCAATCATCATTTCCCACCCATTAATATTCATGCTGCCAAATTATATTAAAACGTGTAAACAAAGTTAAATAATATTTTAAAATTATATATATATATATATATACTACAACAAAAATGGAGTGAAATATAATAAAGAAAATATAATATTACCAGACGGATAATGCGTCCACAGCAAGTGTGGCATCCGGTAAGTACCCAGTAATTAAAATCAATATTCGGTAGTACCAATTCTCCAAGCTGCAATGATAACGTCAAATTAAATTCAATACTTTAAACCAATCTTATAATTACATGTACATCCAATTCTTTGATATTGACATGGTCTCACTTTAATTAATTGTAACAAGTCAATGTGTGCATCATAGTTGTATATAAGAATTGATTTATTGAAATGGAACCTGTATAAACTAAAATCACTCAGTTTTACCCTCATCCCATTTTACCCTCACATAGAATGTGGTCCTCATACATATAATGGAACTCGTAAAGCACTCTTAACTTTATACAATACTGTACACAGAGTAAGGATGGAGATTACACCATATGGGATATGGTCCTCGCTGAGGAAGTGAGACCACCCCTGGTGGGTGGGGGCAATGTCCACCCTCTTCTGTGCACAGTCTGTCGCCTAAATCACGGGTTTACATGTTTGTAAAATTTTTCCATATATGTATAGATGGTTAGAGAGAGCCTAGTACATACCAAAGCATGACACCGGAGGCAGTAGAGAGTTTGACAAACTCCCAGAGGCCAGAAAAGGCTTGCATTGAGAAACCAGTCCAAGTTTGAGGACACCCACCAAACAGAGTGTACGCCAACAGCCCAAAAAACGAAAGCCACCAGGCGATATCCAATGTCACAGCCACACCAACAATCCCAAACCCAAACCGATACACAACGAGCCAGCTGCCGAACACATGAAACACGAGAACCGTCATCGAAACCCAGGCCAGGACATTAGCCTTGATCTGGCTCTGCAAGAATCTTTGAATTGGGAACAGAAATGCAAAACTGAAGTGCAGTGGAATCAACCACAATGCCACCTCCCCGGTCTGCTCGGCCACCGCGTCCGTCTGCCCTAGCAGCTTCAGAAGAGGGGTTGCGAAGGCGTAGAGTGGCAGTAACAAGAAACAAGAAAAGAAGAGAACAATCCACGACCTTTGCATATATATACCCAACATGTTGTACCTTTTTGCCCCAAAAGCTTGCCCACACAGTGTTTCTAATGCACTTGCCATTCCTAACTAGTTCACGCAGCCGCCATAATTAATGTTAGTTCAGAAAAGAATAAGTAAAATTTAATGCATCCTCCTTCACTTGGAGGAAGCCAGAAATTTATTTTAGGGGACATGATGAACATGATCAAATTTTTTTTATTATTATTATGCAGACAAAACGTAGGAGTGTAGTAATCAAAATTTAAATACTATGTCATTGTTCTAACAATAAATAAATAAATAAGAAAAAAATGAGTCCTGCTACAAAAGAATGGAAGGTTGAATAAAGACTCTTTTCAACTATTTAAAATAATAGAAATACTATACACATATGCATATCGAGTAAGTTGTGTAGTTTGGTAAATGTAGTTGCATGTATATCATTTTTCAAATGAAAATAAAAAATAAAAATACTCCCCTATGTGTCATTTTGGTATTTGAAGTCTCTAAGGTGTATGTTCCAATGTCGGTCGGAAACATAGGCTGACTACTGGGCCCACTCTGGCTCAGCCGCACCACCCCAGGTGCAAGCCACCCGATAAGCAAGCTATTACAGCGAGCGATTCCCGGCGCTTCTTGTTAGACTTGTAGGCTGAGTGAGAAGCCGGGTTCATGGGCTATATAGCGAAGGGAGCAGCTAAGCCACATCTCTCACCTATAGCCAAGTTGTATGTTCGGTGTTTGGAGACTAGTAATTTTTAGGTAAACTATATTTATCTTTCTTGAGATTTTGTTAATCTATGCATTCTTCTCTTTTAATTTGTCAATTATACTCACTTCCCCCTTCAAAAGAATACTATTAAGGAAAAAAATAAAATTACTAATTTACCCTTACTTATTAATTTATTATAAAAAAATATAAAATATTATGGATGTAAAATACCAATATTACCCTTGTTAAGATTTTTTTTCCCTTCTCCTTTCCCACGGCCTTGACACTGCCGACAAGTCCACTCTCTCTCTCTCCTCTGTCCCCGACGGCTCCCCGGCAACTATGCTTACTTGCTTTCTCCCATCTCCAAATGTTTGTTTCTTATATGTTCCCACCTTGGTAGTGGGTCTGTGCTGGAAACGGGTGATGTCAATGGAGAAGAGCATGGACGGCGATGTGCTCGATGACGGAGTGTACCGTCAAACACACAGAACGACTGCGATTCAAGGGACTGTTCTTACCGGTGGCGAAGGAAGATGTCTTTACCGACGAGCATGGACTAATTAAACCGTGGTGAAGCTAGAAGGAACTGTCCCGGGGAGCAAGCGACTGATTTGCAGATGTTGGGACTATGCTTTACCCATGATGACCCAAGCGGGTTTGTACTGCCGACGGCAAGAGAACTTACCAGCTATCAAGGATTTTACGGCAATAGAACTTACCGGCTTGGTAGCGGAGAGCTTAGAACAACTAAATGGTCGGCAAGGATGATAAGACCGCGGATGATGGTGACGGTCAGTGTGCTTGGATGACGGCGGATGTTGTTTACCGACGACGGCAAGCATGACAGTTGTGGCGACGGATAGGGGCAAGGATAAACGGCTGAAGGAGAGCTCGGAACGAAGCTTACCGTCGAGGCGCGGGGAACGGCGGCGAGCAAGGTATTCTCGGTAGTGAAACGGAACGACGAGGACTACGGCGAGGATGGCGGGTACAGTGGGCACTCTTAAACTGGGTTTGCATTATTTTATATAGAGTTTTCCTTTTTTGCTCTCTCTCTTTTTCTCTTTCTACAAGCAATACTCACTTTCTTCAGTATTTCTTTCCTTATTTTTTGTCTCATTATTGATTGATTAGAAGTGGGTTTCACCGGTGATAGCCCAGCCAGCAGCTTCTACAAGAACCCATCTCCGGTGACGGCGAGTTGTAGCAACCCAGTTCGGTCCAGTGACAACTCAGACCATTAAGTGTCAATGAACCTACCAGCAAAGCTCCGAAGACTGGAGACGCATGGATATAACTTTCGGGGAGGTCAATGTTATTTGACAAACAAAAAGGAAGGTCAGTGTATAACAATGAAACCTCATAAGAGGTCAGTATAATTATTCCTAATTTTTAAGGACACGTATAAGACATGCATTCTCCTGAGAAAGTCACTAAATTACTTTTTAAGTTTTGAATATTCAATTTTGAAATTTAAAATTCAAAAGACATATATGAAAATATGTAAAATATATTATTTTTTTTTAAAAAAAGTAGACACTTATTTTAAGACAGACAAAAAAATAAAAACATGACACTTATTTTAAGACGAAGGGAATACATGTTAAAATTTGAAATTTTTTGAAAACTTAAGGACACTCATAGAAATATGGCATTTATTTTACTTGGGGACAACTAATTTGAGTAAAAAAAAAAATAATAATAATAATAATAATAGAGTGGAATTTAAGAGAAAAATGCTACTCCATATATATGATGTAAGAATTTTTATTAAAAAAAATTTAAGATGAAAAAGAAAAAATAAAAAGAAAAGAAAAATCAGAAAACTTTGAAGAAAAAAATTAAGGTTTGATTGAAAAAAATGAATGATTTATTATTATTTTTTTTAAGGTATTAAAGAAAGTTGTGAAAAAAAAAAAAGAAAGTGTTAGGATGATTTTTATAATATATATATATATATATATATACATTAATATTGAAAAGAAGGAAATAGAGGGATACCAGTAGGCCATAATTGAAGCCGACAATGACGGTGTTGGCGATGGAAAAGGAAGCAAGTTCAAGCTCACCAAGGTGGCCAGCGACGGCTACAGAGATGATGTTCATCGAGTAGGCACCTAAACTATTGAAGATGGAGGGACCCACTATTTGCCAAAGCTTCTTTGATTCAATCCACACCTTTGTTTTCAAGTTTTTCTTCTCTTGGTCATCGTCACCTACTAGACCGTTTGATGCTGAATTATGTAACAAGCTCTGATTTAGTTCCTCATAACGTTTAACTCCCGCCATCACGAATGTAATTTACCAAGCAAAGACCAAGTGTGAGTGTATTGTATATATATATATATATATATATATAGAGAGAGAGAGAGAGAGAGGAGGAGGAGGAGGAGGAGCTAGACTGCTAGAGAGAGAGAGACGAGAAAGAAACGGTGGCCGTGTAAGTGTCCACCAAACACCTAGGTTTGGTGGTTAGGAGTAGGGATTGAGAAGCAAAGTTTGCTAAGGAGTAGGGATCTACACGCGTACGGAACAATACATTTGTTGCATGTTACCAAACGAACAAAGTAGAACAATAATTTGATAATTTCAAAATAGAACAATACATTTGTTGCATGTTACATTAAAAATCTCTAAAACCAAGATCAACAACTAATTGATAAAGTTTTGACATTAAAAGTAATTATTTTTTTTTAATTTTTAAAAAAAATTTAAACAAACACATATTCTCAATATTGACCTTACAGAACTCGAGCACCCTAAAAAAAAATTCTCAATGTATATTCTGTGCATGCATGTGGGATGACAAACTAAATGCATTTAATAATAGGTTATAAATTGTTTAAAGAGGCGGACAATTACCATAATAAAAATAATAAACTTGTACCATAGGAACCTCCCCTCGAGGTGGGGTGGTTGTGGTCAAAGGGATGAATACTATCTATCTATTTATTTATTTATTTATTCTTTTTGTCTTTTGGAAAGGTAAAATCAATATATAAATATAAAATAGAACAGTCCTAGAGGTTAGATCAGGGTACAAGCGTAGTGTTTCATAGGAAATATGCAAAAGGTTGATGATCCGCTGAACATTTGTTGGAAGTTCCCTATCCAAGAATGTTAGTTACAGTAATGGTTTGTTGTACTGTAATGTTTCAATTGGACTGGTAGATATGGATACATATATATATATATATATATATATATATATATATATATATATATATGTTTGTTCAGTCACTGTCACATTCTTGTCTTTTGTCTTCAATATATCTTTTAATTATAAGACCTAAATAATAAAGAGTAATAATATTTGCACTGATTTATTGTACCTAATCGAATATTTTTTATTAGTTATTTATGCACAATATATGTAAGTAAAAGGCTCCACTTCTTTATTTATATAATTTATTATAGTGAATTGCGAGACTTTTTTTATTTTATTGAACCATTTATGCATAAATAAAGAAGTGGGCCCTCCACTTGCATGTATTGTGCATAAATAATCAATCAGTAACATTTGGTTAAGTAATTCATTACAACAAATCAGTTCAAGTATCATTTCTCAATGAGTGTCTTGTGGTTGTAACTTTAAAGCTTTTGCCTTGATGATGGACTAACTTTTGGGTCACTCCAGTTTGCTGCGTTTCTCCTATGATGGTTCATTTGTAGAGTTTTAGGCTCTATTTTCTCTACAGATCTGAAGTATGTTCTTTATTTTATTGTTTTGCTTTATAATTTGTACACAGATTCGGAGCCTGTTCTTCATTTTATTACTTTGCTTCATGATTTGTATGTCTTTTTTTAACTTGACTTTTTACCTCTGTATTACGTTAGCTTAACTTTTGTACCTTTGAAATGATATATGACATGCTTTCATACTAAAAATAAAAAATTAAAATTAAAAAAAAGGGCGATATCCACTATTATCACGTAGATAGATACCAACCTAGCGGTGAACGCAGTTAGGTTCATATATTGTATATACACCACCCATTTTTTTCATTCTTTAAATATTCTACCTCTTTTTCCCAATCACTTTGTACGGTTATGATGGCCAATATTGCCGTCTGAATAGCAGTTTCACCGAAGATCATACCACCCCAAGCACCTTGTTTTGACCATTCACATATGAGTTAATTACGATTATTTAACTGATTAAATAAATCCATGGAATATTTATGGCAACATACACAAGGGTAGTGTACACAAGGGTAGTGTACCTAGTTTTGCATTGATCATCACTATCAAACCAAATTAATGACCTTGGACCATTTAGGGTACGTCATAGTACAACTTACAGCTGTCCTAGTCATCTACTAAATTTAGTGCCTATTTAATGGCAAAGGGTAATGAAAAAAGCACCAAACATTTGGAAATCTGAATTTGGTTAGTTATAGTAGTGGACAACTTCAATGACCTAGTTTTGCATTGGTCTGAACCTTAGAAGCATCCTACTAAGCCACATGGCCTCCCATTGTATATGAATGATGCTTCGTGACCTTGAAAAAATTATTATATAGTGCCGGTCAATCATGGCAAGAAATGCAAATAGAAATTTGAATTAAATAAATATATTTGTTTGCATATCGAGTTGTGATTAATTTCGAATCATATAAAAATTTCAACATGACTAAATTTAAATAAAATTAAGAGTCCGTTTGGAATTGCTGTTAGAATGTTAAAAGCGATTTTAATAGTAGAGCTATTATAAAAATGTTGTTAGTAAAACGCAGTTAAGCGTTTTGTGACACATTGTATAAAACATTTTTTATATTTGAAGCACTTTAAAATTTGTTTGATAATAATGTTGCTTAAAACACTATTATTACTAATTTTACTATGTTACCCTTACACTAAATATATACTAATTCCCTAATATTAAATATTATAAAATTTCATTGAGTTCAATAATTTATAAAGATCAACTTATATTTGCTATTTTTTTATTTTTTATTTTTAAATATCACATATTTTGTTTATAATATCGAATTTGTACTGAGTACTAAAATATTAATGAGTAAAACATATTTTAATGATGAGTAATTTGTATCTGATTTGAAATTTTTCAATATTAAAATAAGCAAATTAGCTCATTATCTAATAATGAAACTTAATAATATAATATTTTGCAATATAGACAACATTTCATAAAATAAAACAAAACACTTTAACCATAATTAAATATCTTATTACTTGTTATTTAAGATAATAGCATAAATGTATTTCAGTTATTTTAAAAACAAATTACAAGTTATAATTTATTAAAAATTAAACATCTAACAATTATATATATAATTGAGAGTTCCAAAATAAACCGAGATTGAAAGGCCGCTAGAGAGATTCAAAATAAATTAGGATCTTCGTTTGTTACACAGTCCCAGATATTGTTTGCTATTTGTTTGTAGAAGGGATAAAATTATATTTATAAAAAATATAAAGGGATTAAATTGTCTAAAAGAAAATTAGTTACCTAAAAATATGGACCTCTACCAGTAATGCAATTTTAAAAGTTACGATTTCTAACTTCACTTCAACGCGATTTTTAGACATAACCTCTACCATCTTAAGAGCTTGCATGGCTAATACATTTGTTTGCAATTCCGAACACCCACTAATACATTTGTTTGCATATCAAGTTGTGATTAGTCCCGAATCATGTAAAACTTTCAACATAACCTTGGATCATTAAACAGTCTGTGAACAACTTACTAACTTATTCATCTAAGGATACTGATGCAAAAGAAGCACACATACCTCAACACCCAAGTGGAAAACCCACTCCATAACAATTTCGAGAGGCATCCCAATGAGGTAGTATTGCCATCCTCATCCGATAGCAACCCCTGTGATAATGAGCAACTTAATGAGGAGATTTCAATCACGAATTAAGGAGGAGATTCGAAATTAACTTCAATTAAGGGTTGGGGTTACTTCTTCTAAATCAAAGACAATCAAAACTTTATATTGGAAGTATGTTAGGTTAGCGGGGAGAAATTCATTTCATCAATCAATCAAAAATAAAAAATAAAAAATACCATTCACATTGTAATTGGTTGGTAGGAGGAGTGCAAATTTAATGGTTTGAAAGATAAATTGTACGCTGTTTTATTTGCTAGTTGAAAAGGGTCATTTTCTCTCATGAATGATATTAGAGGGAACTGGGGGATAGGTGGCTCAATCTAAGGCTCAATCACCAAATCGTGCAGCTTACCCACCAATCCGGAAACAAAGCACACCTGTGTGAAATGAACTACTCAATCAAATATATGTACTTCTCACTTTAAAAAGAAATTATAGTATTTTACTTTTACATCAGAACATCAAATATAGTTGCAATAGTTTAGTAGATTAGTGGTTTTTTTTTGTGAATCTTAGAGTGTCCAATCCTCTGGAGGGACAAATCTATGGGAGGCTTAGTGGGGGCATTCGCCCCGACTGAAATTGTTTGTTATTGCATTTTATATCCTTAAATTTGTACTTTTTTGCATTTATATTTATAAAATTTTAAAATGGTCCCCACTAAAATTATAGAAAAAAAATACCCTCTATATAAATTTGCCCCATCAAACTTTTATATTCTCTCTAAAACCAAGACTCGGCCACTAAATCGTATAGCTTACACACCAAATGGGCAACAAAGCACACCTATGTCAAATGAACCTAGAATCAATCAAATATATGTACTTCTCCCATTAAAGAGAAATTATTACTCCCTCTGTCTCAAAAAGAGTATCCCATTAAATTGTGGGTCATAGTTTTCTAAAAGAGATTCTTTTTAGGACAGAGTGAATATATTTTACTTCTACATCATAACATCAAAGATTTTTTTCAACACCATACTAATTAATCTCAATTTCTTGTGATCAATCTATCCAAAATGAAAATGATCCGTGCTGTGATCTGGTAAATGATCCTTAAGAAACAAATAATACTCGATAAACAACTTTTATAAGAAATGATACAAAAAAAATAAAACATAAAAACCAGAAACTTTTCTGAGTTTGCCTTTGGGCCCGTGCCCTAGTGGGGCCTCGCCCTTGTTATTCCACAGTACTAGTTTACACCTTTCGGCCCATCGCCCATGTTCCGAGGGCCTGCTTCTATATGTAAAATAACCCCCGTTAGTTGGAGGGGCTTTTTTGGCAAAAAAAAATATAAATAAATAATAATAATAATCTCTCAATCTCAAATTAAATACCCACTTTTCTATTTTTGTCTGTCTCAAAATAAATGTTTCATTTGACAAATTAAAGTATTATTTTTTGTAATATTACCAATTTAACCTTTTTGTATTGAACTTTAAACAATCACATAATGTGGATCCACTATAGACATATTTGGTAATTCATTCACTACTAATATAATAAAAAAATATATATTTATAAAAATCCTCTTTAAAAGTTAGATTTTCAAAAAGGAACATTTAATTTGGGACGAAATGAGTAATAGATAATAATTAAAGAACCGCAAAACCGTATAAGTCAATGGGGTTTAATGCAATTATACCTATTTACAATGTATATAATTACATTTGCCTTTCAAAAAAATAAAAACTAAGAAAATGAGGCAATCAAGTTGGTTTAGAAAGTAAAAAGATGATCTACATATGTAAAAGGCAATGACATATTAGGAACAAACATCTTGAGAAAAAGAGCCTCATGCAATATTGCACTCTCCAATCCAATTGACACTGTTAAATGCCATCTTTAAACAAAAATATTCAATTTATGATAGATTGTCTTGTTTCGGAGTTGACCACTTTTGAACATGCATGGTTGCTTTCTCAGCCTGCAATTCCACACAGAAGGAAAAGAAAATATATTATTTGTATGAATATATATATATATATATATATATATATGAAGAAGCAAAATTGTGTCCAACTCCACCTCCATTTCCCAATCGGTTTGTGCTGTTATAATGATTAATATTGCCGTCTGTACCGCAGTTCCACCGAAAATCATGCCACCCCAGATACCCTAGTGCGGCCATTCACATTATCAGTGAAAAATGAAGCAAAACTCATGACCTTCTAAGGAAAAAAACTAAGAACTATTACCTTATCATAAATCATGTACAACATTGAATTTTGGACGAGAAATTATGGCAAATTTTAATAAAACTCGAGCTATCATTTAAAGGTGATTGGTGGTTTCCATCCTTTTCATCTAATAGTCAACCTAATGCATCATTTTATGTAGGAGCCATGTTCAAATATTTATAATATTTCATTAAAAAGATTGAGTCTACCTAAAATTTTGATTGGACTAGTTCACATTAAAAAAGTAATAATAATAAAATAAATAAATAAATATTTTTTGGACATTTTTACCCTTCGGAGTCTGGATGATTACCACAAAGTTGTTGTTAATGGCTTCCATTAAAAACTTTTTTCTAGAAATCCTATAGTTTGTGTAGATACATTAGCAGAAGTAATGGAGAACAAATTAGCAGGAAGAATGTAGAATCTCTACAAATTGAATAGGTTATGATATATCATATATGTTTTATGATATTTAACTAAATAGTTAGCATAGATTACATCATCTTGTAATCGATCAAATCTCATGCTTTGTTAACTTGCATAACTAATTTCCTTTTTTCAGAATTATTTAGCTTCCTCCAATATCTCAATATTCATACATCTGTTCAAATGAATATGAGAAAAAACAAATCTCACTAAATTTTTTAAAATGTAACTGAGATTAAACATAGTAATAAGTAAAACACATATAATGAAAAACTTCACAATAATTCCATGATATTCATAGTTTCTTCGTGACCAACATAACTATTAGCCATGCAAGCAAGTCATGTATCCGTTCATGGCTAATTAATGAATGCAATATTTAGTAACAGTTTTCCTTTTTTCTTTAAATTGATAATATATTTGTAAGACCCGTGTAAAATACATATATATATTTATATCATATATTTATTTACTTAATATAATTTAATGGTTATCTCTGATTTAATTTAAATGGGTGATTGTGATAAAGTTTGTTAAATAATTTAAATTTTAAAAAAAAAAACTAATTTATCTCACCAGACTCCCTATATCTCTATAACTCTCTAATACGTTTTATTTATATATATAAAAAAATAAAGATACTAGCACGATAACGGGAGAAGAAGGGACCAAAGAGAGTGATTTGACGTCGTGTTTTCCTGCAGTAGCCAGGGAAAGGAACGGTAATCGGGAAGTCGCGTAGGAAGGAAGAATTAGTTATACCAGGCAAGTTAATCTTGCTTTGTACACTTATATATATTTGTAACTTTCTTTGTTAACTGTGCTGATTAATCACTATATGTGATGTTAAAGACAAATAGCATTTTAATGAGATGTTAGTTGAAAATAGATTGGCAGTTTCATGCGTAATTAATGAAGAACTTAGAAAATTAAATTTTTAGAATATTTAAACGTTGATTGTTGTTCTGTTTATGTTTGAGTATGGAATCAATGTGGCAATATTGTCGTTTAATTCATTATGGGTGATAGGCATGCATATGTGTATAGTATGTAATATATATATATATATATATATATATATATATATATATATATAAATGAAAACCTGATAAGGAAGAAAGAAGGGACCTGTTATTGACAAAATTCTACATGCATTGAATGAATAGAATTTTTGAAGGAATATAATTCTACTCTGTAAACAGAATCAATAGTCATGAACTTAATTAATGTTAATATAGAATGTTGGGTCAATTAGATGTTGGAATGAAATAGTGGTTTTGATTAGAAATGGGTTTACTTAATTGGGAAGGAAGAATTCAATTTTTGGGTTACTACATTGTCATTGTAGGGCTTGGTATGTGAGGAAGAGTCAAGCCCATGTTGAATTTAATGTTAGTCAACACTAGGCCCAATCTGGGAAGCTACATTCGGGCCCAACTGAATTAGAAGTATTTCTTTTAAAATTCTTTTTTCTTATTAGTTTTAACTTAGAATAATTAAGGAAAAATATTTTAAACATTTCAAAAATTATTATATTTTCCAGAATATTATATTTTTGCATAATGAATCTAGTTTTGTTTAAAATCCATATTTTAAATGTTATTGGGTAAGTTTACCAAATTAAACCTAAAAAAAATATTATTTCTCAACACTAAAAGGGAGAGTACGGAAAAACTATTAGGATATAAATTCTGAAATTTTGCAGGGTATTTTACCTAATGTTAGGCTATGTCCAGAAATTTTGTACTCTCACTAGTTGGATCTTTAGGGTTCCGGTTTCAAATTAAAATGATATTTGGGTGCATTAACTATTAATTTGAATTATTAATTAATAATATCTTTCATAATTCACTATAATTAATAATGATGAGTTTGGATTAGTCGGAGGGCAGTCAGGGACTGACCCTATGATGACTCTTGGGTATGGTCAGGGACCTACCTATTTGGGAGTGCACTACCCCATTTATTATGGCCATGGGTCTAATGAGCCCTTATTGTGTGGACGTGATCAGGGATCATCTGGGGAGTAGACGTACAATCCAGCCACACGCGTGTTTTTGGTAGTCAGGGACTATACGATTCACACCATTTTATTGGACGGGAGCCCGGGGCTCATGTGAGATATGCCGATTTATTAAAAAATAAAAGATGGTTATTTATTAAGTTTATAATTAACTGGGTTATACACATTTGAATAATGAACTTATTTGAGTTGCTTATATATACAGGAATATAAGGTAAGGTTAATTTGCTGAACGATGATTGTGTTTAGCATTTATTGATGAGCTTGTGAGCTCACCCCATTATCACATTTCAGGTGCACGTTGAGTAGGAACGTAATGGGATTACATGATGGTGATGGATTTTGGCTTGTTTGTCGCATTCCTTGGTTTAGTTCAATTTTCGCATTGTAATAAGAATGACGATATTTTTTTTTGAGAGTTAGTTCATTTTGTCCAATTATCATGGATTATTTTTGACAAGGTTGCTTGATATTATGGTTGTATCGATTTAATAAATTAGAGGGTGGTTTACATCTACTTCTTTATTTAATTATTTTTATTGTAAGGTTGTGCTTGTGTAAAAAAAGTCATGCCAAATCTTAATACGAGACAAGAGTTCATGTATTTAGGATTTTGGGGCGTAATAGTTTGGTATCAGAGCCTGACCCAGCCGGAAGTGTGCCGACGGGGACGTCGGGCCTCAAAGGGGGGTGGATTGTGATGACCCTGTAGGCGGGTGTGCCGTGTGCGGGTGCGAGAGATACTGTCAGGCTACCACACTAGCGAGCTACGGGTGCACAGTCCCACATCGCCTGGGTAGAGGAAAGGTGAAGTGCTTATATGTAAGTGTGTCATCTCCAATTGGTATGAGGCCTTTTGGGGTGAAGCCCAAGAGCAAAACCGTGCGAGCTCAGGCCCAAAGCGGACAATATCATACCATGTGGTGGAGTGGGTCGTTACAAATGGTATCAGAGCCTAGGTTAAGAATTACCTGGCTAAGAAAAGTGATAGTAAGAATAGGAGCATATACTTATACGAATTATTACTCTCTTACCATGCTCCAGTTTAAGTTTAAATTACTTATGAGACTTATCATTGACATTCTTTACTGAAAATAGGATGTCAGGAGCTGGAAGAGGCAGAGGACGACCTGCTAGAGGCAGAGGTCAGGGAGGTGTTGGTCATGGTGGTGTTAACCATGACGATGTTCAGTTGGAGGATACACCTCATGTGCCGAATCCTATGATTGGATTTATCAGAGATATCCGCAAATTGGGGGCTGTTGAATTTGCTAGAGCTACCGATCCACTTGATGCTGAGAAATGGATTGAAGATATGGAAAAGTATTTTGAGATGATGGACTGCACTGAGGTGCAGAAAAGGAAGATTGGTGCATTTCTTTTATCTGGTGAGGCGCGCCAGTGGTGGCAGTCAGAGACCAGGATGGTTGTGGACATTACAACTATGACCTGGGATGATTTTAAAACTCGGTTCAATGACAAACACTTTCCACAATCAGTGAAGGAGAAGAAGGCAGCAGAGTTCACGCAGCTGGAACAGAATAATGAGATGTCAGTTAGTGAGTACGAGAGGAAGTTTACAGAGCTATCTCGATTCGCTCCTCACATTGTTGCGAATGAGTTACACAAGGTTAGAAAGTTTGAGCGAGGATTGGTCTCTTATGTGAAGAAGTTTGTGGTGGGTCATCGTTTTGACACTAATGCTAGAGTGGTGGATTGTGCTATGGCAGTAGAGGAGAATAATAACATTGCCTTTCAGAAACAGAAGGAGCGTAGGGCAGAGCAGAAAAGTAAGGGGGCTAGCAGCTCTCAACAGAATCAGAGCAGCTTTCAACAAAATCAGAGGGGTCAACAGCAGTAGACTCAGAGAAACTGGCAGGGTCAGTCTTGACAGAGAGGTAGACAAGATTGGCGAGCAGGGAAACGGTAGAGAGTTAGTGAAGGTGAGCAATCCACAGCTTTAGTACCAGCCACACCTCATGATGCACAGCCATATCAGTTCAGCGGGCATTGCTACAATTGTCGTGAGCAAGGACATTTGGCTCATAATTGTCCCAAGCCTCACAAGAATAACCAGCAGAAAGGTCAGGCACCACAGCAACAAGGAAGTGCAAGGGTTTATGCAGTTGTTCCAGATGGGAGACAGAATCGTGCACCACCAACAGTGGAAGGTACACTTACTATTTATGGCAGTATAACTAGAGTACTATTTGATTCAGGTTCTTCATATTCTTTTATTGCACTATCATTTGTGGATACACTGGGATTAGAACCTGGACATATAAGTAATGCCTTATCTATTACAACTCCACTCGGGAGCGCGACGACACTTGATAGAATATGTCGTGCTTGCCCTGTTACAATTGGGGAGTTGGAGTATCCTATTGATTTAATAGTATTACGTATGAGAGAATTTGATGCTATACTGGGTATGGATTAGTTGGCTAGATATCATGCTCAGTTGGACTGCCATGAGAGGATTATTGTATTCTCAGTTCCGGGACAGTTACCTTCTCGATATAAGTGTGGGGAGTTTGAGGGCACCATGACTATGGGATTTCTGGCCCACATCGAGGTGGTTGAGCAATGCGTGACTATAGAGCAGTTGCCTACAGTGTCAGAGTATGCAGATGTGTTTCGGGATATTCCGGGTTTGCCTCCTAAGAGGGCAGTGGATTTCTGCATCGATCTCACTCCTGGTATTTCACCTATCTCTAGGGCACCCTACAGAATGGTGCCAGTTGAATTGAGTGAGTTGAAGAAACAGACTCAAGAGTTGCAAGATCGGGGGTTTATTCGACCTAGCACATCACCTTGGGGAGCACCTGTTTTATTTGTTTAGAAGAAAGATGGGTCACTCCGCTTATGTGTTGACTACCGTGCGCTGAATAAGGTCACTATTAAGAATAAGTACCCATTGTCACGCATTAATGATTTGTTTGATCAACTTAGAGGGGCGCAGTTGTTTTCTAAGATTGACTTGAGGACTGGATACCATCAACTGAGGATTAAGGAGGAGGATATTCCTAAGACTGCCTTCAGGACTCGTTATGGCCTCTATGAGTTTTTAGTCATGCCTTTTGGGTTGACTAACGCTCCGGCAACTTTTATGGATTTGATGAACCGAGTGTTTCGACCTTACTTGGATCAGTTTGTTGTAGTATTTGTTGATGACATTCTGATATATTCCAAGACTAAGGAGGAGCATAAGAGACACTTGAGCATTACACTTCAGACTTTGCGTGAGCATCAGCTCTATGCTAAGTTTGAGAAGTGTGACTTTTGGTAGGAACAGATTCAGTTTTTGGGGCATGTGATCTCTAAGGATGGAGTTTCAGTAGATTCTGCCAAGGTGGAGGCTGTGATGAGTTGGAAACGGCCTACTACTGTCACTGAGATTCGTAGCTTCTTAGGACTGGCAGGATACTACAGGCGCTTTATTGAGGGTTTCTCCAAGATTGCTGCACCTTTGACCCGGTTGACTCGGAAGGATGTGAAGTTTGTTTGGGACCACCGCTGTGAGCAGGCGTTTGAGGAGCTGAAGACGAGATTGACATCAGCACCAGTTCTTACCATTCTTGCTAGTGGTGAGAGATTTGTGATCTACACAGATGCATCACATCCGGGTCTTGGCTGTGTATTGATGCAAGATGATAAGGTGGTAGCGTATGCCTCTAGGCAGCTTAAGCCACATGAGCAAAATTACCCTACACATGACCTGGAATTGGCAACAGTGGTTCTTGCATTGAAGGTGTGGAGGCATTACTTGTATGGCGAGGAATTTGAGTTATTCTCTGATCACAAGAGCCTCAAATACCTTTACACTCAAAAGGAGTTGAATATGAGGCAACGGGGGTGGATGGAGAAGATGAAGGATTTTGATATGACCCTTCAATATCATCCTGGAAAGGCTAATGTGGTAGCGGATGCCTTGAGTCGAAAACCGAGAGGATTAGTTGCCTTTATGATGATTAAGGAGTGGATGATGTTAGAGGCATTGGCAGAGTTTTCTATCATGTCGAGTTCTTAGAGTACAGGGGCTCTTCTTTGTAGTTTGACTGTATAACTTACTTTGATCAGCCGGATCATTCATTCTCAGACTCAGGATGACAGGTTACAGACCAAAGCAGTTGAGGCTGTTAATGATGAAGGTAATGTTGACTGGACGTATGGAGCTGATGGTGGTATGAGATTTCGAGGTAGGCTATGTGTTCCAGACTTAGCAGACCTCAAGAGAGAGATTTTAGAGGAGGCACATCACTCTAGGTACACAGTGCACCCAGGTGGCACTAAGATATATCATGATCTTAAGAGGCAGTTCTGGTGGGAAGGCATGAAACGTGATGTGGCAGAGTTTGTATCTAGATGTCTCACTTGTCAGCAAGTGAAGGCTGAGCACCAGAGACCAGCAGGACTATTACAGCCTTTGCCTGTGCTTGAGTGGAAATGGGAGCATGTGACGATGGATTTTGTTGTGGGGTTACCGAGGTCGATACATAACCATGATACAGTGTGGGTGATAGTGGACCGATTGACTAAATCAGCTCATTTTCTACCTATTCGAGCTACTGATATTGTAAAGGAATTGTGTAAGATCTACATTAGAGACATAGTTAAGCTTCATGGAGTGCCGGTGTCTATTGTCTTAGATCGTGATCCTCGTTTTTCATCTCGATTTTGGAGTAGTTTCCAAGCAGCTTTTGGTACTCCTTTGAGTTTAAGTACTGCTTTTCATCCTCAGACCGATGGCCAGTCCGAGAGGGTCATTCAGGTGTTGGAGGATATGCTTCGTGCTTGTGTGCTAGATTTTCGGGGCAGTTGGGAGGATCACATTCCATTGGTTGAGTTCGTTTATAATAATAGCTATCAGGCTAGTATCGGCATGGCACCATATGAGGCACTTTATGGTAGACCTTGTCGTTCACCTGTATGTTGGGCTGAGGTTGGTGATGGTAGTCTTTTGGGGCCAGAGTTGGTGCAAGAGACTACGGAGAAGGTTGCCATCATTCGAAATCGACTTCGCACAGCTCAGAGTCGACAAAAGAGTTATGCAGACCGACGTCGTCGTGCTTTGGAGTTTAGTGTAGGTGACTTGGTGTTCTTGAAAGTATCACCAATGAAGGGGGTTACGAGATTTGGTAGGAAGAAAGGGAAGTTAGCTCCTCGATTCATTGGACCTTTTGAGATCACAGAGAGGGTTGGAGTGGTGGCATATAGATTGGCTCTACCACCTAGACTATCAGCTGTTCACGATGTTTTCCATGTCTCTATGTTGAGGAGGTGCTTGAGGGATGAAACTCAGGTCATTGACTGCACAGAGGTCCAGATTTGCCCTAATACGACCTATGTTGAGACGCCTGTTCGCATTGTTGACAATATGGTGAAACAGTTGAGGTGGACAGAGATACCTCTGGTGAAGGTACAGAGGAATCATTAGGATGAGAGAGAGGCTACTTGGGAGCTAGAGTCAGAAATGAAGGGAAAGTACCCACATCTATTCGAATAAGGTACGCAAATTTCGAGGACGAAATTTCTTTCTAGGAGGGTAGAATGTAAGACCCGTGTAAAATACATATTTATATCATATATTTATTTACTTAATATAATTTAATGGTTATCTCTGATTTAATTTAAACGGGTGATTGTGATAAAGTTTGTTAAATAATTTAAATTTAAAAAAAAAAAACTAATTTATCTCACCAGACTCCCTATATCTCTATAACTCTCTAATACATTTTATTTATATATATATAAAAAAGAGATACTAGCACGATAACGGGAGAAGAAGGGACCAGAGAGAGTGATTTGACGTCGTGTTTTCCTGCAGTAGCCGGGGAAAGAACGGTAATCGGGAAGTCGCGTAGGAAGGAAGAATTAGTTATACCAGGCAAGTTAATCTTGCTTTGGACACTTATATATATTTGTAACTTTCTTTGTTAACTGTGCTGATTAATCACTATATGTGATGTTAAAGACAAATAGCATTTTAATGAGATGTTAGTTGAAAATAGATTGGCAGTTTCATGCGTAATTAATGAATTAACAGAATTTAGAAAATTAAATTTTTAGAATATTTAAACGTTGATTGTTGTTCTGTTTATGTTTGAGTATGGAATCAATGTGGCAATATTGTCGTTTAATTCATTATGGGTGATAGGCATGCATATGTGTATAGTATGTAATATATATATATATATATATATATATATATATATATAAATGAAAACCTGATAAGGAAGAAAGAAGGGACCTGTTATTGACAAAATTCTACATGCATTGAATGAATAGAATTTTTGAAGGAATATAATTCTACTCTGTAAACAGAATCAATAGTCATGAACTTAATTAATGTTAATATAGAATGTTGGGTCAATTAGATGTTGGAATGAAATAGTGGTTTTGATTAGATATGGGTTTACTTAATTGGGAAGGAAGAATTCAATTTTTGGGTTACTACATTGTCATTGTAGGGCTTGGTATGTGAGGAAGAGTCAAGCCCATGTTGAATTTAATGTTAGTCAACACTAGGCCCAATCTGGGAAGCTACATTCGGGCCCAACTGAATTAGAAGTATTTCTTTTAAAATTCTTTTTTCTTATTAGTTTTAACTTAGAATAATTAAGGAAAAATATTTTAAACATTTCAAAAATTATTATATTTTCCAGAATATTATATTTTTGCATAATGAATCTAGTTTTGTTTAAAATCCATATTTTAAATGTTATTGGGTAAGTTTACCAAATTAAACCTAAAAAAAATATTATTTCTCAACACTAAAAGGGAGAGTACGGAAAAACTATTAGGATATAAATTCTGAAATTTTGCAGGGTATTTTACCTAATGTTAGGCTATGTCCAGAAATTTTGTACTCTCACTAGTTGGATCTTTAGGGTTCCGGTTTCAAATTAAAATGATATTTGGGTGCATTACCTATTAATTTGAATTATTAATTAATGATATCTTTCATAATTCACTATAATTAATAATGATGAGTTTGGATTAGCCGGAGGGCAGTCAGGGACTGACCCTATGATGACTCTTGGGTATGGTCAGGGACCTACCTATTTGGGAGTGCACTACCCCATTTATTATGGCCATGGGTCTAATGAGCCCTTATTGTGTGGACGTGATAAGGGATCATCTGGGGAGTAGACGTACAATCCAGCCACAAGTGTGTTTTTGGTAGTCAGGGACTATACGATTCACACCATTTTATTGGACGGGAGCCCGGGGCTCATGTGAGATATGCCGATTTATTAAAAAATAAAAGATGGTTATTTATTAAGTTTATAATTAACTGGGTTATACACATTTGAATAATGAACTTATTTGAGTTGCTTATATATACAGGAATATAAGGTAAGATTAATTTGCTGAACGATGATTGTGTTTAGCATTTATTGCTGAGCTTGTGAGCTCACCCCATTATCACATTTCAGGTGCACGTTGAGTAGGAACGTGATGGGATTACATGATGGTGATGGATTTTGGCTTGTTTGTCGCATTTCTTGGTTTAGTTCAATTTTCGCATTGTAATAAGAATGACGATATTTTTTTTTGAGAGTTAGTTCATTTTGTCCAATTATCATGGATTATTTTTGACAAGATTGTTTGATATTATGGTTGTATGGATTTAATAAATTAGAGGGTAGTTTACATCTACTTTTTTATTTAATTATTTTTATTGTAAGGTTATGGTTGTGTAAAAAAAGTCATACCAAATCTTAATACGAGACAAGAGTTCATGTATTTAGGATTTTGGGGCGTGACAATATTTGTTCAGTGCCAACCCATCTAATCATGACAATAGTGCAACCTAACTGTAGATATCAATCCAAGGCTCCGAATGGTAAAAATGTTCCAATAATTTTTCGTGCTCGAAGGGAAGCAACAAAGAAGGTAGAAAATTATAATGGAAAAGGTTAGAATACTAGTTTTGTAAACAATTTTTGTGGTGAAAAACATGAAGTTTAGTCCCCAAACCACAAGGCCCGGTGTTCCTTGTGGTTTCAGACCATGGTCCTTTGAGCTCTTAGGTCCACACCTACTAGGACATTCACATAACCAATTTACTGTCACTTTGGTGTTGAGAAGAATTGTGATAGCTAAGAGGTATGCAAGCTTATCAACTGCTCTGAGGACGTCGCTGCTCTATGAGAGGATCAATGCAATCTTGTCATGGAAAATCATTATAAGTGCACAAAAGAAGACACCGATTATTGTGGACTGTGCCACGACCACTTTTGTTGCAAATTTTGCTCCCTTTCCGTTCCTTGCACGTAGCTCGTTGGCAACCCTTACTCTGTAAATATTTTCATAATAAATTCAGGAAACTATGGCTTGGTACATGGGAGTGTGAATCACCCAGAAAAATGTGACAAACGAAGCGATGAAACAAAGAATTTTGATGCATTCAACAAGTTATAAATACATTTTTGAAACGAATGGCAAAATTGCTAAAACAACTCATCCATTAATATGCAATATTATACGAGGGAAGGAGTGCAATACTATAAAAGCTTAAATTAATTGAATTTTTATTTAACAATATTGTAGTGTTGCTTAAAGTTTTCTATATTCACCACAATTTTATGGAGAAATTTTTTGAGTATCTTTTCCTAAAAGGAGTATATATATTAAACCTTTAAAAAGTACACTATAATAATTTCGGACAAGCTTAATTAATGGCCGGTCCTGGTTGATGAAGAGTCGTGACCTCAACAAAAGCCATGACGACAATATCAAACAAACTTATGAAGTAGAGACTTTGTAATTTAGTGACCAAAATTAAAGATAATTATTAAATGATTAGGCTGCTTTAAAGCAACAAATGTGACCAATGATTTCACATAAAGGCACCTTCGCCATAATTTTATACATGCTTTAATACATGTTTATGCAGAGGCCAGGGCTGAATTTGTGGGATCTTTGTTTTTTCTATATATTAGAAATTCCTTTTATTATGAGAAAAATTCATACAAATTTAGACGGAAATTTTCCACCAAATCCAAATTAGTCACTGAAACTAAAAAAAAAAAATTTCTTGGATTAGGACCTTTAAAGTTCCCTGTTTTTCTTTTCTGGTTTTTTCAAGTCATGTTAAACCTTAGGAAAAATGAATACTATCCCTTTAATATTGGTAGTCCATAGAGTCGCATCCTGCACCTGATTGTGCATTACTACCATTTGCCGGGGAACCACAGCATGCCGGAAGGGAAGAAAAAAGATGTCATATTTTAGGGTTTAATAAAAAAAGTTAAATGTTCTTCGTGAACTTAAAACACCATTTATGCTAAGCTGGCTTCATTAACATGCATATGGCTAATAATTGTGAATAAACCAGTTACAATATCATAACAAGAGAGGGTCAAATAACAATACCCGGCTGCAGCAAAGAAGGAAAGAGGAATCATCATTTTCCAGCCATTAATCGCCATACTGCCACATCATAGTCAATCACACCAACTGATTAGTACCTGATGGTATTAATCATAAGAAATTCACATACCACACAGATAATGCATCCACAGTTATTGTAGCATTCTTCAAGTCATCAATATCAATATTCTATCGTACCAATTCTCCAAGCTGCATAAACATTATACACAAAGGCAGGGGCACACATATATGAGTGATGATAAGGGGTCCGAAAGTCGGACAACTCCGACTGATTAGTTGTGATACGCCCTCAACTTACATCAAATCAGTCGGAGTTGTTTGAATAACGAAATCTAAAAGATTTTCCTATATAAAGAGAAAGGGAAATACCAAAGCATGACTCCCGGCGCAGTAGAGAGCTTGAAAAATTCCCATAGGCCAGAGAAGGCTTGCATGGAAAAACCAGTCCAAGTTTGGGGACACCCACCCCACACTGTATACCCCAAAAGGCCAAGAACGAAAACCCACCAAGACACATCCAAAGCAACAGCTGTTCCAACCAACCCAAGCTTAAACTGATATACAAAAAGCCAACTGATAGTCACATGAACCACAAGAGCCGCCAAGGAGGCCCATGCTAGGACCGCTGTCTTAAGCTGGCTCTGCAAGAACCTCTGTAGTGAGCATTGAAATACAAAGCTGAAGTGCATTGGAATGAACCAAAGCGCCAGCATCCCCGATTGCTCCGCCACTTTATCAGGCTGTCCCATGAGCTTCAGTATTGGGATTGCGTATACGTATAGGGGCAATAACAAGAACGAACACAAGAATAGAACAATCCATGATCTCTGCATATATACTCCCAACATGTGGTACCTCTTGGCCCCAACTGCCTGCCCACATAGAGTCTCCAACGCACTTGCCAATTTGGAATTAATGAATGCAATATATATATATATATATGTATTTTATAATTATCGTTTGAGTTTTCAAAAAAAATCCAATTTGGTAACATGCACATTTAAATTTAAAGTCACAATGATTTAATATTAAAAAGAAACAATATAATTAAAAAGTTATAATATTACAAAAGGGTAGCTAATATGAGTGCATAGGAAATACTTGTGTTGTGCGCACACAAGCTAATTAAGAATGCCCACAAAATCATTCTCAAATAGATATGCCATTATGTAGAATCAAAAACTTGAAAGAAAAAAAAATTTTATTTTGATTTTAATAATTTTGACATAATTTCAAAACAAATAACCGAATGTGAAACTTATATATATAATCTCAATTTCAAAAAAGAAAAAAAGAAAAAAAAAACTATAATCAATCAAAATTATGAACTATTTTTTATTTTCCAATAACATGAGAACAGATAAAAACCTTTAGAAATCAATGTTAACCGAAAAAAAAAAAAAAAACCTGTAATATATTATAATATAATGAAAAAAGAGACACTTCAAAATGTGGTAGACCCGAGTACATTTTGCTTATGATTGATTATCTGGATCAGGAGTCGACCACTTTTGGACATGCTTGGTAGCTTTATCCGCCTGCAAATCCACCATTTTAGAAGAATTACATAGTTCATATTAGCATATATGACTTTGAACAAAGGTCATAAAAGTGAAATTTTTGTTAATTTGTACCTCTTTTTCCCAATCACACCGTATTGTTATGATGGCCAATATTATTGTTTGCACAGCAGTTCCGCCAAATATCATCCCACCCCAAATACCCTGATTGCAAAAAATTATAAACACTTAAAAAAAAAAAATTTTAAAAAGTTGAATCAACATTTTGAAATTGGAGTTGGCCGGAGAAAATTTATTTCAAAGTTTGAAGTAAATTTCCTTTTAATGCCAATTTCAATGAGCCAATTTAGTACTTCCGAAAATGACCAGTGCAATGCTCTTCCTAGCAAGAACCGAACTTACCTGAACACCAAAGTCGAAAACCCACCCCATAACACAACCAAGAGGAACCCCAATAAGGTAGTAGCAACCCAGATTTATGTATGCAACCCATGCCTGCCATCCGGATCCCACGGCCACCCCTGTAACAGTTGGCAAACTAGTCTAATAATTTGTATCAAAATGTTAAATGCTATACATTTTTCAATCACCAAATTAGGAATTGTCGAATTGATCACCTGAAAGAATTGGTTGAACACTGTTGAGGAGAATAGTGAAGGCTAAGAGGTAAGAGAGCTCGTCGACTGCTTCAAGAACATCGGTACTCGACGTGAAGATGTACCCGATTTTGTCATGCAATATCATAATTAGAGCACAAAAGAAGATGCCGACAACTGTGGAGTTCACCACCGAGACCTTTGTTGCAAATTTAGCTCCCTTTCCATTCCCCGCACCTAGTTCATTGGCCACCCTTACTCTGCAAATTGTGCACAAAACAATAGATTTTAGATATGCAACAATAAGACAAAAATGTCAAATTTATACCAAGTTCCCTCGACAAGGCAAGAATTAAAAAAAGTTAGTATCTGAACAACGCATACTTAATTCACAAAACTGGTTTGAGTACCATTGTGTTAATACTTTTTTATTATTATTATTTATAATCGGGGTGTTTAGGGCTTTATCCCTACTAATCCACCCCCACAAGGATTGAGTAAAACTCGGATTATATCCGTGAGCATGACGCTTAAGGAATTGTTTGCACTTAGGAGGAATCGATCATGAGACTTGATGTTTCGTGAGGCACCATGACACAAGTCTTTTCCAACTAAGTTAACCCTATGAAATTCTATTAGCACATCTTTACTGTCGGATTAAAATAAAATTTATTTTAACCAAGTGCTTCGTTAAGACAGGGTTGCTTTTTTTTTTTTTTTTAAGTTGGCATGAGTGTGCTACATGTTGATGATATAAATACATATTGTGTGTGAATTTTAAGTGAGGTATTTGTAAAATACTGAATGTTTTAAATATTTTTTGAATAAACGTTTATGATAAGTGAAATCAATGTCAATTAAAATTTTAACTCATTTTCGACGCCATTGATTGTGTTATTAAAGAAATAAACACTAAATCAATTCAAAAGTAAACGCTGAATTAGTATATCAAATAACACCAAATTTACATAAGATCGAGAGTCTGTTATAATGATATACTTGTTGTAATTTTTACATTTTCTAACAACTTGTTTTAAAGAAAAATATTTTAATTTAGTGGCTCCAAAATTTTAAAAAGATCTCCAATTAATTCATCAACAATGTGGATAAGAATGGTCCACTGAATGGTGGTTAATACATTTACGTGCTTGTCTTAAAGTCATTCGAGAAAGCACTAACCAAGAATTAACTTTATATACAATAGTGTACCTACCATTCTTAACAATGAAAATATCCCAAAGTTAGCTGCGTTCCCATGCAAAACACATGAATGTATATATATTTATATTTATACCAAGTTTCTTAATATAGATTTTTAACGTTACAGAAAATTTAAGATAAAATGATCAATTAACCAAGAAGAACGTACTTCATGGTCATTAATTGAAAAAAAATGAGGAGGGAACGTATTATATTTTGATTTTGTAAATTTTCAAAGGTATGACCTAAAAGAGATTAAGTTAAGGTTCCTTTTATTTTGATTCATAGCAATGCAAATTAATCTCACTTGGACTTTGTACTTCATGAAACATAGGATTAAGGTTTGATCCGCCTTCAGCGTAAACAATATCTTGGGGTCACTCATACGGGTGAAAATCCAAATTTTATCTTATTCGTGTAGAGGGACGCTTTGTACGATGATTCAAGAATTAGTTGGGACAAAGCCCTAAATATTGCCAATGGAGACCAAATTATTATTATTATTATTATTTTGGGGGTCTGTAGAGTGAAAGATAAATTGCAGACATCAACATAAAAATTTCACAAAGGAAATAGTAAGATAAATAATAAAAAGATAAAAGAACAGTACCCGGTTGCAGCAAAGAAAGCAAGAGGAATCATCATTTCCCACCCATTAATATTCATGCTGCCAAATTATATTAAAACACGTAAACAAAGTTAAAATAATATTTTAAAATTATATATGTATTTTTTGTCTAATACTACCACAGAAATGGCAGTGAAATATATTAAAGAAAATATAATATTACCAGACGGATAATGAGTCCACAGCAAGTGTGGCATCCGGTAGGTACCCAGTTATTAAAATCAATATTCGGTAGTACCAATTCTCCAAGCTGCAATAATAACGTCAAATTAAATTCAATTCTTTAAAACAATCGTATAATTACATGTACAACCAATTCTTTGATATTGACATGGTCTCACTTTAATTAATTGTAAGTTTGTTTTTTCACTAACAACAAGTCAATGCGTGCATCATGGTTGTATATGAGAATTGATTTATTGAAATGGAACCTGTATAAACTTAAATCACTCAGTTTTACCCTCATCCCATTTTACCCTCATATATATAATGGAACTCATATCATATGTCGTAAAGCACTCAACTTTATACAATACTATGCACAAAGTAAGGATGGAGATTACACCATATGGTCCTCACTGACAAAGTGGTCTCACCTTTAGTGGGTGGGCAATGTCTACCCTCCCCTGTGTACAGTCTCATCATCTAAATTATGGGTTTTATGTGTTTATAGAGATTTTCCATATATGTATAGATGGTTAGAGAGAACCTAGTACATACCAAAGCATGACACCGGAGGCAGTAGAGAGTTTGACAAACTCCCATAGGCCAGAAAAGGCTTGCATTGAGAAACCAGTCCAAGTTTGAGGACACCCACCAAGCAGAGTGTACGCCAACAGCCCAAAGAACAAGAGCCACCAGGCAATATCCAATGTCACAGCCACCCCCACAATCCCAAACCCAAACTGATACACAACGAGCCAGCTGACGATCACATGAAGCACGAAAACCGTCATCGAAACCCAGGCCAGGATGTTAGCCTTGATCTGGCTCTGCAAGAATCTCTGAATTGGGAACAGAAATGCAAAACTGAAGTGCAATGGAATCAACCACAATGCCACCTCCCCGGACTGCTCGGCCACCGCGTCCGTCTGCCCTAGCAGCTTCAGAAGAGGGGTTGCGAACGCGTAGAGTGGCAGTAACAAGAAACAACACAAGAAGAGAACAATCCAAGACCTTTGCATATATATACCCAACATGTGGTACCTTTTTGCCCCAAAAGCTTGCCCACACAGTGTTTCTAATGCACTTGCCATTCCTAACTGGTTCACACAGGCCCATAATTAATGTTAGTTCAGAAAACAATACATAAAATTTAATGTATCCTCCGTCCCTTGGAGGAAGCCAAAAATTTATTTTAGGGGGCATAATGAACATGATCAAGTTTTATTTTTTATTTTATTTTTTTTAAACACAGAAGTGCAGTAATCAAAATTTAAATACTATGTCATTGTTCTTAAAATAAAAAATAAAAAAATAGAGTCCTGCTACAAAAGAATGAAAACACTTTTTGCATCAAGCCAAATCAAGACTCTTGTCAACTTTTCAAAAGAATAGAAATACGTTTTTAGATATGCATATCAAGTAGGTTGTGTAGTGTATCTATATCATTTTTCATATAAAAACAAAAAAAAAACAAAAAAACAAAAATAATCCCGTGTGTGTGTCATTTTGGTATTTGAAGTTTTGAAAACGCAAGACAATAATAGAAATATTGCATTTATTTTATTTGGACTTTTTAAATAGGCAATTAATTTGGGTATCTAACAATAAATAATAATAGAGTGAAATTTAAAGAACAAGACAAAAAAATAAAGAATTAGAAAGAGAGAAAAAAGCTACTCCATATACATCATATATGATGTAAGAATTTTTATTAAAAAATTTAAGACAAAAAAAAAAAAAAAAAAAAAAAATTAGAGAACTTTGAAGAAAAAAATTAAGGTTTGATTGAAGAAAGGGAATGATTTTTTTTTTTAAGGTATTAAAGAAACTGTGATTTTTATAAATGGATAGATGGTCGTTTTGCAAGTTTTTTTTTTTATAAATGGATAGATGGTCGTTTTGCAATTTTTTTTTTTAAATACATAGAATAATTTTTTTTAAAAATTATTTATATTAATATTGAAGAGAAGGAAATAGAAAGGTACCAGTAGGCCAAAATTGAAGCCGACAATGACGGTGTTGGCGATGGAAAAGGAAGCAAGTTCAAGCTCACCAAGGTGGCCAGCGACGGCTACAGAGACGATGTTCATTGAATAGGTGGCTACCCTGTTGAAGATGGAGGGACCCACTATTTGCCATAGCTTCTTTGATTCAATCCACACCCTTGTTTTCAAGTCTTTCTTCTCTTGATCATCGTCAACTACTAGACCGTTTGATGGTGAATTATGTAATAACAAGCTCTGATTTAGTTCCTCATCACGTTTAACTCCCGCCATCACGAATGTAAACTAACTTACCAAGCAAAGACCAAGTGTGCGTGTATTATATATATATATATATAGAGAGAGAGAGAGAGAGAGAGAGAGAGAGAGAGAGAGAGAGAGGAGGAGCTAGAGAGAGAGAGAGAGGAGAAGAAACATTGGCCGTGTAAGTGTCCACCAAACAGCTAGGTTTGGTAACTAGGAGTGGGGATTGAGAAGCAAAGTTTGCTAAGGATTCTTGCGATCATCACATCCATCCATTTGTCTGACTACTTTTGTTCGTTTGATTCTCCTCTTTAATCTCACCACATTAATGAGGATAGACTGACTTTATTTATTTATCCCATATTAGTAATTTTTTTTTTTTTTTTTTTTTTTTTTTTTTACGTGCCTCAAATTAATTATCCTTTTTGAAAACTCAAAGTATTTTTTCATTATATTTTCATCATTGTCTTTTATTTTTTAAAAAAAATTTCAAAATTTATAACTATATATATTTAAATTAAAAAGGGCAATTTGATAATTTTAAAAGAGGACAATGCATTAATTGCATGTCCCTTTAAAAACTCTAATTTCTAAACATGAACTTCTATTTAGAGATAGAGGGAATAATTACGAATTACTCCCTCCGTCCCAATATAAGTGTCACTTATGGGAAGTAGTAATTTTTAAGGGAACATGAGGGACTATGTATTGTCTGCCTGGAAAATTACTATGTTACCCTTTTAAGTTTTAAATATTGAAGTTTGAAATTTAAACTCAAAGAAGAATGATGTGAAACATATTGTTTGAAAAAGGAAAGTGGATACTTATTTTGAGACGGACAAAAAAGGAAAGCATGACACTTATTTTGGGACGGAGGGAGTATTAATTTGTGCATTTGTCTAGTCCATAAAATTTTATAGGATTTCTCAAAGTAATTATCCAATTGAAAAATTAGGCAAAATAATAGTGATCATTTTATTATTGTCTTTTAAGGGGTTTTCAAATATATATATATATATATATATATTTCATGGTAATATACATACTTAAATTTAAAAAGATAATTTGATAATTTCAAAATAGAACAATACACTTGTTGCATGTTACATTAAAAACCTCTAATACCAAACATGAACAACTAATTGATAAAGTTTTTGACATTAAAAGTAGTTATTTAATTTTAAGTTTTTTAAAAAATTTAAACAAAGGCACTCTCAATATTGACCTTACAAAACTCGAGCACCCTCAAAAAAAAAAAAAATTAATAATTCTCAATGTGTATTTGGTGCATGCTTGTGGGATGACAAATTATATATATTTAGTGATAAATTATAAGGTGTTTTAAGAACCGACCAATACTATAGTAAAAATAATAATATTATACCATAGGAACTTCCCCCTCAAAAAGGTTGTTGTGGTCAAAGGGAGGATACTATCTTTCTTGAATAGATATTATTGAGCTAATTAAGTGAAAGCCACCTATTTTAAGTAGCAGAACTAAATTGTGAGTTGGTCTCTTAATTGGGTTTAGTAGTGAAAAAAAAAATACTTCATTTGTTTCAAAAAAAAAATGTCCTGCTGTGTTGTATTTTGTTCAAATTGTGAGTCACAATTTCTCTAATATGATATTTAATTTGGGACGAAAATAGTAAAAATTAACAAATTTAAGTGTGTTGTATCTTGTCCAAAGTACTAATATTTATGAATGAAAGTGACTACTACTGTCTAGTATAGAGCTTCCGTGTGCAGCAAAAGTACGTAAGAGACATAGAATTAGGCAATTCGGATTTAAAGAATGAAAAATCGAATCAAATCAAAATGCAGAAGGTTGATGATCCGCTGACCATTTGTTGGAAGTTCTCTATCCAAGAATGTTAGTTACAGTAATGGGGATAAGGACTTTTGTTGTACGATAATGTTTCAATTGGACTGGTAGAATATATATAATGTTCACATTATATATATATATATATATATTTGCTCAGTCACTGTCATATTCTTGTCTAGTGTCTTCAATATATCTTTTAATTAGAAGACCTAAATAATAAATAATAATAAAAAGGGTGCAAGAGGGTGGTTGAGGTTGGTACGTACGTGTCCAGTTCGGTTCATATATTGTATACACCACCCATTAAGATGTGAAAAGGGTACATTTCAATGTGATATCCATTATTATCACACATGGATACCAACCTAGCAGTGAATGCAGTTGGGTTCATACATTGTATATACACCACTCATTAAGATATGTAAAAAGTATATTTTACTGTGATATTCATATATTATATATACCAACCTAGCAGTTAATAAAGTTATGTTCATATATTGTTTGAGATATGTAAACCTTGTCATTGAATCTATTCTAGCCTAGATGCTCTTAGAAAAAGTACTTGAGTATTCGAGTCCCCTTAATATATATATATATATATAGGACTTGTTTGACAAATATTTTCGTTTTGAGTTTTGAGTAACATTGTAACAGGGACTATATTGAAGCAAATCATTGAAACGCGTTCAGTGCTTTTTATTGCGCTTCAATAGTATCGCGTATTTTAATTAGCGATTTTGTTTCTCTATCATATAATACATTTTTACTAAATATGTTTTAATATTTTTGTTTTTAAAAATTTTGTAACAATTTTTATATATGCTGCCAAACATACTTTAAATCAATGTTAACATATTTTACAACAAAATCTTTGTTTTTATTTTGAATGAAAACTTAAACATAGAATGAAAACCGTCATGAAAAACAGGCGTATTGTGTTAATTTGCTTGAATTTTAAGAAATATATAGGGACAAGTGCAGAAAATACCCTTATAGTATACTTTGCGTAGCACTTTTACCCCCTATTTGAAAAAGTATGTAAAAAACACCCCTAATCTTTTCACATTGTGCAGAAATACCTCATGACATAAATTAGTGTTGTAATACCTGTTTTACCTTTTTACTCTTCCTAAAATTGTAGTGATTCCAATTTTTACCATTTTTCAATTTTTGGAGTTTTCTGATTTTTCGAGATCATTTTCATCTTTTTGTCGTTTTTTGTACCGGACACTACAAAGTGTGCCGGTCGTGTCCGAGAGTTGTTTGGGGTATTTCATTGAGTTCATAACTCTTTGAAATGTTAGAGTGATTATTTTTGTATTTTTAGCTTTTCGGGCCGAACGGTCCCGTGTGGGACACCCGCTACTGAAATTTTTACATCCGGAGATTTTGGTGGGATCCATTTGCATCATAATCATTTTAATTAATGTGTTACATGTAACTATTTTATAGTTGATGCATATGTATGTATTTGTGGTGTAAATTGATAAAGAAAAGAAAAATAAAAATAAAATACTTTTGGTGAGACCCACATAATTTTTATTAAGTGGTTATGAGACCACATTTTGATCTCATTTTCTCTATTCCTTCTCTCACTCCCGCAAGTCTCTCTCTCCCATTCTAGACTCTTCTGTTTTTTTCTTTTTCTTGGCTTCAAGATGCAATTCTTGATTACTCCTTCAATATTTGAAAATTTTGGAAGCCGTTTGCGGCAAATTGAAGCTCACGACGAGATCTATAAGTTGATCGAAGCGATTTCTAGTTTGGTGCATTCTAAGAGATTTGGGATCTAGGGCACAAATTGGGGCTTTTCCTCATTTAAGGTAAGGGTGTTCTAATACATGATTTCTTATACTTTTATGAGTTAATTCTTTATAAATTGTTAAATTGCATGCTTAATTAGCTAAGTTCTTTCAAGTTGTTTAAATATTACATTTGGAAGATGTGTTTATGTGAAAATTGATATAATGTGTATAAACATGCCTATGTGAAATGGAATTTGTGTTTTATATGCTTAATTAACTTGAATCCTTGCAAAATTACTTATGTGTTGTATATATGTTGAAGGGAAACATGATTACCTATTTTAGAGATTTAGATTGCAAAGTGTGTGTGAAATTCCATGGTTGAATTCATAATGAGAAGCATAGAGCATTCATGCATTCATTGGGAAAGGAAAAAAAAGGAAAAATGTTTTGAAAGCAAATGAAACTATTTTAGGGAAATGACTTTGAAAGATGTTTGTGAAAACCGGACGCCTAGGAGGCGCCTAGTGATCCGTGTTGTTAGTGTAGTCTAGAAGGGAGTATGGTTGAACTAACTAGGCCGGATGTGACGCCTTAGAGGTGCCTTGTGGTCGTGGATAGTTAGTCAACCCTCCATTCGTGACGCCTTAGAGGTGCCTTGGGTCGGATTACACTAACGGTTTGGATGTTGAAACGCAAATGTTTCGGAAATGGGGAGCGACATGAGCATGGCATTGCATTTCATCGGCATACATGGCATATTTGTGACTTGGATAACATTTGTGTTTACACTGGATATTGTGGTTATGGTTTGCATCCCCAGTATAGTATGATCCCGTTCTGTTGCTTTCTATTCTATACGTGGATTCACAGGGTCATAAGAAGCGTGTCTTAGATACTTCCGACTGAGCTTTATGCTCACCCCTTTATTATCTAACATTTTTCAGGATACGGAAAAGAAGTAGCGGATGACAATCCACCCCGGCCTTAGCTTGGAGTAGGAAAATGTCTCTTATTGCTATCTTTTGTATTTGAGCTTAATTTTGTATAATGTTGACTCAAAATGTATTATTTTGCAATATGTGATGTGTTGACCTTAAGGATTCCATCCAAGGACAATCTAGAGGTTTTGATGATAACAAACCATTAATGATGTTTAAGGACTAATGTTTACATTAAGTGTTATATAGATTATTCACATTCAAAAGATGACCTCAATGAAGAGCACGAAAGATCATTCCAAGTATTCCATTACTCAAGATCACATCTATGGATAACAAAGGAGACAAAGAAGACATGAAGTTGCAAGGAACCAAATGTAAAGTCCATCCAAAGACAACTTGGACATCAATGATCAAGAATGCAACTTAAAGAAAGGAAGAAAGCAAGAATACCTCAAAGCCTAAAAGATCATGAACAAAGCTTGAAAAAAGGGGTAGATAGCTTGGTGAGTTTAACTTAAATTGTAAAGTTATTTTTGAAGTAACTTCATTTGAAAACTCATCTCTATAGGACCATGCATATCATATCATCATTCATATGCTCCTATATCCATTAGTAATAGACTATGCACTTCATTCATATATAACTGCACATGGAGTCTTTGCTAACGAGTGAGTTAGTTCAAGCTTGCATAAGCTTTGAAAGAACTCATCACTTGTGCTATAAATGGTAAGACCATGTACTTTATCATATAATTCATATTGGTCAACAACTAAGGCATGAGAAGCCTTCATTACCATGAGTTGGTAATGAACATTAAGACCCCAGAATGCGCGTCATGAAAAACTGTGTTTTTGGCTAAGTGTGAAAAATAGATTTTTGAAATGATGATTATTTCAAAATAATTTTTCCCGGTAATAACTCTTTATACTTCAACTAGCCTAACCTGATTTTATCAGAATTTTTGACCAAGTCTACATTGGTCTACACAAGGATTCATTTTTACCAAAACAGTTAGAAATCCAAATTTGTACTAAAACTGAATTTCTACATTTTGATTTAGTTGGATTTCAATTTTCTAGTATTTTTTATTGAATCCAAATGGGGGGTACTTCCTTATTTTCATTGTAAACTTAAAGTAAATGGACATTTACTTAAATGTTTTCAATGAAAATAAGGTCTGTGCAGATGTCCTGTAGAGCACTGTCTAATCTGTTAACTTATAACATTTTCTGAAGCATCAGTTCTATTTCGGTCTACCGAAATACAAGACCAACTCACTTCGGTCTACCGAAACAGAGATACTGAGGATGATGCATCAGTTCTATTTCGGTCTACCGAAATAGAGCACCAAATCACTTCGGTCTACCGAAACAAAGATGCTGAGAATGGTGAAACCATTTTGGTTGACCGAAACAGGAAGGCGTTACTTCGGTCTACCGAGCCAAGAGTACTGAGAGCGATGAACCAAGCTTAAAACCATTTCGAACGACCGAAACACAAGGGTGTTTCATTTCGGTCGACCGAACCAGCACGAATTCAAACTCAAAAGACTATTTCAGCTAGAACTGAGTGCCCAACAGCTATATTGTATATCAAATGTCTATAAATAGAGTTGGGGTTTTCTGGTTTTGAGTTGAGGCTTTTAAAAGGAACTTCTACAGAGTTTTTGCTCTAGTTCCTCATTCTCCTTGTGGAGCTTTTGCTCTAGTAGTCCATACAAGGAATCATCATTGAAATATATTGCATATCATTCATGTGATTCATCTTGCAAACTTAGAGTTAAGCTTTCATTTGATTATTTCATTTGTAACTTTAAGTATGAGAGCTTTGATTTGTATATTTGTCTATTTGAGAGACATTCATTATGAGCTTCGTTATATATCCATTCTTGAGAGAAGAAGACCAAGAGGTGCTCTTGGCAAGGGAAAGCTTGTTTAAACTATTGTAAGGGTTCTCTTTCCCAACCCGTAAAAGAAAGAAGGTGTCTCTCTAATGAGAGGATTTGGTTGAGCTCTTCACTCACAAGATTGAGCAATGGTTCCTTCTTAGCCATCAAAAGAAGGAGAAGCAAGATGGCTTCATTACAAGGTCGGTTCTTCACCCGCAAGCAAAAACATGTAAATGTTTGCTCTCCACCCGTAAGGAGGAGCCATAGTGGAATCCTTGAGAGGTTTTCTCAAGGCATGGACGTAGGCCGAGGTTGTGCCGAACCATGTACATCGCGTGTCCTTTGGTTTGCAATTTCTCTAACTCTTACTCTCTTTATTTCCTTAACATTTTCCATTTCATAATTTTAATACTTTATTTATGAATGCTATGAGATGAACATGTTAATTTGAATATATGAGGAGGATGGGATGAATACTTGGAGTAGGTTAATTGTTTGATTGATTTTAGCTTAGAGTATATGTTTTCTATTAACCTTTTATATAGCTAAAATTATGTTGCATACCAAGTGTTTGATAAAATGCATATTCAACACATCCTTCACATTTAGAGTTTATAAGCATACCAAGTGTTTGATATATTTGTTCTAAACTCTATAATAATGTGTTTCGTGACTTTTGCACCTTAAATATTACTCATATCAATATTGTGCAAATGCTAGTTCTAAATGGTTAATTGAAATTGAATGCATTGAAGTTAAAAAGAATTCATTTGTTAAAGCAACCACTCAAGTGTAGTAAGATTATTACTTTGCATTCTACACATTATGACACTATAGCTCACTAGAAGAGCATTCATCAAAAAGAATCATATATGGCTCCAAACTAAAGAGACAAGTAAAAGAAGCTTAGAGTAGCTAAATCGAAAAAGTTCCATAGTTTGCCAATGACCTTATTCACCCCCCCTCCCCCTCTCTAGGGTCATTACTTGGGCAACATGATGTATTTAGGTTCATTTTGTATATGGCCATTATGGAAATGTAATTAAGTTTTAATCACATTAAATTCTTTAGCGCATTTAAGTAACGTGTGGTAATTTATGTTAACAATATGGTTTTTGTTATTGTATTAGGTGTTGAAATGTATTTAAATAGGTACGTGAGTGTAGTGGTGTGGGTGGTTGTGTATCAAAATTGGTGTATCTCGGTTTCCTTCATATAGTGGCATTTTGGGTGAGGATAACCCAACCAGTTGACGTAAAATCACATACGTCGACCGGATGACCTGAACCAGTCGACGTGAATTTTCCACACGTCGACCGGTATCTTGGCAGTAAGCATTTCCACTGTACAAGTCTTTAACTAGTGGACGTGTAGCCTTCCATACGTCGACCAGTATCCTGGCAGTGGGCTTTTCCACTATTCACATCCCAAACCAGTTGACATGTGATCTATACACGTTGAGCGGTTCCTTGAGCGGTTCCTGTGTAGTAAACATTTGTGACTTATTTTTCCATTTTGCCCTTGACCACTCACTCAAGTGTATTGTTACACATTATAAAGTCCAGTAAAATACAAAAAAATTATATTTTAACCATGGGAATGACTATATTGCCCCGAACTTTATCTTATTTATTATGTGATACAAGTAAATGACTATTTTGCCCTTCGAGTATCAGATCATTAGAATTGTGACAAATGACCATCTTGTCCTTGTTGGACTTTAATATACAAATTTAACATGAAAGGACCATATTACCCTTGGACGATTTTGGGTCAGGTAGGGACCTGTTTAATAATCCGAATCCAGTGGATTTGGGTCGTTACAAAAATGCCTAAGGGGATATATATGCTACTAGTCTCACAGTATAGGGATGTTATATGCACGTTACTTTATATATATATATATATATATATATATATATATATATATATATATATAACTTTTTTCTCTATATATATCTGTAAACATTTGTTTTAAAAAAACTTTGAGAATTTGTAGAATAAGGATTTGAATTTTTTGAGATTTCAATTTACTCTTTTTAACTAAATTATTTATTTATTTATTTATTTTTTGTACCAACACTATTAAAAAAAAAAAAAAAAAAATTCCAATATCAGTGTGCGCTGGTTTTCGGAGTTTGAAAAAATTTTGTTTTCTTTAGTTTCCACTTTATTTTTGTTTTTTATTTTGTATTTTTATCTTTACTTTTCTTTTATACTTTTATTTTTATTTTATATTTTTATCTTTACTTGTCCATTGCCAACGTCCTCCAATGATATCATTTTCGGTCATTTTATAAAATTATTTATTTTTATATATTTTATAAAATGGTCCAGTAAGGGTAATTTAGTTATCTTAGGGTTTAAATTTGTTAAAGGGATCTATTTGCACCAGATTGAAACTTTATGGGTGTTTTTTTCCATGAGATGGGCATCTTACAATAGTGTCATTTTTGATTATTTTATAAAATTAGTTATTTTTATATATTTTATAAAATAGTTTAGTAAAGGTAATTTAGTCAACTTAGAGATTAAATTTGTCAAAGAAACTTATTTGCACCAAATTGAAACTTTAGGAGTATTTTTTGCACGTAAAAAGTGTAATATGCACTGTAAACATACTTTAAGAGTATTTTCTGCACTTTATCCAAATATATTATATATATATCTAAACACACACACACTATGTAAGGGGGCTCCACAGTTACTGTAAAACATTCAACTGTTCGCTTTTTACAGTGACAAAAGTTTTCCATGACAACAATATATGATTGATTGACATTTAAAATAAGGAAAATGATAAGGTTACCGAATGATTTTCTCGAATAAGTCCAAAATTTCTTCGTGACTTAGTCCACGTTAGATTCTTTGAAACAACCTTGTGGCTTACGCTTTTCTCTCACCATTAAAGTCTTTTTCTCTCACTATTAGAGTCTGATTCATTCTTCAACCATAATATACATAAATAAATAAATAAATAAATATATATAGATATATATCACCCACCATCCCATTCTCTCATCAATAATTAAATGAATACAATTCCCCTCTTCCATGATCTACACTCTTTAGTGAATCATATAAGTAAGCTGAAAATCATCAATTACAGTAAAAAATATATATATATATTAGAGAAAAACTTCAACTAGGGTCAAGCAATAGCGATGAACAAGTAAGGCTGCATCTTCATCACCGATCAACAATCAATTTAACAACTCAACAGAAAAATGAACAGTTGCCCATCAAACCCAGCGAATAAATCCCAATTTTTCATCTTTGTTCTCTCTCCCATTCTGACTCTCTCTTTCTTCAATTTCGCATCTCTCATATGTATGCCCTAATCTTTTAGTTTCATTAGAGCTTTGTGAAGGGAAATGGGTCTACTGTTTTATATCATGCTCAACTGTTGAACAATCGAAAAAGATTATATAATTTGAAAGGTTTTGATGGGTCAATTGGTTTATGTCATGGAGAAGGAACAAATTTGAAGGTTTTTTAGGGAGAGATGTGAAGCAAAGGGATGGTGGCAGTGGAGGGGTGGGGCAACAGAGAACAAAGAGTTAGTGGCGGTAGAGGGGTGGGTAAGACAGTGAACAGAAATATGGTGGCGGTGGAGAGGCGGGTCGGACTGTAACAGAGGTGGAGAAAAGAAACTCAACAGAGATAGGATATATTTTAGAGAGAGAAAACGTGGAAGGGTTTGTAATGTAGTTAAGGTAATTTTTTAAGGGTAAAGTAGTCTTTTAATATGATCGAAGTTTCCAGCTAAGAATTGAGTGGAGCCACATCAGATTTGGGGTTTTATTCGGTGGTAAGTTTTGGTTGCTGTATTATTGCTCTTAAAATAAAGGAAAGATAGACGAATGACCAAATGTATTAAATCTATTCTAACTAAACAAACCAATTTAATATTTGAAGGAGTACAATTATTATTTTCTCATCTACCAACCAAGCATTGATTTATGTTTGATGTATACTCTTTTTTATTTATTTATTTATTTTTTATTTAGTATTCTGACTAAACAAACCAATTTAATATTTGAAGGACTACAATTATTATTTTCTCATCTACCAACTTTGATTTATGTTTGATGTATACTCTTTTTCTTTTTTTCATTTTATTTTATTTTTTTATTTTTTATTTTATTTTTTTTGGTATTCTGACTAAACAAACCAATTTAATATTTGAAGGAGTACAATTATTATTCTCTCATCTATAAACCAAGCATTGATTTATGTTTGATGTATACTTTTTTTTTTTTTTTTTGGTAAGCAAGTTGAAGCTATATGTATGTATATATATATATATATATATATATATATATATATATATATAAGAAAAAAATAATTACAGAAATCATGGGGTATACCCAAGGCCCAAAACAACAAGTCTAAATTTTTTAATAGTTTACAATTTCAAGAACGGATTGGGCGCATTTTGAATAATTAGTGTTGGATGTTGAGTTAGGGTTAGGTTTTTCATAAATTGGGATTGAGTTGTAATGTTTAATTCTCCAGAGTTGCAGCTTTTAGATACATTGATTAATTATTTTTAATAAATAAATAAAAAAGTTTGGCAAAATTACCGTTAAATAGTCATTAGAAAGCAATTTTGTGTATAGATGGATTATTATTCATCTTTATATATATATATATATATATATATATATATATATATATATATTTGGTTATTTTAAACAATTTTCATTAATTTGAGTTATTGCAATGGAACATTAAATCTATCCATCGGTCCTGCATCTCAATTAAGCATGTTATGAACAAATTAGCCGAAAGAATGTAGAATTTGTACTAATTGAATAGGTTGTGATATATATGTGTGATGTTATTTAACTCACATCTAAATTGTTTTTTGAAAATATTTAGTTTACTCCAACATCTATATGGGACATACATCTGTTTGAATGAATATGAGAATGAAAGTTTTACTAGTATAAAAGCAGAAACGGAACCTCATTAATTTTTTTAAATGTAACTATCATTAAATATATAATGAAAAACATCAGAATTGTTTTTAGAGAAAATCCAGTTTCCTGATCTGATTTTACTAATTGGTTTAAGGAGAATTCAGTTTCCTAATCTGATTTAACTTCCTTATTGGTTTTGGATTCTACAAAAGACAAGTTCTTGTAGGACAAGTTTGGGTACTCTATAATTATTAACTCTAATAAGATTTTAGAGGGTGTGAAAATTAGAGATAAATTTGTGCCAATACAAGAGAGAGCAATTGAGAGAGATTGAGAGAAAATTCTCCATTGTAAGTCTTCATCTTTTTCATAGTGAATTTGTTCGGTGTGCTCCATGGACGTAGTTCTTGTGTGTGATTTTTTTTTTATTTTTCGTGATTGCTTATTTATTCCTTGAACAGTGTTGTTTATTTTGCGTTTTTGCCACAACAACTGGTATCAAATCCGGTTGATTGTGCAGTGCAACTCTAACAACTAGTATCAGAGCCTTTAGTTAAGAACCTAGGGCACAGAAGGTGTTTAACGAAATTCCGAAAGTCTTTCGATCAGATTTGTCTGTTCGAGTGGAAGTAATGGCATCAGAAGATATGACACCCACATCCATGATCGAGAATTTCGATGGCACAAACTTCAGTTTCTGGAAGATGCAAATTGAAGACCTCTTGTTTCAGAAAAATCCATATCAACCTTTGGGAAAGAAGCCAGAGGATACAAATGATGCATAATAGGAATTACTTGATAGGAAGGCTTTTGGCACCGTCAGATTGACGTTGTCAAAATCAGTCGCCTTCAACATCAAAAACGAGAAGACGACGATGTCTCTCATAGCAGCCCTTTCTAATATGTATGAACAGCCTTCTGCAGCGAACAAGGTGCACTTGATCAAGAACTTGTTCAACATGAAGATGGTCGAAGGTGGTAAGTTCAACGAACTTCTAAATGCGTTCAACGAGATAGTTAGGCAATTAGAGTCTATTGATATCGACTTCAAAGACGAGGTTCAAGCACTGCTAATTCTAGGGCAGTTACCCGAGAGTTGGAGTGGCATAGTTACAGCAATCAGTAGCTCTGCAGGGAAGACCAAGTTGAAGTTTGATAAAGTTGTGAGCATGATTCTGACTGAAGAAATCAGAAGGCAAGCAGCAGGGGTTTCCACCAGTGGTTTGGCGTTAAATGTTGAAAGTAGAGGCAAAGGCTCAAACAAGAAGAAGGGCAACGGTAATAGAAACAGAGGCAGATCCAAGTCAAAAATTGGAAGGACACAGTCTTAAAATTTCAGGAATTCCACAGATCTCAGTGATGTTGAGTGTTGGAATTATAGAAAGAAGGGACATTACCGTGTTGATTGCAGACTTCTAAAGAAAAGAATCGAAAGAAAAACTGAAGCAAATGTTGTCTCAGAAGAATCAGATGATACATTGATATGCTCTTTGGAGAGTAAGATGGAGTCATGGGTTTTAGATTCCAGTGCATCGTTTCATGGCACTTCAAGTAACGAGCTATTTAATAGCTATAAATCGAGTAACCTTGGCAAGGTGTATCTTGGTGATGATCATCCTTATAGCATCATTGGCAAGGGTGAAGTGCAAATCAAGTTGAATGGGTCAGCTTGGAAGTTAAAGGATGTGAGACACATCCTTGACTTGAGGAAGAATTTGATTTCTGTGGGACAATTTTCAGATGAAGGTTTTGTTACAACCTTCAATGGAGACTCGTGAAAAGTTTCTAGAGGCGCTATAACCATTGCACGTGGTAAGAAATATGGCACTCTCTACACAACTAACAGTGCTTGTGGGTCTATAGCAGTTGCAGAAAATAGAGAAGATCACAACTTTTGGCACCAGAGACTAGGTCACATGAGTGAAAGGGGGCTCAAAATTATGCATTCAAAGAGGAAACTACTAGGCATACGGCAATTGATATTAACTTCAGTGAGAGTTTCATGATGGGTAAGCAGAAGAGGGTCAGTTTCAAGAGGAGTGGCAGAGATCTCAGAAAGAAGAAACTTGAGCTAGTTCACACAGACGTTTGGGAGCAACCACTGTCTCATCCATTGGTGGAAAATCCTATGTGACTTTCATTGATGATCATATGAGGAAGGTATGGGTTTATTTTTTGAAGCACAAATCTGAGGTATTTGATGTGTTCAAAAAGTGGAAGGCCATGGTAGAGAATGAGACAGGTTTGAAGATCAAGAGGTTGAGATCAGACAATGGTGGTGAGTATGAAGACACTGGGTTCAAGAAGTTTTATTTTGATAATGGAATCAGATTAGAGAGGTAGCAGAACGGATGAATAGAACATTGACAAAGAAAACCAAAACATGCGCATACATTCAGTTCTACCTAAACAGTTTTTGGCAGAAGCAGTCAATACAACATCCTACCTAATTAATCGTGGACCATCGGTGCCTTTGGAACATCGAATACCAGAAGAAGTATGGAGTGGCAAAAAGGTAAATCTTTCATGGTTGAAAGTTTTTGGTTGTATTGCATATGCGCATATTAGTGACTATGCTAGGGGAAAGCTCGACCCCAAGTCACTAAAAATGCATCTTCATTGGGTATAGCGGAGATGAGTTTAGTTATCGACTCTGGGATAATCAGAACAAGAAAATCATCAGAAGTAGAGATGTGATTTTCAATGAGAAGGTGATGTACAAGGATAGAGATGCAACACAGTTTACTAGTCCTGTACAGAGTAAGCCTGAGTTTGTTGAGCTGGATGATGATCCAGAGAGTATTGACGCGGAGCAGACAGATGAGGGTTCTTGGCCAGAGCTCACAGAGCATAGTTCACCGCAGATTCCAACTCCTATGCCTGCACCCAAAAGGTTTACGTGACCTCATGTACCGAATAGGAAATATTTGGATTATATGTTGCTCACAGATGATGGTGAATTTGAATGCTATGATGAAGCATGTCAAGTTGAAGATGCTAGTAAGTGGGAGCTTGCAATGGAAGATGAGATGAAGTCCCTTATCTCCAACAAAACATGAGAACTAGCCAAGTTGCACATGGGGAAGAAAGTTCTTCACAACAAATGGGTGTATAGGGTGAAAGAGGAACATGATGGTTCCAAAAGATACAAGGCGAGAATGATGGTCAAAGGTTTTCAGCAAAAACAAGGCATTGACTACACAGACATTTTTTCCCCAGTTGTGAAACTGAGTACCATTCGTTCAGTTCTTAGCATTGTTGCAGCAGAGGGGTTGCACCTTGAGCAGTTAGATGTTAAAACTGCTTTCCTCCATGGTGACTTAGAGGTGGAGATTTGCATGCAACAACTGGAGGGTTTCTCAGTCAAAGGGAAAGAGAAACTAGTGTGCAAGTTGAAGAAAAGCTTATATGGTTTAAAGCAAACCCCGAGGCAATGGTACAAGAAGTTTGATGGTTTTATGAAACGACATGGCTACAACAAATGCAATGCTGACCATTGCTATTACTTCAAAAGGTTTAAGTCAAGTTTCATTATTCTTCTATTTTATGTTGATGATATGTTAGTAGCAAGTTCTAATTTTGAAGAAATCAGCAAATTAAAGAAGCAGTTGTCTAGTGAATTTGAGATGAAGGATCTTGGTGTAGTGTAATACCCATAGTTTTCAAAAGTATAAAAAGGGAATTTAATTATTTATTTTATTACATTAAATTTAATTATGTAGTTATGTGCTTACGTGGCTAGGTGTTTATGTAGCTACATGATTATATGTTTATTGTCTTAATTGCTTATGTGAATTATTTGAATTAATTAGGTGCTTGTGTAGTTAATTAATTGGGTGTTTTACTTGCTAAATTGATGTGTGGTTTAATTATAGTTATTTATTTGGATTAAATAATTTAATTGTTTTATGTTCTATTTTATTTTAAAAGAGTTGGATATAAATAGTAGTAATGGACCAACCCAATGGGTCGCATGGACTACTTGGATAGGAGTTGGTTGGGTACGAATGTTTATCCATGGATGGATGTACATATATATATGGGTATATATGTATATAAGGATTTTATATCCATTAGTATTATAAATAGTTAATAGTAATTTAACTATAGTCAGATATATATTATATATATAGTTCAAAGGTTATATAGTATATATATATGTATATATGCTTATTCACGTGAGTTTTATAACAGACTTATATATATATATATATATATATATATATATAATTATTTTTACTTTCCTTTTTCCTGATATTTTTCCTTAAGGCGGATTTAGGGTTTGATTTGGATTAGGGTTATATTGGATTACTATATATATAATAGTATAGGTCTGTGGGAGGCTAGGTTTTCATATATGTGATATATTTTATACTTAGAGACAGAGAGATACAGAGAGGAAAATGTGAGGGAAAAAAAAGAGGCTTTGGCCAAGGGTTCAAGGCCAAACCCTAGAAGGAAGAAGGAGAGACTATTCGTGGGGTTAGGACCAAGCAGTAAAAGGTTCGACGATAACCAAGGTCGCCGGAATCAGAGGAAGAACACAGAGAATGAGATTTGGGATTTTCAATCTGAAATCCTAAGGCAAGTTCTTCTCTTACTCTCTCTCTTTGATCTGTGTTTCTATACATGCCTAGGATATTCTAGGAGACTTAAACAATTAAACTGAAGTATTATGCATGCTTAATTGAACTAAAACAAATGATTTATTGTTTTTAGTTTCATATTCTTGTTTTGAATGATTCTTGAATTTTTAATGCATAATTGATGTTTAAGTATAATCTTTGCATGTTAAAACATCTTAAATAATTTAGTATGGATGTATGGGATTTAGGTTGAAGCTTGGAGGCTTTAACTATGGAGTTTTACGGTTTACAGAGGCTGAACAGACGAAGAAGACGACTTCAGCACCAACTCAGCGGACTAAGTTGGGAACTCAGCCTGCTAAGTTGGGAACTCAGCCAGCTCAGTTGGACCGCAACCTGGATGTTGGTTTTAATTGCCCAAAATTAATTTTAAACCTATTTTAATTAATTTAAATGGGTTAAATGAACTTTGGAAGGTTCTAGAATGCATAATACACTTCATATGCTTAAGGAATGTCCATAATACGGATTTGTAAATAATTTTTATAAATTATTTAATGGATGGTTAGTTATTTAATTGTTTTAACAATTGAATTAAATGTTTAAAGGACTTTATTGATGATTATGAGTTTATATTATTTATCTGAAATGTAGGTTAATTACGTGGAATGTAAGTTAACTACATGCTATTTAAATTGTTGTATTTGCTTAAATAAACGCAAATGGTTATGTGTATGATTTATATCATACTAGGTATGGATTAATTGGTGTACTAATTTATTTGCGCATCATTTATTATGGATGGATGGATTGTATGCACCGGTATGGGACGATGGCATATTAGGGACGAATTAGTTTCAAAATACTATATCCTACCTATACGGAATAAGCGAATGGATTATAAATATAGAATCCTACTTATATTTTGTCTGTGCAGTTGAACAAGCTGAATGACTAACTGGATTTCCTCTGGATGTTTAGTCTGTGCAGTTGAACAAGTTGAACGACTAACTGGATTTTCTTTGGATGTTTAGTCTGTGCAGTTGAACAAACTGAACGACTAACTGGATTTCTTATGGATGGATAGGATATGATTTTAAATATATATTTATGGTACCGTGGCATGAGCTTGAGTCTCAGTGTCGACGGTTAGGGAGTGTATATGCAGTAGGATGCGTAGCTGGCTATGATAGTAGAGGCATACCCTATTAGGCTTAGGTACTCATGCCCACTCAGGTGCGTTTTGCATATTGCCTTCTATTCAGGTTGAGACCCCCTTTGTAGTCTAGTGAGAGTCCCTTAGTATTGATATATCTATGTACGGACTATATAGCTATTGTTGAGTTGATTAGGATGTATACGTGTATCGGATCTCTGCTTGGACTGTAGTAGAGTAGAACTTGTTTGTGGGCTTGACCCACCATTATTTTTCAGGTGTTCGTCAGGAGTGGAGGTTGTTCGTGTTGAGCAGGGATCAGTCTACTTCATTCTTCCGCTTCCATTTAGAAGAATTGTTTGTGGTTCTGTTTTCAGATGTAGACATTATTTTAGTTACTTATTTAGTTTGGATTTTTAGGGGTTCACATTGTATGGATTCTCGAGTTGTATATTTTTGGAGGATTAGTTGTATCAGAAGGATTTATTAATCAATGGAAATTTATTCTGAGGATTAATTATTGGATTATTATTTTAGTTTCCTTTCAGCATTTTATTTTTTAATTTTTTTTTATCATATTTGTACTTTGTGTTCGTTTATTACCGAATTTTTTGATATCCTCGGGTATTCTGGCGTGGGCCTGGCCAACCCGCATTCGAAAATTCGGGGGTATCACAATTGGTATCAGAGCACTCCAGGTTCAAGTGTCCTTAGGAGTGTCTTTCGTTATATGACTTCCGCGTTGCGTCTCTTAAAACTTAGAGCTCATATTAGGATTCGTTGTACTCTATTTACGGTTCGTTAGGAGGAGCTGATGTCAATTATATTCTGTAGTCACAGAATGGTTGGCACTGGGAGGAGGATTGGGTCCAAGGTGAAAACGATAATGACCCAAAGAAGTAAAGGAGTACGTTATTGATTTCTTTGCTAAAAGACAAAATTAGGGATCGAAGGTTTAGTTTTGGGTGGCGCTACTTTAAAGTGTAAGCCAATGATGGATTTAGGTGTATGTGATAGGTCACTGCATCTTGGGTCCTACACAACTTCAATTATTTTCAAAAAGGAGAAAAGCGAGGAGGAGAAGCCCGAAGAGGATCCTAATGGAGGAGATTTTAGGATATTCAAAAAAGAGGGTACTGAATCTTGAAGATGAATGATTGCACGAGGGTGATCTTAATTGCTAGTAGTATAGCGAATGATACTAGTAGAGTTGGTGTTGATCAATCTCCATATATCTAAATTTCTTATCATCTCTAAAAGAGATATATAAGAAGTACTTTTCAGGAGTTTGGGAATCGGATGGAGTTCTTATCAGAACGAAATATATGATTTTATATCACGTTCAAGAGAGCATGTGGATTATGCTATGACGTTCTATTTGTTTTATAAAGCCACGTTAGACAGGTTACATTTTCGTGTGTAAGGAGGATGAGGGTTAAGCCCTTGTTATTTGCTTAGGAAAACATATGTTGCTTTTAAGCAATGTTTAAAGGATAAATTTCGAGGTTGGAGGATTACGTACGAAACTCTAAAAGGAAATTGTGTAAAACAATTTTTTCAAATTGATTTCTGAGGAGATTTTTCCCTAGAAAGTACGATGTCTTAAGTAGGAGTATATTTTGTAATATTGTGTTTGTCATACGTGTTTTATTTTTGTTAATTATTCGGGATTTGGTATGTGGTTTAGTTAGGGACACAAGTATGTGATCAGCCAACTACTGTTTTTAATAACATGGAGTAATAACGCTATTTATACTTGGATTGTGAGCATGTGGTCATAGGATTTGGTAGATATACATAATTCTAGCCAATCTATTGGACCTATACATGCGTCATTGTGGTATGTTTTGGGATGGGATAGTTAAACCATCATTATGAGTCAAATAATCTGGTACGATTAGTTTGATATTTTTTCGCTAGGTCTGGATACATATCTTATTACAATGCCATGATAATGGTGGTTGTTAATGTTTCGGTATTCGTGAGGTTGTAGTAAATAAAGACCACTGTAACACCACGATGGGTTATTAGAGGTGCCGGATTTGCTGAACATCCTCTTGGAAATTCTAGGAGTTGTTACTAAATCGGAATGATGATTTAGTACTGGCTTAGGTACATATGGGAATGACGCCGAATGAGGATCGTAGACTGTACGAACTTTCATCAGTCTATTCTTAAACAGGAATTTATTCACGAGAACGTGTCATTAGGAGGAGTTGCCGATGTTGCACGTGGAGGAGGAAACTAAGTCTTAATCACTTGCGTAAATAATATGAAATTTTTTTAGGGTCATAATTCGCAACAATTAGTTGTTACTAGGAAATTGATGACTTAATTGGAGGATGGAAAGGTTTCATATTCATTTAATGTTACATAAGAAGTCTGATTGACACTTACTTTCGTTAAAGAAACAGGGTGTGTCAAAGACAGGAAGATGAGACCGATCACCTATATATAAAGAAGAGGTGCACGGTGTGTATGGAAAGGTCTTGGTTGTTGACTTTTGTTGAGTGAAAATGATAGTTAACTTTTGATAAACGGAAGTACTGATTGACTTTCAATATTAGTAAGGTTATCACGGATTAATAGTGGATAGATTTAGTCGCAGAATTAGCTTTTGAAGATGCTCCACTTTAAACACTGGGTGCAGATGAAAGCTGGTGGTACCGGACTAACGGTACTTTCTGCAGACAAATTGGAGGAGGATGCAAGGACTGAGGTTCGTAACTCTTAGTTCTCTATTTCATATAGGTGAAGATATGATGCATCACGCTATAACGCAGATGTTTAGAGCACATGTAAGAGGAGGGACATAGTGATTTTGTCTCCAAGTCTACTATTTATTAGATAGTCGAGCTGGACCATCAGAGATCACTAGATCCTTACAGCTATTTCTTATACTAAAATGGAAATGACAGAGCATTTTCCACAGATTTAGTTGAGGGATTGCTGATGTTACACAAGGGTCAGGGTTATGGTTGGGATATTGGTTGACTGATAAATTATGGCAGCTTAATTATTGTCTATTTTGAACTGGTACGACATCAGTTCATACGAATGGAATGGATCACAAGACGGTGTCGATGGATAGAAGTGGTGATTCACACTTTGCATCAAGTTCTGTCTAATGGAATCAAATTTGGAAATGGATGCTCTCAACAACCGATATGGTATTAAATCTTTCAGTTAGTTGTTGAGTTATCAGTTGAGTTTATAGTATGTGTAATAATAACACTTGCTATTACCAAGCTAATTAAGGAGGTTAACTTAGAATTTCGGAGCTGACCTTGGAGGAGGTGTTACCTTACTTAAATAAAGCTTAAGGTACTGGCGGAGGATTAATAGGTTTTGTAAATGATGCCGGAGTGACTGAGATACAAAATTTGTGAATTTTTCTCAGTGCACTCAGACGGTTATAAGTTACATCAAGACATCAAATGTCAGTTTGGGTGAACAGGAATGGGTAGGGACATATACACAATTGTCTCTAAGAGTAACACCTGTTAGAAAAGTTGAAAAATTGATAATTGGATATCATTGGAGATTTTTGTTACTTCATATCAAAATGGGAGTCGGACTAATCAGGAGTGAATAGTCGGTATGAATTATCGACATTGAATTGGAATTTTAATTCCATGTGGGTAAAGAGTGCTGAATTGAGCAAGTTCGTTTATGGACATTAATTGGGGTAATGTTCATTTTAGAGCTTCATATCCATTCTACATTGCACTGATAGTGGTGTTATAGCATGTGGATATCCATTATAGTGGATGAAAAGTGCTATTTAGAAGGAGTTCTCTGAAGATTTTGGAGCCGCAACTTTGCTTTATATCTCTAGATGGAGGACTTGATCAAGAAATTAACTTAGATCGTGGAGGATATGCTTGAGGCATATATCTTAGGTTTTCATGGACAATTTGAAAGCATTTATTTCACTTTTTAGGATCTTGTAGCGATGATGTTGGCACAAGGAGTTGATAAGCGCCGAATACTGTATATTCAAGCGCTCTAAATTACATTAGTTAAGTCCATTAATTGATTATTTTATGTAGATTATCTCCATTTGCATGTTTTTGTACATTTTCAGGTTAAATTGCAAAAAGGAAGCAAAAATGATGCCTTGTGGAATTTTGAACAAAAAGGGTGCCAATGCTGAAGCTTGGCAGCAGTGGAACTTGACTTTTGTCGCCATTTTCGACCTAGCAAACTCAAGAACTGGACTTCCATCATAACATGAAAGATTTAGAGCTCTGAATCAGATTTCTAAATCTTCAAGCAGTTTATCATTCGGAGTTCGGAGCAGAGAGTTATGATCTTCTTATTAGAGGTGCTCAGAACTGCCTGGCAGCAATGAGTTTCTGCCTTGCTCTTCAATTTCGACCAACTAGACTTGAGAATTGGATTTCCACCAAAACATAAATTTTTTAGAGCTCTGAATCAGCTCTCCAAATCTTCAAACAGTTCATCATTCAGAGTTTAGAGAACAAAGTTATGGTTATTCTTCCACAGTGGATCAGTGAGGGGCAAGAATTGCATGTTACACATTACACTAATTTCGAGTGCTCGAGGCCACCCTTCGAGTGCTCAAAATTTGGCCAGATTGCAGCTCGGAAATGAACCCCTCTTCAGCCCACTTGTGCATTGGTTTCCACATTTCCACCCTCCTTCTTTATGGAGTGGTTGGGAATGTCTTTGGAGGAGAGAGAGAGCTTGGTTGAAAGATATAAGGCAACTAAGGGCCACATGGATCATTATCCTTCATTCTACAAGATTAGAGGAGAGAGAAGAGAGCAAGAAAGGTGTTCTTGAAGCCTAAAGAAGGGAGCTCGAAAATGGCTTGTCCATCCATGCTTCTTCCTTCTTCTAGCTCACTCATGGGTAACTAAACTCCATCTAGGGAGGTGATGAAGCCTCCCCTTTTGTTCATGTTCTAGATTAGGTTCTATTTTGGGGATTATAATGTATAAACTTTGGTCTTTTCATAGTTTAAGAGCTTATTACTTCTTGTAATGAATATTCATATTTAAATGATTGATGTGAGTTCTTTAGCTTGTCTTGATGATTCTTACATTAGTCTTATTGCTTTTATTTTCATAGTGACAATGAAGATATTAACTATGAATGGTTTTCAAGGCATGTTGATTTTGAAACTTGATATTCCATTGCTTAGGTACCTCCTTTGATGGACTATGCTTGATTCTTACCTTCATGTGCTTCATCATTTGATTGAAGGCTTGATGGTCTTTTGCTTAAGTTAATGTACTTGATACTACACCCTAGTCTAGGTAGTCCAAATGTGTTGTCTTTTGATAGACCATTTTTGTTTTAATCTCATGAACTTTTTATTGGTTATGAAGCAACTATGTGTTGCGACATAATTCTTGATCATTACTTATATAGTGTTTATCCCTAATTTAGTCTTGATTTAGCATGTATTTAGGGCGTAGGTGGATTCACTTCCCTAGTTTCCCCTTTTATTATCTCTAACTCTCATTTACTAGCATTCTTGTTTTATGCACACTTCAATTACTAGCTTAGTGACAAACCAATCAACAACTCCTTATTACACCTTATCATTCTAAAATGACTCTAGATACTTAGGTTGTCTTAAGACTAGCGCAGTCCCAGTGGTTCGACTTATCCGACCAATAGCCCTATTTTACAATGATTCGTGCTATTGCGAAGGTTGATGTATGATTGACCAACCGATCAGGAGGTTGGTGTGACAATTTTTTTTAGGTTCTGTATATTACATGTGCAAACCTCTAATTTGTTGATTTGAAATGGAAGTAAGGGGGATACCATTAGACCTTGTCTTCATTTAAAGATACGTCGGAGAGAAATGCTCTCTTTTGTAGTGGTTTGCGTGCGGTTGGGAGGCGGCAGTAGGTTTTGGAAATAGTAGAACTCCTATAATAGAGTTTTCTATCAGGAAGTAGTTGTTTATGCTGTCTTCCGTATAGGAAGCAAGGCGATTTTTGGAGGAAGGTCAGTTTTACTTTTTAAATTGACTTTTTGAGGATTTTGTTTATCAATTGAGGCAGTAGCCTATAGATTTGCGTTACCAAATTGTTAACGCCGAGTGCATAGGAGTTTTGTGCACATATGCTATGAAATTTGGAAGATTATGTATCATTACCCTTGACTAAATATTGGGTAAGATTGAGTTGTTGATAGATACAATTTATATGTGGTAAGGTTTTTTTTTAGGTTTCTTAAAAAATAGGAACCATAAATTTTTATTGGATGCTTTGGAATTCAGTGGAACCCATACACAGAGGCAGAGTCCACGTGAAACAGAAATGAATTTAAAAGAAATATAATTCAGAGTTTCGTGAATTCTGAGGACGGATTTCCTTTTGTTATGGGGAAAGAATGTAATACCCCTAGTTTTTAAAAGGATAAAAAGGAAATTTAATTATTTATTTTATTACATTTTATTTAATCATGTGGTTATGTGCTTACGTGGCTAGGTGTTTATGTGGCTACATGATTATATGCTTATTATCTTAATTGCTTATGTGATTTATTTGAATTAATTAGGTACTTGTGTAGTTAATTAATTGGATGTTTTACTTGCTAAATTGATGTGTGGTTTAATTGTAGTTATTTATTTGGATTAAATCATTTAATTATTTTATGTTGTATTTTATTTTAAAGAAGTTGGATATAAATAGTAGTAATGGACCAACCCAATGGGTCACATGGACTACTTGGATAGGAGTTGGTTGGGTACGAATGTTTACCCATGGATGGATGTACATATATATATGGGTATATATGTATAAGGATTTTATATTCATTAATATTATAAATAGTTAATAGTAATTTAACTATAATCAAATATATATTATATATATAGTTAGAAGGTTATATAGTATATATATATATGTATATATGCTTATTCACGTGAGTTTTATAACAGACTTATATATATATATATATATATATATATATATATATATATATACATAATTATTTTTGTTTTCCTTTTTCCTGATATTTTTTCTTAAGGCGGACTTAGGGTTTGATTTGGATTAGGGTTATATTGGATTACTATATTTATAATAGTATAGGTCTGTGGGAGGCTAGGTTTTCATATACGTGATATATTTTATACTTAGAGGCAGAGAGATACAGAGAGGAAAACGCGAGGGAAAAGAAGGAGGCTTTGGCCAAGGGTTCAAGGCCAAACCCTAAGAGGAAGAAGGAGAGACTGTTCGTAGGGTTAGGACTGAGCAGCAAAAGGTTCGACGGTAACCAAGGTTGCTGGAATCAGAGGAAGAACACAGAGAATGAGATTTGGGATTTTCAATCTGAAATCTTAAGGCAAGTTTTTCTCTTACTCTCTCCCTTTAATCTGTTTTTCTATACATGCCTAGGATATTTCAGGAGACTTAAACAATTAAACTGAAGTATTATGCATGCTTAATTGAACTAAAACAAATGATTGTATGTTTTTAGTTTCATATTCTTGCTTTGAATGATTCTGGAATTTTTGATGCATAATTGATGATGTTTAAGTTTAATCTTTGCATGTTAAAACATCTAAAATAATTTGGTATGGACGTATGAGACTTAGGTTGAAGCTTAGAGGCTTTAACTATGGAGTTTTAGGGTTTACAGAGGCTGAACAGATGAAGAAGACGATTTCAACACCAACTTAGCCGACTAAGTTGGGAACTCAGCCGACTAAGTTAGGAACTCAGCCTGCTCAGTTGGATCGCGACTTGGATGTTGGTTTTAATTGCTCAGAATTATTTTTAAACCAATTTTAATTAATTTAAATGGGTTAAATGGACTTTGGAAGGTTTTAGAATACATAATACGCTTCATATGCTTAAGGAATTGGACAATGCAGATTTATAAATAATTTTTATAAATTATTTTATGGATGGTTAGTTATTTAATTGTTTTAACAATTGAATTAAATGTTTAAATGACTTTATTCATGATTAGGAGTTTATATTATTTATCTAAAATGTAGATTAATTACGTGGAATGTAAGTTAACTACATGCTATTTAAATTGTTGTATTTACTTAAATAAACGCAAATGGTTATGTGTATGATTTATATCATGCTAGGTATGGATTAATTGGTGTACTAATTTATTTGTGCATCATTTATTATAGATGAATGGATTGTATGCACCGGTATAGGACGGTGGCATACTAGAGATGAATTAGTTTCAAAATACTATATCCTACCTATACGAAATAAGTGAATGGATTATAAATATAGAATCTTAATTATATTTAGTCTGTGCTGTTGAACAAGCTGAACGACTGGATTTCCTCTGGATGTTTAGTCTATGCAGTTGAACAAGCTGAATGACTAACTGGTTTTTCTCTGAATGTTTAGTCTCTGCAGTTGAACAAACTGAACAACTAACCAGATTTCTTATGGATGAATATGATATGATTTTAAATATATATTTATGGTACCGTGGCATGAGCTTGAGTCTCAGTGTCGACGGTTAGGAAGCGTATATGCAGTAGGATGCGTAGCTGGTTATGATGGTAGAGGTATACCCTATTAGGCTTAGGTACTCATGCCCACTCAGGTACGTTTTACATATTGCCTTTTATTCAGGTTGAAACCCCCTTTGTAGTCCAGTGAGAGTCCCTTAGTGTGGATATATTTATATACGGACTATATAGCTATTGTTGAGTTGATTAGGATGTATACGTGTATCGGATCTCTACTTGGACTATAGTAGAGTAGAACTTATTTGTGGGTCTGACCCACCATTATTTTTCAGGTGTTCATCAGGAGTAGAGGTTGTTCGTGTTGAGCAGGAATCAGTCTACTTCATTCTTCCGCTTCCATTTAGAAGAATTGTTTATGGTTCTGTTTTCAGATGTAGACATTATTTCAGTTACTTATTTAGTTTGGATTTTTAGGGGTCCACATTGTATGAATTCCCGAGTTGTATATTTTTGGAGGATTAGTTGTAGGATTTATTAATCAATGAAAATTTATTCTGAGGATTAATTATTGGATTATTATTTTAGTTTCCTTTCAGCATTTTATTTTTTAATTTTTTAAATCATTTTTGTACTCTGTGTTCGTTTATTACCGAATTTTTTGATATCCTCGGGTATTCGGGCGTGGGCCTGGCCAACCCGCATTCAGAAATCCCGGGGTATCACATGCAGCGAAGCAGATTCTTGGGATGAGGATTAGTAGAGACAAACAGAAAAGTACTTTGCAGTTGTCTCAGGCTAAGTATGTTGAACGGGTTCTGAAGAGGTTCAATATGAACAATGCTAAGGCGGTAAGTACTCCCTTGGCTAATAACTTTCGATTATCTCAAGATCAGTGTTTGAAGACAGAAGATGAGAAAAACTTCATGGCTAAAATTCCATATGCCTCAGCCATTGGAAGTTTGATGTATATCATGGTGTGCACAAGACCAGACATAGCATATGTAGTGGGAGCAGTAAGCAGGTTCATGAAGAACCCAGGCAAACTACACTAGGAAGTAGTAAAGTGGATATTGAGATATCTATGGGGTACCATAGACAGATGCTTATGTTTCAAAAGGGGTGAAGTGAAGCTACATGGTTATGTAGATTCAGACTTTCCTGGTGAGGTGGACCACAAAAGAAGTACTACCCGGTATGTGTTCATGGTGTGTACAACTGTAGTTAGTTGGGTTTCGCAAATACAGAGGATTGTAGCGTTATCTACTATAGAGGCAGAGTATGTGGCGATGACAGATGCCAGCAAGGAAATGATTTGGTTACAAGGTTTGTTAACAGAGTTGGGATTCGAATAGGTAAAGAATGTTTTGCACAGTGATAGTCAGAGTGCGATACATCTGGCAAAGAATTCAGCATTTCATTCAAGGACCAAGCATATAGGACTTCGATATCACTTTATCAGATCTTTGTTAAAAGATGTGATGTTGACATTTGAGAAAATACTTTGTACCAAGAATCTGGCTGATATATTGACCAAGACAGTGACCATGGAGAAACTGAAGTTGTGCGCAACTTCAGTCGGTCTTCTAGCTTGAAGACAGAGATAAGCACATTGACATGTATGGGACATGCATGAGAATAAGATGGAATATGTTTACAAGTGCTCCAGCCTCCAAGTGGGAGATTGTTGTGGTTTTGTGGAGTCTGATTAGGTAATTGGTTTTTAGGAAGATTTAATTATATAGAAACTTCAAGAGTACTGAATTTTGGGGAAAATTCAATTTCCTGATTTGAATTTACTTATTGGTTTAAGGAAAATTCAGTTTCCTGGTTTGATTTAACTTCCTTATTGGTTTTGGATTCTACAAAAGGTAAGTTCTTATAGAACAAGTTTGGGAACTCTATAAATATCAACTCTAATCAGATTTTAGAGGGTGTGAAAATTAAAGATAAATTTGTGCCAATACAAGAGAGAGCAATTGAGAGAGATTGAGAGAAAATTCTCTATTGTAATTCTTTATCTTTTTCATAGTGAATTTGTTTGGTGTGCTCCATGGACGTAGTCTTAAGATTTGGGTAAACCATGTATATCTTGTGTTCTTGTGTGATTTTTTTTTTTTTTTATTCTTCGTGATTGCTTGTTTATTCCTTGAACAGTGTTATTTATTTTATGTTTCCGCCACAATAACTGGTATCAAATCCGGTTAATTGTGCAGTGCAACTTTAACAAGAATAACATTCCATGATATTCATAGTTTTTTCATGACCAACATAATGGCTCATGAATGCAATATTTAGTACTCCCTTCTTCTCATATTAGTTGTCAACATAATGGCTCAAACTAAGGCTCAATCACCAAATCTTGAAGCTTACCCACAGATCGGGCAACAAAGCACACCTGTGTTAGAATCAATCAAATATATGCATTTCTCACTTTAACAGAAAATACTCCTATTTTATTGTATGTGCAGTTGTCTCAATAATTTAGTGGATTAATATTTTTTGTAGACCTTAGAGTGCCAGACTTCGATTCTCTATTGTGGGCTCAGTGGAGACATCCACCCCTACTGAAATTTTTTGTTATTACACTTTATACCCTTAAATTTGTATTTCTTTTTATTTATATCAATAAATTTTTTAAATTGTTCCCACTGAAATTATGAAGAAGAAAAAACACCTCTATATAAATTTGTCTTCCCTCATATAAATTTCTATTCTATATAAATTTGCCCCTACTCCATATAAATTTCTAGATCCGTTCCTCATTCTTTGTATCTACTAATCTAATCATTTTTATTTTTCAAAATAAATAATAAAATTGTACATTAAAATTTTGAAGTTAAATTACACCAATAAGTCAAACTTTTATATTCTCTCTCAAGCCAAGACTCAATCACAAAATCGTATGCTTACACACCAACCGGACAACAAAGCGTACCTATGTCAAATGAACCTAGAATCAATTAAATATATGTACTTCTCCCGTTAAAGAGATTACTATTTTACTTCTACATCAGCATCAAAGATTTTTTTCAACACCATACTAATTAATCTCTATTTCTTGTGATCTATCTGTCCAACGTGAAAATGACCCCTGTTGTTGTGATCTATTTGTCAAACATGGAAATGACCTAAACAAACAAATAATACTAGATAAACAACTTTTATAAGGGATAACACACAAAAAAAAAAAAATAAATAAATAAATAAAAAAGAAGAAGAAGAAGAAGAAGAAGAAGAAGAAGAAGAAACTTTTCTCAGTTTGCCTCAGCAGGCATTTGGGGCCTTGCCCTTGTTATCCAACAGTACTAGTTTAAACCTTTTGGCCCATCGCCCATGTTCCGAGGCTTGGGCCTGCTTTTATATGTAAAATAACCCAGTTAGTTGGAGGGGCTTTTTTGGCAAAAATAAATAATAATAATAATAATCTCTCAGCCTCAAATTAAATATTTACCTTTCTATTTTTAACTGTCCCAAAATAAATGTAGACAAATCAAAGTATTATTTTTTGTAACATTACTAATTTAACCTTCTTGTATTGAACTTATAAAAAATAAACCATCATATCATGTGAATTCACTACAAAAACATTTGATAGTTTATTCACTACCAATATAATAAACAATATTAAAAAAAATACTCTTAAAAAGTTAAATTTTTAAAAAGGGACGTTTAATTTGAAACGGAATAAATAATAATTAAAGAGGGGTTTCTACAAAACAGTATACCTATTTACAATGTATATAATTACATTTACCTTTCAAAAAAATAAAAACTAATAAAATCAAAGATTTTAGAAAGTAAAAAGATAATAAAAGAAACACACTTAAAAAGTTAAATTTTAAAAAAGGGATGTTTAATTTGAAACGGAATGAGTAATAAATAATAAATAAAGAGGGGTTTCGACAAAACAGTACAAGTCAATGGGGTTTATTTAATGCAATTATACCTATTTACAATGTATATAATTACATTTACCTTTCAAAAAAATAAAAACTAAGAAAATCAAAGAGGTTTAGAAAGTAAAAAGATAATGTACATATGTAGAAGGCAATGACATACTAGGAACAAACATCTTGAGAAAAAGAGCCTCATGCAATATTGCTCTCTCCAATCCAATTGACACTGTTAGATGCCATCTTTAAACAAAAATGTTCAATTTATGATAGATTATCTTGTTTCGGAGTTGACCACTTTTGAACATGCATGGTAGCTTTCTCAGCCTGCAATTCCACACAAAAGGAAAAGAAAATATATTAGGTGTATGAACATATATTTATATATATTATGTGTATTTCAACAAAGATGAAGAAAAATTGTGTCCAACTCCACCTCCATTTCCCAATCGCTTTGTGTTGTTATAATGATCAATATTGCCGTCTGTACCGCAGTTCCACCGAAAATCATGCCACCCCAGATACCCTAGTGCAGCCATTCACTTTGTAAGTAAAAAATGAAAGCAAAACTCATGATCCTCTAGTAAAAAAACTAAGAACTATTATCTTTTATCATAGATCATGTACAACATTGAATTTTGGACGAGAAATTATGGCTTTTAATAAAACTCGGGCTATCATTTAAAGGTGCTTGGTGGTTTCCCATACTTGTCATCTAATAATCAACCAAATGCATCATTTTATGCAGGAACCTAAGTCGTTCTTATAAATAATCATGGAGTCACAAAGTTACAATGTCAGCAAGTGTGCTTAAGAAATTATTAGATGATTCTGAATCATAAGTTGCTTACCGGTTTAGTCCAATAAAAACACATGTTCACATTTCTTTATAATATCTCATTAACAAAATTGAGTTTACTTAGAATTTTGATTGGACTAGTTCACATAAAAAAAATAAAAATAATAATAAAATAAATAAAATAAAAATCTGTTAGACATTTTTACCATTCCGAGTCTGGATGATTAACAGCAAAGTGTTCTTAATGACTTCTATTAAAAACTTTTAATAGAAATCCTATAGTCTGTGTAGATACATTAGCAGAAGTAATGGAGAATTAAAATATTATATCTAGTAGCTCTAAATATACGTTTTCATAGTGTATCTGTTATGATCAAATTAGCAGGAAGAAGGTAGAATCTGTACAAATTGAATATGTTATAATATATAATATATGTTTTATGATATTTAACTGAATAAGATAGATCACATCATCTTGTAATTGATCAAATCTGATTTTTCAAACTTTATGCGGTTAATTTGCATAACTAATTTCCTTTTTTCAGAATTATTTAGCTTCCTCCAACATCTCAATATTCATACATCTGTTCAAATGAATATGAGAATTGAAATTTGACTAGTATAAAAGCAAAAACAAATCTCACTAAATTTTTTAAAATGTAACTTAGATTAATAAGTAAAACACATAATGAAAAAATTCACAATAACTTTCCATGATATTCATAGTTTCTTCGTGACCAACATAACTATCAGTCATGCAAGCAAGTCATGTATCCTTTCATGGCTAATGAATGCAATATTTAGTAACAATGTTCCTTTTTTCTTTTAACTGATAATATATATGTTCAGTGCGAACCCATCTAATCATGACAATACTGAAACCTAACTGTAGAGATCAATCCAAGGCTCCGAATGGTAAAAATGTCCCAACAATTTTTCGTGCTCGAGTGGAAGCAACAAAGAATGTTAGTAAATTATAATGGAAAAGGTTAGAATACTAGTTTTGTAAACAATTTTTGTGGCGAAAAACATGAAATTTAGTCCTCAAACCACAAGGTCCGGTGTGTCCTTGTGGTTTCAGACCATGGTCCTTTGAGCTCTTAGGTCCACACCTACTATGACATTCACATAACCAATTTACAGTCACTTTGGTGTACTCTCAAGGGGATTAAAAAAAGGCTAACATACCTCAACACCCAAATGGAAGACCCAACCCATAACAACTCCAAGGGGGAGTCCAATAAGGTAGTAGCAGCCTAAATTTATGTATGCAACCTTCGACTGCCAACCTGATCCAACGGCCACCCCTAGGAAAAGAAAGAAAGATATTGTTCTTTCTTCATAAATGCTGTGAAAATAAGAATGCTACACATTTCAATCGAAAAGTTGGAGGTGAATTAACCTGATAAAATTGGTTGAACACTGTTGAGAAGAATTGTGATAGCTAAGAGGTACGCAAGCTTATCAACTGCTCTGAGGATGTCGCTGCTCGATGAGAGGATCAATGCAATCTTGTCATGGAATGTCATTATAAGTGCACAAAAGAAGACACCGATTATTGTGGACTGTGCCACGACCACTTTTGTTGCAAATTTTGCTCCCTTTCCGTTCCCTGCACCTAGCTCGTTGGCAACCCTTACTCTGTAAATATTTTCATAATAAATTCAGGAAACTATGGCTTGGTACTTGGGAGAGTGAATCACCCAGAAAAATGTGACAAATGAAGAGATGAAACAAAGAATTTTGATGCATTCAACAAGTTATAAATACATTTTTGAAACGAATGGCAAAATTGCTAAAACAACTCATCCATTAATATACAATATTATACAAGGGAAGGAGTGCAATACTATAAAAGCTTAAATTAATTGAATTTTTATTTAACAATATTGTAGTGTTGCTTAAAGTTTTCTATATTCACCACAATTTTACGCAGAAATTTTTTGAGTATCTTTTCCTAAAAGTTGTATATATATTAAATCTTTAAAATGTACACTGTAATAATTTCGGACAAGCTTAATTAGTGGCTGGTCATGGTTGATGAAGAGTCGTGACCTCAACAAAAGCCATGACGACAATATCAAGCAAACGTATGAAACAAGCAAACGTATGAAACAGAGACTTTGTAATTTAGTGACCAAAATTAAAGATAATTGTTAAGTGATTAGTTTGCTTTAAAGCAACAAATGTGACCAATGATTTCACATAAAGGCACCTTCGCCATAATTTTATACATGCTTTAATACATGTTTATGTAGAGGGCTGAATTTGTGGGATCTTTGTTTTTTCTATATATATTAGAAATTCCTTTTATTATGAGAAAATTCATACAAATTTAGACGGAAATTTTCCACCAAATCCAAATTAGTCACTGAAAACTAAAAATTTCTTGGATTAGGACCTTTAAAGTTCCCTGTTTTTCTTTTTCTGGTTTTGTCAAGTCATGTTAAATCGAGGGCCGGCTCTGAGATTGACAAAATCTTGAGAGGCCATAGGCGAACTTAAATGTGAGGTCTTTTAATTACTAAAATACACACTAACATACGCATAAAGTAGTAAAAGGCCATATTCAATTTCAAATTTAATTACCAAGTTTTTAAAGGCCCTAATTTTGAATGGGCTGTGAATTCGTTTAATTGAATGACAAGTATATATATATATTTTTTTTGGACCTTTCATTCATAGAAAGGGGCCTAAATTTTTTTTCTTTTTATTTGGGCTTATCACTCATTGTAAAGGGGTTTAAGTTTTTCTTTCTTTGGACCTATCACTAATGGGCTTAAAAATTTTGACGCCCTTTCGAGGCCCTAGGCGATCGCCTTGGGTCAGGGCCGGCCCCGGTTAAACCTTAGGAAAAATGAATATTATCCCTTTAATATTGGTAGTCCATAGAGTCACATCCTGCACCTGATTGTGCATTGCTACCATTTGCCGGGAAGCCACAGCATGCCGGAAGGGAAGAAAAAAGATGTCATATTTTAGGGTTTAATAAAAAAAGTTACATCCTGCATATGGCTGACAATTGTGAATAAACCAGTTACAATATCTAGCATGAGAGGGTCAAATAACAATACCCGGTTGCAGCAAAGAAGGAAAGAGGAATCATCATTTCCCAGCCATTAATCGCCATACTGCCACATCATAGTCAATCACACCAAGAGGACAGCAAAATAAAAATAAAAAATAAAAAAAATTATCCTATGGACATGCTAAAAATGCATTTATTGAATTTTTCTCTTATCATACATAATTGGTAATGAAATGTTATTAATCATAAGAAATTCACATACCACACGGATAATGCATCCACAGCTATTGTAGCATTCTTCAAGTTCCCAGTCATCAATATCAATATTCTATAGTACCAATTCTCCAAGCTGCATAAACATTATACACAAAGGCACACGCACACATATATGAGTGATGATATGGAATCCGAAAGTCGGACAACTCCGACTGATTTGATGTGATACGCTCTCTACTCATATCAAATCATTCAGAGTTGTTTGAATGACGAATTCTAAAAGATTTCCCTCTATAAAGAGCAAGGGAAATACCAAAGCATGACTCCCGAGGCAGTAGAGAGCTTGAAAAATTCCCAGAGGCCAGAGAAGGCTTGCATGGAAAAACCAGTCCAAGTTTGGGGACACCCACCCCACACTGTATACCCCAAAAGGCCAAGAACGAAAACCCACCAAGACACATCCAAAGCAACAGCTGTTCCAACCAACCCAAGCTTAAACTGATATACAAAAAGCCAACTGATAATCACATGAACCACAAGAGCCGCCAAGGAGGCCCATGCTAGGACCGCTGTCTTAAGTTGGCTCTGCAAGAACCTCTGTAGTGAGCATTGAAATACAAAGCTGAAGTGCATTGGAATGAACCAAAGCGCCACCATCCCCGATTGCTCCGCCACTTTATCAGGCTGTCCCATGAGCTTCAGAATTGGGGTTGCGTATACGTATAGGGGCAATAACAAGACAGAACACAAGAATAGAACAATCCATGATCTCTGCATATATACTCCCAACATGTGGTACCTCTTGGCCCCAAATGCCTGCCCACATAGAGTCTCCAATGCACTTGCCATCCCTAGCTAATTCACAATAACAGACCAAGTGATTTAGTAGATTAATACATTCATACATAGAACATAAGCGAGTAATATACACAAATACATTAGTACAAAATTCTGGTCTATCTATTCAGTTTGGGTATCAGCATGTACCCATGTATATAGACATATTTATAAATAGAAAAACAGAAAAAGTAATTTATAAATTTAATAAATATATACACGCGACATATGTGTGTAATACATGTATAAATATCCACCTATGTGTAGACTTATGTATACATATAGAAAAATAGAACAAGTTATTTATAAACTTAATACATCCATTCATGCAACATTTGTGTTGTGTGTAATATATACATACATATATTTATACATTAACACAAAATCAACAATGGGAATTCTACCATGGTATTCCTACTGACTCTAGACATGGCTGGAATATCAACAACTATGTTAAGGTGTCATCACTGATTTCTAATGGGCAATGGTCTTGGCCTAGACATCTGCACAACATAGTGTCCCCTATTTGTGACATCGATCTCGAACCTTCCCCTTCCCAATCTTACCCTGGACGACCTTACTCTGTGGCTACCATCTCCCAACCATTCCCTAAAGTCCACTGGCACAAGCTGGTTTGGTTCAGTCAATCGATTCCCAAACATGCCTTTTGTTTGCGGCTTGCCATTCAAGATAAACTCCTTAATAAACACAAACCAGCTCTAAATTTCTTGATGCAGTGTAATGTTTGTATCCTTTGCCTCAAAGCAGCTGAGAACCACAATAACGTCTTCCATCAATGCCCTTATTCCTCATTTATTTGGAACTCATTGCAAGCTAAGTGTGGATTCTATATGATAGGGAAAAACTACTGCTTCGATTATTTGACTTGGATATTGCTAGATTTATTTTAAATTTAAATTTTAAGGAGATAAGGGCGACCACTAACCAAATCCGGAGATTTGTTGGAAGAAATAAACTCAATCATCTAATCGAACTCACTGAGATCCTGAGAATAACAATATATAGGGGTCGGCCAATAAATGAGGTATGTGAAAAATTGTACGTATCAAATACGACTCTCTACAACTCCTTCCAATTACTGACTTGATCATTTAAGCATCCTCAACTGGCACCACATCGGTGCCGTTCGAAGAGACGTCATCCTTGTATATTGCAAGAAACGCGTCCGTTCCGGATGATGCTGATTTTCTCTTCAACACTAACCCTAATTGTTGGAATGACTTTCTCCTTTGGCTTCTTTGAGCTAGAAGCAAAAAAAATGTACAGTAAAACCCTACCTTCAAATATTACCCTTGCTAGGTTTGTTTACCACATTTGAAGGAAAGAAATCACAAATCTTCATAAATATATCTTCTTCCCCACTAAAAACCCTAATGTTGAAGCACTGAATTGATGCCTTGGATTTGGAATTAAAGAAAATCTAATCAAAATCCAAAACACTGATTCGGTGTTCCCAAGCATGACATAAATTCAATCATTGATTCAATCCGTTATCACTTATACTCTATTAAACATTGCGAATGCCGACCATCACAAATGAATGGAATTAACCAGCCCAGGTCCTTATTTGATCCCTAGGAGAAGAATTAGCATCTCTCCTGTCTGCATATTGCTAACTTTCGCTTCCCGCCAATGCTTGGTTTTGGTAGTTGGCTAGTTTGTTAATGGGCCTGGTTTGTGGTTCTGGGCCATGACCCATGCTGTTTGTATAGTTTTTTTATTTTTATTTTTCCTAATCAGATTTATTTACCTAAAAAATAAAATTATGTTCTAGATAATCAATTTGGCTATGAACAATTGAACATATATATATATATATACACACAATATAATAATACTCGCTGTATATATATATGCATGTAAATGAAGGAAGAAATGAGATGCAGGGACATACAATTAGGCCGAAATTGAAGCCGACGATGACGTTGCTGGCAATGGAGATGGAAGCGAGCTCAATGTCACCGAGGTGGCCAGCGAAGGATTGGGTGATAACATTGGTGGAGTAAGAAGCTAAGCGGCTGAATATGGAAGGACCCGCAATGTGCCATAGCTTCTTCGATTCAATCCACACCCTTGTTTTCAAATCCCTCTCTTCATCATCCTCTTCTTTCACTAATTGCTTCTTTTCTAGGCCGTCTGAGGATAATATTGCCGAATCTTGAATCAACAAGGTCTGATTGAGTTCATCATCGTCAGTGGTAGAAGTAGTACTCTTGATGATGCTTCCCATGATCAGGAGATGTTGTTGCGTATATGTGTTATTTGAAAATTAGCTAGGCTGATCAAACTAGCTTTAGTAGTACTGTGTGTATGTGTGTGAGAGAGAAAGGATGGCTTGAGAGAGAGAGAAAGAGAAGTAAGACAAAAGGGTGGCAGTGTGGACAGGTATATATATGCAGGCAACGCTGAAGATGGACACGCGGGACGTCACGGAAGGGAAGGGTGGCGGTGTGGCCGCATTTGAAGGGTTGAGAGATAGTAATTAAAGACTGTTCATTTCATCTCTCTGTCAATGTCTTTTCTGCCTTTTTCTCATCATTTTCTGCACCATATATATGTATATTATATAAGAAAATGATAAAAAAAAATTCGAACTTATATATCCCTAATTAAGAGTTATTATTATACATTATGATTGGAATAGTTAAAATAAAATTAAAAAATATATATTAAGTATAGTAATCATCATATTATATATTACCTCTGTCCTATACTAATATTTTATTATTCTTTTTTAGGCATCCAAATTAATTATACCATTTGAAGTCCAAACAAAAAATATATTGTTTTTTTTTTTTATATATATATAATTACCGTTTAAATTTTCAAAAAAAAAATTCCAATTTGGTAACATACACATTTAAATTTAAAGCCACAATGATATAATTTTAAAAGGAAACGTAATTAAAAAATTATAATATTAAAAGAGGACAGCTAATATGAGTGCATCATAAATACCTGTATTATGCACACAAGCCAATTAAGAATGTCCACAAAACCATTCTCAAATAGATATGCCTGTAGAATCAAAAACTTAAAAGAAATAAATTTTTTATCTTGATTTTAATAATTTAAACATAATTTCAAACCAAAAAAAAAACCGAATACGAAACTTATATTTCTTCTTTTTTATTTTAATCTCAATTTCAGAAAATAATTTATGCAAAAAAAATGTAATCAATCAAAATTATGAATTGTTTTTTGTTTTCCAATAACATGAGAAAAGACAAACAACTTTAAAAATTTATGATTTATATACATACAAACCTTTTCTTGTACATCATAAATCTTGATTATTCTTTGCGTCACCAATATTGCAAATCCAAACGAAGAACCGAAAAAAAAAACCCTGTTTTTATTGTCAGATATTTCGAAAGGCAATATAAGAGCCTTCAATTATTTTTCTGTTTTGTTCTTCAAAGAATATTACTGTACAGACTGACTTTGCGCAGAGACTTTCTACACTAATTAAATTACAACCATTGAATTTTTAGAATCCATACATAAAACCCACTAATCAAGTTTAGTACAGTTTAGAAAGTCAACCGAAACCAATCATAAAAACCATTCTGTAATTCGGTTAGCTAAAGTTCATTTACAATCCCAGCTGAATCAAATTAAAATACAAAAATAAAGAAAAAACCATTAAATCATCACCGTTGGATATCATCTCTGACTAGAAACATAAATGGCATTTTTAACTATCCAATGAGATCAGATAGTTAATACGAACATACATTTTTCTGCACTCCGAATACATGAATATTTCTGCATTCACTTAATTTCAAAACAAATTTTTATATATATACATTTTGTTTGCGTAACATTTTCTTTTCATCATACATAATTGAGAGTGTTAGAGATGTTAACCCTCTCCAAAGTATTCACATATGTGGGGTACATACAAAATGGGCTCATCTATTCTCTGCAACTCAAAAGATTTAAAAAATCAAACTCGAACATATAATATAAAAAAATGACAAGAAGAAATCATGAAAAGAATAAGTAGATTTTTTTTTTTCTGAAATGCATTAGAGCTCTTGTAGTTTGAACAAAAACTATTTGCACCTATCCATTTGCAGTGCTCTGAGATTAATAGCTGGGGAGTGCCTGATTAGCCATATGAAACCGAGCTTTCTGTGCCTGCAAACGATAATCCAACCGGGAGAAACTGTCAGTTTCTTAGAATGGAAATGAGAATATGTTTCGATCCTGTTTTCGAAATATTGTTACCTCGTTTTCCCATTTGCAACTGATAATGATGATTGCTAATATTGATGTTTGAACCACTGTCCCGCCGATCATTCCAGCCCAAATACCCTGATAAACATATAGATACATTGCATATCAAAATCAGGAATACAATTTGAAAGTAATGCTTGAAAAATCAGGCCAGACACACACAATGGTTTCTTTGAGCATCATAATTTGCTCATAGTGCTTGGAACAGTGTAAAACAAATGTTATACCTTAATGCCAAAAGGAAGCAAACATCCCAAGATTAACCCAAGAGGGACTCCAATGATATAGTAAGAACCCATATTTATACATGCTGCCAATCCTTGCCAACCACATCCAACGGCTACCCCTGAAGAAATAGCAAATGGGCGGATTATGATATTGTTACACTTGCATTTGGCTTGTAAAATTGGACACCTCTTAGTTCTTTTACCTGAAAGAACTGGTTGAATGCAATTGATGAGAATGGTTAATGCCAATAGCACTGCTAGTTCATCGACCATTGCAATGACGGAAGTGCTTGAAGTGAAGATCATTGCAAGCTTGTCAGGGAAGGCCATGATCATTGACCAACAAAAAATCCCCACTACGAGGGAGGTCAGTACTGACATGATGGTGGCGAACTTGGCTGCTTTTGCGTTGCCTGCTCCAAGCTCATTTGCTACACGTACTCTGTGCACACAGAATATCGGATAGCAACAGAGAGGTTGAGTTTTTTTTCTTTCAGAAGCATACCCATGGGAGAAAGTGATGAAGAACACCATATTCTAATTTGACCAACGAGTTTTACTTATAAGAATCAAGAATTTAAAATAAAAAAAAAAATCAAGATTTTGTGAAGCCACCGTTGATGTGATGCCTAAATTTATAATAATAAAGTGGAGACTAAATCCAAGAGAATTGACTTACAAACCAACTAGTAACTATCACCCAAAAAAATGTAAAAAAACAAATTCTCATGTAGATATAATGTAATCGAACACAACCTTCTACAACATATCCAAACTTCGGAATTTTGTTGGTTAGTCAATGAGACAAATCAGTAAGTCAAAAGTAGAGTAATCATAACTGTAAAACCTCATTCAATAGATGTGATAAATTCAATTATGAGATTCATGTGAGGTCAATAGCAACTGGCAAAGAATTTTAAATTTCTCAGTTGAAGTCTCTCATAGTTGTTAAAGGCGCGCCTAGCTAGGCTCCAAAAAAGCCCCACGCTCGTCAAGGCTCAACTAGAGCGCCTCAACCTACTACAAACTAGGCCCCTTCAATCAGGCTCACATAAAACTCTCCAGGCTCACACTTTTTAGTAGGCTCTAGGGTCAAAAAAGGCGCGCCTTGAATTTTTTTAATCATTTATTCATATCATTTTCTTTTTATTTAATGACTACTAAATTAAAGGGTTCTATATCATATATCATATTGTTAAACATTATGAAATATTTGACAAAATTCATAAATTTATTATTCACTACTTACATTAACTGCAATTTGTGCTTGATTCTGAATATATATAGTAATATATGTTTAAATATGCATTATTATTACACGTCTTACTTCGATTAGGCCCGTGTCTTATACTACCCCATACGCTTAGACTCCAGAAGGCCTTTGGCACCTTAGTGCGCCTTAGCCTTTAACAACTATGAGTTCTCTTATCATAAGTTTGCATACATCATATGGAGGGGTACAAAAACAAAGTGATATATGGTTGTCATAGCACAAGCGCCAAGTGAAGAGACAAAGTGGGGATGGATGGTGACCTATGGGGTCAAATGAAGGCTATGAGGACACTTTCCTTCCTTTATGGAGATATGATACTGCTTTTCAAGACTGCTTCATTTTTAGTGGACACAACAGGACAAGTAAAGATGCTCGTGATAAAAATGCCTTGAACCCCATATTCATATACTTTCTGTGCCTTACAATTTGAAATTTTGCATCTCCAATCTCGTTCTCTCTTCTTATACTAATATTCTAAATTCAAGTTTCATATTTGGACCTCAAATTGGCTCCGAACTTGAGAGAGAGAGAGAGAGACTTACAAAGATCAACTTACCCAGTTGCAGCAAAAAAACCAAGTGGAATCATAGATTCCCAACCATAAATAGCGATGCTGTCAAGAAAAAAAAAATAGTCCGAATTAAAAAAAAAAAAACAAAAAAGAAATATTCTTTTTTAAATGAAATAACTAACAAACTAACAACGTAAATTAAAATAACCAATAGAGTTTAAAGAGAAGATCCACATAAAGATAACTATTGGTTATTTTGAATTCACATTGCTTAACCGGTCTAATGTTTTGGTTCCTGTAACACTGCTCAAAAAAGAATGTAATAAAAATTAATGGAGTAAATTGAAAAGGCTAAAGGATTAGGAGCAAACCAGATGGACAGGGCATTAACTGCAACTTCAGTGTTATTCATCATCATCCCAGACACTATGATCAACACTCTATAATAGAAATTCTCCAACCTAAAACACTAAAAACTGTCAAATTTTAAATCTGACTGCAAGTGACAAGTGTGTGTGTGTGTGAGAGAGAGAGAAAGAGCATACGACAGCATGATCCCAGAAGCCACAGAAAGCTTGAGAAACTCCCAAAGCCCAACAAAAGCTTGGTTTGAGAAGCCAGTCCAAGAATGAGGACACCCACCACAAACTATATACCCAAAGAGTCCCAAAACCGAAACCCACCATGAGAAATCAAGAGTAAGTGCAGTGCCAACAATGCCAACCCTCAGCCAATACACAAAAAGCCAACTAACAAACACATGGACTGCAAGTGCCCCACCAGACACCCAAGCAATCACCGCCATCTTGAGCTGGCACTGCAAGAACCTCAATAAGGTGAATTGAAACATAAAGCTCAAGTGCATCGGAATCAACCACATCGCCACCACCCCTGACAACTCTGCTATTTCTGCCGACTGTCCGGTGAGCTTCAATATAGGGGTAGCAAACACAAAAAGAGGCAACAATAACACCGAACCAAGAAACAACACAACCCACGAACACTGCATATATATACCCAGCATGTGGTACTGTTTCGCCCCATAAGCTTGGCCACAAAGTGTTTCGAGCGCACTCGCCATCCCTAACTATCATCAAATACCACAAACACAAAAATACAACTTCCATAATTGAGTTGCTGCGGCAAAATTCAGAAACATAGAATGAGCTGAAAATTTTTATATATACACACACATTTCTATTACGCTAAGATTTTGTCTTCTTCACTTAGCACTTGGTTAAAGTTACACGAATATAGCACGGTCTTGTTTTCTACCTATACTATACGAGGAAGTCTATGCCCCATTCATGCTAGCTTCATCCCTTGTGATTTTACACCATCAAAGCCCAATTTCAGGTCTCGTAGAAATCCCAGTAAAACAAATAGGTAATGGAATTGGAAATGGGTAATGCAACTATGATTGGAAATGGGTATCGATATGTTTGATAACCCAATTTGTTTTACTTGATTCTGACATTGAGTTTGAGGGTGAGCCTTGGCGCAACAGTAAGGTTAATCCATTGTCACCTGGAGGTGACGGGTTAAAAACAAGGAAATAGTCTCTTCGCATGCAAAGGTAAGGCTGCATACATCTTACCCTCCCAAACTCCCATAATGAGCCTTGTGCACTGAATTTGCCCTTTTTATTCCAATATTGAGTTTGATATTGTAAGTTGAATATCTAAAATTTTGAGTGTCAGTGATATCACTTTTAACTGAATCTTAAATACTTATAGCTATGTTTGGTGGTATGGAATTGTGAGAGAAAAATTAGTTTAAAGCTTGAACCAAATTTTCTCCAGTTGACATCACACAATGTTACAGTTAAAGCTATGTTCGGCTGCATGGAATTGGTGGGAGAAAAATTAGTTTAAAGTTTGAACTAAATCTTCACCAATTTCAATTCTAAGACACCAATTCCATATAACCCAACAGAGCATTAAAATTTAATACAAATTCTCAATTTTTTGCAATTATCATTTAAAACTTCAACACTTGAAAATAAAGCTCAAAATTTTCAGTTTTATCAAACAGCACTCAACTGTAAGTACTTGATTCAGAAATCCTATACGAAATGAATACAGAGAAATGTAGTTTCTATAATTTTTCAAAATTAATTTCAACAGATCGAATACAGTATACAGAGTGTGATTTAATTACCAAGAAGCCGAAGCTGATGGCGATGATGACAGTGGTGGCAATGGAGATTGCGGCGAGGTCGAGGTCGCCGAGATGGCCGGCGAATGATTGTGTTATGAGGGTCATGGAGAACATGGCGAGGCGGGTGAAGATGGAGGGACCCGCAATCTGCCATATCTTCTTCGTCTCCGTCCATGTCCGTCTGATCCAACTTCCACCGTCTGATTGTTCCTGATGGTGGCCGGTTTCATTTTCTTCTGAGGATGAGAGTAATAGGGGCTCATTGCCTTGTTCTCTCATCACCAATTGAGCGACCAAGGGAGTGTTACTAAGTGGGTTTTCACATAGTTGGAGAACGACTTCTGGTCCAGAAGTGTGATCGTTCACTGGGACCCTCCCAGAAAAGGGCGTGACATAAAAGGGAGTAGACTGGTACTTGATGATAGTGGACCCACTGCGATTACTACATTTATTTTCTTACATGGCCCATTGGACTTTCATAGGAAAATCGGGCTTTAGAACATATTTGGACATGGATTTTGAACGACCGGCTTTGTTTGGGATGGGCCAAGTTTTACGTGACAAACACTTTCTTTTTTTTTCCTCTTTTTTTTTTTTTTTTTTTTTAATTTAATTAAAAGTTCAAGCAAATACATACACATGGTAAATAGATATCCATCAACATGATTTAAAAACTACTTGAGATAAAGGCCATGGTTACTATTCTTAATGTTGATTTTGTTGTTGTAAGATACATCATGGAGCAGTTTGGATATATATTATTAGTATGTGCTAAGCTCACAAAGTACTAGGGTAAACCACAAAATTAGTCTTTGAATTACTCCCTCTGTGACTCTGTCCCAAAAAGAGACACCCTCTGTCCTAAAAAGAGTGTCTCTTTTTGCGACAGAGGGAATACATTTTAGGGTAAAGTACAATGACACCCCTGAGGTTTGCCATAACAGACATATATAAGTTGCATGTTTTATGGACAATGACACCCCATATTAGAAATGTCAATCAATCAAGGCCTTAGATGGTCTGAAAAGACGAAATTACCCCTTAATATTAAAATCAAATTTGTTGTAAAATATCAAACATATTAAAAAGACGAAACTACCCTTGAGTTAATTTCAGCCACAAATTGGCGCCAGATGAAACAATCATCCCACCAACCCCCACAAACCCCTTTATTTCTCCAAAGCCTGAAACCATCATCCCACCTACCCCCACAAACCATCATCTCTCTCACTCTAACATTTTATTTCTCTAAGTCTGAAAGCCTTTCGTAGCACCATGCATCTCTTTCTTTCGAAAACCCTAAGTTTGTAACCATGTTTATCATTTCAAAACCTTAGTTCTGAAATGCTAAAGTTGGTGGTTTGATTTGATCAAGCACTTAAATATTTAGTGGTTTATGTTCTGTGTGTTCGGTTGTTTGGTTGTTCGCGATCTCTACAAGTCTGATCTCATTTTTCCTCTCTAACTTTGTGTTTCATTCTGTAAGTCTGATCTCATTTTTCCTCTATGACTTGGTGTTTCATTATGTAACATATTTGATCAAGTGTTTACATATAGGGTTTTTGCTTAGGGGTTTCTATAAATTTATTGTTGTGTCATGAAATCATTGGTTGCATATAGGGTTTTTGATTGAGTGTTTTATTATCAATTTGTTGTTATTTTATTTAGGGGTTTTTTTAAATCAAATTTTTGTTATTTCATGAAATTTGTTGCATATAGAGCTTGGAATTGGTTTTTTTTTTTTTACCAAAAATTTGTTATTTTGTGAAAATGCATGTCTAGTTTGATGAGACTACAAGTTATAAAATGGCATGTTATTGACTTTTGGCAACCATAATGATTGATCTGTGAATGTTTATTGTATGACAGACTATGCAAAATTAGTGGCAATTTTGGGTCCCGCTCGACATTTATTTGTTTCAATCACTTAGTTTGCTTCTTGTCTTAACAGTGCCTATCATATGCATGCTCTCTTTACACTGCATATCTTGTGTGATTTAGTGTCTATTTATTTTGTGTGAATTTTTTTTGTCAGTTGCAGATGGTTAATGACAAAGTCCATGATCTCCTACTTAAGTTTGATGATCACATACATGTTGTGAGAGTGATAGATCCAAATAGTTATTGCTTTTTAAAGTTGTACTCATCTGCTTATGCATTTGTGCTTAAACATGTTTATAATCAGACTGGTATGATATTGAATATATTTTACGAATTCCTTGGGAGTTGTGGCAGAATGCTATTAAATGGGGATAATGATCTGATCATAATTTTTACATTGAATTTAGATGACAGGGAGATAGATATAATTGTTGAGATTGCTAATAAGGATGGTTCAATTGCTAAAAAAGATGGTCCCAATTGATTTAGATAATGATATGGAGCCATTGGACCACAAAATCCTGTGGGGGAATATAAAGATAGTGACTCTGAAGATAAATTAATATGATTACAATTTCTCATACAGTGATGATGAGGAGTGGAATAAGGGAGATGAAAGACATGAGGGCCGGATAAGAGGCACATGATTATGATAATATTAAATTAGTAAGGGAGAGTCCTGATAACATTTATAGTGAATTATCTGATTATAGTGACATTGCTGATTTTAGTAGAGAAAGTGATTACGAAAGACCGGCTTCTGTGCATAAACTAGGGCTGCAACTCAAGCGAGCCCAACCCGAAATAACCAGAGCGCAGCCCTAAATTTTATGGGCTTGGGCAATATTTTTCTAATTTCAGTTTGGGCTTGGGCTATATATTTTGAGCTCGGGTTATATATTTTGAGCCCGAATTCAATTCAGGCTGGGCTTGGGTTGATATGGATGAAGCCCGAAGCCTAACCCGAGCCTGAAAATATTATAAATTTATAAATATATATACTTAAGTCGCAAGAGTGTAGTAGCCAAGTTGGTAGTGTGCTTGGGATTTATACTTAAAGTTTTAGGTTCAAGTCATGGGTGCAGCATTAATTGATTTATTTTTTACACACAAATTCTTCTGAGGTGGGCTTAGTGCGGGCTCGGGCTGGACAAATTATGTATGAGCTAGGCTTGGGTTGCTCAGCTCGGACTTAAGGTGTAATACTTTTAATTTTAAAAGGATAGTCTCGGCATTTTAATAATAATTTTTACTGCATTTTTATTTGTTTATTTGTTTATTTTCCTGATTATTGTAATTAATTGATTACTTGTTTTATTTAGTTTATTTTATTGCATTGTTGTTTGTTTAATTGTATTTGTATTTCCTTTAATTAAATTACTTGTTTTAATTGTTTTAATGGTTTATTAGTTTATTTAAATGGAATTAATTGGATTAAATTAGTATTATTAATTGTAATGTTAAATTAGGGTTTTAGTCTTTTATGGGTCACGTTTTAGCTGACTTAGATTATAAATTTAATTGTTTCTTTTCCTTCTCGGTTCATAGTTAGAATTAGGGTTATGTTTTCCTAAGCCTATAAATACAACAGTACATGTGTCTAGGGTTGAAAAAACCCTATTCACGTACTAGAGAAATAAAGAGAGGTTGTGAGAAAAACAAAGAGTTACAGACGGGGTTACAGACGGGGTTACAGACGGGGTTTTGGCTGTGGATTAAAGGACGGACCTAGGAGAAGGGAATGTTGAGCAGTAGAAGATTGACAGTAAAAGGACATCATCGGAAAACTTAGAAGATGGCGATGAGGTTTTGATTCAAAACCACATAGGCAAGTTATATTTCGTCTCTATCCCCTTAACCTGTGTTCTGTGCATGCCTAGATGATGTCTAAGATTTTAATCGGACATTAACTGAATCTTGCATACTTAGTATATGTTAAATTGATCATCTATATGTGTTTAATTTTGTCTGGAATAGTTCTTGCAAGTTTGGATTCATTGTCTGTTTTTAAAGCATAATGAATCGGTAGTTGTTTTAATCGTTGTTATTAATTCCTACTGTTATAAACAAATGATTAGGATGCTACTGGGTATAAATTAGAATCTTAGGTTCAGTATTAAAGAGGAACAGAAGAGTTGAAAGTTGCCGAAGACGAAGCAGAAGGCCAGAGAAGGTTCAGGGTTCTTAGAGAGGGAGAGAGCCAGCTCCATGGAAGAGATAGCCGATTCCATGGAAGAGGGAGCCGACTCCCCCAAGTGAAGAGCCGGCTCTAGGGGTTAGAGAGTCGGCTCCCACCCCTCTAGAGCCGGCTCCAAGGATCATGGAGCCGGCTCCATGTATGGTTGGAGTCTGCTCTCAAGTTTTGAGAGCATGCTCTCTTAAGTTATCACTTTCTAGAATTTTTTTAGCTCGGTTTGGACGGTTTGTTCTTTCCGAATTGTTTTGGGACTTTATTGGGAGGTTTTAAATACCAGTTTCAAGTAATATTAAAACCTTTTATGGCATAGTTTATGCCTCTAAGCTAATGGATGGAACAATAGGAAAGCATGCTGTTAACGGATGAAAATGATTAAATTGTTTAATTTTGTTTTAACAATTTAACGGACTATAACATGATTATAAAACTTGTTTTGGATGCACAATAAGGTCATTTATTTATCAGATTTGATCTATGCTTACTCTGGATGTTAATTGCTGAAATAATAAACTTTGTTCTGCAATTACATAGATTAATGTTTTGGTTATTAATTGTTGAACTGTTAAACTATGTTCTGTCAATTATATGGATTAATGTGTTGGACTTTAATTGCTGAATTATTTTATTAAATTATGTCAATTACCTGGATGTTATGGATTGTATGCACCGGTATGAGACGGTGGTATACTAGGGATGGTTTAGCTCAAAACGCTAAGACCTACCCTATTGGAATAAGGGAATGGATTGTAAAAATTGAATCCTACTTATATTTAGGGTAGACCAACTGAGTAAGTTGAGTGACTACATGGATTAATTGTTATTTGTAGTTAAGTCAGATCAACTGAATAAGTTGAGTGACTAACTGGATTGGAAATCTTATGTCAGATCAATGAACAATTGAATGACATATTTTGGTTCTGGATGGACTTTAAATATATAACTATGGTACCACGATATGAGCTTGAGCCTCAGGATCGTCGGTTAAGAAGTGTATATGCATTAGGATGCATAGCTGGCTATGACGGATGAGGTGTACCCTGTTAGGGCTAGGTACTCATGCCCACCTCTGGTGCGTTTTGCATGTTGCCTTCTATTCAGGTTGAGACCCCTTTGTAGTTTAGTGAGTGTCCCTTAGAGTGGATATATATATGTATATTTATGGACTAGATAAATATTGTGAGATATCTAAGATGTATCTACGTATCGGGTCACTGTATGGATTGCAGTTAGAATAGAACTTGTTCATGGGCCTGATCCACTCTTATTTTTCAGGTGTTCTACAGTTCCAGCCTTAGAGCTTGATCGTGCTAAGCCGAGATAGTCACTCGTTCCTCCGATTACGTAGGATTTCTTTTTATGTTTTAGTTTGGATTTTATCTTCAGTTGTTTATTTTCAGTTGGGATTTTGTTTAGGGGTCCACTAAATGGATTCCCAAGTTGTACTCTTGGAGGTTTTGGAGAGTTGGATTATTTTAATCTTTAAGGTTTGAGGATTTTATATTAATTAATTCTTCCAGCTTTATTCTATTTCTTAAATCTTTTTGTATTTCTGTTTGTTTATATATTAAATGTTTGATATTCCCTCGGGTTTGGGTTTGGGCCTGATCAACCAATGTCTCGGAGTCGAGGGTTATCACACAAGGCAAGCTCGGGCTGAAGATTTTCTATATGGACCTAGCCCGAGATGAATGCCAAGCCCGCCCAACCCGCTCGAGTTGCAGCCCTAACATAAACACATTAAGGGAATATTGTTCAAGTATGGTGATAATGGGGAGATTAAATTTGTGAAGGATCATTTGTTTGATGACATAAATCATTTCAGGACTGTGTTAAAGGACTTCGCAGTTCAAAAGGGTTTTAAATTGGTGATAAAGAAAAATGAAAGGGTTAGAGTGACTAGTCATTGCGAGAACCCAAGTTGTGGATAGAGAATCCATACAGCTCTACAAGTAGATCAATCCACCTTTAAGGTTGCTTCGCTTGGTCCAGAACACACTTGCATTAGAATCACTAAGAACAAGGTGGTTACTTCTATATATATAGCAAACAATCTTATTCATAAATTCAGAAATCAACCTGACATCAATTTAGATAAGTTGAACAAGAAGTTAGAGACAAGTTTAATGTAGAAGTGAATGAGAAATGTTTGAGGGGAGCTAGAAAGAAAGTTTTAGAAAACAGTGAAGGAACCCATGTAGATTCATATTCCAAACTGTGGCAATCTGTAGTTAAGATTCAGAAAACAAATCCTAGGAGTTTGGTGTTTATAAAACATTCACAAGATGAGGAACAAAGGTTTATGAGGATGTTTTTATCATTTGCATCAGAGTTAAATGGCTTCATGGATGGCTGCAGACCATTTATTGGTATAGATGGTAGTTTCTTGAAAGACTCCTTTGGTGGTATTTTGATTACTGCAGTGGGGCTTGATGGGAATAATGGCTTACGCACATTTTCATTTGTAATGGTGTAGTCTGAAAATAAAGAAAGTTGGAAGTGATTTTTGGAACACTTACCCAAAATTACTAGTGATATATGTGGAAATATGGCTTGAGTAATTATGATTGATGGCCAAAAGGGTATACTTCCAGTTGTAGATAAGGTATATACTCATGCGCTCAATATGAGGTGTTGTAGGCATATTTATGCTAATTTTAGGACAATATATCATAGGGTTAGGTATAGAAATTTGTTTTGGATGGCAGGTAGGGCCTATACTGAGTTGGAATTCAATAAAGCAATGACAAAGATACAAAGTAGTAGTCTACAAGCATGGCAGTGGTTGATGAATCATCCACTTAAAACATGGGTAAGACATAAGTTTGATGAGAAATAGAAATGTGATTTTCTAACAAATAATGCAATTCAATCATTCAATTCATGGCTTAAAAGGATAAGGGCAAAACCTATAACTGTTATGTTTTAAGGTATAATTAAGAATCAAGCTTATAACCAAAATTTCCAAAAGGTTTCAAACTAGTTGGGATAATTTTCCAGTCCCAAAAATCAAAAAGATATTGAACTCAGTTATTAAAAAGGCTAGCACATTTGAACTGATCTATCCAGGTAGTGACTTGTTTGAGATAACAGAGGAAACTATAATGAATATATTATCAATCTAGATAACAAAACAAGTGATTACAGGGAATAACAACTCATTGGTGTACCATGTAAGCATGTAGTAACATGTGTTACATATAGAAGATTGAATATTGGGGAGTACTGTCATGAATTTTTCAGTAGGTACACTTATGTTAAAACATACAAAAAATTGAAATATCCCATGCACCATGAGACCTTATAGGATAAAGTAGATAAGGAGGATTTGCTTCCCCCAATTCTAAAAAGGCCTATAGGCAGACCTAAAGTGGCAAGAAAAATGGAAGTTGATGAACCACAGGCTAGTAAGAGGTCTTTCATTATTCACTATAGCATATGCATGGGTACTGGGCACAACAAAAGAGATTGTCAAAGAGCTTCAGTTTAGATCAAAGGAAACATGGATCAAGAAAAGGAAAACATGGGTCAGGATCAACTTCAGCAGCAACTTCAGCAAAGGAAGGAAAGGAATGAGAGGTTAAAGAGTAAGGACAAGGTGTAGAGCTATTGCAAAACAGGTAGACCTTGGTTATTTTAAATTTCTCTATAAATGCCTTGGTATTTATTTATTATACATTTGGAATTGCAGGCCAATCTAGTATAGTTGTGAGATCAGTAGGACCAGCACAAGCCATGGCCAGTCAGTCCAATGTAAGCATTACTAAAGCATTACTTCATTTGAATTTCTTTTTGTAACTGTCAATACCTTAGGTCAATGTTATTTGTAAATGGTTGGATGTTTGCAGGCATATAGAAGTTATGAAGGACCCAATAGAGTTGCTGGTACATCAAGACCATCACAAGTCACTCAAACAAATGTAAGCAAAAAGGTAAATTTTTATTGTTGTTTTTCAATCAGTCCAATTGAGCAGTTATAACCAAATGTGCTTCTATTTTTGCAAGTTACAAATTATACACATTCAAGTATAATAGCAGCAACTACACCATCCACTCAATCCAATAGAGCATCAACAAGTGAAGGGGTATTTGGTCCACCCTGGTAGTAGTACTTAGCAATGAACAACATGTTTTTTGGGTTTTAGGTAACATGTTTTTTTTTTGTTTTTTTATTTATTTATTTTTTTTTTGTAAATGTCACATACGACACCGAACACAATGAGGTTATTTTTTGTTAGTTGGGTGAAACTTGACTATTAGATAGTTAATGTTTGGGCAGCTGCACAGTTGGTTTTTAATTAGGCACAGTTGGTTTTTGTTTGCACTCTTGATTTTTTGCACATGCATAGTTGCTAACTGCATAACATATTTCATATTTCACTAGTAGATTAATTTTTGGTGTCAAATGTTGGTTATGTAATGACTTGGCACAAGTTGTACCAAGTTTGTTATGAATTGTGGATGGCTACTTTATAAGTTTAAAACTTTTTTAATATTAAATGTTGGTTATGTAATGACTGTAATGGCTTCAATTGATTGCTGCCACAAAGCTTTTGTTGCCCTCTGTATTATTTTTCATATGTTTCACAAATTGTATATGGATGTGTGTGTGTGTGTGTGTGTGTGTATATATGTAGTCATCTCCAACTGACTATGTCAATATTTACTGCATTCTGTTAATGTGGTGTATTATTTCTCCAACTGGCTATGCTAAATTTCAATTGGTTGCTGCCAAGTTTGTAGTCATCTCCAACTAACTATACCAAATTTAAATTGGTTGCTGCCACAATCTTCTGTTGCCTTTTTGTATAATTTCTCATCTATTGCATATGTTGTACAGGGATGCATATATATGTAGTCATCTCCAACGACCATATTAGTAGCCTTGCGGTTGTACTTCACCTTTTTTTTTCATCAATTGTAAATAAGGATAGATTGGTCAAATTTATTGAGTTGTAAAGTTAAAAAAAGTCCGCTAAAACGGTCAAATGGAAATTTAGTCAATTCTCCATGACAAGTGGCAACATGGGGTGTCTTTGTCAACTTTTCAACCTTAAGGGAATGTTATTGTCCAAAAAACAGGTAACTTGTATATGTCTATCTCAAGGGGTATCATTGTGCTTTACCCTCCATTTTATTTAATATGATGCATCATGAACAAATATCTTTCTCTCATGAAATTGTTAGAAAATATAAATAATTAAGTTTATATTTTAAAAGTTAAAAATGATTAAATCAAAATAAAAAGATCTCAAGTAGGGATAGGGCTAGGATTTAGAGGGCATAGAGTAATAATTTACAAATTATATACTTTTATGTAAAAAAAAAAATTCAAACCTATGAGTGAAAGAAAAATAAATTTTAAAGGGAATACCAAATAATATTTTATAAATTATATACCTATATATATATATATATATATTAATGGGCTGGATCCGTCCTTAATCTCAAGTTTTCAAACAATATTGTCATCAAAGTAATTAATTACCATTGATATATGTGTTGTACTTGAAATCAGATTAGTTGAGCAAGAGTGTTAAACGATTACATAAATAATAAAAGTGTGAGTTCAGAAATTTACTTGAGAGTCGGCACCCATTAAAAATAATATAATAAAAAAAATTAAACCAAAGTAATAAATAGTAGAGTAAGAGCCTTTCTTGAATTTTGATTTATTAAAATTTTGTTGCATAAGTGGAGGAGAAAATACAGAAGTATTTTTATTTCATTTTTAATTTTGATAAACTTGTTGGCCAGCGAATTACAAAAGAATGGTCTTTTTGAATTTTAATATTTTTTCTTAAGGACTTCAGTGAATTTTTAAGGAGTTAAGTGAGGGGACAACTATAATTTCATTATAAAAAAATGTATAGAAAATAAATTCGAATGGAAAGTGGGGGCCCCACCGTTTCCAATGTGACTCTACCGGACTACCACTGGTCTCTAGACTATGTGTTGACGTTAAAACCGGCTAGTTAGATCCGATTCTAAATTGATGTACTACGGGCGGCCAGAACCAATTATATGGTTCAAGTGTAAATTATCAACTACAGTCCCTTTAAGAAGGTTGGCTTTCAAACGATGCGAGGAATAAGGGAACAATAAAACTCCTCTTTTAGTTCAGAATTACCTTAATTAAAAAACCTTTTATAATGAATAATTTATAGTAATAGATTGAGAATAGAAAGGGGAAAAAATCTGGATATAGAAAGAGATAGAGAGAAAGAGATTGAGGGAGAGAATTAGAACGAGATAGAGAGAATAAGATAGATAGAGATAGAGAAAAATAGCAAGGATTCTATTTAGGAAAAAGGCTTAAGAAAGCAAACACAATAATAAAATGATTCTGATGGTGCTGGACTTCTATTACAGCATGCCTCTTTAATTATTTATAGATAAAATGTTAACAAAATCTTACACATAAGCATTCTAATTACATCAAAATTTCATCAAATAACTAATTACTATTTTCAAATAAAAGCCTAATCCTATAGATAAACATAATTATGTAATTAAATAAATTAATCAATATATATTAGCAATATACTTCTTATCTATTTGTTACTTCAAGTCATCCAAACCAACTTTATTTGTTGCGCCTTTAAACACAATTCATGCAGATCTAATTATTCTTTAAATTGCAGCATCCTTACCCCAAATGTAGTCCAAGCCCATGATCCATGTTGAATAATAATATTCTTCAGCCCAATTTAATTACCACACATCTTTAGCCCAACCCTTCTTATGGCCCAAACCTCTGCCACGTCACTGTACTTCAAGCCCAATTGTAGTCCAAGCCCAATTACCAAAATAGGTGTCAACAATGCCCCCCAATTTTGGTAGCCGTTTTAACCCTTCGGCTTCCAAAATCCAAATAACACCCATTGCACCATAACTCTGCATACACCGTATAATCCCTTCAGTTATATCATAAGTGTAGTTCCCAGAAAATGCTGATTACATTAACCCATCTTATCAACCATTAATAGCGCTGTAAAACCCTTTTGTTTACCACTAATCCACAATTCTTCCATCCTTTGAACAAAATTCTGTACTTTAACCTTTGTTCTGTAAAACGCAACTCTATCTTCCTAAAGTCATTTTCCATCTGAAATTTATCTGCAAGTAAAATTCAGAAAATTCAGAAACAAAGTGATTTGAATTTAGAAACCCCTTTTCCAGAAACAACATTGCATACACAAATGACAAAATCTGCGATTAAAATCCTAGCCCAAACTGAACTGGATACTTTGACGTTAATCGATTTCACAGAAAACGCTAAGGGACTTGGCCCAGCATTTCTCAATCTATTCCCTCCTTCGTTATCTTCGTTTTATCCACAAGCAGAAAAACATCTCCCTTTCTCAAAGCCCCTCTATCTTACAACGGAAGGGGAAAGACCAGCCCTCACTATTGGAAATTGGCATCCACCAATGCTCCAATGGAACGATTGGGTGGATCGCGTATCGGAAGCTAAAGGAGACTTGTGGAAACGGATTGGTATCTTCGACGTCATTCAACTTAGTAAGATTCCTTTTACCTTTGACAAACCGTTGTTCTTTGCTTCTTTGCATTTCTGGTCACCCACTACCAATTCACCACATTTGCACTGTGGAATGATAGCCCCTACATTAAGGGACATTTGTTTTCTAACGGGTTTGAAGTCTGGAAGAGATGAAATCAGTTGTCTCCTTCAGGATGAAGAGACCTCTTTTTATTTTCTAGAATAAAAAGGTTCCAAACCTTATGTGCAATCACATGACCTATTTTTAAAAGAAATGATAGGGGAAAATAGGATTGAAGTAGATGACGAAGGGCATCTAGGGTCTTTGCTATTGCTGTTGTGTAGATATTTGTTGTGTGCCCTTGCTATCCAAATCACCAAAGACCTTACTCAATTGGCAATTACATTATCCAAAGGAAAATCCATGGCCTTACCTTCATTTCTCTTAGCTTCACTATACAGAGGTTTGTCAGACCTTATTACTTCCAATTTTTCAAGATCTGGAGGTCCACTTTGGCTCTACTAATTCTGGTTGCATGCTTACTTTCCCGAATTAGCTCCTACCATTCAGCTTGCTACTGATGATCCTTTACTGTCATTTGGATATGCCAAAGTAAAGCCTAAAGATCACTCCTTCAATTATTGTTTTCAGTTTTTCTTTCATCAATGTAGGATTAGGACTCACTCCCAATTTCTTCCTTTTTCCAAATGTCGGCTAGCTCCCTCTTGGTTGTTTCCTCCAACTACCGAATTCTCGGCAGAACAGATTGAACTTTATAAAACTTCCTGGGGCTATTTCTTAATTGCAAAGGATATTGCATGTAATATTATTGCTCCCCATTTTGCCAAGAGCCGAACTGGGGTAGAATTCTATAACCCTCTCAACTAGCAAGACAATTTGGGTTAACCCAAATGATTCATTACTTCCCTACTTTTCTTATAACAAGAACTATCATCAGCGAGTCAAGCTCTCAAATAATGATCAAATTAGGGATGTAACCAATCGGTTTACTCAGCGCCTTAAGGAATTTCAATACAAATCCTTTCTTGAAGAACCCTATACTGATTCGAGTTTTGAGGACTGGTGGGCATCATATATTAATTTTACTAGGACCACAGATTCCAACCAACTTGTGTGCAAACTCCTTAGGTCGTACAAATTCATTTCCCTCAACTTTCAAGGTAGAGATCCCATTGAACCTGTTGTGCTTACCTCTGCTCCGGAACTATAAAATATGACAGATAAAGCAACAACTAATCCTCCTCTCACAGCTCATGTAGGTAGGACCAAATCTCGTTCTCTGCAGAGTAAGTTTTATGCCTTTGTTCTTCTCGTATAAACTTGTATTTTTTTTAGATACCTACTAACATGAAACCTCAGGTGTACACTCTACTGTACCAGAAAAATCAATACCTACCATATATGAAGAAGCCCAGTTTGATCCTTATGTCCCTATTCAAAGTATACCCCCAATGTCGACTACCCCAGTAAGTCAGCCAAACTTCCTTTTGATTTTATTGAATTTATGTCAAAATTCTAACAATCTTACCCCAGGAATCAAAGAAAAGAAAGAATGTCAAAACAGTAGGGAGAAAACCTGTGAAGAAACAAAGGGCGAAGAGGGACTTTGTGTTGATTGATGATGAGGATGGAGAAGAAATAGTAATTAAAAAAGTTCAAGTCTCCACTGATACTCCCAAGCTGTAACTACTTACCAACTGAACTTGTAATACCTCTTTGTTATTAAAATGGAAACGAAACTGATTTTGATATGCAGGAAAATACATCTCAATTAAAACAACAACTGAGCTCAAAGAGTGGTGCCAAATAAAAAGTTGAATTGTCTGAAGAACAAGAACAATTTTCACCTGAAAGAACCATTTCACCTGCTTCTTCTCAGCACCTAGCAGCATCATCCCCTACGAGTGAACAAATTGGAGATTCTGATGAAGTAAGTTACAAAATTCTAGCTACACAGAATTCTAATTTAAAAGATCTCAGGTACTGAAGAACTCTGTTCCCCCTGCTACTCCTACCAGTGCCAACCTGAGTTCCCCTTTCACTACCTTGGACTCTCTCTTCGACTCTGTGTTTGACTCACTAGACTCTGAACCAGCTGTGGCTCCAACCGAGAATATCACTGAAACTCCTATGGAAGTGATGCAAGCTGTGAAATTGCTATCTTAAATGTTGGAACAAGATGTTTCTCTAACTCCTGCTTTCAAATATGACTTAGCTCAGACATTATCCTTCTTAAGTAACTACCCAGGGTTTACTTTAAGGGCCCAAATTTTCTTCAAAGCTTTCCAACACCAGGTTCCTTCAATGATTCGTTCTTTTACTGAATCCACCCAAGCCATTAGCCATTGTTCTTCCCAATTGCAAGAAAAAGAAAAGCTTGCCCGAACCTTGAAGATAGGAAAAGAGTTACATATCTCTTTGAAGAAAGAAGCAGCCAAGCTAGATACCAGAGAGAAAAAACTTCAAGCTGAACTTGCTCACTTACAACTGGAGAAAACCCAACTCGGCAAGAAGGCAACAGAATTAAAAGTGCAGACAGAGATTATTACTCCTCAATTCAAAAACTGTAAGCTCAGACACCGAGGTTGGAGCAGTCCAATAAACAAGCAGAAATCAAACTTAGCCAAACCAAGGCTTCGTGAGCGTATCTGAAGGCAAAGTTTGAAGAATTTCACAGGAATTTTACCCAATCTTGATTCATGGTAGTTTTCAAACAATTGTGGTTTTTTCTGTTATGGGTCTGTAATATGGCGTTTTTGAACTATTTGCAACAAAGATGTTTGAACTTTAGATATGCTAATATCTTTATTCATTGCATAAAACTGAACTATCATATCTTCATATAACTTGTATAAAACAAAAGGGAAAGCAAAAACCGAGGGTAAATATAACCCAAACTAATTTAACTTAGTGGAGATTTCCTTTTCCTTCATAAGATCAAAGATAGTTGGTTTATATTTTTTAAGGTACCTTCCATTTATTAGCCTTTCATGCACCTTGCCATCCAAATCTTTCAACTTATAAGCACCTCCATGTAACACTTGGTGGACTATATATGGTCCCTTCTAAGTAGGGAACCATTTCCTATAAGTTCTATCCAACTTTCCAGGTGGAAGAATTATTTGCCAAACCATATCATTCTCGACAAATGATTTGAACTTCACCCTTCTATTATAGGCCTTCATCATCTTTGCTTTATGGACCATAAGGTGGTCTAAAGTAAATTTCTGAACTTCAACCAGGTCTTCCAACTCGGCAAGCATAGCTTCGTTGTAATCGACAGGTATCTGATTGTGTTGCAAAGCTACCCTTGCCGATTTTATATTTAACTCCATCGGCAAACACGGCATCATGGCCAAATGTTAGCCTACAAGGAGTAGTTCCAGTACTTGTCTGCTTTAAATTTCTATAAGCCCACAAGGCTTCTGAAAGGGTTCTATGCCAACGTCTTGGCTTCTCCTTGATCATTTTCTCAATAATTGCAATCACAGCTTTGTTTGAAGCTTCTGCTTGGCCATTCCCTTGAGCATAGTAAGGAGTTGAAGTTAACATTTTTACCTGCATATTACGGCCGAGTTGTAATACTTCTCCTCATCTAAACGTGTATCCATTATCAGCAACAATTGTTTCTGGCAGACCAAATCGGTGAAAAATGTGTCACTCCAGAAATTGTATGACAGTGTTTTGTGTTACCGATACATATTCCTTGGCTTCTACCCACTTGGTAAAATAATCAGTAGCTAAGATAATCCAATTACGACTCTTTGAAGAAGGAGGATTAATCTTACTGATTAAATCCATGGCCCAACCTCTGAAAGGCCATGGTTTGACTAATAACTGCATCTCTATTGCTGGAACCCACTACATTGGGCCATATTTTTGTCAATCTGTACAACCATTTACATAGTTCATACAATCTTTTCTCATTCTAGGCCAATAATATCCATATCGGCGCATCAACCATTTCATTTTTATGCCAACTTGGTGAGCTCCACACATTCCTTCGTGTACCTCTGCCATAATCTTTAAACCTTCAAGCTTGCTAATACATTGAAATAACAAACTATCATCAGCCGATTTCCTATAAAGATCCCCATCCATAAGCACATAATCGATTGCATTTCTTTTTATTTTTCGTTCGGCTTCTGGAGTTGGATATTGTAAGAACAAAATATAAGGAATTCTCCAATCATCATTATCTAGCTCGGCAACATCAATGGCAAAGACTTCTTCTATAACTTGATTTCTTGTTTCAGCCGATGGAAGAGATCAACGTGTAATTTTTATCACCCTTTCCTTCATACCATTCGGCACTCTGATTCCTGAAGCAGTTTGTGCTAAATCATTAGCTATTTTATTTATAGCCCTTGATCTGTATTCCAAAGTCACATTGTAAAATTGGTTGACCAATTGAGTTGCCAATGAATGAAATGGCCTTAATTACCAATTTAAGCATCTAAAGTCTTCTGAGATTTGATTAATCACCAAACTTGAATCCCCCACAATGTGGACATCCTTGACTGCCATTTCCAGTAGAATTTTCAAGACGATAATCAATGCTTCATACTTGGCTTGATTATTTGAGCACTTGAAATCTAAAAAGAAAGAAAATGAAATTTGATTCCCCACTGGGGATATTATGGCTATACTAGCTTTTGAGCCTTCACTGGTACTGGACCATCGAACATTAATGTCCAAGGGGTTATGAATATAGTTGCCGAGTCAAGTTCATCGAACACTTATGATTCGATTTCTGGTGAAGGATGATCGGCAAAAAAAATCTGCCAATGCCCTTCCTTTAATCGCTTTTTGTGGAATATAGGCAAAGTTGAACTCCATTAACGTTAGAGCCCATTTGCCAATCCGGCTTGTGATAATGGTCTTGATAGCATATACTTTATAAGATCTGTTTGACAAACAATATAAACCAAAACAGGTAACATATATGCTCTTAATTTCATCGCTATAAAGTACAAAACCAAATATAATTTCTCAATCGGCGTATATCTACATTCGACTGAAGTTAAGACTCGGCTAAGATAATATATTGCTTGTTCATTTCCTGCTTTATTTTCTTATGCCAACATAATTCCTATGGATTCTTCAGCAGCCAATAAGTATAACTTCATCGGCCACTTCTTCCTCAGCGACATCATGACAGGAAGACTCGACAAGTATTTCTTGATCTGTTCAAATGCTCTTTGGTGTGTGTCATCCCATTTGAATTCTTCCATCGACTTCAGCTTGAGTAAAGGAGAAAACACATGTAACTTACTAGCTGTATTAGTAATAAATCGTCTGAGATAGCTCACTTGTCTAAGTAATCTCTGTAATTGTTTTTTGATTCTCGGTACACTGGCATCAATAATTGCCTTAGCTTTATTCCTATCGATTTTGATGCCCCTTTGGAGTTTAGTGTACCAAGAAGCCCAAAAAATTCCCTGCCGATACTCCAAAGGCACACTTTATTGGATTCATCTTTAACTTATAGGCCCTCATTCTCTCAAAAAATGCTTTGAGATGAATTAAGTGTTCCTTTTTTGTTGCTGATTTCACTACCACATCATCGATATATACCTCCTTAAACTTGCCAAGCATATAATGGAAAATAAAATTCATAACTCGCTGATATGTAATACCAGCGTTCTTCAACCCAAAAGGCATCACTACTCACTTAAAAGTTCTAATCGATCCTGGACATTTGAAGGCTGTCTTTGGGATATCCTCTTCGGCTGTATAAATTTGATTATAGTCTGAGTGTCCATCCATAAAAGACATGATTTCATGTTTGGCAGCCGCATCAATCAATTGATCGGCTATTAGCATAGGATACTCATCTTTTGGGGTTGCCAAGTTTATATTTCGAAAATTAACACATATTCATAATTTGCCATTCTTCTTAATATCAGGAACTATATTTGATAACCACTCAACATACCTTGTAGTTCGAATGAAACCAACATCCAACAATCGTTCGATTTCTACCTTGACTTTATCTACCACCTCTTGAGACATTCGGTGAGGCGACTATTTATATGGCTTGTACCTATCTTTAATGGGCAGTCGATGTTCAACCAGATCTCTGGATAAAGCCGACATTTCTTCATAATTCCAAACAAAACAATCACTGTATTCCTTTAACATGCCGATCAACTCAGCTTATAATTCTAGATCTAACAATGCACTGATGTAGGTCGGCCTAGGCTCTGCATCAGTACCTAAGTTCATCTCTTTTAATGGATCTTGAGTTTCTGTTTTGAGATCATCAAGTTTAGCTGGTGCCAATTTCAAGTCTTCTAATTGAATGGCATCCAACTTTTCATTATCGATTTGCTCAACTTTGCCAACATTCGTCGATAGTCCTGGCTCTATTTTTTCTTCATTTTCCAGTCATTTTTCGGCTATGTAAGCTTGTAACCTAAAGCAAGCGGCCCTGAATGCCTGCTGCTGACCTACTTCTCTTTCAAGTTTGGCTTCCATTAACAACTTTTTGTTCAGTCATAGCAAGCCGAGGGAGTTCTACCTTCGGCCTAGAATTTTCTTGTTGCAACTCACCGAATTCCTAATCGGCAAGACTCCTTCTCATAGTTGCTGATATGGGTCTCCCATCGGCTCCTATTCTCACAAACCGAATAGGAACACACTCTTCGTCATATAAAATAGTATCTGTTGAATATATTTTTGCCACAAATGGCTTATCATTGGCATTCACTATTTTCACCTTGTCTTCATCCCAAAATATCAACATCTGGTGTAATGACGATGGAATGCACATATTTGGATGAATCCAGTCACAGCCTAACAACATATTATATGAGGCTATGGATTCAATAATAAAAAAATGCCATAAAGGATGTTCTTCCTCCTATTTCAACTTCTAAAGGAAGAATTCTTTTAGTGCTGGTTGAACCTCTATTGAATCCACATATAGCTACATCAGAAAGAATAACATCTTCTATACTCTTCTCAAGTTTCTTCAATGTATTAGCTAGGATAACATTCAGAACTAAACCGTTATCTACCAAGACTGGATTGACAGGTTGGCCTTCTACCCATACCTTCACATACAATGGCCTTAATTGTTGAGTCATTGCTAACAAAGGTTTCTCAAAGACTACATTCTCTGCCGATTCTAAAGAAAGAATTGATAATTTCTGAATCGGTTGAGTTTATTTCTCCACGGCACTACCTTTTCCTTCTATTTCATCATTCTTTTCATTATTCGCAGTTGATGCCGATGGGGCCTGGAACATTGCTGGTAATACAAATGCCATATTACATAACATTTCATATGGGAAATTGTCAAACTGAATTCTAAACTCATTTTTGCGTCTGGGCCACTTCGGCTGATGCTCTTCTACCTTATCCCATTGATCTTTCTCTGGAATATTGACCAGCTTAACCAATTCTTCTTGACTTACCTTTTTGCTTTCCTTTTTTCCTCATCCCTCCTCCTTTGTTCCCTACATTTCTAAGATCGAGTAGGGCCTCCATTCGGATGTTGCTGAACTCTAAGAAATTTTGGATGATTGACTCGAGTCTATTTATCCTTGGCCAGGTCTGTCATTGGTCATACAAGTCGTACTTTATGGGAACGGCCCCCTTTTGTACCCAAATTTTTTATTGGACTGGCGAACGCCGTTTAAAACTAGGATACCAATATTGGTAATGTAATCGGCTAGATAGATATTCTTGCTGATCCTGCTTCTCTGCCTTCGCATGACTTCTGCTGGAATTACCCTGCCAAAGCTCTTCTCTTGGTTTAATTAGGAAGGTAAGCCTTCCAAGAATCCCTTTCCTCTTTGGTTGAAACTCCATTGGCTCTTCTTCCTTACGTTTTTGCTGACCCTTACAATTTGGGCAACAGTCATAGTCTATCAAGGCCAATTGAGCCTCTCTTAGTTGTCTCTGCAACTCTGCCATCTTTTCTGGTGTCACACTTGATGAAATAAACTCACCTGAGATCTTCTCAACCTCCTGCCGATTTTCTCGCTTGGCTAAGCTTATCATATTAGTTGATGTGATTGTAGGAAATGGATTGGTATCCACCTTCATGGTATCTGATATTTTCTCCAAAAAATTTAATGTACCTTCATCAATGGCCTTCTGCAACACACCTCGTAGAATAGTACAATCATTAGTAGCATGGTTCCAAGAGTTATGATACTTACAATACTCTTTTCCTTTCAGCTCACTTGTCGATGGAATCTTATGCCCCTTAGGCAAAGAGATCATTTTATCGGCCATCAAGTGATCAAAGATTTGATCTGTTTTTGATAAGTCGAAATAATAGATTTTCCCTGTATCGGCAACTCATTTCCTTACTGCCGATGTTGATGTTGCATTGCCCCTTGTGGTTGGCTAAGATTTGATCAATGCCTCACAGATGTAAGGCTTTTCGATATTGACCTCAGCAACATCAACTTCTAATTCATCACCAAATTTTGCCGAGAACACCTCATAATTAGGGTCCTTATAGTAAGTACCCTTGGAGGAATTCTTCCTTTCTTTCTCTTCTTTAAGTATCTCCTCATACTGAGTGGCCCTGTCTGCTAAATCGAAGAAATCTTAAAATTTAACCCCATCAAACCTTTTGCGATGTTCAATGTCTAAACCATTTAATGCCAACTTGATATATTCTGGTTCTGGCAAACTTACTCGGCATTTGAGTTTGGCTTTTCTGAACCTGGTGTAATACCCTTAATTTCAAAAGGATAGTCATAGTATTTACTTTATTGTTTAAATTGCATTTTTAATTGCTGAAGTGTTTATGTGTTAATTTAATTGATTTAATTGTTATTTTAATTGACTTTTGTTTTGCTTTAATTGATTATTTGATTAATTGTGTTATTAGTTGTTTTAATTATTGGTTTAATTGTATTAATTACAAACTTATTGTTTTAAGTATTGGTTTAGTTGTATTAATGACAAACTTGTTTAAATTGAATTTAGTTAATTAAATTTAATTAGTTTATATCTTAACGTGATTGTATGAAAGGTGGCACTCATATAGTTTATTAGGTTTTCAGTTCAGCCAACGTTGGAATAAAACCTAGGTTGTTCTATAGGCCGAGTTTCAGTTTAGGGTTTAGTTGGACTTAGGTTTAAGGGTGGCCTATAAATATATGCATTACATTCTGTTTAGGGTTTAGAACCCTATTCACGGCATACAGAGAACGGAGAGACGTGTAGAGGAATCTGGGAGAGAACAGAGAGTTGTCGGTGTAAGGCAAGTTTTATAACTAACTCTATCTCTTTGCCTTATGTTCTTTGCATCCCTAATTCAGTCCTAGGATGAAATAAAGTGAAAGTAATTTGGTTGCACGATTATTTGTTTCAAAACAATATGGGTTCTTACATGTGTTTTCTATTCGCTTCGAAACTGTTTTTGCTTGATTCTCGTTCTAATTGAATTTGTTTAATAAATAATGAATTTAATCAACTCTGGAACACACTAGGGTTTAGTTTTAATCAGTAAGAAACTTGGTTTTGAGGAACAAAGTTGCCGGACATCGCCGGAGTTGGAGAAGATGATGCAATAGGGGAAGAGTCTGCTCTATTTTGAGAAGAGCAGGCTCCACCATGAGTGGAGCTGGCTCTTAAGGCCTTGGAGGCGGTTCCACCATGTGTGGAGCTGGCTCCACCATTTTTAGGAGGCGGTCTCCTCTTTGAGGGAGCCGGCTCCTTTGAAGGTTTTTCAGTTTTTTGATTTTTCTGCAAACCTAGGCTACTGTGAATGATTTTTTAAAGTTCTAGGCTGAAGCAGGAGTTGTTTTTGGGGTATTCAGTAAGGTATAATTCTTAAATTTTTAGAAGGCATGGTGATTCATAAAATACCATAAGAAGCTGAAATAGGGACACAGTCGAAAACTCTTAGGGAAGTTTTCAGGTTTACTTGGATATGAACGATTCAAATTGCTTAATTTTAAATTAGTAATTGAATTTGGAATTTTATATTTAAATCATGTAACAATGGTATGAGTTTAGGCATGTCAACTTACATAAATTATGTGGTGCTTAATAAGGAATTAGTTGATGTTTACAAAATTGTAGTTCTTATCAACTTACTGAGTATGGTGGCATAGTTACAAGCAAGCATGTTAATATTATTATTATTATACTTATTGTGGATTACAGGATGGTTATATTTATTCTCTGCATTTTAAATTTGTTAGAGAATCATGTACTAGTAGTATTGGACAAGCATGTTATTTACACATTCTTGATATACTTGCATTAGATATGTTGATATTGATATGTTTACTGTTATCTATATTATCAACACTGGATGGATGGTTTGTATGTACTGGTATGGGACGGTGACATAACAGGGGGATTAGCTCAAAAATGCCAAGTTCTACCTACTCTGGATTAAGGGATGGATTAACTACAAAAGTTAAGTCCTACTTGTATTTTGTGTTAGATCACTAAATAGTTGAGTGACACTTTTGGTTTGGAATGGATTTTCAATATATTTTTATGGTGCCACGATATGAGCCTGAGTCTCAGAGTCGTTGGTTAGGGAGAGTATATGTATTTGGATGCATAGCTGGCTATGGTGGTTGGATGTGTACCCTACTAGGTCTAAGTAGTCATGCCCACCCCTGGTGCGCTTTGCATGGTGCCTACTAGTCAGGTTGACACAGGCCTGTAGTCCAGTGAGAGTCTTGTAGTGTGAATATATATATATCTACGGACTATTTAGTTATTGTTGGATTGGTTAGGATATACATGCGTATCGGGTCTCTGCTTGGATTGTAGTAGTATAGAACTTGCGCATAGGCCTGACCCATTTCTATTTTTCAGGTACACGATAGTTCTAGGCTTAGACGAGATCGTGCTGAGCAGAGATTTCTACTCACTCTACCAACGACGTAGGACTTCTCTCCATAACTTATTTTGGGATGTTCTTTCAGTTATTTTTATTACAGTTCGGATTATTATTAGGGGTTCACTAGAGATGGATTCCCGAGTTGTTTAATCTATTGGAGGTTTTGTATTATTGGGATTTAATTATTTATCTTTAAAAGATTTTATTTTAGTTTCTTCCAGCTTATAATATTTATTCTTATTTCATTTTGTCATCTATGTTCGTTTTTTTAAAATATTAATTGTTTGATATTCCCTCGGGTTTGGGCCTGGGCCTGATCAACCAGTGTCTCGGATCCGAGGGGTATCACACCTGGCCACAAATGTTTCAACCGATTCGCTCGGTAATTGAGATAATCGAGATATATCTACCAGCGTAGCTTCTGTCTCTGTTCGGTAAAATTGGGTATGGAAAGCTTCTTCCATTTCATCCCATGTTTGAATAGAGTTGACCACTAGATTACTGTACCATTCAAATGCTACCCCAGCAAGGGAACTAGAAAATAACCTCATCCTTAGCCAAGAATTAGGACCTGCTTCCCCACATTATGCTGTGAATCTTTGCAATATGCTACACTGTAGAAAAGATTTCCTCACCACTGTACATAGAAAAACCGGGATACCGATAATTTATGGGTAACTCATGGGCATCAACATGATCAGGATGAGGCTTCTTGTATACTGGCCAAGCACGTCTGCGTCCCTGTGCTACCTCGGCTTGAATTAAGACTAAAATTTGAACCCTGTAGATCCTCGCATTTTGTCCTAGAGGGTCATTCAGGTGAAGTGGAACAAATAGGTTAACCCATTCTCGTTGTGGATTTGTATTTACTTGCCCCCAGGCAGCTGCCGATGGGATTAATAATCCTACCTTGGTTCTGATTACCCACCTCTTACTGATCGCTTAAAGGAGGAATCGGCTGCATCAGTGGGCATTGCACATTCTGATTCTACTGGTGATTTACTGGCGGCTGATATATCGGCACAGTAGTTATTGCTAGCAGATCTGATAGTATCAGTGGATTACTAATCGACATGCCGAGAGTTGGATTCGGCACATTGTCGATTGGCATTCCGAGAGTTGGATTTGGCAGCATAAATCCTGTCATCGTTGTTCTTGGTTCTTCAGGAATGATCACTTTTGATGAAGAAATATGTTGAACTAATGACTCATGGATATTTAAAGCTTTAGCTTGATCAGATCGGCTTTGAACAACCGATATTTGTGATGAATGCTGAAAAGTGCGTATTTAAACCTCTTAAGCTTAGGCATTCTAGTACCTTTATTTATCTTACTTTACCATTTTAGATTGATTTCGTATTATTTCCTTTTTCAGGCACTTATCTCGAAAATAAGCTAACTCAGCCAAATAAGAGCTTAATTGAAGCAATTCTAGGATTAAACAAAGAAAGGAGCAAAGTGGAGAAAGAAGGAAGCAAATGAAGCCAAATGTGACAAGCAGCAAAGTTCGATCGATCCAAGTTCAAGGTTCGATCGATCAAACAGTGATCGATCTCAGCACTTCAAGATAGATCCAAGCCTTGACCCAAAAACATAAAGTTCCAAAAGTTCGATCGATCGAACACTTTTGTCCTTATTCAAATGATTGATCCTATCCACAACTGTACCACCCACTAACCACTTTTGTCCTTTTCCCATAAATATCTCCCAAAAATATCTCAGATTTGTCTTTTTCCAAAAAGCTCAGCCAGTTGGATTGATCCAGCCTAAGTTTGATCGATCTCACTTACTTTCGATCGATCCAAGTTCAAGGTTCGATTGATCGAACTTCCTCCAATGCGAAAAAGTTAAAATTCCATCTCATTGAAAGTTGTCCTTTATTCAATCATTAGGGAATATTGTGTGCACGACCCCAGCTAATTTTGGGTGTCATTTTGACCTACCTATATAAGGATAAGGATTGCTTTTTACAAAGGGAGCCAACATTTTTTTCATATCATCTCTTGGAGAGCAAGCTTAGAGGAGAAAGAGGCTAGAGACACCATTGGAGTTATTCATCAACAAGGAGCAGATTTCAACCATGGAATTAGCCCTTGAGGGTTAGAGTATCATCACCATGAGTGGCTAGACATCCTCTTGGGGCTAGAGTTAGCCCCAAGCATGCTTTCTATATCTTAATCTTGTGTATTATTGAGGGATTAGTGTTGTAATTGATGTTTTGATACTTTGATATATATAGATCTTGTTTATTCAATGATTTATGTGATTTAATGCTTCCAATTGATCATTTCATTCTATCCATGTGTCTATGTATGCTAGAATAAATGTTCATGTGCTTGTCTCTAGATTTTGTGTTATTAATGCATGTCTATGTGTATTGATGCTATAGATTTGGAAACTGTCAAAACATAGTGCTTAAAGGAATTCTTTTGTGATTCTCTTGATGGTTCATGCTTATCTTTTGATGGATTGTGCCTCTCCCTTAGTTTATTTTCATGCTAGTAGTATAGATGTAGTATAGTTGTAGTGTAGTGTTAAATGGGAGGACAATCTATGCTTGTTGTTTGATGATCCAAGCTTTTGAGTGCAATTAGCATATGTCTCTATCCTTGTGTTGTATTTGAATTGTGAGCTTAATGAAAGGATTAATGACTTATTGTTGATTTATTGTGCCTTTCACATCTTGCTTAGACAATATATGCTTCATTACTTAGATATATTGTGCCTTTCACATGATGTTTAGACAATACATGCTTAACTAGTCATCCTTGCTTGTTGAATCAACCAAACACACATACACCAATATTGTAACACACAATTTGCCCTCATTAATCACTTGTCAATGATATAGAAATGCATTGCTTGGTAGTGATCTCTAAACCCCAAGATCTCTCTCTCTCTTACTTACTCTTAATTGCATTTTCTTTGCTATTACTTAGTTTAATCTAGTTGCTCTTTAATCAACCAACCAACCAATTGTTTGATCACTCGACCTACTAGCCCTAATTGTGATTCCACGACATTGCCAGATCCTCACAGTCCCTTGGGACTATCCCTACTCGCCCTAGCTATATTTTTAGTGAAAGGTAGTAGTGGCTTCTATAAAAGTAAAACTCTTGGCCCTCGCCTAAATGCACACTCATCAACCTTGACGCTGGTGCGGCACACACCGGCCAGTTTTTGGCGCTGTTGCCGGGGATTTGTTGATTAAATTTGGCAATGTCGGATTTGTGGAATTGATTAGGATTAGTACTCTTTTGATCGTGTCTTTACTTTATTTTTATTTTTCTTTTTGGTTACTTATTGTGTTGATTACTTAACTAGGTGCATTGTTGGAGAGAAAGCAAGCAAAGGAGCCATCAAGCATTCAATTCAAGCAAGCAAAGAAAGCAAAAAGCTAAAAATTCTCAAAATTTTCTAAGCTAAGCTTTAAAATTTGGAGTTGAAGTGTTAAAGGACCTTTGTGAGACTTTCTTTACTTAATCCCTTAGTAAATCGTCGGCCCACGTGGAGGCTTATTTTTAATTATCTTGCATCATTGTTGTTAAAGCATGGGAGTATGAATTAAATGTTTGTGGAAGAAGTCTAATTGCATTGTTGTGAAGGCCTAGTGTTTGTCATTCTTTGTGTTTGTTGTGTTTTGCATTGTGCATGCATGGATGTCGTTCATTGAGACCAACTCTTATCCCTCTTGATTTGCACCTTGAATCTATCGTTAGAAATCCTAGGGGAAGAGGACGTTCAAATAAAGCCAATCATTCAATGGATGACCATAATGATAATCATGTTGAGGACATTGGTCACATAGACCAACAAGGTATCCTTCATCCCAATGTGCACAATGAGAACATACAAGTACCATTAGGCATGCCTAGGCCATTCATTCACCAACCACCATAACAACAAGGCCAAGTTCCATATGGAATGCCAAGGCCAATGTATGCTCCACAACCTCCCATCAACAATCAAGGAATTCAAAACTAAGGTGTTCATGTTGCACCTCAAGCAGCTAATCCACCTCTTGCTTTAAGAGACCATTATGTGCCTAATGAGTATAATGCACCTACATGCATCCAATTGCCTCCATTTAGAGCACATCATTATGAAATTAAGCCACAAACTATTCAAATGCTTCCTAACTATTATGGACTTCCAAGTGAAGAACCTTACAAGCATTTAGATGAGTTTCTTGAAGTATGTTCCACCGTAAAATATACGGACATGCCGGAAGAGGTTTTAAGACTTAAACTTTTTCCATTCACCTTAAAAGACAAGGCAAAGTATTGGTTTAACAATCTTAGGCCTTTTTCAATCACTTCTTGGGCAGAAATGCAACAAGAGTTCTTGAAGAAGTACTATCCGGTTTTTAAGACCAATGCCATGAGGACCTCAATTATTGAATTTTCACATGGGGATAGAGAAACGTTTCATGAGGCATGGGAACGCTTCAATGAATTGCTTAGGAAGTGTCCACATCATGACATGCCCAAATAGCAATTAGTTCAATACTTCTTTGAGAGCTTATCGGACAACTATAAGGGTATGGTTAATGCGTCCATGGGTGGCTCATACATTGATAGGCATGAGGATGACGTGTGGCGTCTCTATGAGAGCATGAGTGAAAATTCCTTGCATAGAACATTATCATCCAAGAATGGTAAAAATTCACAAGGTAGGAAGAGTGTTAGCTTACATCAAGTCAACCATTTAAATGAAATAGCCGCCGAAATGAAGTTTTTATCTCAAAGGTTTGATCAATTTTTGATTAACCAAAACTCGGTGAACCAAGTATCTTCCTTCCCTAACCATTCTCATCGTGCATCAAATGAAACATGTATGACTTGTTCTAGTGTTCTTCATTCTACTTCTCATTGTCCTCACGGACAAGTGAAAAATGAACCTAATGAACAAGTCAATGCAGCTTTTGTGAACCAATGGAACAATCCTCATGGTATTCACCATAATCCAAGTTGGAAGAATCGTCCGAATTTCTCTTGGAAAAACCAAGGAGAGGGCTTAAACCCTTCCCAAGGCGGTTTTCAAGGGAAATACATTCCACCTCCACTTAAAAACCAAGGATCCCAAGGTTATAGACCTTATCAATCACAAGGGAATCAATTTGCTAATTATCATTTTCCCAACCAATCTTATTCCCAAGGTAATACTAGGAGTCCCGCCTTTAAAGAAAAAGTTTTAAATGCTTGGGGCACTTTAGAGGCTAACACTCAATTGATTCATTCTCACTCTCAATCTATTGTGAAGCTAGAAACCCAAGTAGGGCAAATAGCAAGCACTCTTAATGCAAAAGAGAAGGCTAAAGATGCCTATTAATGCCCCACTTAAGCAACAATGTGTTGTGGAAACCCATTCCTCATCGGAAGGCCACACCATTGAACATGTTACTACAGTGACTACCTTGCGGAGTGGTAGGATTGTGGACAACCAAGTTGGAATGTCCAATGAAGAGAGTGAACCGTTTCAACCTCAAGTTGTCACCCATCCTGTTTCATATCCCATTTCTCCTTCATTGCATATACATGACCTTGTGAATGAGAAAGTCTTGAAAGATGTGTTTAAAAAAGAAGTTTTGAAAAATGATGTTGAAAATGTTTTGTTGAAAAATGATTTGAAAATTTCTTGTGTTGAAGAGAGTTCAAAATTTTTTTTTGAAAAAGTGTTTGAACCAAAGGTTCCATTTCCGGATGCCTTAAAAGTATCCATTTCAAAAGACAAGCAAAAGGCAAAAACCAATGAAATCATGGAAATGTTTAGGCAAGTGAAAGTTAATCTTCCACTATTGGATGCAATCAAGCAAATTCTGTCTTATTCCAAATTCTTAAAAGACTTGTGTACCCAAAAACGGAAGAACAAGAGCCAAACACCAAGAAAAGTGGTTTTGACCGAGCAAGTAAGCTCAATTTTGCAACATAACACTCTTCCAAAGTTTAAGGACCCCAGTTCACCCACTACATCATGCATTATTGGTGATCATATCATTAATCGGGCGCTTCTTGACTTAGGAGCAATTGTTAACCTTCTTCCATACTCGGTTTATGTCAAATTGGGCCTAGATGAATTGAAACTGACGTCGGTAGTTTTGCAACTTGCCGACCGATCCATTAAGAAGCCTAAGGGTATAATTAAGGATGTTTTGATCAAGATTGACAAATTCTTCTTCCCAGTTGATTTCGTTGTCATAGACACGGAACCGGTTCCCAATCCTAAGAGCCAAATTCCTGTTATCCTTGGACGTCCTTTCTTGGCAACCGCTAATGCCAACATCAATTGTAGGACGGGGATAATGAAGATCTCATTTGGCCACATGAAGGTGAAGTTGAATATCTTTAATCCCACACCCAATTCATTTGACAAATATGAAGGAGAAGTTAATGTTGTAGATGAATGTCATGATCTTCAATGTCAAGGAAATGAGCTTTTGTGTAAAACTAAAACTTCCAAAGGATCATCTTCAACCTTGCATTCTAAAAGTCTTGTTTCAAACTCTTGCTTTCAAAGGGCATGGAAGCCCAAAGGTTGTAATTGCATAGACAAGGGACTAAAGATTTCTTTTGAGCTTAATCCAACAAGTTCTTCAAAGAACCATTTGTTGGGAGGAGTTCAAAGCATCTATCACCCCAACAAGGAGGGGATGCATTATAAGATCTTGGATCCTGGGTACAAGAGCCCAATGTCTTGCTAGAGACGTTAAAGACTAGTAAAACCATTCGTAGAGTGTCAAAACCCTATTCCTCCCCCATTTCTATCTTTCATTTCATTTCTTGCGAAGTCTAGATACTTGTTTTTGGTTCATATGCATTTCAAGGAACTTTGGTGAGGATTGCATAAACTTTCATGTCATTATTGAGCATTCTGTAAAGTTCGATCGATCTCAAACTTGAGTTCGATTGATCGAACTCCATTCTGCATCCAACACTTAGAAATTTTTTCGACCTGCAGAAACCTGCATCCAAAACACCTCTCTGTCCCATCGTTCGAACCAACTCCAAGATCGATCAAGAGGTCTTCGATCGATCAAACTTCCAAGTTCGATCGATCTCATGACTCAACACTTAGAAAAATTTTGAGCCTGCATCCACCTGCATATTTCAGCTCTCTGTCTGATCGTTCGAAACATTCCAAGATCGATCTGAAAGTTCTTCGATCGATCCAACTTTCCAATTCTATCGATCTCATGTTCCAACACTTAGCCAATTTTCTGAGCCAAAAACCTGCATATTTTTGCTCTCTGTCTGATCGATCGAACTCTTGTTTCGATCGATCTCAATCTTTATTTCATTATTTTCACTTTGTTTTGACTTTTCAAATTTCCAAAAATCTAAAAATATTTGCATTTGTATTTCATTTTATTTTCATTTTATTTTATTTTATTTTTCAAAAAGTTTTTAAAAAAAATTCAAAAATATTATATTTTAATTAATTTTTAATTATTAGTGTTTATTCAATTTAAAATAAAAAAAAAACCAAAAATGTTTTATTTTATTTTCCAATTTTTAATTTTAATCCCAATTTTTAATTTTCATTTTGCAATTTTCAAAAATTTCAAAAAATCAAAAAAAAAAAAAAAAAAAAAAAACACTTTGAAGAGAGTTCATCAAAGTTCGATCGATCATAGTTGAGTTCGATTGATCGAACTCTGTCGTGAATGTTTTTAAAAATAGAACTGAGGGTTTGCAAGATCGATTACAAAGATCAATCTAACTCACCCTCATCCTCAAAACCTTAACCTCTCTTCGTTGCCGTCACTGTCCAACCATTTCACCATCTCCGGCGAAGCTTTCCGACGAGCATCTAAGCATCAATCTCTCTTTTCCTTCTCGGATTCATCTTCACGCTTCCACATCTCCACTTCTCTCATTGTTTGAGGTAAGATCCGAGAATGTCCCTCATGATTTAAGCTTCAATTTTGTGCATACATGTTTTATATGTTGAATACACGCTATGTACATGACAAAATCCTCCATTGTTGAAGCTTGAAGCATTTGTATATATATGTATATATATGTGTATATATTTTTGATGATTTGATTCGATTTGGGAGTATGGGCCATGATTGGGTGATGGGATTGGATGATTTGTTGTGTTGTTGGGCCCACGAACACGTTCGTATGGGCCCCATGCTTCTAAGGTCACAGATCTGTGACCTTTGAGTTTTCAATGTCACACAGTTCAATCGATCGAACTAGTATCTCCGATCGATCTTGAGAGATCGATCGAACTCATGTCTTCGATCGATTGAAGTAGTGAGATCGATCTCACTTACTTTCAATCGATCCAACTTTTGTGATCGATCTCACTTCTTTTTATGATCGATCGAACTTCACAGATCTCACACACATACTTCATTCATCATATCTTATGTTCATGCTATCATATCTATGCCCAATGCCTGTGATATTTCACATTTGATGCATTTCATACTTACATTGTTTAGCATGTTTCATATTCTACCACTTGCATAGATTCATATCATATTTGTTTTGTCTATTTTACTTGACATACATGATTCTATTTCGTGCTTTTAAATTTCTTATTCTGGCACTAACTCCCATTGTAAGTTTTTCTTTTTCTTTTTACAGGCCATGGTAAAGAGGAAGACCGTTGCCAACAGGCAACACGGGCCCACCCGACATACTAGGCCATGGACAGAGGAGCCAGCAGAACCCTCTTATGCACAGCGGGAGCCAGCACAGGCTACCCCACCTCAGTCACCATCTCATGAGCCTGAGGATGACCACATACCATCCACTTCTGCGGCTCATCCTGCTTTCACTCCATCACCATCTCCACCGCATACTGGAGCTGAGCATTCACATATACCACCTCAGCCTGCTCAGCCAGTTCATCTTGGGCGTGATAGGCCCACACCTCGATATGCGCACATGACACTCGACCATGAGTCCGAGTTTGACACGGCCTTCTTCTCTTGATCGGTGCTGACCCGATCCACCTACCAGGATATTATTCAGAGGGGCCTAGCCGCTATTCTTGCCCCCATTACAGAGCCGGTCTACCCACGGCTGGTTCGGTTGTTCTATCAGAATCTCCGACCATCACCACGTACCACAGCCGAGATGGTCACTTCTATCAATGGCTATTCGATCACCATTACAGTGGACACTTTAGCCAGCTCTTGCCACTGTCCACACAGATGTCCTCCAGAGCTTCAGGACACATATTCAAGGCTATTTAGGCCTTCATATACCGACATGGCAGTTTTCCTCAGAGGTCACCATACTAGTAGCGAGACCTTTGCCACCCGGACATTCCTTCCTGACGACCTTTGGTTTATCGATTCCATTCTCTATCGGAATATATACATGGCAGGACACAAGATTCAGAGGAGGGGCAATTATCTGACAGCCCTCTACGCCTTTTACACCGAGCACTGGGTGTCCATTCCCGTGCTCATCTGGAGCGTGATGAAGAAGCTGTATGACAAGTACATCAGCAAGGAGACGCCCGAACAAGCTAAGTCTCTTCCTTTCAGCCACCTTATCACCTAGATCCTCATCGACCAGCACTACCCCATCCATCCTTGGGAGCACCCTGAGAGAGGTTCCTGTCACTACCTCAAAAAGGACTGGAACAAGACTTACCGCTCCATGATTACCAGGCTGCAGGACCACGCGGTACTGGCTGCAGCGGAGTTGGAGCTGGAGGAGGCACAGGTACAGGCCCAGGCGCAAGCACAGGCAGAGGCAGCAGCAGCACATCCCGCAGCGGACGACGCACCAGTCGATCCAGCTGCCGAGCACTTAGACATAGACTTAGAGCGCCCTGCAGACGATGCAGAGTAGGACTCTTCAGCCAGGTCGCCTATTCATAAGCAGGAGCAGACTCAGGAGCTTTCTTCTGATTTATCTATGCCTGAGACTCCAGATATGACCCCCAACTTCGGAGTACGTCTGTAGACGCTTGAGGATGCTGTTGTTTCCATCCGAGCTGACCTCACAGCCCACAGAGCTGATTTTGCTGCCTTTCGCACGGATGTTGCAACCATGTTCAGAGATTTATCTAGAGATATCCACGGAGCCAGACTTGCCCGTCCTACCTCATCTTCCTGAGCTCCCAGTCCTTTCTATCTTATGATCTCACTCTCCTTTTGATACTTTACTATTGTCACTGTACATTATTATTACAGCCGGTCTGTCAGCTTTGCTATTTTTGTTGTACCTGCACTTTATTCGTTTTATATATATCTATTTTTACTATGGATGTCATATGATTGTATTCTCATATCTGTATGTTTGACTACATCAGGTGCATCACAGTGACTTCAGTGAGAGAGTGCTACCCAATTTCCAAGACCACCCTTATACCTCTCTTATTTCTTTATCTGTTTATCCCATTTACACTTGCATGTCCACTGTGCACTGATTATCCCATTTTGTTATCTGATAAGTTTATCCAAGTGCCAATTTTTAGGACTACAGTTCATCCCAAGTTTGGGAGGGCAATGCCACCCACTTCGGATACTTTAGTCCCGATCATTCTTACTTATTTGCACTGGTATACTCCTTCCTTTGTTCTCTTTGCACATTGAGGACATTGTATGTAATACCCCGTAATTTATTAAAGAGTTTAGTTATTTAAATTCAATTATGTGTGGATTCCTTTACCTATTATTGTGCATACTGCATTGTTATATTAAGTTCATTTAATGGTGCATGTAAATTAATTGTGTATATTAAAATAGTAAATTTATTCATTTAATTGTGCATGTATTATTATAATTAATTTTATTTGTTGATTATGTTTAATTAAGCAATATTAGTTAATTAAAGCATTATATTTATGTTATAAAGTATGATGATGTTATAATGTGTTCTTATGTAATAGTAATAATAATAATAATAATAATAATAATAATAATTATAAAAGTTTATTAATAATAATATTAGTAATAATAATAATAATAGTTATAATAATAATAATAGTATTAAACCAATGTCATGATGAAATTAGAGATTAGGATAGGATTGCATCAATGTTTATGGGTGGAATTGAAGCCTTATGCTTGGGAAGGTGGTTAGTAAATGTAAAAATTAGATATTTGTAATATTTATATTATATAATTTGTATATAAATTAGCTAGCCTACCTTAGAATGAAAAAAGGGAGTTAGAAACAAATTATAAATTCTAGTGAGCCATTGTAAGAGTGTGGGAAGGAAGAGAGAGAAAGAAAGGAGCTTGGACCGGTGTAGGGAATTTACCCGATTACGCGCAACCGGCGGATTTATTTTAAATCCAAAAAGGCAAGTTATTATCTACTTTTCCCCTTTGAATCCATAAATTATTCATTTAATTTATTTCGGGTTTTTTTAGAGATTAGAAACCATGCTAGGAGTTTCAATAAATTATTTTTAGTTTATTAAAATAATGTGTTTTAATTATTAAAGAGGTTAGTTATTTATTTATTAGCCTATGTAATTAAAATATAGCTGAAAATAATTAAATAAGGCTTTAGGGATTTTTCTAGAATTTTCTAGATTTTTCCGGGGCTTTTCTGCAATTTCCGGCGAGCCTCCGGCGAGGATTCCGGCCACCGGCAGTGAAGAAGATGACCGGAGTGATCCGGTGTGATGCGGCGCATGGTAGGTTAGTGCGCGCGTGCATCCTGGCCATTGGTAGAGTCTGATTGATCCGGTGTATTGCAGTCCATGATACTGCAGTACACCCGGATCAAGAACCTTTGGATTAAGTAGATTAATCCAATGCAGCATGCCCACGGAGAATCGGTACAACCGACCAACCAGCACACGCCACGTCATCAGGATGCATTAGTGCGCGCGTGGCAGCGCGTGCGCGCGCGTGGGAGGTTCTAGACGCGCGTGAAGGCGCGTGTAAGCGCGTGCGCGTGTGGGAATAGTGGAGGCGCGTGTGGGAAGCTCTGGGAGGCGCGTGGGGGCGCGTGAGGGACCCCTACAGCTACTGGAAAAGCCCAGAATACCCCTAAGGCCTGTTTTGTAAATTCCAGAACCTTAAACTTGGATTTTTAGGTACTATGTTGGTATTTACGGGTTTAACGGGTCACGAAATTATTATTTTAACACCCGTTACTTATTCTTATGACCGATTAATCTTTTCTAAGCATTTATTGGCTCGTTCACAGTACGGATACTAATGTGATTTATTTAACGACATTGGTAAATATAAATAGTGTTATTATCGTATTAAATGGTATCAAACATTACTGTTAAATTAAATAAGGCCATGGTTTTAGTCAGATAAATTATCCATGATATCTTATGGGATGTTTATACTGTTAATTGATATATAAACCATGATTATTATGCTGTGTGCATTTCAGGAAATAAATGGACTGTTTAATTATGTCGCATTTATATTATATGGATGTGTTGCCATATAGAACCATATGAGCTGGCTAATAAGTTTAGACTCATTTATACCTTATGCATTCGTTGCGATAGACAGATGTGTGGCTGTCGGGGTATGTGGTTTAATATTATTGGCATGTGTTGCCTAATTAACATACTCAGTATATTTATTAATATTGCTGGCATGTGTTGCCTAACTTATATGCTCAGTATATTCATCAGTACTTTGCGAGGTGTTATCACTGTGTAGTTCGTTATAGTCTGTGTTGTCAGTACCGTGCACCATGTATAATAGCTGATTTCCCGGGTAGGGAAAGGCGACACTTAACCACCTAGTGTGAGTCTAAGTGATCACCGTCTATTCTGGTTGAGGTCATGTTATACATTGGATAGTTCCCTTAGGATGTATACAGATATAGTACTCAACCGATTCATAATGATTAATTTATTTGATTCTCTGATTTGGGTCATAGTAGAGAGGACTTGCTCGTGGGGTTGACCCACCATTGTTGTTATTTCAGGATACGGTCAGTACCCGTTCCAAGGTTGAGGTTAGCAGTGTGGGACCACCATCCGAACTCATCTACTCTTACGATCCAGTTCAGGGTAGAAGTTTTACGTATTACTTCAGTTTCAGTTTTTATTTACTTTTGACGTCGAACTCTCAGGTTTATATTTAGAGATCCTTGACATAGGATTTCCAAGTTGTAATGGAGGACTGTATTTAAATAAAGGATGGATGGATGTTGTATTATTTAATGTTTCTTTCCTGTCTAAATTCTTTTATTTCCATCATTTTGTATTCCATGCTTGTATATTGCCAATTGTTTTTTGATATCCCTCGTTTTTCGTGTATAAGCCTGATCAACTTATGCGTGGAAAATGTGGGGGTGTTACAGTTGGTATCAGAGCCTTCCAGGTTCGAGTGTCTTAGGGATCTGTGATTACTATACTTCCGCGTTGTGTATTCTGATAATTAGAGCCTAAGTATTAGGGTTCTTTGTATTCTTTTAGTCGGTCCATTATAATGTACTGACGTTAGATTTTTCTGAATTTAAAAGAAGGATGTCTCGGCGTGGGACAAGGAATGCGAACCAGCATCGCAGTATTTCCCCAACTCAAAATGAGAATCAGGAATTTTCCCCTCAAGTTGCTGATATTATTGCACAAGCTGTAGCAGCAGGAGTAGCATCTGCTCTACGAAACCAGCAACCTCCTCCGATAGTACCTGTTCCTGAACCAGTGGCACAGCCAATGTCATGGGACAAAGTTCGTCACTCGTTCATCCGGGGAAATCCACCGACATTTGCGGGGTCCACAGATTTCTTGTTAGCATATCAGTGGAAACAGGAGAGCGAGCGTTATCTTCGGATGGTAATCTGTACCGAAGTGCAGAAACAGATGCTGGCTACGTTTATGCTGATAGGCAATGCATTGCAGTGGTGGGAGTCTATTACTACTGTCGATGAGAGGACCAGATTGACGTATGCTGAATTTCAGACTCGCTTTGACGACAAGTATTTTCCTATGTCAGTAAGATCAGCGATGAAGACTGAATTTCTAGATCTGCAACAGGAGGATATGACTGTGGCTGAGTATGAACAGAAGTTCATTAATTTGTCATTATTTGCACCAGAGGAGGTCAATACGGAAGAAAAGAAGCGAGACCGCTTTGTGAAGGGGTTGATATGGCCGACTAAAGTGGTGATCATAGGTAGTCCTGCATATACTACTTATATCCAGGTGGTTAATGCCGCCTTACAGCACTGCCAGATGAGGAGTGATTACCGAAAGTCCAAGGGAGATAAGCGGACTAACCGAGACTACCAGACAGTGGAGAAAGGAAGTAGCAGTGGTACCAAGTCCAATCATTGGGGCAGATTTCAAGGACATCAACCTTGGAAGAAAAACAAAGGAAACCCAGATGTGCAGAGGGATGGAGTCCCTAATCAGGGTAGACAAGGTGGGATACCTCAGACCGGACAGGAACAGTGGTCGGGAAGTCAACAGAGGAGGCAGGCAGGTCCTTTTACGGGACGTTGTTATCACTGTAGAGAGATTGGGCATCCGGCCAAGATGTGTCCCAAAGCTAAGCAGGGACAGTATGGGCAGCCGAGACCTAATCAGCCGTTACCTCTACCGGCCCCACCGATGCCATGTGGGCAAGTTCAGAATTTTCCGGCACTTCCAGCACCACCATTTCCTCCGGGACAACCTCCACAGCAGTTGCATCATGGCAGAGTTTATAACTTCATGCCACATAATGCGCAAGCTCCTCAGGCTATTGAGGGTATGTTTTCTATACATGGTAGAACTGCTCGTATACTGTTTGACACTGGTGCATCACATTCTTTTGTGTCTAGATCTTTTGTTATCTTATCTGGTATGACGACTCAGTTATGTGACCAACCTCTTAATATTTATACACCATTGGGAGTTGGCGCAATTTTACGAGAGTGTAGCGGTGATATCCTTATAGAAATGGGCCGGCTTCGATTTCTTGCAAATTTGTTAGTGTTAGATATGCATTCGTATGATGTTATACTTGGGATGGACTGGTTATCTCAGTACCATACTCAGGTTAACTGTTACGAAAAGTCTATTGTATTTTCTATACCAGGACAGGAGATATATCTTCTTGTTGTACCACAACCTGATAGAGGGCCTAGCACTTATTTATTCGTTCTTGAGGAGGACTCACAGGAAGCAACTGCGGTATCTCTTGACAGCATCCCGGTAGTACAGGACTTCCAGGATGTATTCCAGGAAATTCCAGGCTTGCCACCGAGTCGAGAGATAGACTTCGTTATTGATTTGGCTCCAGGCACTACGCCTATTGCTAAGGCGCCGTACCGAATGGCACCAGTGGAGATGCGAGAGTTGAAAGATCAAATTCAGCAGTTGCTCAGCCAGGGATTTATTCGTAGGAGTACGTCACCATGGGGAGCACCAGTACTGTTTGTAAAGAAGAAGGATGGATCGCTTCGTCTTTGTATTGATTACAGAGAACTGAACAAGGTCACTGTTCGCAACAAGTACCCGTTGCCTAGAATTGATGACCTGTTTGATCAGTTGAAGGGAGCTACTTACTTCTCAAAGATCGATTTGAGGTCTGGTTATCATCAGCTACGAGTCAGAGAACAAGATGTTCCAAAGACAGCATTTCTCACAAAGAACGGATCTTATGAGTTTCGTGTTATGCCTTTCGGTTTAACGAACGCTCCAGCTGTCTTTATGGACTTGATGAATAGAGTATTCAGAGAATACTTAGATCAGATTGTCATTGTTTTCATTGATGATATTCTGGTTTACTCTAAGTCGGAGAAGGACCATGCCAGACATTTACGCACAGTATTGCAGACACTTCGAGAACATCAGTTGTTTGCGAAGTTTGAGAAGTGTGAATTTTGGCAGAAAGAGGTCAAATTTCTGGGACATGTAGTGTCAGAAGAAGGGTTAGCAGTAGATCCAGCCAAGGTTGCGGCCGTTATGGAGTGGGGATAGCCTACCTCACCGACAGAGATTCGCAGTTTTCTGGGATTGGCGGGGTATTATCGCAGGTTCATCCAGGGATTTTCCAAAATTGCGGGTCCACTTACTCAACTGACTAAGAAGAATGTACCATTTGTATGGGATGATTCTTGTCAGACTGCTTTTGCTGAATTGAAGAGTAAGTTAACTTCTGCACCTGTCTTAGCCACACCTCAGAGTGGAATCGAGTATTTAGTATTTACCGACGCTTCTCTGAAGGGTTTGGGTTGTGTGTTGATGCAAGAAGAGCGACCAGTTTCTTATGGGTCTAGGAAGCTTAAGCCTCATGAGCTTAATTACCCGACTCACGATCTAGAGCTCGCAGCAGTGGTTTTTGCCTTGCGTATTTGGAGACATTATCTTTTGGGGGAGACTTTTCGATTGTTTAGCGATCATAAGAGTCTACAGTATTTGTTCACACAGAGGGAACTGAATATGAGACAGCGCAGATGGTTGGAATTCGTGAAAGACTATCACTTCTCTATTCAGTATCATCCAGGGAAAGCGAATGTTGTAGCAGACGCACTTAGCCGTCGACCCTATGTCAGCCTTTCAGCTTTGTTTGCAACAGAGTGGGATGCTGTGAAGACTGTTGATGAGTTAGCAGACGCTTTTATGGCATGTGTGGTAGTAACTCCTTCTATCATTCATCAGGTCATTCAAGCGCAACTCTCAGATCAACAGTGTATTGATCGGGTTTCGGAGTTAGCCTCCGGAGATGTTCCTTTTTATTCTATAGGGACTGATGGAGGATTGAGGTACAAGGGACGTTTAATTGTGCCTTCAGCTGACAATTTGAGAAATGTGGTGATGAGAGAGACACACACTTCTCAGTTCTCTGTACATCCAGGGGGAGACAAGATGTATCAGGACATGAAACGCCAGTTTTGGTGGGCCGGCATGAAAAGAGATATAGCTATCTTTGTCTCTAAATGTAGCACCTGTCAGATGATTAAGATTGATCATCAGAGACCGCCAGGATCGTTACAGCCACTTCCCATACCAGAGTGGAAATGGGAGAGTATTTCCATGGACTTTATAGAGGGATTACCTACTTCACAGCATAATCACAACTCTATTTGGGTCATTGTTGATAGATTGACCAAGTCCGCTCACTTTCTGCCTGTTCGGTCAAACTTTACGTCAGAACAGTATGCTAAGCTGTATATTGCAGAAATGGTGAAACTTCATGGCGTACCATTGTCCATCGTATCAGATAGAGATTCGAAGTTTGTATCAGGATTTTGGAGGAGCTTTCAGCAGACTTTGGGTACAGAACTTTATCTTAGCACTGCTTATCATCCTCAAACAGATGGACAGACTGAGCGAGTTAATCAGATTTTAGAAGACATGTTGCGGGCATGTGTTCTTGATTTTAAGGGCAATTGGGAGGAATATTTGCCGCTTTCAGAGTTTGCTTATAACAATAGTTATCAGAAAACTATTGGTATGGCACCATTTGAGGCTTTGTACGGTAGACCGTGTAGGTCTCCTGTCTGTTGGCTTGGAGTTGGTGAGAACAACTTTTTGGGTCCTGAATTTATTAAGGACACGTCAGAAAAGATCGCTATCATTAGGGATCGGATGCGTACAGCTCAAAGCAAACAGAAAAGTTATGCTGACCGTCGAACTCGTGCTTTGGAGTTTAAGGTTGGTGATCAGGTTTTGCTTAAGGTTTCTCCTATGAAGGGAGTAATGCGGTTTGGGTCAAAAGGTAAGTTATCGCCTCGGTTTGTGGGTCCTTTTATGATTACAGATCGGATTGGGGCAGTAGCTTATCGTCTGGCTCTACCAGATAATCTTCATAGGGTACATAATGTTTTTCATGTATCTATGCTGCGAAAATTTCTACGGGACGAAGATCGATATCAACACATTGATGTGGGTGAGATTGAGTTGCAACCCGATGCAACCTATTTGGAACAACCTTACTGTATTCTCGGTCGTAGGAATCAGATACTGTACACGAAGACTATTCCATTAGTACGTGTACAGTGGAGTCATCATAATGCTACAGAGTCTACTTGGGAACGGGAAGATATTATCCGTGCCAAGTATCCAGAGCTCTTTAATACGGGTATGTAGTGAATTTCGGGGACGAAATTCCGTTATTAGGGGGGGAGAATGTAATACCCCGTAATTTATTAAAGAGTTTAGTTATTTAACTTCAATTATGTGTGGATTCCTTTACCTATTATTGTGCATACTGCATTGTTATATTAAGTTCATTTAATGGTGCATGTAAATTAATTGTGTATATTAAAATAGTAAATTTATTCATTTAATTGTGCATGTATTATTATAATTAATTTTATTTGTTGATTATGTTTAATTAAGCAATATTAGTTAATTAAAGCATTATATTTATGTTATAAAGTATGATGATGTTATAATGTGTTCTTATGTAATAGTAATAATAATAATAATAATTATTATTATTATTATTATAAAAGTTTATTAATAATAATATTAGTAATAATAATAATAATAGTTATAATAATAATAATAGTATTAAACCAATGTCATGATGAAATTAGAGATTAAGATAGGATTGCATCATATGGGTGGAATTGAAGCCTTATGCTTGGGAAGGTGGTTAGTAAATGTAAAAATTAGATATTTGTAATATTTATATTATATAATTTGTATATAAATTAGCTAGCCTACCTTAGAATGAAAAAAGGGAGTTAGAAACAAATTATAAATTCTAGTGAGCCATTGTAAGAGTGTGGGAAGGAAGAGAGAGAAAGAAAGGAGCTTGGACCGGTGTAGGGAATTTACCCGATTACGCGCAACCGGCGGATTTATTTTAAATCCAAAAAGGCAAGTTATTATCTACTTTTCCCCTTTGAATCCATAAATTATTCATTTAATTTATTTCGGGTTTTTTTAGAGATTAGAAACCATGCTAGGAGTTTCAATAAATTATTTTTAGTTTATTAAAATAATGTGTTTTAATTATTAAAGAGGTTAGTTATTTATTTATTAGCCTATGTAATTAAAATATAGCTGAAAATAATTAAATAAGGCTTTAGGGATTTTTCTAGAATTTTCTAGATTTTTCCGGGGCTTTTCTGCAATTTCCGGCGAGCCTCCGGCGAGGATTCCGGCCACCGGCAGTGAAGAAGATGACCGGAGTGATCCGGTGTGATGCGGCGCATGGTAGGTTAGTGCGCGCGTGCATCCTGGCCATTGGTAGAGTCTGATTGATCCGGTGTATTGCAGTCCATGATACTGCAGTACACCCGGATCAAGAACCTTTGGATTAAGTAGATTAATCCAATGCAGCATGCCCACGGAGAATCGGTACAACCGACCAACCAGCACACGCCACGTCATCAGGATGCATTAGTGCGCGCGTGGCAGCGCGTGCGCGCGCGTGGGAGGTTCTAGACGCGCGTGAAGGCGCGTGTAAGCGCGTGCGCGTGTGGGAATAGTGGAGGCGCGTGTGGGAAGCTCTGGGAGGCGCGTGGGGGCGCGTGAGGGACCCCTACAGCTACTGGAAAAGCCCAGAATACCCCTAAGGCCTGTTTTGTAAATTCCAGAACCTTAAACTTGGATTTTTAGGTACTATGTTGGTATTTACGGGTTTAACGGGTCACGAAATTATTATTTTAACACCCGTTACTTATTCTTATGACCGATTAATCTTTTCTAAGCATTTATTGGCTCGTTCACAGTACGGATACTAATGTGATTTATTTAACGACATTGGTAAATATAAATAGTGTTATTATCGTATTAAATGGTATCAAACATTACTGTTAAATTAAATAAGGCCATGGTTTTAGTCAGATAAATTATCCATGATATCTTATGGGATGTTTATACTGTTAATTGATATATAAACCATGATTATTATGCTGTGTGCATTTCAGGAAATAAATGGACTGTTTAATTATGTCGCATTTATATTATATGGATGTGTTGCCATATAGAACCATATGAGCTGGCTAATAAGTTTAGACTCATTTATACCTTATGCATTCGTTGCGATAGACAGATGTGTGGCTGTCGGGGTATGTGGTTTAATATTATTGGCATGTGTTGCCTAATTAACATACTCAGTATATTTATTAATATTGCTGGCATGTGTTGCCTAACTTATATGCTCAGTATATTCATCAGTACTTTGCGAGGTGTTATCACTGTGTAGTTCGTTATAGTCTGTGTTGTCAGTACCGTGCACCATGTATAATAGCTGATTTCCCGGGTAGGGAAAGGCGACACTTAACCACCTAGTGTGAGTCTAAGTGATCACCGTCTATTCTGGTTGAGGTCATGTTATACATTGGATAGTTCCCTTAGGATGTATACAGATATAGTACTCAACCGATTCATAATGATTAATTTATTTGATTCTCTGATTTGGGTCATAGTAGAGAGGACTTGCTCGTGGGGTTGACCCACCATTGTTGTTATTTCAGGATACGGTCAGTACCCGTTCCAAGGTTGAGGTTAGCAGTGTGGGACCACCATCCGAACTCATCTACTCTTACGATCCAGTTCAGGGTAGAAGTTTTACGTATTACTTCAGTTTCAGTTTTTATTTACTTTTGACGTCGAACTCTCAGGTTTATATTTAGAGATCCTTGACATAGGATTTCCAAGTTGTAATGGAGGACTGTATTTAAATAAAGGATGGATGGATGTTGTATTATTTAATGTTTCTTTCCTGTCTAAATTCTTTTATTTCCATCATTTTGTATTCCATGCTTGTATATTGCCAATTGTTTTTTGATATCCCTCGTTTTTCGTGTATAAGCCTGATCAACTTATGCGTGGAAAATGTGGGGGTGTTACAGTTGGTATCAGAGCCTTCCAGGTTCGAGTGTCTTAGGGATCTGTGATTACTATACTTCCGCGTTGTGTATTCTGATAATTAGAGCCTAAGTATTAGGGTTCTTTGTATTCTTTTAGTCGGTCCATTATAATGTACTGACGTTAGATTTTTCTGAATTTAAAAGAAGGATGTCTCGGCGTGGGACAAGGAATGCGAACCAGCATCGCAGTATTTCCCCAACTCAAAATGAGAATCAGGAATTTTCCCCTCAAGTTGCTGATATTATTGCACAAGCTGTAGCAGCAGGAGTAGCATCTGCTCTACGAAACCAGCAACCTCCTCCGATAGTACCTGTTCCTGAACCAGTGGCACAGCCAATGTCATGGGACAAAGTTCGTCACTCGTTCATCCGGGGAAATCCACCAACATTTGCGGGGTCCACAGATTTCTTGTTAGCATATCAGTGGAAACAGGAGAGCGAGCGTTATCTTCGGATGGTAATCTGTACCGAAGTGCAGAAACAGATGCTGGCTACGTTTATGCTGATAGGCAATGCATTGCAGTGGTGGGAGTCTATTACTACTGTCGATGAGAGGACCAGATTGACGTATGCTGAATTTCAGACTCGCTTTGACGACAAGTATTTTCCTATGTCAGTAAGATCAGCGATGAAGACTGAATTTCTAGATCTGCAACAGGAGGATATGACTGTGGCTGAGTATGAACAGAAGTTCATTAATTTGTCATTATTTGCACCAGAGGAGGTCAATACGGAAGAAAAGAAGCGAGACCGCTTTGTGAAGGGGTTGATATGGCCGACTAAAGTGGTGATCATAGGTAGTCCTGCATATACTACTTATATCCAGGTGGTTAATGCCGCCTTACAGCACTGCCAGATGAGGAGTGATTACCGAAAGTCCAAGGGAGATAAGCGGACTAACCGAGACTACCAGACAGTGGAGAAAGGAAGTAGCAGTGGTACCAAGTCCAATCATTGGGGCAGATTTCAAGGACATCAACCTTGGAAGAAAAACAAAGGAAACCCAGATGTGCAGAGGGATGGAGTCCCTAATCAGGGTAGACAAGGTGGGATACCTCAGACCGGACAGGAACAGTGGTCGGGAAGTCAACAGAGGAGGCAGGCAGGTCCTTTTACGGGACGTTGTTATCACTGTAGAGAGATTGGGCATCCGGCCAAGATGTGTCCCAAAGCTAAGCAGGGACAGTATGGGCAGCCGAGACCTAATCAGCCGTTACCTCTACCGGCCCCACCGATGCCATGTGGGCAAGTTCAGAATTTTCCGGCACTTCCAGCACCACCATTTCCTCCGGGACAACCTCCACAGCAGTTGCATCATGGCAGAGTTTATAACTTCATGCCACATAATGCGCAAGCTCCTCAGGCTATTGAGGGTATGTTTTCTATACATGGTAGAACTGCTCGTATACTGTTTGACACTGGTGCATCACATTCTTTTGTGTCTAGATCTTTTGTTATCTTATCTGGTATGACGACTCAGTTATGTGACCAACCTCTTAATATTTATACACCATTGGGAGTTGGCGCAATTTTACGAGAGTGTAGCGGTGATATCCTTATAGAAATGGGCCGGCTTCGATTTCTTGCAAATTTGTTAGTGTTAGATATGCATTCGTATGATGTTATACTTGGGATGGACTGGTTATCTCAGTACCATACTCAGGTTAACTGTTACGAAAAGTCTATTGTATTTTCTATACCAGGACAGGAGATATATCTTCTTGTTGTACCACAACCTGATAGAGGGCCTAGCACTTATTTATTCGTTCTTGAGGAGGACTCACAGGAAGCAACTGCGGTATCTCTTGACAGCATCCCGGTAGTACAGGACTTCCAGGATGTATTCCAGGAAATTCCAGGCTTGCCACCGAGTCGAGAGATAGACTTCGTTATTGATTTGGCTCCAGGCACTACGCCTATTGCTAAGGCGCCGTACCGAATGGCACCAGTGGAGATGCGAGAGTTGAAAGATCAAATTCAGCAGTTGCTCAGCCAGGGATTTATTCGTAGGAGTACGTCACCATGGGGAGCACCAGTACTGTTTGTAAAGAAGAAGGATGGATCGCTTCGTCTTTGTATTGATTACAGAGAACTGAACAAGGTCACTGTTCGCAACAAGTACCCGTTGCCTAGAATTGATGACCTGTTTGATCAGTTGAAGGGAGCTACTTACTTCTCAAAGATCGATTTGAGGTCTGGTTATCATCAGCTACGAGTCAGAGAACAAGATGTTCCAAAGACAGCATTTCTCACAAAGAACGGATCTTATGAGTTTCGTGTTATGCCTTTCGGTTTAACGAACGCTCCAGCTGTCTTTATGGACTTGATGAATAGAGTATTCAGAGAATACTTAGATCAGATTGTCATTGTTTTCATTGATGATATTCTGGTTTACTCTAAGTCGGAGAAGGACCATGCCAGACATTTACGCACAGTATTGCAGACACTTCGAGAACATCAGTTGTTTGCGAAGTTTGAGAAGTGTGAATTTTGGCAGAAAGAGGTCAAATTTCTGGGACATGTAGTGTCAGAAGAAGGGTTAGCAGTAGATCCAGCCAAGGTTGCGGCCGTTATGGAGTGGGGATAGCCTACCTCACCGACAGAGATTCGCAGTTTTCTGGGATTGGCGGGGTATTATCGCAGGTTCATCCAGGGATTTTCCAAAATTGCGGGTCCACTTACTCAACTGACTAAGAAGAATGTACCATTTGTATGGGATGATTCTTGTCAGACTGCTTTTGCTGAATTGAAGAGTAAGTTAACTTCTGCACCTGTCTTAGCCACACCTCAGAGTGGAATCGAGTATTTAGTATTTACCGACGCTTCTCTGAAGGGTTTGGGTTGTGTGTTGATGCAAGAAGAGCGACCAGTTTCTTATGGGTCTAGGAAGCTTAAGCCTCATGAGCTTAATTACCCGACTCACGATCTAGAGCTCGCAGCAGTGGTTTTTGCCTTGCGTATTTGGAGACATTATCTTTTGGGGGAGACTTTTCGATTGTTTAGCGATCATAAGAGTCTACAGTATTTGTTCACACAGAGGGAACTGAATATGAGACAGCGCAGATGGTTGGAATTCGTGAAAGACTATCACTTCTCTATTCAGTATCATCCAGGGAAAGCGAATGTTGTAGCAGACGCACTTAGCCGTCGACCCTATGTCAGCCTTTCAGCTTTGTTTGCAACAGAGTGGGATGCTGTGAAGACTGTTGATGAGTTAGCAGACGCTTTTATGGCATGTGTGGTAGTAACTCCTTCTATCATTCATCAGGTCATTCAAGCGCAACTCTCAGATCAACAGTGTATTGATCGGGTTTCGGAGTTAGCCTCCGGAGATGTTCCTTTTTATTCTATAGGGACTGATGGAGGATTGAGGTACAAGGGACGTTTAATTGTGCCTTCAGCTGACAATTTGAGAAATGTGGTGATGAGAGAGACACACACTTCTCAGTTCTCTGTACATCCAGGGGGAGACAAGATGTATCAGGACATGAAACGCCAGTTTTGGTGGGCCGGCATGAAAAGAGATATAGCTATCTTTGTCTCTAAATGTAGCACCTGTCAGATGATTAAGATTGATCATCAGAGACCGCCAGGATCGTTACAGCCACTTCCCATACCAGAGTGGAAATGGGAGAGTATTTCCATGGACTTTATAGAGGGATTACCTACTTCACAGCATAATCACAACTCTATTTGGGTCATTGTTGATAGATTGACCAAGTCCGCTCACTTTCTGCCTGTTCGGTCAAACTTTACGTCAGAACAGTATGCTAAGCTGTATATTGCAGAAATGGTGAAACTTCATGGCGTACCATTGTCCATCGTATCAGATAGAGATTCGAAGTTTGTATCAGGATTTTGGAGGAGCTTTCAGCAGACTTTGGGTACAGAACTTTATCTTAGCACTGCTTATCATCCTCAAACAGATGGACAGACTGAGCGAGTTAATCAGATTTTAGAAGACATGTTGCGGGCATGTGTTCTTGATTTTAAGGGCAATTGGGAGGAATATTTGCCGCTTTCAGAGTTTGCTTATAACAATAGTTATCAGAAAACTATTGGTATGGCACCATTTGAGGCTTTGTACGGTAGACCGTGTAGGTCTCCTGTCTGTTGGCTTGGAGTTGGTGAGAACAACTTTTTGGGTCCTGAATTTATTAAGGACACGTCAGAAAAGATCGCTATCATTAGGGATCGGATGCGTACAGCTCAAAGCAAACAGAAAAGTTATGCTGACCGTCGAACTCGTGCTTTGGAGTTTAAGGTTGGTGATCAGGTTTTGCTTAAGGTTTCTCCTATGAAGGGAGTAATGCGGTTTGGGTCAAAAGGTAAGTTATCGCCTCGGTTTGTGGGTCCTTTTATGATTACAGATCGGATTGGGGCAGTAGCTTATCGTCTGGCTCTACCAGATAATCTTCATAGGGTACATAATGTTTTTCATGTATCTATGCTGCGAAAATTTCTACGGGACGAAGATCGATATCAACACATTGATGTGGGTGAGATTGAGTTGCAACCCGATGCAACCTATTTGGAACAACCTTACTGTATTCTCGGTCGTAGGAATCAGATACTGTACACGAAGACTATTCCATTAGTACGTGTACAGTGGAGTCATCATAATGCTACAGAGTCTACTTGGGAACGGGAAGATATTATCCGTGCCAAGTATCCAGAGCTCTTTAATACGGGTATGTAGTGAATTTCGGGGACGAAATTCCGTTATTAGGGGGGGAGAATGTAATACCCCGTAATTTATTAAAGAGTTTAGTTATTTAACTTCAATTATGTGTGGATTCCTTTACCTATTATTGTGCATACTGCATTGTTATATTAAGTTCATTTAATGGTGCATGTAAATTAATTGTGTATATTAAAATAGTAAATTTATTCATTTAATTGTGCATGTATTATTATAATTAATTTTATTTGTTGATTATGTTTAATTAAGCAATATTAGTTAATTAAAGCATTATATTTATGTTATAAAGTATGATGATGTTATAATGTGTTCTTATGTAATAGTAATAATAATAATAATAATTATTATTATTATTATTATAAAAGTTTATTAATAATAATATTAGTAATAATAATAATAATAGTTATAATAATAATAATAGTATTAAACCAATGTCATGATGAAATTAGAGATTAAGATAGGATTGCATCATATGGGTGGAATTGAAGCCTTATGCTTGGGAAGGTGGTTAGTAAATGTAAAAATTAGATATTTGTAATATTTATATTATATAATTTGTATATAAATTAGCTAGCCTACCTTAGAATGAAAAAAGGGAGTTAGAAACAAATTATAAATTCTAGTGAGCCATTGTAAGAGTGTGGGAAGGAAGAGAGAGAAAGAAAGGAGCTTGGACCGGTGTAGGGAATTTACCCGATTACGCGCAACCGGCGGATTTATTTTAAATCCAAAAAGGCAAGTTATTATCTACTTTTCCCCTTTGAATCCATAAATTATTCATTTAATTTATTTCGGGTTTTTTTAGAGATTAGAAACCATGCTAGGAGTTTCAATAAATTATTTTTAGTTTATTAAAATAATGTGTTTTAATTATTAAAGAGGTTAGTTATTTATTTATTAGCCTATGTAATTAAAATATAGCTGAAAATAATTAAATAAGGCTTTAGGGATTTTTCTAGAATTTTCTAGATTTTTCCGGGGCTTTTCTGCAATTTCCGGCGAGCCTCCGGCGAGGATTCCGGCCCGGAGTGATCCGGTGTGATGCGGCGCATGGTAGGTTAGTGCGCGCGTGCATCCTGGCCATTGGTAGAGTCTGATTGATCCGGTGTATTGCAGTCCATGATACTGCAGTACACCCGGATCAAGAACCTTTGGATTAAGTAGATTAATCCAATGCAGCATGCCCACGGAGAATCGGTACAACCGACCAACCAGCACACGCCACGTCATCAGGATGTATTAGTGCGCGCGTGGCAGCGCGTGCGCGCGCGTGGGAGGTTCTAGACGCGCGTGAAGGCGCGTGTAAGCGCGTGCGCGTGTGGGAATAGTGGAGGCGCGTGTGGGAAGCTCTGGGAGGCACGTGGGGGCGCGTGAGGGACCCCTACAGCTACTGGAAAAGTCCAGAATACCCCTAAGGCCTGTTTTGTAAATTCCAGAACCTTAAACTTGGATTTTTAGGTACTATGTTGGTATTTACGGGTTTAACGGGCCACGAAATTATTATTTTAACACCCGTTACTTATTCTTATGACCGATTAATCTTTTCTAAGCATTTATTGGCTCGTTCACAGTACGGATACTAATGTGATTTATTTAACGACATTGGTAAATATAAATAGTGTTATTATCGTATTAAATGGTATCAAACATTACTGTTAAATTAAATAAGGCTATGGTTTTAGTCAGATAAATTATCCATGATATCTTATGGGATGTTTATACTGTTAATTGATATATAAACCATGATTATTATGCTGTGTGCATTTCAGGAAATAAATGGACTGTTTAATTATGTCGCATTTATATTATATGGATGTGTTACCATATAGAACCATATGAGCTGGCTAATAAGTTTAGACTCATTTATACCTTATGCATTCGTTGCGATAGACAGATGTGTGGCTGTCGGGGTATGTGGTTTAATATTATTGGCATATGTTGCCTAATTAACATACTCAGTATATTTATTAATATTGCTGGCATGTGTTGCCTAACTTATATGCTCAGTATATTCATCAGTACTTTGCGAGGTGTTATCACTGTGTAGTTCGTTATAGTCTGTGTTGTCAGTACCGTGCACCATGTATAATAGCTGATTTCCCGAGTAGGGAAAGGCGACACTTAACCACCTAGTGTGAGTCTAAGTGATCACCGTCTATTCTGGTTGAGGTCATGTTATATATTGGATAGTTCCCTTAGGATGTATACAGATATAGTACTCAACCGATTCATAATGATTAATTTATTTGATTCTCTGATTTGGGTCATAGTAGAGAGGACTTGCTCGTGGGGTTGACTCACCATTGTTGTTATTTCAGGATACGGTCAGTACCCATTCCAAGGTTGAGGTTAGCAGTGTGGGACCACCATCCGAACTCATCTACTCTTACGATCCAGTTCAGGGTAGAAGTTTTACGTATTACTTCAGTTTCAGTTTTTATTTACTTTTGACGTCGAACTCTCAGGTTTATATTTAGGGATCCTTGACATAGGATTTCCAAGTTGTAATGGAGGACTGTATTTAAATAAAGGATGGATGGATGTTGTATTATTTAATGTTTCTTTCCTATCTAAATTCTTTTATTTCCATCATTTTGTATTCCATGCTTGTATATTGCCAATTGTTTTTTGATATCCCTCGTTTTTCGTGTATAAGCCTGATCAACTTATGCGTGGAAAATGTGGGGGTGTTACATTGTACCATTTAAGTTTGGGGGGACTGATACTTTACAGTGTTAGTTTTAAATTCAAAATTTGAGCATGACTTGTATATTTGAGGGATATTTCTATGATTGGTCCATAGCTAGTTATGATTTTGATCTTTTGAGGACTACATTGCTTAAAATTTAAAAATTGCTTGACTTGTGAGTCCAATACTCCTTGTATGCCTTATGAATGTCATTTAGGAGTAAATTTTTCGAAAAATTGATATCATGTTTGCATTTGTGGTCCACATCATCTTGATTTTGTGATTGTTTTAAGATTCACTCTAGTCTTCTATACTAGCACCGGTGCACACTAGCATTCATTTGTGGGGTACATGATTTGTTAATTATTGAATTGGTTATATCACAATTGAGCTAGTAGTGCATTGAAACTTTCATTCTTGATAAAGGTGGATAACAACCCCTTTTCACTAAGTAGCCGGGATTCTAACCTCATCAAGCACTGAACTTCTCGCGCCGAAAGGTGGAGGGCCCAAACTCTAGGTTAATAATTGAATTAAAAAGAAAAAAGAAAAAAAAAAAAAAAAAAAAGTTGCAAAAGCAATAAATAAAAAATAAAAAAAAGAAAAAGAAAAAAAAGTGAGGACTTCTCCAAAAAAGGTGAGAAGTGGGAAATGATTAGATGGAGATTGTCTTGATTTGTAACCTAGTTAATTTGAGCTTATAAGTCCGTAGGGGTATTTGAATACCTAATGCCCTAAAGCCGTCTGGTTTGGGAGTCATTGACCTAACGCTCGACCTCATGAATCGCTAGAAAGCTTAATAGATCAACACATTGCACTATACTTCTATCTCTGATCCTCAAAAAAAAATAAATAAATAAAAAATAAAAAATAAAAAATCGAGTGAAAAGAATAAGCGAACCTAGAACAATAAAGTTTTAATAAAAGGTCAACTTTTTGTCTTGATGATCGGTACTAGATTTGTGTGCTAGTTTGAGGGTAATGATGTGATTAATTCTTTAGTTAGCTAAGATAGCAACACATTTGATGCCGGTCCACTTAAAAGAATTCTAGAGTTGTTTTGATTTGCATGATCATTTTCTTGATGTGTGGAGGACCATACTTGCTTGCTTGATGTTGAAATTTGAGAGATTGCTTGGAAAGGGTTGAAAAATTGCATACTTGAGGTAGTTTTCTCCCAATGCTTGTTTGCAATATTGGTATCTCTTTTGAAAGAATGAGCTTAATGTTTGTGGGTATCATTTCTGGAAACCCTCACGAGATTTCACTCGTCCACTAGGGGTAACCTAGGGGTTTAAAAGACTTATTGCATGTGCTAAGTGCAATCGTGTTCCTTACGAAAGTGGCGTTATCCATTTATTGTTTTCTAGTTCATACTTGTATAGTTGTTTATTTCATTCCTTTACTTTCTAGTTCATTACTAGGGACTAGCAATATTTAAGTTTGGGGGTGTGTGGCCGGTGTGTGCCGCACCAGCGTCAAGGTTGATGAGTGTGCATTTAGGCGAGGGCCAAGAGTTTTACATTTATAGAAGCCACTACTACCTTTAACTAAAAATATAACTAGGGCGAATAGGGATCGTCCCAAGGGACTGTGAGGATCGGGCAATGTCGTGGAATCACAATTAGGGCTAGTAGGTCGAGTGATCAAACAATTGGTTGGTTGGTTGATTAAAGAGCAACTAGATTAAACTAAGTAATAGCAAATAAAATGCAATTAAGAATAAGTAAGAGAGAGAAAGAGATCTTGGGGTTTAGAGATCACCATCAAGCAATGCATTTCTATATCATTGACAAGTGATTAATGAGGGCAAATGGTGTGTTGCAATATTGGTGTGTGTGTGTGTTTGGTTGATTCAACAAGCAATGATGACTAGTTAAGCATGTATTGTCTAAACATCATGTGAAAGGCACAATATATCTAAGCAATGAAGCATATATTGTCTAAACAACATGTGAAAGGCACAATAAATCAAAACAAGTCATTAATCTTTTCATTAAGCTCACAATCCAAATACAAGACAAGGATAGAGACATATGCTAATTGCATTCAAAAGCTTGGATCATCAAACAACAAGCATAGATTGTCCTCCCATTTAACACTACACTACAACTACACTACATCTACACTACTAGCATGAAAATAAACTAAGGGAAATGCACAATCGATTAAGAGATAAGCATGAACCATCAAGAGAATCACAAAAGCATTCCTTTAAGCACTATGTTTTGACAATCTTCAAATCTATAGCATCAATACACATAGACATGCATTAATAACACAAAATCTAGAGACAAGCACATGAATATCTATTCTAGCATACATAGACACATGGATAGAATGAAATGATCAATTGGAAGCATTAAACCACATAAATCATTGAATAAACAAGATCTATATATATCAAAGTGTCAAAACATCAATTACAACACTAATCCCTTAATAATACACAAGATTAAGATATAGAAAGCATGCTTAGGGCTAACTCTAGCCCCAAGAGGATGTCTAGCCACTTATGGTGATGATGCTCCAACCCTCAAGGGCTAATTCCATGGTTGAAATCTGCTCCTTGTTGATGAAGAACTCCAATGGTGTCTCTAGCCTCTTCCTCCTCTAAGCTTGCTCTCCAAGAGATGATATGAAAAAAATGTTGGCTCCCCTTGTAAAAAGCAATCCTTATCCTTATATAGGTAGGTCAAAATGACACCCAAAATTAGCTGGGGTCGTGCACACAATATTCCCTAATGATTGGATAAAGGACAACTTTCAATGAGATGGAATTTTAACTTTTTCGCATTGGAGGAAGTTCGATCGATCGAACCTTGAACTTGGATCGATTGAAAGTAAGTGAGATCGATCGAACTTAGGCTAGATCGATCCAACTGGCTGAGCGTTTTGGAAAAAGACAAATCCGAGATATTTTTTGGAGATATTTATGGGAAAAGGACAAAAGTGGTTAGTGGGTGGTACAGCTGTGGATAGGATCAATCATTTGAATAGGGACAAAAGTGTTCGATCGATTGAAGGATAGTGTTGGATCGATCGAACTTTTGGAACTTTATATTTTTGGGTCAAGGCTTGGATCTATCTTGAAGTGCTGAGATCGATCATTATTTGATTGATCGAACCTTGAACTTGGATCGATTGAACTTTGTTGCTTGTCACCTTTGGCTTCATTTGCTTCCTTCTTTCTCCACTTTGCTCCTTTTTTTGTTTAATTCCAGAATTGCTTCAATTAAGCTCTTATTTAGCTGAGTTAGCTTATTTTCGGGATAAGTACCTGAAAAAGGAAATAATACGAAATCAATCTAAAACGGTAAAGTAAGATAGATAAAGGTACTAAAATGCCTAAGCTTAAGGGGTTTAAATACGCACTTTTCAGCGCTCATCAATTTGATTTGATATTGAGTCCACCTTTAGACCCATCCCATCTATTCGAGCTCCCAAACGGGTCTCCTGGATTTCCATTCCCTGCCTAATAACTTTAAGCATTTGCATGATTGGAACATCCGATGGGAAGGACGTTCCTGCTATATAGGATCCGGCTTGGCCAGTTGGCTGGACTTCATTTTCCTCTTCCTTGTTTGTATTCGTATTCTTTGAATTCTTCTTGGGAGGCATCTTTGTTATAAATTATTCACCTAGTGGGGTCCCACCGGGCGTGCCAAAAATGTTGACGCTAAAATCGGCTGGTTAGATCCGATTCTGAATTGATGTAATACTGGCGTGCCAGAACCAATTATATGGTTCAAGTGAAAATTGTCAACTGCAGTCCCTTTGAGAAAGTTGACTTTTAGACGATGTGAGGAAAAAGGGAACAATAAAACTCCTCTTTGAGTTCAGAATTGCCTCAATTAAAAAGACTTTTAGAATGAATAATTTATAGTAATAGATTGAGAATAGAAAGGGGAGAAAATCTGGATATAGAAAGAGATAGAGGGTGAGAATTAGAACGAGATAGAGAGAATGAGATAGATAGAGATAGATAAAAATAGCAAGGATACTATTTAGGAGAAAGGCTTGAGAAAACAAGCACAATAATAAAATGGTTCTGAGGGTGTTGGACCTCTATCACTCTATCACATCATGCTTCTTTGATTATTTATAGAATAAAACGTTAACAAAATCTTACACATAAGCTTTCTAATTACATCAAAACTCTGTCAAATAACTAATTACTGTTTTCAAATAAAAGCCTAATTCTATAGATAAACATAATTATGTAACTAAATAAACTAATCGATATATATTAGCATTTAGGAATATACTTCTTATCTATTTGTTACTTCAAGTCATCCAAACCAACTCTATTGTTGCGCCTTTAAACACAATTCATGCAGATCCAATTATTCTTTAAATTGCAACATCGCTACCCCAATTGTAGTCCAAGCCCATGATCCATGTTGAATAATAATATTCTTCAGCCCAATTTAATTACCACACATCTTCATCCCAATCTCTTCTTACAGCCCAAACATCTGCCACGTCATTGTACTTTAAACCCAATTATAGTCCAAGCCCAATTATCAAAATGGGTGTCAATACTAAATATATTAAACATGTGGATATCTTTGTCTTGGAATACATATACATTAAACATAACCAAGAACACGCATGATGCACCGATGACTTTTGTCATATATTTGTATAATGCATGTAGTTGACATAATGGGTAACAGTCTTGTTTGCCACGCAGGAAAGTATTTAATTGGAAACTATGATTAGCGAAATAGGTCAACCTTCCCGGTTTGCATAAAATAAACTTCTTGGAAATTCCAAATTAGATTCAAATAGAACGAATATACTCCCTCCGTCTCATATTAAATATTCATTTTGGGAAGTAGAACTTTTTAAAGGAACATGTAATTATTGCATTGTTCTTTTCAAAAATTACAAAACTACCCTTTCAAGTTTAAATATATATATATCATCAAGTTTGAAACTTTTTAAAATTTTAAGGATATTTTATGAAAAGATGTGAAATATGTTGTTTAAACTTGATAAGTGGATAAGTATTTTGTGATATCCAAAAGGAAAAGATGGACAACTATTATAAAAGGAAGGGAGTAATAAACTAGCAAAAGTAATTACAATGAAGTTATACCTTTCTTAGCCTTTTGGTAAAATCAAGTGTACTTTTTGTTGAAAAAAATTACCCAAAAAAAATGAAGTTAGAGTTGCAATTTAGCATGATTTTGGTTCATTCACTACTCAATTCAAACCATTTTACTCATGCCGTTTGTGCTCGTGTACTTAATGCCTTATCTTCTGATACAATACCATTTAAAAATTGTAAAAATAACAAATAAAAAAAAATTTATCCTTTGCATTTCCACTAGTTTGACTAAAAGTATAGGTTATTTGATTAGTTTTCTAATTGAAAATGATTCTTAATAACTCATAAAAGTATTAATATATTTTTAAAAAATTATAAAAAATAATTATCTGAAAATATCTTTTTTAACAGATTATATATCAATTAAATAATTTTATTTTTTATTTTTTACAAGTTTTGAATTTTCAACAATGTAAAAACTTTCATCAAAAAATTGAACCAAACATTCCTATAATAGTCAAGGAGAAGATGTTTAGTGCACCGGATATATTTAGTATGCCGCGAGCAATGAAAATATACCATTTTACGAAATTGGTCTAACTATTTTTAAATATACCATTTTACGAAATTGGTCTAACTATTTTTAAAAACTGTTATGATTATTTTTATTGATGGACAAGGGTGGATCCAGCTTTTCTGAATGAAGTGGGCTAATTTTGGAACCATTACTATTTTATTTATTATTTTGTTTTTTTAATTTTTTTTTTTTGAGCTTCGCCCACCCTTTATTGATGAAGGTATACCAATGACTTGACATGTCCACCCAATATCTACTCATCGTAAAGGCTTTACAGTGAAATCTTAAGAGGAAAGCCATAGGATGACCAATTGGCCTTCGGATTGACGAGCCAAAGGACGACTCCATACACTTGATTGGTTGTGCGAAATTCAAGCTTCCACTCGATCAATATCGATTACAATAAAACCAAAAATAAGGCTAAAGATCAAATCAAATTCATTGAGTTAAAAATTGTATCTATAATACGACTATCAATGGAACCACCGTACCAGCGTAGCCAATCAATGCACAAACATAAAAACTCTCAATCAATCTTATTAAATCAATCTTATTAAAGACTTACTCCATCACAAGATGCATGACAATATCAATACACAAACTAGTACGCCGTGATCCTTGACATTGATACATAGAAGCAGTTAATCATAATATTAGTCCCAAAATAAATACATATCTTTTTATTTTATCCGTCAGAATGCAAGTGTCCTATTTAAAAAGTCAATATATTATTTTTCATAATATTATCAATTTAACTTCTTCTTTTTTTTATTTAATGTATAAAAAGTAAATTATCACATCACTCACCGTGAATTTCACTATAAATAAATTTAATAATTCATTCACTATTAATATAATAAAAAATACATTCTCAATAAGAAATTATTATTTGAAACGGAATATTATGCACCATTTTAAAAAGCAACATAGTTCAAGGGACATTTTCAATCACTTGTGCTCAAAGCCTCCACGGCCAAACTATGAATTGTGAAACTTCTTAATATTAATATTTTATTTAAATATTTTATTTAAAAATAAATAAATAAACAAACGAACTCCTTAATATTTGTCAACTAAGTAACAATTATTCCTCTTTGGGTACGCATTAGGACCAGCTAAAGAACAACCCAGTTGTGTTATCATTGACGCAATTTTATTAATCCAACTTGTGCTATTATTGATGCAATTCAATGGATTTTTAAGTAAATGTCCTGGCCCTATATTCATAAAAGAAACCACTTTTCTGACCAATGATGAGTTTGGTATTCATTACTTTTGGGCCTTTTAGACATGTGCATATTCTAAGGTGGTGTGCCCTTAAACACCTACCACATTATATATGCATAACAAGAATATGGGATAAACAAGGACCGTCCAAAATGTTGATCTGTATTGCCCTAACCGTTGGATCATTAATTTTTTTTTAATTTCGTTGATACAACTCATGCCAGAAACTTAGTAAGAGTCTAAGAGAGTTAGCTCACGAATTATAAGATTAGTGGAATAATGTAATATAGTTGAGATTATGAATAAAATTCAAGCCACCTTTGGATGTGTCTGTATATATATATATATAATACCCCATCCATATAATCCATGTCATCCATCCATTGCATTAAGTATTTTGGTACATTGAGTACAACAGTATCATCAGAAAATGACTCTCCGAAAGAGAATTGACATGGCTTATCCATACTATTCTCCACCACCACCACAGACCCCACCTCCACCAGCATGTATCACGGCACAGCCGCCGCCGCCACCACCTCCACCTGCATGTACTCCGCCACCACCGCCACCTGCATGTATCATGGCACAACCACCACCTCCGCCATCACCACCTTGTCAGTGTGTCCAACCACCTCCCCTTGCTTCGCCACCAACCCCTAGTGGTGGTCCGGTTCCACCACAATCACCCACTCCGCCACCACATAACTTGCCACCACCAACACCACCACCAACTAGTGGACCACCACCGAAATGGAAACCACCAACACCAACACCACCACTGACTAGTGCACCACCGCCAACATCACCACTTCCAGCACCACCATCAAAATGGCAACCACCAACACAAACACCACCACCAACTAGCGGACCACCACCAACATCACCACCACTTGCTGCAACACCACCGACATCACCACCACTTGCTGCAACACCACCAACATCGCAACCACCTCCTGTTGCTTCGCCACCAAACCCTAGTGGTGGTCCGGTTCCACCACAATCACCTATTCCACCACCACCAACTAGTGGACCGCCACCAAAGTTGCAACCACCAAGACCAACAACACCACCGACTAGTAGACCACCACCACCACCACCACCACTTCCAGCACCCCCACCAAAATGGCAACCACCAACAGCACCACCAACTAGCGAACCACCACCAACATCACCACCACAAAAATGGCAACCACCAACTAGCGGACCACCAACATCACCACCTCTTGTTGCAGCAACACCACCAACATCACCACCTCCTGTTGCAGCAACACCACCAACATCGCAACCACCACTTCCAGCACCACCACCAAAATGGCAACCACCAACAGCACCACCAACATCACCACCTCCTGTTGCAGCAACACCACCAACAACATCACCACTTGCTGCACCACCACAAAAATGGCAACCAGCAACACCATCTCCACTTGCAGCGCCACCACCAAGATCACCACTTGCTGCACCACCACAGAAATGGCCACCACCAGCACCGCCACTTGCTGCACCACCACAAAATTTGCAACCACCAACAGCTCCACCACTTGCTGCACCACCCCAAAGTTGGCAGCCACAAACACCATCACCACTTGCTGCACCACCGCAAAATTGGCAGCCAACAACACCACCAGTAGCCGCACCACCGCAAAAATGGGGACCGCCAGCACCACCACTTGCTGCACCACCTAACAGCATCCCAACTCCTACAATACCTACACCAAACAACTCAATCCCACCACCACCATCAAACGTTCTAATACCACCGCCACCTCCAGGAGGAGGAGGAGGCAACAACTACACAACCGTCCTGGTGGTGTGTGTCTCTCTAGGTGGTTTGTTCTTCTTGGCATTCCTTGCAGTTGGCCTCTTCTGCTTAGCTAAGAAGAAGAAAAGGCCTATACTGTTCCCAGCAGCAGCTGCTTGTGTCGAAGCGCAACCTGCTTGCCCCGAGGAGCCACCTCCGCCGCCACCGTGTGTTGAAGAAACTGTGGCTGTGGCAATAGCAGTTGATGAATGTGAGCAAATTCAAGAAGCTGAAGGCATTTACAGTGGTAGTGGTTCGCAACCACCCGGTGTTACCGGGGCTGCAATTACTACACATGCATCATCAAGCCGTCGGCAATGTGAATAAAGATCATACAAGTAGCTCTGCTTTGTGGATGTGTCTTTTTGAATTGTAATATTAATTAAGTTTGATGGTATGATGGGTTTATATTTATTTGATTGATTTTATTTGTATTTGTTCACGTGTGATCAAAGTAAAAGTAATGAGAAGTATTTGTTTTATTTTTGGTGATCAAAGTAGATAGCAGAAATCAATAGCTAAAATTCAAGTTTTATACGGTATAAAATATTGATCGACATGAAGAAGAGGCAAATTAGAGCTCTTAAATCATGAAGCAGTGCGCTGAAAATTAAGGTTAGCGTACACTGCTACAAGGATACTATATATATATATATAATTTTTTTTTTCTTTTTTTGAAAGTTTCCATGCATATATTACTTACGTGGCACCTAGATTTCAATGATCCTTGGAGATATTGGATATTTATGTTACAAGTGGTGTCACTAGGATTCTCATAAGTCATAACCCAATGGTTTCAGACCTTGATTTGCTTGAAAAACGGTAGTCCGTATGGTAGACGTACCTATTACATCAATGATTATAAACTGAAATATTAATTGTTTCTGAAGAGATACTACCATTCACCACAATGATAGGATGGAGCTATGAGCCGAGTGAAGAATAGGGATGACAACTGGGCAGTTTGGGATGAATTTGCCTAAAATTTTTATTAACCAGGATTGAAGGTGGGATGATTGCAATTATAATTAAGAATTGGTTTATAGAAAATAGTCAATTGTGTGATGTGGGGAATGTTGCTGACACTTGTAAATATCTCCTAATTATGTAAACGTGTTTTGAATATAGCAACTGCGGAGAGTGTGACCATATCTACACCGGCGGAGCCAGAAAAATTGGGAAGGGGATGGGGAGTAATATAAATAGATGAGGTTGTTAATTGTCTTAGTTAGCATTATTTTTCTTCTCTCTGTAAATCATAAGAAATAATTTATATACGTGTGTGTATATTTATAAACAAGAAAAAAAAAAAAAAAGACCCTTTTAATTTTACATGCTTGATTTAATGTAATGCATCCTGAAAAAATATCTTCTTCTTTCCTTTTCTTTTGTTTTTTTTTTCTTTTAAAGTTTTGAAAAAACATCTTCCTCGTAAAATTATTAGTGAATATAAATAATCAAGTTTAAGCTTTTAAAGTACATAGCAATAAACATAATATTGTATACAAAATATTTCGAGTTTTCAAATAATATCCTCATCCACAGGCCGGGACGGATGTATGTACAAGTATATATATATATATATATATATATATATATATATATATATATATAACTACAAAATTACACTATAGCTCCCACTAAAATTACTAAAATATTATACTATTATTCTCTCTAACACAATTTTCTGACCCGTCCCTAATCATTCAGATAATTAATTACAATAGATGTACATGAATTGTACTCGAAATCTGATCACTGATGTTAAATGATCTAAAGAATATAAGTGTTAGTCTCTCCCCTTGTCGATCTCTTCACCTTGTAATGCAATCAAATTTCATGAGGGATTACATATATTTCAAACATGCACCGATGACTTTATCATATATTTGACTAATGAATGCATGTAGTTGATATAATGGTTAATGGTCTTGTTTGCACGCAATCAATTTGAAATGGAAGCTAAGATTAGTCAAATTGGTCAGCTTTCCAGTTTGCATTTAATATATATATATATATATATATATTTCTTGTATTGGTTCATCAATTTCTTGGGGAAAACCTCTTTTTTTACTCTTCTCCTTGCATTTCTTAGTTTGTTAGAATATATATATATATATATATATTCTAACAAACTAAGAAATGCAAGGAGAAGAGTAAAAAAAGAGGTTTTCCCCAAGAAATTGATGAACCAATACAAGAAATCAACTTCTAATCCATTCCTAACAAACTAATATATATATATATATATTCTAAGAAGTGTTAGAATATATATATATATATTCTAACAAACTAAGAAATGCAAGGAGAAGAGTAAAAAAAGAGGTTTTCCCCAAGAAATTGATGAACCAATACAAGAAATCAACTTCTAATCCATTCCTATATTCGTGCTTTCTAGTTTAGTGACACGAACATAGACACGGAAACAGACTAAAACACTTTTTTCTATACAAAATTGCATATATGTACATACAAAGTAATAAGACATCTAGCATCAATACAAAATTGCATATATGTACATACAAAGTAATAAGACATCTAATATCTAAGCGTCCAAGACTATATATACATATCATGACCAGAAACTTATCCTGCATGAACCTACATCAAGTCAACATTTTCAATATGCATGTTTGTTTTTTTTTTTTTTTTTGGTTAAAAGGGTAAGCTTTATAAATAAGAAATATGTACAACAGAGCAACCAATGAAAGAGAACTTCCATGGTTTAGAACAATATGTTGAAGTGTATACTCTTCATGTTTTCAATTTGTGCATAACACTTCAATGAGCTTCACTCGTAGCTGTCCATGTGCATGATATATATATATATATATATATATATATATATATATATATGGAGATTCAATAACTTCATTTAATCATAGTAGTACTACAATGAATATGCTAATAAAATAGATATAACAAACTACCACAAATAATTACTATAAAGTATTGTTTCCAAATATTTCACTTAAGTATAGGTAACGAATCAAGTTGTAGTTCCAAATATCTAAGTTGCAATTTAACATGATTTTTGCTTACATTAATTACGTACCAGAACCACTTACTAAAATTGTCTTTAATATGGTCAAATTTTTGAGGTACAAGTTAATCATAATTGGTAAGATTTTGGAAGTACTATCTTTGATTTTGATTCGATAATAATAAAAAATAAAATAAAATCTACATTATTTAAAGACGGGACAATTTGAGAAATCGAAATTACTTCCGATAGAGCATTTGCTTACGTAGCATGTTGTTAAGTCCACTAGCATGCCATCTCGGCCGGTCGCGGAACTTGTGGCGTGAAGCAAGCAAATTGTTTATGAGAAAGCCAAGTTGTAATAAGCTTAAAGATTAATTAATTAAGATAAATTAGTTATAAATTCAATGAGTTAAAAATGTATCTATCATAGGGAATGATGCATGACAATGATGTCAAATAAACAATATAACATTGATACATCATACATAGAAGCAGTCAAACATATGTAGGACATATTTAACGAAATATATATATACACACACATACATGTTGGACAATACAATCTGTAATTCGTACAATTTAAGCAAGCACAAGGTTCACGGGACATTAATTTCAATTACTTATACTCAAAGCCTCGATGAAAGTTCTTAATTAGATTTTGTCCATCACAAACAAACTAACAAATATTCTTTTTGTGGGTACACACTAGGATCAGTTAAAGAACAACACAACTTGTGTTATCATTCACACAATTTTATAATCCCAACTTGTGCTACTATTGTCACAATTTAATGTGCTTTTAAGATAATGTTTTGATCCTATATTCATAAAACAAAGATTTTTTTGACCAATGATGAGTTTGGTACTCATTACTTTTGTGTCTTTTAGACATGTGCATTTTTTTTAAAGGTAGCGTTACCTTTTACACCTAACAAATTAGATGTGCTTATTAAGATGGGATAAACAAGGACCGTCCAAAATGTTTTGATCTGGTTTGCTCCAACCGTTGAATCAATAATTTTATTAATGTTGTAAATCCAAGTCACCAAAAACTTAGTTAGAGTCTAAGAGAATTAGCTCACTAATTATAACACAAGTGGACTATGTGATATAGTTGGGATTATAAATAAATTTGAAGCCACCTTTGGATGTGTGTGTGTGTGTGTGTGTGTGTGTGTATATATATATAGCCCATCCTTGTGATCAGTTTTATCCATTCATTGCATCCTAGTGTTGGTAACATTGTCATTAGAAAATGAGTCTCCGCAAGAGAATTGACATGGCTTATCCATACTATTCTCCTCCTCCACCAGCGTTGCCGCCGCCACCACCTGCTTGTGTCACGGCGCAACCGCCACCACCGCCACCACCACCACCACCTGCATGCACGCCACCACCGCCACCACCACCACCACCTGCATGCACGCCACCACCACCACCTCCACCTGCATGTAGTACGCCGCCGCCACCACCACAAACACCACCTTGTCAGTGCGTCCAACCACCTCCCGTTGCTTCGCCACCAAACCCTAGTGGTGGTCCGGTTCCACCACAATCACCAACTCCACCGCCACCACATCACTTGCCACCACCAATACCACCACCAACTAGCAGACCACCACCACCGATTAGCGGCCCACCACCAAAATGGCAACCACCAACAGCACCACCACCAACAACACCGGGTCAACCACCACTTGCTGCACCTCCACCAAAGTTGCAACCAACACCACCAGGTCAACCACCACATGCTGCACCACCACCAAAGTTGCAACCACCAACACCACCAGGTCAACCACCACATGCTGCACCACCACCAAAGTGGCAACCACCAACACCACCAGGTCAACCACCACATGCTGCACCACCACCAAAGTTGCAACCACCAACACTACCAGGTCAACCACCACATGCTGCACCACCACCAAAGTGGCAACCACCAGGTCAGCCACCACATGCTGCACCACCACCAAAGTTGCAACCACCAACACCACCAGGTCAGCCACCACTTGCTGCACCACCTCCTACAATACCTACACCAAACTACTCAATCCCACCACCACCATCAAACGTTCTAATACCGCCGCCGCCTCCAGGAGGAGGAGGCAACAACCACACAACCGTCATAGTGGTGTGTGTCTCTCTTGGTGGTTTATTCTTCTTGGCATTCCTTGCAGTTGGCCTCTTCTGCTTCGCTAAGAAGAAAAAGAAGCCCATACTGGTCCCAGCAGCAGCTGCTTGTGTCGAAGAGCAACCTGCTTGCCCCGAGGAGCCACCGCCGCCGTGTGCTGAAGAAACTGAGGCTGTGGCAGTAGTAGTTGAGGAGGACTATGGCCAAATTCATGAAGTTGGAGGCATTTCCAGTTATGGTAGTTCACAACCCGGTGTCGCAGGGGCTGCAAGTAGTAGTCATGCATAATCAAGCCATCGGCATTAATGTGGTTAAAGATCATACAATCTGCTTGCATTTTAGCTCTGCTTATTGGAAGTGTCTTTTTTTGTTTGCTTCTTGTAGGGTTTTCTTGAATTGGAAAACACACACACACATACCATTTGTTGATCGATAGAAGTGTATAGTACATGTCACATATCTGTCCACCCTCTTCTGCAAATTCTGGATTAAATATTGTCTGATGGGTTTGTATTCATTTGATTGAATATTGTATTGTATTATATTTGTTCACGTGTGATCAAAGTAACAGCAATGGAATTTATTTTTCCTGATTAAACTAGGTATTTTAATTTATTATTATGAGAATCAATCCTACTACTTCCAATCCTGGAATTAATTTCCATGCTTTTAAAAATATAAAAAATAACTATTGCATAAAATGTACTTCTACCTAATTGTTCAACAGATCCTATATCTATCTATAGGACGAAGAATTTTTTTTTTTGTATTTTAATGTACTTATTTAATTTATACCTATTTAATCACATGAATTATACCTATTTATACAAATAACTCCTTGTTAACACATAGAGTTCAATAAACATATCTTGAGTTAGTACGAAGGTAAGAACCCTCCAAGGAAAATCAATAGCTAAAATACAAGTTTTATATAAAATATTGTGATGATGGAAAGGTAAATCAGAGCTCCTAAATCATGAAGCAGTGCTGAAAATTAAGGATTGCTTACACTGCTACAAAGAGACTCTATGTTTACTCATGTGGACTTGCATTTTAGCATATAATAGTTCCCATTTTTATTGAAGTGCTATGGGTGCATGAATATAATAAAGTTATTTTGTACTATTTGTTGACAAAATAACCGATAATATTTTACAACCACAAATTGACTGGAATATCATTTTCCATACTTTTAATAATGGGTTATTAGGTGTCATGTATGCAGACATTTTGGCTGAAGAAACCAAATGGAATTTGAAAACAAAGACTTCTTCATACATTTACCTAATAAAAAAATAAAAATAAAAAAAGACGTCTTTATCCACTTTAAAAATGACAGAGTTATTTAATAGCTGGACTTTGATATTTAGAAGTCTAAAATTTAGAAATCGATTCCCATTGGATTTTCTTTGTGACTAGCTTTCGCTGTCCGTATAGTGACTTACTTAGCCTGGATAGAGAGGCGCTCTTCTGAACCCTCAAAAATTAATTGAGTTGTTGAGCGGTTCGTGCCTTCCTGAACACTCAGGTTAACTAAGAAGAAAAAGAAAAAAAAAAGACTACTCTTCTTTCTTGGTCAAGTGGCTAGTGATTAATGGCTAAGATCTCATTTTCCTTCTTCTTTTCTCTCTTTTCAATGAAAACAGAGTCTAAGAAATTGTAAATTGATTTGGATTTGCATACTATGAAGAACAATGAGGATTCTTGTAATTGGGATTGACATACATTGTAATTATTCATAATATGTCAGCTGAAGAACTATGTGGATTCCCGTAATTGGGATTCACTTGCATTTTTTTTTTTTTTTTTGAAAAGTCAAACAATTGCATTCAAATTACATTAACAATTTTCAATATGTTAGCACCAACAAGTCTACAATGTCAGACTGGGTTAGGTAGAATGTAGGGTCTTCACTCTATCTTGGAATGATCCAATATCTAATTCAAAATTTGGTTAAGCAGAAATTTACGTCCACGGCAAAATCTGGGAATCTTGGTGCATTTAACTAAAGGATGGTGGACTACCCTAAATACATCATTTTCATTTTTCACTGTCTAATCCAACTTCGCAATACAAATGCGAATGGTGAGTAGAGAATTCAGGTAATACACTTTTAAACTGTATAATCCAGCTTCTGGGCTATTAATTAATAGTGCTGCTTCATTATGCTTTTATATTAAAATGGCGGGTTAGTAGATTGATTGTTCTTGCTACAAGGGAATAGAAGGGAAATGCGTGACATATGTATGAAACTTGGATAACTCAAAGGCTCAATTTCAAATAAGAGGGGGGTGAACAGGTGTATATATTTTTGAAATAAGTTATACAAAGTGGGAGAGACGGTGGGTATAAGAGTGGTAGTAAAAAAACGACAAAATCTAAATTACACAAAGTGAGAGCAGAAGCAAAAAACGCGCACAGCGTGCACGAAACGTGACAAGAATTGTGTAACTTAGTTTATCACCACCCTGGCCTATTTTAGTAGTTGCAAAACGGGAAATATATATATATATATTGAAGAAGTATTAGCTATTAACAATCAGCAAAATACAACTGTTGCAGAATTTTGATTTGAAAATTTTAAAAACTTTTTTTTTTACCAAAATAGACAAATTTTTTTATTTTTTTTTTTATTTTAAAGGTAAATCAATTTATAGAAAGAAATGAGATTGTACAAACAATGGGCCAACAGGAAGTTAAGCCCAACAATCAAACCCAAACAGCCCAGCCCAGCCCATTTTCAACCCATTCAAAAACCAGAGCATCATTCATCTGCAATACTAGTTAGGAGTGGGGGATGGTTGAGATGGAGGAGGAAGGCCCCACTCTTGCATCAATCAAAGTGCATCTTTAGAGGGCTTCCACTTCATTGCCCTTAACTGTTTCCATGGTGTAATTCAGCATCTGGTTCGCATGGGAAGCCGTTCCTTGGAGCAACCTACTGTTACGTTCCCTCCATAGTCCATATATCATGAATATTTTGTGTGAGACAATGAGGCTAAGAAAGATGTGTTCCTTAAGCATGGGAATGGCCTAGTTAATAAAGAGGGAAAGGACCAAGCGCCATCTGTGATGAAGTTGCTGACAGTAGCAAACTGCCCTGCTATGAAACTGTCTGCAAGAGGAGTAAGATGACACCCGTTATCATACCAAAAGGATATGGCTCTCATATTGCCTATGTGATGTTCGACAAATGGCCTATCAATGCTCCGAAGCTGCAACATCTTCCTCCAAGTCCAAAAAGCTTGTTGAGGTAAGCTAGTTATCTAAAAGCTTTTGTTCTTGAGTAGGTAAATTAATGTGACTCCAATCCACCCAAAGGCTTTGATTCCTTTTAGAGAACAAATTCCAAAGATCAATTTTGGGTATGCCCATACCCCCTTCATCCTTGGGCTTACATAAACTAATGCGGTTAGCTTTATGGTGGTTCATATTCACACCAAACCATAGGAAAGCACCAAGGTGTTGTTGATGTCATTGATTGTCTTCTTTGGGAGAATAAACAACCCTACCCAGTAATATAGTATGCTAAAGAGTGTGGACTTGATCCCTACCAGCATAGGACAGAGCCTTAGAAGTCCGGCGCTTGATTCTATTATTGATTTTTTCAACCAAAACTTGACAGTCACTGGCCTTCAATCCTTTAGAGATGAGAGGTAGACAATGAGGATAAGGTGTCAAAAGCCTGCTTTAGGATGGACACAGAAGTGTAGTCACCGTGAGGGATAAGCAGTAAATCATCATCAAAGCAGAGATGGGTAATGTTAAGGTCTTTACACCTCCAATGACAGCAAAATGATGGGTTGAATGAAATAATTCGGTGTGTAATGAGGAAGAAAACTTCCATTACAATCACAAAAAAAAAAAAAAAAGATGGGGAGGGAGGGTTTCCCTATCTAAGCCCTCTAACACCTCTGAAAAAACCATGAAGCTCACTATTGATAGATATAGAGAATTAAGGAGCTAGAGTTATGCGTTCTCTGATCCAAGAGATTATTATAAGTGGGAAGTTTACTGTTGTTGAATTGAAGGAATTCCTGAGCCAGCAATATATTGTCACTCGTATAATTGTCCACCATGGACCAGTTCCTTGCCATAAAACTGTGAATATCATTCTTAAAAATTATAACGCGTACAGGTAAACAAGTCGTTAGTATTAATATTGTGCCCTGCAGTTGGAAATGATTATGATTTACCCTCTAAAAATTTTCACCAAATATCTTCATATTTACATATTCTATAATATTTTTCAATCGATAAATTAAAATTTCGTTTTAGAATTCTCCACCCAAATATCTTCATATTTACAAACTCTACAATATCCACTTCTCTAGAATTCTCTCATATACAAAAATTCCACCAAGTCCCAGTCTTCTAAAAAATTTCATCCCTCTTTATGACATTTCACAATTCTCTACATATGTATTTTAAGTTTTAGGTAAACATTCATTGCATCCTAGTGTTGGTAACATTGTCATTAGAAAATGACTCTCTGCAAGAGAATTGACATGGCTTATCCATACTATTCTCCTCCTCCACCTGCGTGTATCACGGCGCAACCACCACCACCACCACCACCACCTGCATGCACGCCACCACCACCTCCACCTGCATATAGTACGCCACCATAAACACCACCTTGTCAGTGCATGTGTCCAACCACCTCCCGTTGCTTCGCCACCAAACCCTAGTGATGGTCCGGTTCCACCACCACCACATTGATCACTTGCCACCACCAACACCACCACCAACTAGCGGACCACCAAAGTGGAAACTGCCACCACCACCGACTAGCAGATCACCACCAAAATGGTAACCACCACCACCACCACTTGCACCACAACCAACACCAACAACAGTCAACCACCACCAAAGTGGAAACTGCCACCACCACCGACTAGTGGATCACCACCAAAATGGCAACACCACCACCACCACTACCACCACCACCAACAACACCAGGTCAACTACTAGTAGCTGCACCACCACCAACAACACCAGGTCAACTACTAGTAGCTGCACCACCACCAAAATTGTAACCACCAACACCACCAGGTCAATCACCACTTGCTGCACCACCACCAAAAGTGCAACCACAAACAACACCAGGTCAACCACCATCTTTGGATGTATATACCTTTGGATGTATATATATATGGCCAATCCTTATAATCAATTTTATCCATTCATTACATACTAGTGTTGGTAACATTGTCATTAGAAAATGACTCTCGGCAAGAGAATTGACATGGCTTATGTGGGTGTCACTTATCAGACGCTGATGTGGCACGTTGACAAGTCAATACAACCCTAGCTAAACCCTCCGTGGCAAGTTGAAAAGTTAAAAGCCTCGAAAGATCAAATCTTGAGCACTCTAAGCCCTGACATCGACCCAGGCCCTCAAGGCTCGAAAGATCAAATCTCGAGCACTCAAAGCCCTGGCATCGCTCCAGGCCTTCAAGCCTCGAGAGATCAAATCTCGAAAACTTTAAGCCCTGGCATCACTCCAGGCTCTCAAACCTTAAAAGATTAAATCTCGAGCACTTTAAGCCCTGGCATCGCTCCAGGCCCTCAAGCCTCGAAAGATCAAATCTCAAGCACTTTAAGCCCAGGCATCGCTCCAGGCCCTCAAGCCTTGAAAGATCAAATCTCGAGCACTCTAAGCCCTGGTATCACTCAAGGCCCCCAAGCCTCAAAAGATCAAATCTCGAGTACTCTAAGCCCTGGCATCGCTCCAGGCCCTCAAGCCTCGAAAAATCAAATCTCGAGCACTCTAAGCCCTGGCATCGCTCCAGGCCCTCAAGCCTTGAAAGATCAAATCTCGAGCACTCTAAGCTCTGGCATCGCTCCTGGCCCTCAAGCCTCGAAAGATCAAATCTCGAGCACTCTAAGCTCTGGCATCGCTCCTGGCCCTCAAGCCTCAAAAGATGAAATCTCGAGTGCTCTAAGCCCTGGCATCGCCCCAGGCCCTGTAAGCCTCGAGAAGCTGATCTTCGAGTATTCCAAATCCTGGCGCCACACCAGGCCCATCAAGTCTAGAGAGATCGACTCTCGAGTATCTTGAATCTTGGTGTTACGCCAGATGATGTTGTCTTGAATGATCGAAGCTCCTTAGCACGAGATGAGGTAGGATCTTTGTGTTATAGGAATCCATGTTTGGGAAACTTAGGAGGATCTTGGATTGGTGGATAAGAAGTCAAGAAGTGCCTTCGCTCTCGGCAAGGCCCAATTAACAAGATGATGGGATTATACACATTGACAACAAACCTTAAAATCACAATTAATGATGTGTCAGGCTTGACCAACCGATGGCCAAGCAACATTTAATGCCCCTGATTAGGGGAGAAGTGACATGGCAACATGGGACAAGGCTCGAGGAAAGGATTAGACCCTTCATCCCCCTAAATCTTCAGGATTGCTCACGTAATCCAAATTGGGGGTGATGAATGCAAGGAACCATGCATAGAGGGGACCATTGGATAACGACCAATGGAATCTTGATCTATAAATGGCACTGTCCTATGAAGAAAGAACAAGCTCTCCCGAACAAAAGAAAAGTTGTCATACTGTATACTCACCCTACCACCATCTTGATCTAGTTAGTTGGTTTTCTTCTCCTCCTCCTGCACTGAGCATCTCCTATGTTTTCCTTTGTATTTGTGCTCCTGATATCCATTTTTATTGCTATTTTATTACCTAGTAAAAACAGAATCCCTACATTTTGCCAACTCTGCTGGGGATCAAGTCCTAGCATCTCGCTAAAGGTCCATGCGAAGACGTCCAAGAATTCCTTCAGGAGGCAAATAAGGTCATCGCGCAACGATGGGTCCAATTGCGAGGAGATGAAAGTTGCCCGTGGTTCTCGTCCTGCAGGGGCGAAATTGACTTCCTCGAGATCCGGCAGTTGCAGTGGCTCCTCCTTTACACTCGTAGGCTCAACAACTGGGCTCGCCAAGGCGGAGCCCGCACACCGTCATAAGCGATAGACATATTGCCCATCCAGCAGCCTCACTCGTTTGCGCTCCCCGCGGGGTAGCGATTTCTGCACTGCGACGAAGAACATACGGCTATAGAGTGTAAAAAATGCCCTGCTGTACCTCCTCCCACTTGGGTAGCGGAGTACGAATTATATGCGCCTCTGCTTCTTCATCCTCATCATCCAACTCATCAAAGAAGAGAGCCTCAGTAAAGTGTGCCTCATGCTTGGCAAAAGGCTTATCAGAGCACGGAACCATGATGACCTTGTTTCCCAAGATGCCTTTGAAACATTGATGATAGGTAGAAGCTACTATGCCGAAACGGTGCATCCACGCCCACCCGAGGAGCACATGATATGATGTATCAGCCTTGACGACATGGAATTTGGTGGGAGCTCGAAATCTACCAACCGCGAGATCAACATTTACAGAGCCGAGAGTTTGGTGGGATTCATTGCCGAAACCATAGACCTCGATGGCTTCTTTGACAAGACGATCTTGGAGCAAACTAGCTTTCTGAAAGGTGGCCCATGGCATGATGTTAATGGAAGACCCGTTATCAAGAAAAGCGTGCTGGAACTCCCTACCATTGAGTTGCTCAGTGACATAGAGTGGACGATTCTGAGGGGTAGAGACCCTTTTGTCAGATTCAGAGAAAGAAATGGTCAATGGAGCCTGGTAAGAGGAGGGTTGACTTGACGAAGCGGCTGCACAACACTCTTCCTCGCCGTATTGCGCCTGAACCTTTGATTGCGTGGGGTTGGTTTCTTCAAACTCGTCATAATACGTGACCACAGCCACACCGCGATGACGAGGGTACGGATTGTGCCACACATCCTTTGGCACGGTCAACTCGAGATCACCACCCTCGAGCCGTTGCCGAAAAATTTGCCTCAGAATCCTGTATACACTTGTTGGATGTGAAGTGGCTTGGTGGAAGATACAAAAATTTAAACTCGCACGATCCTGTGCGGTCGGCTCTTTATGAGGGACGGGTAGCACGACTACACCGTGCTTGACCCACTGTTCGAGAGTACTGGCAACTTCTTCCATACATACTGGGAATGGGGGAGGATCATTTGTTCGCTCAGCTCGAGATCCCTTGGCCCTAACATCTGTTTCGCGACGCTTTTTGGCCCTGTCATTGCGAGGAGCAACCAGCGTGTCCTTGCGAGTGACCTGTCCAGCGACCTCTGCCTTGGGAGGTACAAGATCTTTACAAATGTTCCGTACAGCTGTAGTGAAATCACTAAAGCTGTTGAGACCCAGATTGACCAAGTGTATCATGTAGGTCTTAGTCATGCCTTGTATGCAAATATCAACCAGATCCCTTTCACTGCTAGCCTCGAAGCATTCCCTCGCACGGGTCTGGAAACGAGAAATGAACTTGAGGGGTTCCTCGTGAGATTCTTGCGTTTCTTTGGTGAAAGAGAGAGTAGTAACCCTCTCGATGGCTTGACCAAACTTGTCGTGGAACTTCTGGGAGAGTTGTTGCCAAGTGGTGACCGAGTCTGGCTCGAGACTACGAAACCATCTATACGCGAGCTCGGTGAGAAACTTGGAAAATTCTCGTAGGCGTAGGATTTCATCATGGCTATGTTGGCCTAGAGATTCCACGAATCTTTGCAAGTGCTCATCGGTATCCCCTTTGACGCCGTCATACTTGGGAAATTTTGGGATGATGTACCCCTGTGGGTACGGTGTCTGTGATACCCCTCGATTCTAGAGCCACGGGTGATCAAGTCCGAGCACATAACTGAGGAATACCAAACAATTAATATGTAAACAAGCAGAAATAAAACTGAACTAAGAATAAATTAATAATATGCTGAAAGAAATCTAAAATAAGAATCCTCAAACTTGAAATAATAAATTAATATAATTTAAAACCGTACAACTCGGGAATCCACCTAGTGGACTCCTAATCCTAAATCCTTGAATAAATTTACAAAATTAAAATCCAAAAATTAAAATAGAAAGGAAATCCTATGTAACCGGAAGAGTGAGTGTCTGTATCTGCATCAACACGATCAAGCTCTAAGCCTGGTACTTTCGAACACCTGAAAAAATAATAGAGTGGGTCAGGCTTACATGCAAGTCCTGATCTTCTACGATCCAAACAGTAATCCGATACACAGATACATCCTAGGAAGACTCAACAATATCTAGAGTAGTCCATATATGTATATATAGTACACACTATAGGACGTTCGCTAGTCCAGTAGGTCTATCTCAGCCTGAATAGAAGGCAACATGCGAATACGCACCCTAAGGTGGGCATGAGTACCTAGACCTACCAAGGAACAACACATATGTTCAGTTATCCATACTAGGCGATATACGCGCCCTAACCATGGTCCTGAGACTCAAGCTCATACCACGGCACATAGAATATATATATAAAGTCGCTACTCCCAATACCAAATATCAGCCATCTATGTAGGGGTCTGATATATGTAAACACTCCATCCTGAAACTGTAGTAAGTCTTTCAATTCACAATTGATATGACACATATAGGTGATGGACTTAACCTTTATGGTTAATCCATACCTTAATCCAATTTAGATAGGTCTTAGTATTTTGTGCTAAGTCATCCCCAATATAACACCGTCCCATACCGGTTCATATATATACATCCGTATAAGTAGGACTTAACATTTTTATGATTAATCCAACTCATTCCAATTTAGGTAGGATTTAGTGTTTGAACTAATCCATACCTAATATGTCACCGTCCCATACCGGTACATACAATCCTCCAGTTAACACAGTTGACCATACAATATTAAGTAGTCATCAACCACACTCTAGAATATGCACAAGATAATTTAATGCATATACATAAATATTAGGCATTCATTACGGGCCTAAAATCTAATTCCAATAATGTAAAGTGCTACAATAAATTCAAGCATTCACATACTCCATCATAGTCCATGAATTGATACAGTGAATAAATATTTTAAGTATCAATTTCACCCAAGCTAAGCATAGATAATTTTAGTTAATTCACTATACTTACAATACTATGGACATATGATTTATTATATATATTCAAATCATATTTAACAACCTTATTAAGCTCCAATATCTAAAACTAACAAATCCTCCAACATAGCATAGTTACTAAAACAACACTATATAATTAACTGCCATCCTCCAAACTATGCACCAATATGAATTCATACATACATATCAACATTAGGTATTCACTTCAGAACCTAATTATCATACTCTAACAATTTAAATAGCTAAAATATTTCATAGTATTTAAATTCTACATACAGTGCATAAGCTGATACCTTTTAACAGCCCTTAAGTACCCATTCATTCCAAACCAATCATAGTTGAATTTACAGATAATTCACTACATTCATTACATGGTGGAAAATATGATTAAATATAATTAATTCATATACCAACAATTTGCTAAGTTCCGGTAATTAATTTCCTTAGTTAAACAGTGCAACGTATAGACATTTCTTTGATCTGTTCCTTACTCATTTCCTTAATCCACTACTGTACTAAGTGCTTTTAACTTTAACATAAGTCCCTAACATTTAATTACACCTTACAATAGCCTTTAAACAGCTTTTGAAAACACTATGTAGCCCAAACACGCCCCAAAACCTCACAGAAATGCAAAAACTGGATAAGAGCAGGCTCTAGAAAAATGGAGCCTACTCTTTGGTTGATTGAGCCGGCTCTATGGCCCTAAGAGCCGGCTCTAAGGCTGCCAAGAGCCAGCTCCAACATTAGGGAGCCGGCTCTAAGGGTTACAGAGCCGGCTCTTTCCCCTTTTTGAGCTTGCTCTCACTCCCTTAGACGCCGTCGACTGCTTCTGTGTCTTCTTCTCCAACTCCGGTGTTTTCCTAGACCTCTGTAATGTTCTTAATAGTTGTTTTAAGGTTCAATCTTTGTCCTAAATTAATCCTAACCCACTGATATGCAACCATGATCTGAATTAGACACAAGTTTTGAAGCAACGATTACAGAATTTCCGATAGCAACTTTAAGCAACTTACAACAGATTTATTTAGTAAAAAAAAAAAATCAAAACTGTTTTAAGATCTTGTTTTAGGGTTTAAACTCACTCCTGGATTAGTTACAAGGCATCCAACATAAAATTTACAAACCTCAGTTTAAACTAAACTTAACCATAAACTACAGAAAAAACAGAGTATCACAATTAAGCAAAACAGTTAATTCACGAGTACTAAACCAGATTTGTATATACATAAAACATGTTAATAAGTTTGTTTACAACTGTTTTAGCCTTTATTAAGTCCCTCGGGTCTAACTAGGCATGCACAGAATACGAATTAAAAGGAAAGAGTAAGAGCAAGACTTGCCTCTAATTTCCGGTTAGAAAACTGAAACTGTCGTCTCTAAGTTTTCCATCAACGTTGTCGACTATTGTTCTACACCTCCGGCACTCTTGGTTTAACCCAGAAGCACTCCGTTACAACCTCCTTGAACCTCTCTGCAAGCTCTCAAGTTCCCGCTCTCTGCTTCTCTGTGTCTCTCTATCTCATTGTATGCGTGAATAGGGTTTTGTTTGTAACCCTAATCATACGTATAATGCAATTTATATAGGGCGTCATTAAACCCTAAGTTTAATTCTACACCAACCCTAAGTCGGCTATATAAAACCCTAATAATACGTTAATACTTAACAACCATATAATTCATTAAACAAGAACTCCAACTAACGTATTTAACTAATTAATATAATTAATACAATTATATCAAATAACCAATAAAACAAAATCCAATTAACTAAAAAAATTAACAAATAAATGCAACACTTAATTCAATTAAGGAAACAAAACAATTAAAATAATTCATCAATGCATCCAAATAATAGCATTCAATTAAACAGTTAAACACTAAAAATGCACTTAAACAAATAAATTAAATTCCAGGATATTAATTAAATCAATTAAGCAAACACAATTAATCAATTTTAAAAAAAAAAAAAAAAAAAACAAAGACAACTAAGTCACATAACTACGTTAATTAATCAATGAAAAACAAAACTAAATTTTCAATTCTATCAATTTGAAAACTAGGGGTATTATAGTGTCTGAGCCAGGCTTTTTGGGTACGGAGGCTCCGTACGCAAAACTAACGCACGTGCAGCCGATGGGGCATGTTCCATGGAAAAATCACGTAGCATAGATTCAGTGACATATTCCGGGGAGGGGTTTGCCGGTGGAACTGTTTGAACTGGGGTGGGCTTTGGGGCTGCTTGGGCTTGCGTCGGCTGATACCATAGCGGTGACACTTGAATACACGAACTACCTGGCTGGTCATGCTTAGGAAGGGCCACTCTAGTAGGAGAAACAGTCTTGGCTCATGCACTCTGCATGATCAAGGCTTCCAACCTATCAAGGCAGTCGTTAAGATCACGGTTGGACTGCAACAACTCCTCATGAACAGAAGGGGCCGCTGAACTTTCCGGCATTGTGATATGTGGTGCACGAGCATTGGAAGCATGTGACGGTGCTTGGGATTGAAAAGGAACGCTGCCACCACCCCCAACAGAGGGCTCTAAATTGTGAGTCGGCATATCCTGTGATTCCATCTGCTTGCACTGATATCCCCAGCGGAGTCGCCAAAATGTACGGGTTCTTTTTTACTAGGTAATAAAATAGCAATAAAAAGGGATATCAGGAACACAAATACGAAGGAAAACAGATGAGATGCTCAGTGTAGGAGGAGGAGAAGAAGACCAACTAACTAGATCAAGATGGTGGTAGGGCGAGTATACAGTATGACAGCTTTTCTTTTGTTCAGGAGAGCTTGTTTTTTCTTCATAGAATAGTGCCATTTATAGATCAAGATTCCATTGGTCATTATCCAATGGTCCCCTCTATGCATGGTTCCTCGCATGCATCACCCCCAATCCGGATTACGTGAATAATCCTGAAGATTTAGGGGGCTGAAGGGTCTAATCATTTCCTCGAGCCTTGTCCCATGTTGCCATGTCACTTCTCCCCTAATCAGAGGCATTAAATGTTGCTTGGCCGTTGGTTGGTCAAGCCTGACACAACATTAATTGTGATTTTAAGGTTTGCTGCCACAACGTGTATACTCCCATCATCTTGTTAATTGGGCCTTGCCGAGAGCGAAGGCACTTCTTGACTTCTCATCCACCAATCCAAGATCCTCCTAAGTTTCCCAAACATGGATTCCTATAACACAAAGTTCCTACCTCATCTCGTGCTAAGGAGCTCCGATCTTTCAGGACAGCATCATCTGGCCTAACACCAGGATTCGGGATACTCGAGAGTCGATCTCTCGAGACTTGATGGGCCTGGTGTGGCACCAGGATTTGGAATGCTCGAAGATCGGCTTCTCGAGTCTTACTGGGCCTAGGGCGATGTCAGGGCTTAGAGCGCTCGAGATTTGATCTTTCGAGACTTGAGGGCCTAGAGCGATGCAAGGGCTTAGAGTACTTGAGATTTGATCTTTCGAGGCTTGAGGGCCTGGAACGATGCCAGGGCTTAGAGTGCTCGAGATTTAATCTTTCGAGGCTTGAGGGCCTGGAGCGATGCCAGGGTTTAGAGTGCTCGAGATTTGATCTTTCGAGGTTTGAGGGCCTGGAGCGATGCCAGGGCTTAAATATTGTCAAAACATCTAGTGATAGTGGCTATTGCATACTCGAGGGCTCTGATCATAGCCCCATTCATAATGTTTGGCTCAAGCCTTACTTTTGTTAAACTTGGCTATCCTGAATGAAAGTTACTGGTTTTATTCAGCTTGGTACATGACTCAAGTTCTTAAAAAAAAAAAAAAAACAACAACAATAATAACAAAACCAAGAGTGGAATAATCACAAATTTTCTTTTCATTCAAGGTTGTTCGATTACAATTATGGAGTCTTTGACTCATTTACATCAATAATCAAAAGAGTAATCTACAAGTCTAATCCCTATATAATGACAACAACGAGTAATCATTATCGAGCTCCCGTGAGTACGCTATCAATACTTCCAAGCTCTCTCGCTCTTGTGCGAGCTCCCCCTCTAATTTGCTAATACGAGCCCGTACTTCTTGAAGGCGTAGTGTGAGCAGTCGCTGCTGCAAGCACTTCTCAACCCCAAATAATCGTCTTCGCAGCCATGAAACCGGAACCTCGAGCCTCTGAACATCATCCAATAGGAGTGTAGCGTCCTGGGTGAGGTTTTCATTGGTCGCGCCCTACTCGATTTCTGCAAAAACCTCCAAAAATTTTCCAAGGCATAGGTACATTGAGTTCTGCATATATGCATGGTGATGAGCGCTGAAAAGTGGGTATTTAAACCCCTTAAGCTTAGACATTCTAGTACCTTTATCTATCTTACTTTACCATTTTAGATTGATTTCATATTATTTCCATTGTCAGACACTTATCCCGAAAATAAGCTAACTCAGTCAAATAAGAGCTTAATTGAAGCAATTCTGGGATGAATCAAAGAAATGAGCCAAGTGGAAGCAAAAGGAAGAAAAAGGTGGAAATCAACATCTTCGATCGATCTCAGATCAAAGTTCGATTGATCCAACATGATCGATCTCAGCACTTCAAGATGGATCAGAGTCATGATGACATTTTTCGAGATCTCAAAAGTTCGATCGATCCAACATCATTCTTCGATCGATCGAACTGTTTTGTCCTTATCCAAATGATTGATCTTATCTAGTTGTATCACCCTACCAACCACTTTTGTCCTTTTCCCAAAAATATCTTCAAAATATCTCAGATTTGTCTTTATCCAAAAAGCGCCACCAATGAAGATCGATCCAGCCTAAGTTCGATGGATCTCAGCAAATTTCGATCGATCCAAGTTCAAGGTTCGTTCAATCGAACTTCTTCCAGTGCGAAAAAGTTAAATTTTCAGCTCATTGAAAGTTGTCCTTTATCCAATCATTAGGGAATATTATGTGCACGACCCCAGCTCATTTTTGGGTGTCATTTGACCTACCTATATAAGGATAAGGATTGCTTTTTACAAGGGGGAGCCAATATCATATCATATCATCTCTTGGAGAGTAAGCTTCGATCGATCTCAGCAAAGTTCGATCGATCCAAGTCCAAGGTTCGATCGATCGAACTTCCTCCAATGCGAAAAAGTTAAATTTTCAGCTCATTAAAAGTTGTCCTTTATCCAATCATTAGGGAATATTGTGTGCACGACCCCAGCTCATTTTTGGGTGTCATTTGACCTACCTATATAAGGATAAGGATTGCTTTTTATAAGGGGGAACCAATATTATATCATATCATCTCTTGGAGATCAAGCTTAGAGGAGGAGGAGGCTAGAGACACCATTGGAGTTCTTCATCAACAAGGAGCAGATTTCTTCCATGGAGTTAGCCCTTGAGAGTTGGAGCAACATCACCATGAGTGGCTAGACATCCTCTTGGGGCTAGAGTTAGCCCCAAGCATGCTTTCTATATCTTAATCTTGTGTATTATTGAGGGATTAGTGTTGTAATTAATGTTTTGACACTTTGATATATATAGATCTTAATTGTTCAATGATTTATGTGGTTAAATGCTTTCAATTGATCATTTCATTCTATCCATATGTCTATGTATGTCAGAATAGATATTCATGTGCTTGTCTCTAGATTTTGTGTTATTGATGCATGTTTATGTGTATTGATGCCATAGATTTAGAGATTGTCAAAACATAGTGCTTAATAGAATGCTCTTGTGATTTTCTTGATGGTTCATACTTATTCCTTGATAGATTGTGCCTCTGCCTTAGTTTATTTTCATGCTAGTAGTGTAGTTGTAGTGTAATGTTAAATGGGAAGACAATCCATACTTGTTGTTTGATGATCCATGCTTTTGAATGCAAGTTGCATATGTCTCTAACCTTGTGTTGTATTTGGATTGTGAGCTTAATGAAAGGATTAACGACTTGTTTTGATCTATTGTGCCTTTCACATGTTGTTTAGACAATATATGCTTCATTGCTTAGATATATTATGCCTTTCACATAATGTTTAGACAATACATGCTTAACTAGTCATCTTTGCTTGTTGAATCAACCAAACACACACACACACACACAATATTGCAACACACCATTTGCCCTCATTAGTCACTTGTCAATGGTATAGAAATGCATTGCTTGGTGGTGATCTCTAAACCCCAAGACTCTTTTCTCTCTTATTTGCTCTTAGTAGCATTCTTTTGTTATCACTTAGTTTAATTTGATTGCTCTCTAGTCTAATCAACCAACCAACCAATTGTTTGATCACTCGACCTACTAGCCCTAATAGCGATTCCACAACCTTGTTTGACCCTCACAATCCCTTGGGACGATCCCTACTCGCCCTAGCTATATTTATAGTGAAAGGTAGTAGTGGCTTCTATAAATGTAAAACTTGGCCCTCGCCTTAATGCACACTCTTAAGCTTGTGGTGCGGCGACACACCATAGTTTTTGGCGCCGTTGCCGAGGATTGAATTGATTTGGCAACGTCGTATTTGTGGAATCAATTAGGAATTAGTACTCTTTTGATCGTGTCTTTACTTTGTTTTTATTTTTCTTTAGATTACTTATTGTGTTTGTTCATCTTTGACAGGGAACATTGAGCTAGGAGCCAAGCAAAGAAGCATCCAGGCAAAAGAGCTAAGCAAGCAAGGAAAAATGCTAAAAATCTAAAAAATTTGCTAAGCTAAGCTTTAAATTTGGAGTTGAAGTGCTAAAGGACCTTTGTGAGACTTTCTTTACTCAATCCCTTAGTTAAATCGTCGACTCACGTGGAGGCTTGCTTTTAATTGTTCTTTGTATCATTATTGTTAAAGCATAGGAGTATGGGTTAAGTGTTTGTGGAGGAAGTTTCATTAAAATTGTTGTGAAGTTGAAGTGTTTGTCATTCTTTGTGCTTGTTGTGTTTTGCATTGTGCATGTATGGACGTCGTTCATTGAAACCCATTCTTGTCCCTTTAGATTTGCATCTTGAATCCATCGTTAGAAATCCTAGGGGAAAAGGAAGTTCAAATAGAACCAATCTATCAATGGATGACTATAATGATGATCATGTTGAGGACCTTGGTCACATAGACCAACAAGGTATCCTTCACCCAAATGTGCATCATGAGAACATTCAAGCACCATTAAGCATGCCTAGGCCATTCATTCACCAACCACAACAACAAGAAGGCCAAGCTCCATATGGAATGCCAAGGGCAATGTATGCTCCACAACCTTCCATCATCAATCAAGGAATTCAAAACCAAGATGTTCATGTTGCACCTCAAGTAGCTAATCCACCTCTTGCTTTAAGAGACCATTATGTGCCTAATGAGTATAATGCACCTACATGCATCCAATTGCCTCCATTTAGAGCACATCATTATAAAATTAAGCCACAAACCATTCAAATGCTTCCTAACTATCATGGACTTCCAAGTGAAGAACCTTACAATCATTTGGATAAGTTTCTTGAAGTATGTTCCACCGTAAAATATACGGACATGCCAAAAGAGGTCTTAAGACTCAAACTTTTTCCATTCACCTTAAAAGACAAGGCAAAGTATTGGTTTAACAATCTTAGGCCTTTTTCAATCACTTCTTGGGCAGAAATGCAACAAAAGTTCTTGAAGAAGTACTATCCGATTTCAAAAACCAATGCTATGAGAACTTCAATTAGAGAATTTACATATGGGGATGGAGAAACGTTTCATGAGGCATGGGAACGCTTCAATGAGTTGCTTAGGAAGTGTCCACATCATGACATGCCCAAATGGCAATTTGTTCAATATTTCTTTGAGAGCTTATCGAACAATTATAAGGGTATGGTTGATGCTTCCATGGGTGGCTCATACATTGATAGGCATGAGGATGACGTGTAGCATCTTTATGAGAGCATGAGTGAAAATTCTTTGCATAGAACATTATCATCCAAAAATGGTAGAAATTCACAAGATAGGAAGAGTGTTGGCTTACATCAAGTCGACCATTCAAATGAAATAGCCGCTAAAATGAAGTCTTTATCTCAAAGGTTTGATCAATTTTTGATTAACCAAAACTTGACGAACCAAGTATCTTCCTTCCCTAACCATTCTCATCGTGCATCAAATGAAACATATATGACTTGCTCTAGTGTTCTTCATTCTACTTCTCATTGTCCTCATGGATAAGTGCAAAATGAACGTAATGAACAAGTCAATGCAACTTTTGTGAACCAAAGGAACAATCCTTATGGTACTCATTATAATCCAAGTTGGAAAAATCATCCGAATTTCTCTTGGAAAAACCAAGGAGAGGGCTCAAACCCTTCCCAAGGCGGTTTTTAAGGGAAGTACATTCCACCTCCACTTCAAAACCAAAGATCCCAAGGTTATAGACCTTATAATTCACAAGGGAATCAATTTGCTAATTCACATTTTCCCAACCAATTTTATTCCCAAGAAAATACTATAAGTCCCACATTTGAAGAAAAAGTTTTAAATGCTTTGGGCAATTTAGAGGCTAACACTCAATCGCTTCATTCTCACTCTCAATCTATTGCAAAGCTAGAAACCCAAGTAGGGCAAATAGCAAGCACTCTTAATGCAAGAGAGAAGGGAAAGATGCCTATTAATGCCCCACCTAAGCAACAATGTGTTGTGGAAACCCATTCCTCATTGGAAGGCCACACCATTGAACATGTTAATGCGGTGACTACCTTGCGGAGTGGTAAGATTGTGGACAATCAAGTTGAAATGTCCAATGAAGAGAGTGAACCGGTGCAACCTCAAGTTGTCAACCGTCCCGTTTCACATTCCATTCCTCATTCATTACATATACATGATCTTGTGAATGAGAAAACTTCGAAATGTGATTTGAAGAATAATTTTCAAAATGATTTGAAGAAAGATTTGCAAAAAAATGATGTTGAAAAAGTTTTGCTGAAAAATGATTTGAAACAAAGTGATTTGAAAACTTCTTGTGTTGAAGAGAGTTCAAAGAAAATTCTGAAAAAGTGTTTGAAAAAGTTCCATTTCCGGATGCCTTAAGAGGGTCCATTTCGAAGGAAAAACAAAAGGCAAAAACCAATGAAATTATGGAAATGTTTAGGCAAGTAAAAGTCAATCTTCCAATCCTAGATGCAATCAAGCAAATTCCGGCTTATGCCAAATTCTTGAAAAACTTGTGCACCCAAAAGTGGAAGAACAAGAGCCAAGCACCAAGGAAAGTGGTTTTAACCGAGCAAGTAAGCTCAATTTTGCAACATAACACTTTGCCAAAGTTTAAGGACCCCGGTTCACCTACTACTTCATGCATCATTGGTAATCATATCATTAATCGGGCGCTTCTTGACTTAGGAGCAAGTGTTAACCTTATTCCATACTCGGTTTATGTCAAATTGGGCCTAGGTGAATTAAAACCGACATCAGTAGTTTTACAACTTGCCAACCGATCTATCAAGAAGCCTAGGGGTGTCATTGAGGATGTGTTGATTAAAATTAATAAATTCTTCTTCCCGATTGATTTCGTTATCATAAACACGGAACCGGTCCCCAATCCTAAAAGTCAAATTCCTGTTATCCTTGGCCGTCCTTTCTTGGCAACCGCTAATGCCAACATCAATTGTAGGACGGGGATAATGAAGATCTCATTTGGCCACATGAAGGTGAAGTTGAATATCTTCAATCCCACACCTAATTCATTTGACAAATATGAAGGAGAGGTTAATGTTGTAGATAAATGTCATGATCTTCAATGTCAAGGAAGTGAGCTTTTGTGAAAGACCAAAACTTCAAAGGGATCATCTTCAACCTTGCATTCTCAAAGTGTTACTTCAAATTCTTGCTTTGAAAGGGCATGGAAGCCCAAAGGTTGTGATTGCATAGACAAATGATCAAAAGTTTCTTTTGAGCTTAATCCAACAAGTTCTTCAAAGAACCATTTGTTGGGTGGAGTTTAAAGCATCTATCACCCCAACAAGGAGGGGATGCATTATAAGATCTTTGATCCGGGCTAAAAGAGCCCAACGTCTTGCTAAAAACGTTAAAGACTAGCAACGACATTTCGTAGGGTGTCAAAACCATATTCCTCCCTTATTTCTATCTTAAATTTAATTTCTTGCGAAGTCTAGATACTTGTTTTTGGTTTATATACATTGATAGGAACTTTGATTAGGATTGCATGATTTTTATGTTGTGATTGAGCATTTTGCATAAGTTCGATCGATCTCAAATAAGAGTTCGATCGATCGAACTCCCACCTGCATCCAACACTTAGAAAAAATTTCGACATACATCCACCTGCATCCAAATCATTTCTCTGTCCCATCGTTCAAACTTATTTTTAGATCAATCAGGAGACCTTCGATCGATTCAACATTAAAGTTTGATCAATCTCATAATCCAACACTTAGAAAATTTTGAGCCTGCATCAACCTACATATTTCAGCTCTATAACTCATCGATCGAAAACATTTCAAGATCGATCTGAAGTTCTTCGATCGATCGAATATTCAAGTTCGATCAATCTCAAGTTCCAACACTTAGCCAATTTTCTGAGCCGTAAACCTGCATATTCTTACTCTCTGTCTGATCGATCGAACTCTTATTCTGATCGATCTCAGTTCTTCATTTCATTATTTTGACTTTATTTTGACTTTTCAAATTTCAAAAATCCAAAAATATTTTCATTTTTATTTTATTTTATTTTATTTTTCAAAAAGTTTTCAAAAATACAAAAATATTTTAGTTTATTTAGTTTTTAATTATTATTGTTTATTCAATTAAAAAAAGGAAAGAGAAAAGACAAAGTTTGATCGATCTCAGTTGAGGTTCGATCGATCGAACTCTATCGGGTATATTTTTTAAAATAGAAATCGAGAGTTGTGAGATCGATTACAGAGATCGATCCAACTTTCTCAAACTCTAACCCCCCTTCTCTCTTTTGTCATCGCCACTGTGCACTCTCCATCTTCCTCATTTCCGGTGACACCTCCGGCGACTTCAAGCTCACCCCGAATCTCACTCCCTCTTCATCTCCACTTCTCTCTTCAGTTGAGGTAAGATCCGAGGCTTCATTTAGGTTTTTAAGCTTAGATTTTATACATAGATGCTTTACATGTTCAATCCATGCCATTTTCATAATAAATTTGCCATTGATGAGCTTCGAGACACTGAGTTTATATATGTATATATGTGTATATGCTTTTTATATATATTTGTTTATTTAGATTCGATTTTGGGAGTATTGGCCTTGTTTGGGTGATGGTAATTGATGATTTGTTGTGTTGGTGGGCCCACGACCTTATTTGTGTGGCCCCTATGCTTCCAAAGTCACAGATCTGTGACCTTTGAGTTTTCACCTTCGCACAGTTCGATCGATCGAACTTCAATCTCAGATTGATCTTGAGAGATCAATCGAACTCATATCTTAGATCGATCGAAGTTTTGAGATCGATCTCAAACCTTTTTATGATCGATCGAACTTTACATATCTCATACACACACTTCATTCATCATGCCTTATGTTCATACTATCTCATATATGCTCAATGCCTGTGATATTCCACATTGGATACATTTCATACTTACATTGTTTAGCATGTTTCATATCTTGTCACTTGCATAAATACATGTCATATATGTTTTGTCTATGTTATTTGACATGCATCTTTCTAGTTTGTGCTTTTAATTCTTAATTCTGGCACTGACTCCCCTTGCAAGTTTTTAAATTTCAGGCTATGACTAAGCGCAAGACTGTTGCCAAAAGGCAACACGGGCCTCAGAGACATATCAGACCACGGATAGAGGAGCCAACAGAGCCTTCTCATGCACAGGAGGAGCCAGTACAGCTTACTCCACCTTAGTCACCTGCTCATGAGGCTGAGGATGCTCATATTCCATCCACCTCTATAGCTCAGCCTGCATTTACACCATCACCATCTCCACCACATGCTAGAGCTGAGCATTCACTAGTACCATCTCCACCATGCCAGCCAGCTAAGCCAGCTCAGGAGCGTGATAGGCCCGCGCCTAGATATGCACATATGGCAGTAGACCATGAGTCGGTGTTCGACACAGACTTTTTCTCCAGATCGGTGCTGACCCGATCAGCTTACCACGACGTTATTCAGAGGGGCCTTGCAGCTATTCTTGCCCCAGTTACAGAGCCAGTCTACCCGCAGTTAGTACGATTGTTCTTCCAGAACCTTCGACCATCCCCGCGTACCACAGCAGAGCTGATCACTACTATAGATGGCCATCAGATCACTATCACTGTGGACTCGCTAGCCCGCTCTTGCCATTGTCCACACAGATGCCCTCCAGAGCTACAGGAGCTATATCTGAGGCTATACAGGCCCTCTTATACCGACATGGCAGTATTTCTTACAGGTCACTATGCCGATGGCGAGACTTTCGCCACCCGCACATTCCTTCCAGATGACCTATGGTTCTTCGATTCCGTTCTTTTTCGGAATATATATATGGCCGGGCACAAGATCCAGCGGAGAGGAGACTATTTGACAGCCCTCTACGCATTCTACACAGGCCACTGCGTATCTATTCCCGCGCTCATTTGGAGCGTGATGAGGAAGCTATTTGACGAGTATATCAGCAAGGAGAAGCCCGGACGGGCTAAGTCTCTCCCCTTTGGCCACCTCATCACCCAGATTCTGATTAACCAGCGCTACCCTATTCATCCTCGGGAGCACCCTGAGAGAGGTTCCTGTCACTTCTTGAATAAAGACTGGGACAAGAGCTACAATGCCATCATTACTAGACTACAGCACCACGCAGTAGTGGCTGCAGAGGAGCTAGAGACTGAGGAGGCAGAGGCAGCAGCTGAGGCGGCAGCAGCAGATCCCGCAGCGGACGATGTACCAGTCGATCCAGCTGCCGAGCATATAGATATTGATTTGGAGCGACCTGCAGATGACACAGAGCAGCATTCTCCAGCTGGGTCGCCCATTCACGAGCAGGAGCAGACTCAGGATTTTCATTCTTCTGACTCTTCTATACCTGAGGCTCTAGATCAGACCCCCGGCTTTAGAGTACGCCTGCAGACTCTTGAGTATGCTGTTGTTGCTATACGAGCTGATCTTACGGCCCACAGAGCTGATTTTGCTACCTTTCGTACGGATGTCGCGACTATGTTCCGAGATCTATCCAAAGATATCCGCGGAGCCCGACCTGCCCGTCCTGCCTCATCTTCCTGAGATTCCAGTTTCTTCTATCTTTTCATGATCCTTCTCTACTATTGATACTTTACTTTTGTCACTGTATAGTACTATTATTTTTACAGCCGGTCTGTCGGCTTAGATCTTTTGATGTTCCAGTACTTTATTTTCTATTTATGCATGCTTTTTATTATGGTTGTCATATATTATATTCTCATATCTGTATATTTGACTTCATCAGGTGCATCACAGTAACTTCAGTGAGAGAGTGCTACCCGATTTTCAGGACCACCCTTATACCCCTCTCACTGTTTTATTTCATTTACACTTGCATGTCCACTGTGCACTGATTATCCCTTTTTGTTATCTGATGAGTTTATCCGAGTGCCAAATTTCAAGACCACAGTTAATCCCAAGTTTGGGGGGGCCTGTAATACCCTTAATTTTAAAAGGATAGTCTCAGTATTTATTTACTTGTTTTAATTGTATTTTTAATTATTTAATTGATTATTTGACTAATTGCTTATGTGTTTAATTGAATTAGGTATTACTTGATTATTTGATTATGTGTCTAGGTATTATTTGTATTTGTCTATGTGTTAATTGTTTAATTAGATTATGTGCTTAAATGGTGTTTTGATTAATTGTAAATTAAATGTTTTCTTTTCTTTTATTATTTTATTTTATTTTTCTTTTATGGTTATGGTTAGTAGTAATGGGCCAACCAATTGGGTCCTATGGATTACTTGGATAGGAAGTTGGATGTGTATCGATTATTACCTATGAATAATTGTATATGTATATATATAGATATATATTATATACATATATAAAAAGGAAAGTAATTTATTAATTACTTTTATGGTAACTTAGGTAGTAATATTTAATCTAATGTATATGTTTTATATTTAAATAATAAAAATATACATAGATTTGATACGTGTTATGTTTTAAGTTACTTTATAATATTATGGTAACTTAAGTATTATTGGATAATCCATTAATATATAATAGAATGTGTATAATTTATTTAATTAATAAACATATACATAAATTATATACGTAACATATTTTACTTACCTTTTTAATATATATAAAAGGAAAAGTAATTAATTAATTACTTTTATGGTAACTTGGGTAGTAATATTTAATCTGATGTATATGTTTTATATTTAAATAATAAAAATATACATAGATTTGATACGTGTTATATTTTAAGTTACTTTAAAATATTATGGTAACTTAAATATTATTGGATAATCCATTAATAAATAATGGGATGTGTATAATTTATTTATTTAATAAACATATACATAAATTATATACGTTACATATTTTACTTACCTTTTTAATATTTTAATATTTATTTTTTTTTAAGTTGACTTGGATTGGGAAAAGGGTTAGGGTTATTTTATTTAGCCTATAAAAAGATAGCTATAGGTTGTAAAAGGGTGTTAGAAATATTCACGTGATATATTCTAGAGAGAGAGAAAGAGAGTTAGAGAGGGAAGGAGGAAAAAAAAACCCTGTAGAGAGAAGATCAAGGAAGAAGAAGTTTAACTTTCGAAAAAATCATGTAGAGATAAGATTAAGGAAGAAGAAGTTTAATTTTCGATTCAAAAGTTTAAGGTAAGTTCTTCTTTTATCTCTTTCCCTTTGATTTGTGTTTCTATGCATGCCTAAGAAATTTCGGGATTTATTAAACACATAAAATTAAATAATTATGCATGTTTAATTGGATTAGAACACATGTTTTATAAAATTGGTCATATCTGTTCTTGTGTTATGAATTAATAAATGCATGATTTTGATTTGATTTCCGGTGTGAATTTTTATATGTTTACATTATGTATTTTTCATATCTGTGGAATGATGGAATGCAGAAACATGCCTAGGATTCCTGAACATTAAATAGGAACTAGGTTTGGGTTTAAATAAATTTAAATAGACTCAATCATAATGATACTTGCTATTTGAATGTTTTAAACAAACGAATGAATTTAATCTTTTAATATTTTTTAACAATTGAGATTAAATGTGTAGGATGAATTGGATATAGAGAATGCTTATTTGACGGTATAATAAAATATCATCATATGTATAAGAATCAGTTTATGTAAGACATATGATATAGGAAACTTAAATAAATAATAAGTCATTCTTATTTTGTGATAACTTGATATCATATTATCATAGTTATTTCTGGATTGTTTGATGTATTTCCTTAATGGTTACATTAATTGTTGGATTGTGTGGTTTAATGCACCAGTATGGGACGGTGGCATTCTAGGAACGGATTAACTTATCAGTTAAGTCCTACCTATTTTATATAAGGGAATGGATTAACTAAAATGTTAAGTCATACTTATATTCAAGTCAGGTCAGCTGAACAAGTTGAATGACTTATGGAGGATTAATTTATTATATAAGGGAATGGATTAACTAAAATGTTAAGTCCTACTTATATTCAAGTCAGGTCAGCTGAACAAGTTGAATGACTTATGGAGGATTAATTTATACTGAATAGGATGGTCACTAGATTTTATATATATAAGTATGATGCCATGATATGAGTTTGAGTCTCAGGATCAGTGGTTAGGGTGCATATATCGCCAGGGATGTGTAGCTAGATATAGTGTAGCTGTGTACCCTGGTAGGTCTAGGTACTCATGCCCACTATATGTGCGTTTTGCATGTTGCCTACTATTCAGGTTGAGACAACCCTATAGTCTAGTGAGGTTCCTTTAGTGTGTATATATATATATACGGACTACTAGTTACTGTTGGATTGACTAGGATGTATACGTGTATCGGATCTCTACTTGGACTGTAGTAGAGTAGAACTTGTTTGTGTGTCTGACTCACCATTATTTTTCAGGTGTTCGTCAGGAGTAGAGGTTGCTCGTGCTGAGCGGGGATCAGTCTACTTCATTCTTCCGATGCTGCATAGGAGTTCCTTTATGATTCAGTTTCTTGATTTAGACAGTTATTGCTGTCATTTGTTTAGTTTGGATTTTCTAGGGGTCCACACAGTATGGATTCCCGAGTTGTATTTTAGAGGATCAATTGTATCAGAAGAGTTTATTAATTAATGGTAATATATTCTGAGATTTATTATTAGATTATCATTTTAGTTTATTATCAGCATTTTATTTATTTTTCTTTATTCTTTTGTACTCTGTGTTCGTTTATTATCGATTTGTTTTGATATCCCCGAGTATTTGGGCATGGGCCTAGCCAACCCGCATTCGAAAATCCGGGGGTATCACAGTTGGTATCAGAGCACTCTAGGTTCAAGTGTCCTTAGGAATGTCTTTCGTCATGTGACTTCCGCGTTGCGTCTCTTAAAACTTAGAACCCGTATTAGGATTTGTTGTACTCTATTTACGGTTTGTTAGGAGGAGCAAATGTCAATTATATTCTGTAGTTATAGAATGGTTAGCACTAAGAAAAGGATGGGTTCAAAGCGAAAGCGATAAAGACCCAAAGGAGTAAAGGAGTACGTTATCGATTTCGTTGCCAAAAGGCAGTGTTAGGAATCGATGGTTTAGGTTCGTTTGGCGTTACTTTAAAAGTATAAGTCAAGGAAGGATTTAGGTGTACGTGATAGGTCACCGCATATCAGGGCCAACATAACTTCAGTTGATCTCAAAAAGGAGACAAGCGAGTAGTAGGAGCCGAAGAGGATCTTAATGGAGGAGATTTATGTGCATCCAATAGAGAGGGTACTAAATCTTGAAGATAGTGATCTTGCAAGGTGATCTGAATTGTTAGTAGTATAGCGAATGTTATTAGTAGAATTGGGGTTGATCAATCTACAAATAATTAAGCTTTCTTATCATCTCTAAAAGAGGTATATAAGAAGTATTGTTCAGGAGTTTGGGGATCGGATGTGTTCTTATCAGAATGAAATACATAATTTTTAAATCATATACAAGAGGGCATTGGTATTATGTTGTGACGTTCTAATTCGCTTTAAAAAGCCAAGTTAGACAGTTTACATTCCGCATATAAGAAGGATGAGGGTTGAGCCCTTGGTATTTGCGTAGGCAAACATTTATATTTTTAAGCTATGTTTTAAAGAATATGTTTTGAGGTTGGATGATTATTTATTGATTTCAAAGGAGACTTTCTTTTCTAGAAAGAACGATATCCTAAGTAGGAATATATTTTGTTTTATTGTGTTTATCATACATGTTTTTTTTTTTTTTTTTTTGTTAATTACTCGGGATTTCGTATGTGGTTTAGTTGGGGACATAAGTGTGTGATCAGCCAATTATTGTTTTAATAACATGGTGTAATAGCGCTATTTACGCTAGATTTGTGAGCATACGGTCGTAGGATTTGGTAGATACACATAAATCTAGCCAATCTATTGGACCTGGACATGTGTCATTATGGTGTGTTTTGGGATGGGATAATTAAACAATCACTACGAGTCAAACAATCTAGAACGATTAGTTTGATATACTTTACGTTAGGTATGGATTCATATCATATTACAACGCCATGATATTGGTGATTGTTAATGTTTCGGTATGCATGAGGTAGTGGTAAATAAAGATCACTGTAACGCCATGATGATATATCAAAGGTGCTGGATTTGCTGAACATCTTTTTGAAAATTTCAGAAGTTGTTACCAAGTCGGAAGGAGGATTTAGTACTGGATTAAGTACTAATTGGAATGACACCGAGTGAGGATAGAAGACTAAATAAATATTCATCAGTAAATTCTTAATCAAGAATTTATTCAAGAGGGTGTGTCATTAGGAGGAATTTGCCGGTGTTGCACAAGAATGAGGAAACTAAGTCTTTTCATTTTCATAAATAATATGGAATTATTTTTATTAGTCACAATTTGCAACAATTAGCTGTTGCAAGGAAATTGATGACTTATGTAGAGAATGGAAAGATTTCATATTCTTTTGAAGTTAGACAAAGAAGTCGGATTGTTATTAACTTGTCTTAAAGAAGCAGGGTGTGTCAAAGACAAGATGGTGAGACCAAACATTTATATAAAGATGAGGTGCATGGTATGTATGGAAAGGTCATAGTCTGTTGACTTTTGTTGAGTTAAAGTCATAGTTGACTATTGATAAATGGAATTACCGATTGATTTTCAATATCGGCAAGTTTATCACGGATCAGTAGTGGATAGATTTAGTTACAGAATTCGCTTTTGAAGATGCTTTAATTTAAACGTTGGGTACAGACGAAAGCTGGTGGTACCAGACTAACGGTACTTTCTATCAACAAATTGGATGGAGGATGCAAGGACTGAGTTTCACAACTCTTAGTTCTTTATTTATCCTAGTGGAAACATGATGCTTCACGGTATAAAACAGACGTTTGGAGGACAGGCAGGAGGGGGGACATAGTGATTTTGTCTCCCATTGTAATTTTTATTAGATAGTCGAGATGGACCATCAGAGATCACTAGATCATTTACAGCTATTCCCTATATTGAAGTGGAAATGAGAAACATTTTCCACGGATTTAGTTGAGAAATTGCTGACTTCGCACAAGGGTCATGATTCTGGATGGGATATTGGTTGACTGATAAGTTAGGTCAACTTAGTTCTTGTCTATTTCGAACTGGTAGGACTTTAGTTCATACGATTAGAATGGATCACGAGACGGTTTAGATAGATAGAAGTGGTGATTCACACTTTATATCAAGTTCCGACTGGTGGAAGCAATTATGGAAGTGGATGTTCTTAACAATCGATAAGATATTTAAATCTTTCGGTTCGTTGATGAGTTATTAGTTGAATGTATAGCAGGTGTAATAATAACACTTGTTATTACCAAGGTAGTTCAGGAGGTCAATTTTAAATATTGGAGCTGACCCTAGAGAAGGAGTTTAAGGTACTAGAAGAGAGTTAGTAGTTTCTGCAAATAGTGATATGACGGTCGGGCTATAATTTTTCTTGGTACACCCAAATGGTTAGAAGGTACATCACGACATTAAATGTCAGTTTTGGTGAACAGGTACGGATTGGGATGTGTATATAATTGCCCTAAGTGTAAAATCTGCTACAAATGTGGAAAGTTGATCATCGGATATCATAGGAATCTTTAGTCACTTCCTATAACAAATATGGAAGTTGAACTAAACAGGAGTGACGGTCGGTGGGAAGGATCGACATTGATTTGGAATTTCAATTTTTCATATGGAATCAGAGTGGTGGATTGAGAAAGATCGCTTGAGGACATAAATTTGAGTAATGCTTATTTTAGAACTTCATAGTAGTTCTATAGTTCAGTGATAGTGGTGTTATAGCATGTGGATGTCCATATTAGTGGATGCAAAGTGCTATTTCAAATGAGCTTTATGAAGATTTTGGAGCAGCAGCTCTACTTCATATCTATAGATGGAGGAATTAATCAAGAGATTAAATTAAACCATACAGGATATGTTTGAGGCGTATATCCTAGATTTTCATGGACAGTTGGAAGTGTTTACTTCACTTGTCGGAATTTTGTCTGTGATATTGTTGGCACAAGGAGGTTGGTGTGACAACTTTGGAGGTTTTGTATCATTCACAATGCATACCTCTCATTTGTTGGTTGGAAATGGAAGTAAGGGTTGTACAATCAGATCTCGACTTCATTTAAAAATATGCCGGAAAGAGATACTTCCCTTTGTATTGAACTGCGCGTGGTTGGGAGGCGACAGTGGGATGTTGTAAATAGTTGAACTTGTCTACTAGAGTTTTTCTATCAGGGAGTAGTTTGCTCGTTCTGCTTTCCATGTAGGAAGAAATACGATTTTTAGAGAAAGGTTAATTTTACTTATTACATTGACTTTTAGAGGATTGTGTTTTGTAATTGAGGCAGTTGTCTCTGAATTAGCGTTACCAAATTATTAGCGCTGGGTGCATAGGAGTTTGTGCGTATATTCTATGGCACTTGGAGGTATGTAGATCATTCCCTTGTCGACATGGGAGGATTACGTTGATACAACCTACGCATCGTATGATTATTGTGTTTCTTAAAATATAGGAACCCTGTATACCACTTGGTATATTAGAGTTAAGTGGAGCCCTTATAGTGAGGTTGCGTCTACTTGGGAATAGGAGAATGTTTTTCGCTCACCGTTTCCAAGCATAATGGAAAAAAGTAAGGGCGAATTCCGAGGACGGAATTCCTTTTGTTAGGGGGGAAGAATGTAATACCCCTAATTTTAAAATGATAGTCTCGGTATTTATTTATTTATTTTAATTATATTTTTAATTATTTAATTGATTATTTGACTAATTGCTTATGTGTTTAATTGAATTAGGTATTACTTGATTATTTGATTATGTGTCTAGGTATTATTTGTATTTGTCTATGTGTTAATTGTTTAATTAGATTATGTGCTTAAATGGTGTTTTGATTAATTGTAAATTAAATATTTTCTTTTCTTTTATTATTTTATTTTATTTTTCTTTTATGGTTATGGTTAGTAGTAATGGGCCAACCAATTGGGTCCTATGGATTACTTGGATAGGAGGTTGGATGTGTATCGATTATTACCTATGAATAATTGTATATGTATATATATAGATATATATTATATACATATATAAAAAGGAAAGTAATTTATTAATTACTTTTATGGTAACTTAGGTAGTAATATTTAATCTGATGTATATGTTTTATATTTAAATAATAAAAATATACATAGATTTGATACGTGTTATGTTTTAAGTTACTTTATAATATTATGGTAACTTAAGTATTATTGGATAATCCATTAATATATAATAGAATGTGTATAATTTATTTAATTAATAAACATATACATAAATTATATACGTAACATATTTTACTTACCTTTTTAATATATATAAAAGGGAAAGTAATTAATTAATTACTTTTATGGTAACTTGGGTAGTAATATTTAATCTGATGTATATGTTTTATATTTAAATAATAAAAATATACATAGATTTGATACGTGTTATATTTTAAGTTACTTTAAAATATTATGGTAACTTAAATATTATTGGATAATCCATTAATAAATAATGGGATGTGTATAATTTATTTATTTAATAAACATATACATAAATTATATACGTTACATATTTTACTTACCTTTTTAATATTTTAATATTTATTTTTTTTTAAGTTGACTTGGATTGGGAAAAGGGTTAGGGTTATTTTATTTAGCCTATAAAAAGATAGCTATAGGTTGTAAAAGGGTGTTAGAAATATTCACGTGATATATTCTAGAGAGAGAGAAAGAGAGTTAGAGAGGGAAGGAGGAAAAAAAAACCCTGTAGAGAGAAGATCAAGGAAGAAGAAGTTTAACTTTCAATTCGAAAGTTTAAGGCAAGTTCTTCTTCTATCTCTTTCCCTTTGATTCGTGTTTCTATGCATGCCTAGGAAATTTCAGGATTTATTAAACACATAAAATTAAATAATTATGCATGTTTAATTGGATTAGAACATAGGTTTTATGAAATTGGTTCATATATGTTCTTGTGTTATGAATTAATAAATGCATGATTTTGATTTGATTTCCGATGTGAATTTTTATATGTTTACATTATGTATTTTTCATATCTGTGAAATGATGGAATGTAGAAACATGCCTCGGATTCCTGAACATTAAATAGGAACTAAGTTTGGGTTTAAATAAATTTAAATAGACTCAATCATAATGATACTTGCTATTTGAATATTTTAAACAAACGAATAAATTTAATCTTTTAATATGTTTTAACAATTGAGATTAAATGTGTAGGATGAATTGGATATGGAGAATGCTTATTTGACGGTATAATAAATATCATCATATGTATAAGAATCAGTTTATGTAGGACATATGATATAAGAAGCTTAAATAAATAATAAGTCATTCCTATTTTGTGATAACGTGATATCATATTATCATAGTTATTTCTGGATTGTTTGATGTATTTCCTTAAAGGTTACATTAATTGTTGGATTGTGTGGTTTAATGCACCGGTATAGGACGGTGGCATTCTAGGGACGGATTAACTTATCAGTTAAGTCCTACCTATTTTATATAAGGGAATGGATTAACTAAAATGTTAAGTCCTACTTATATTCAAGTCAGGTCAGCTGAACAAGTTGAATGATTTATGGAGGATTAATTTATTATATAAGGGAATGGATTAACTAAAATGTTAAGTCCTACTTATATTCAAGTCAGGTCAGCTGAACAAGTTGAATGACTTATGGAGGATTAATTTATACTGAATAGGATGGTTACTAGATTTTATATATATAAGTATGGTGCCATGATATGAGTTTGAGTCTCAGGATCAGTGGTTAGGGTGCGTATATCGTCAGGGATGTGTAGCTAGATATAGTGTAGCTGTGTACCCTGGTAGGTCTAGGTACTCATGCCCACTATATGTGCGTTTTGCATGTTGCCTACTATTCAAGTTGAGACAACCCTATAGTCTAGTGAGGTTCCTTTAGTGTGTATATATATATATACGGACTACTAGTTACTGTTGGATTGACTAGAATGTATACGTGTATCGGATCTCTACTTGGACTGTAGTAGAGTAGAACTTGTTTGTGGTCCTGACTCACCATTATTTTTCAGATGTTCGTCAGGAGTAGAGGTTGTTCGTACTGAGCGGGGATCAGTCTACTTCATTCTTCCGATGCTACATAGGAGTTCCTTTATGATTCAGTTTCCTAATTTAAACAGTTATTGCTGTCATTTGTTTAGTTTGGATTTTCTAGGGGTCCACACAGTATGGATTCCCGAGTTGTATTTTAGATGATCAGTTGTATCAGAAGAGTTTATTAATTAATGAAAATATATTCTGAGGTTTATTATTAGATTATCATTTTAGTTTCTTGTCAGCATTTTATTTATTTTTCTTTATTCTTTTGTAATCTGTGTTCATTTATTATCGATTTGTTTTCATATCCCTGAGTGTTCGGGCGTGGGTCTGGCTAACCCGCATTCGAAAATCCGGGGGTATCACAGGGCCATGCCACCCACTTCGGATACTTCAGTCCCGATAATTCTATGCCTTAGTTGCAGTGGTATACTCTTGCCTTTGTTCTCTTGCACATTGAGGACATTGTGCCAATTAAGTTTGGTGGAATGGTGTTTTACAGTGTTAGTTTTAAATTCAAAATTTTGAGCATGACTTGTGTATTTGAGGGATATTTTTATGATTGGTCCATATCTAGTTATGATTTTGATCTTTTGAGGACTATATTGCTTAAAATTTAAAAATTGCTTGACTTGAGAGTCCAATACTCCTTGTATGCTTTATGAATGCCATTTAGGAGTAAATTTTTCGAAAGATTGATATCTTGCTTGCACTTATGGTCCACATCATCCTGATTTTATGATTGTTTTGAGATTCACTCTAGTATTCTACACTGGCACAGGCGCACACTAGCATTCATTTGTGGGGAACATGCTTTGTTGATTATTGAATTGGTTATATCTCATTTGAGCTAGTAGTGCATTGAAAGCTTTCATTCTTGATAAAGGTGGATAACAACCCTTTTTCACTAAGTAGCCGGGATTCTAGCCTCATCAAGCACTGAATTTCTCGCGCCGAAAGGTGGAGAGCCCAAACTCTAGGTTAATAATTGATTGTTCAAAAAAAATAAATAAATAAATAAATAAATAAGGCAAAAGCAAAAGCAATAAAAAGTAAGGACTTCTCCCAAATGGTGAGAAGTGGGAAATGATTAGATGGAGATTGTCTTGATTTGTAGTCTAGTTGATTTGAGTTTGTAAGTCCGTAGGGGTGTTTGAACACCTAGTGCCCTAAAGCCGTCTGGTTTGGGAGTCATTGACCTAACGCTCGACCTTATGAATCACTAGAAAGCTTAATAGATCAATACATTGCACCATGCTTCCATCTTTGATCCTATAAATATATATATATATATATATATAAGTGGGAAATGATTAGATGGAGATTGTCTTGATTTGTAGTCTAGTTGATTTGAGTTTGTAAGTCCGTAGGGGTGTTTGAACACCTAGTGCCCTAAAGCCTTCTGGTTTGGGAGTCATTGACCTAACGCTCGACCTCATGAATCACTAGAAAGCTTAATAGATCAATACATTGCACCATGCTTCCATCTTTAATCCTATATATATATATATATATATATATATATGAGTGAAAAGAATAAGCGCACCTAGAACAATAAAGCTTTAATAAAAGGTCCACTTTTTGTCTTGATGATCGGTACTAGATTTGTGTGCTAGTTTGAGGATAAAAATGTGATTAATTCTTTAGTTGGCTAAGATAGCAACACATTTGATGCCGGTCCACTCAAAAGGATTCTAGAGTTGTTTTGATTTGCATGATCATTTTCTTGATGTGTGAAGGACCATACTTGCTTGCTTGATGTTGAGATTTTGGGAGATTGCTTGGAAATGTTTGAAAAATTGCATACTTGAGGTAGTTTTCTCCCAATGCTTGTTTGCAATATTGGTAGCTCTTTTGAAAGAATGAACTTAATGTTTGTGGGTATCATTTCTGGAAACCCTCACGAGACTTCACTCGTCTACTAGGGGTAACCTAGGGGTTTAAAAGGCTTGTTGCATATGCTAAATGCAATCGTGTTCCCTACGAAAATGGCGTTATCCATTTATTGTTTTCTAGATTCATACTTGTGTAGTTGTTCATTTCATTCCTTTACTTTCTAGTTCATTGCTAGGGACTAGCAATATTTAAGTTTGGGAGTGTGATGAGTGCTGAAAAGTGCGTATTTAAACCCCTTAAGCTTAGGCATTCTAGTACCTTTATCTATCTTACTTTACCGTTTTAGATTGATTTCATATTATTTCCATTTTCAGGCACTTATCCCGAAAATAAGCTAACTCAGCCAAATAAGAGCTTAATTGAAGCAATTCTGGGATGAATCAAAGAAAGAAGCCAAGTGGAAGCAAAATGAAGAAAAATGTGGAAATCAACATCTTCGATCGATCTCAGATCAAAGTTCGATCAATCCAACATGATCGATCTCAGCACTTCAAGATGGATCAGAGCCATGATGACATTTTCAGAGATCTCAAAAGTTCGATCAATCCAACATCATTCTTCGATCGATCGAACTGTTTTGTCCTTATCCAAATGATTGATCTTACCTAGTTGTACCACCCTACCAACCACTTTTGTCCTTTTCCCAAAAATATCTTCAAAATATCTCAGATTTGTCTTTATCCAAAAAGCGCCACCAATGAAGATCGATCCAGCCTAAGTTCGATGGATCTCAGCAAAGTTCGATCAATCCAAGTCCAAGGTTCGATCGATCGAACTTCCTCCAGTGCAAAAAAAGTTAAATTTCCAGCTCATTGAAAGTTGTCATTTATCCAATCATTAGGGAATATTGTGTACACGACCCCAGCTCATTTTTGGGTGTCATTTGACATACCTATATAAAGATAAGGATTGTTTTTTACAAGGGGGAGCCGATATCATATCATATCATCTCTTGGAGAGCAAGCTTAGAGGAGGAGGAGGCTAGAGACACCATTGGAGTTCTTTATCAACAAAGAGCAGATTTCTTCCATGGAGTTAGCCTTTGAGGGTTGGAGCAACATCACCATAAGTGGCTAGACATCCTCTTGGGGTTAGAGTTAGCCCCAAGCATGCTTTCTATATCTTTATCTTGTGTATTATTGAGAGATTAGTGTTGTAATTAATGTTTTGACACTTTGATATATATAGATCTTGATTGTTCAATGATTTATGTGGTTAAATGCTTTCAATTGATCATTTCATTCTATCCATATGTCTATGTATGTTAGAATAGATGTTCATGTGCTTGTCTCTAGATTTTATGTTATTGATGCATGTATATGTGTATTGATGCTATAGATTTAGAGATTGTCAAAACATAGTGCTTAATGGAATGCTCTTGTAATTTTCTTTATGGTTCATACTTATTCCTTGATGGATTGTGCCCTCCCTTAGTTTATTTTCATGCTAGTAGTGTAGTTGTAGTGTAATGTTAAATGGGAGGATAATCCATACTTGTTGTTTGATGATCCATGCTTTTGAATGCAAGTAGCATATGTCTCTAACCTTGTGTTGTATTTGGATTGTGAGCTTAATGAAAGGATTAACGACTTGTTTTGATCTATTGTGCCTTTCACATGTTGTTTAGACAATATATGCTTTATTGCTTAGATATATTGTGCTTTTCACATGATGTTTAGACAATACATGCTTAACTAGTCATCCTTGCTTGTTAAATCAACCAAACACACACACACACACTCACAATATTGCAACATACCATTTGCCCTCATTAGTCACTTGTCAATGGTATAGAAATGCATTGCTTGGTGGTGATCTCTAAACCCCAAGACTATTCTCTCTCTTATTTGCTCTTAGTTGCATTCTTTTGTTATCACTTAGTTTAATTTGATTGATCTCTAGTCTAATCAAACAACCAACTAATTGTTTGATCACTCGACCTACTAGCCCTAATAGCGATTCCACAACCTTGTTCGACCCTCACAATCCCTTGGGACGATCCCTACTCGCCCTAGCTATATTTATAGTGAAAGGTAGTAGTGGCTTCTATAAATGTAAAACTTGACCCTCGCCTCAATGTACGCTCTTAAGCTTGTGGTGCGGCAACACACCACATGGCTCGATAATAAAAATTGCACAACCTCGGGATGGTGTGCAAGGACTGCCTCAAGGAGTTGTACATAGGCGCAAGGGAATGGCATACCCATCCACTCCGCCTCCGCGCTAGCAGCTTATGGCCCTGTGTCACTCCCAACACATTGCTCAACCCCCAAGGTTGGCTCACCACGAGGGCGAGGAGTCCTTTCTGCTGTGGTTTGCTCAACAGTGGGAGTTGTAGACTGCCTCACTGGGGTAACCGTGGCATTCACCGCAGTAGTTTGCGGTTGTGGCAGCGAGAGGACTGGTGAAGGTTGCAACTCCGTCAAAAGAGAGGTTTGAACCCTTTCCTCTTGCAATGCCTCCTCGCTTACCAAAGGGGCCTGTTCTGTCTCCTGTATCTCTAAAGGTGAGACTTGGGGGTCTCGCTCAGGGGCCTCGCCCATTCCGGAAGAGAGGTGCTCTCACATCTGTTCATCTCTCGATGGAGAAGGTTCTCGCACCTTCATAGGCGAGATCGAAATTGTATCTGTATTGCCTCGCGGGGCCACTTTTACATTTTCGCCCCTGGGTGACCCACCTGCAGCATCGCCTGAATGACTTGTCACCTCAGGGTTTAGGGATTCTGACCCATTCTCAGCCCTCACTGGGGCAGCATCTTGAGACATATCCTCCCCCTCTTGGGGAAGTACTGTGTCCTCGGCATTGTCGGCGCTCGCTTGAGGTGGCGTTGTAGCACTTACATACCCTCGCATCATTTCTGCTACCTCAGCGGCATGCGTGCGCACAGGTACGTCTCGAATGGTGATGAGAGGCGAGACATCCAGTGCGAGTTCTTCCATTTCCTCCTCTCTCACACCCGTTGAAGTGTCTTCCTGACCATCACAATACAGGGCACTCTCACCTAAGACTTTCATAAAATCAAAAGTAAGTAAATTTGGAAATTCACTGTCAGAAACTAGTACCTCGCCTGAGCTTACGTCATGGACAGTGGCGTCAATTCCACCATCTCGTACCCGGTGAAGCCTGCACGACCCCCCTTGCCCTGGCCCAAAGGCTGCATCCATCGAGCCATGCTCTCCAACGAGAGGCTGTTCGCCATCATCTTCAGAAGTAGTTGTATCATCACTCTCAGTTGGTTCATCCATGAGTGGGATTCTGCTCGGAGGCCGTGGGTCGAGATGTACTTGGCGCTGGAGGCCTTACCCTCTCCTCCCACACGCTAGCAATAGTTGGCTCTACAATACTTACAGCTACGGGTTTGTTGGGTGGGGCAAGGTTTGCGTGTAAAGTTGCCCTCATCTTGTGCCTACAAACAGGCACTGGGGCCGCCTCGATGGTAGGATTAGTGGTTGTCGCGACGGGTTGAGAGGATTCCCCTTGTTGTGTTGTAATGGGTGCAGGGTCAAGCGCGAAGCTGCAGAGGTCCCTCCTGTTAAATGCTATTGAAGGCCTCGGTGAATGGTCCCCCGAATAGATCACCAACGCCTATGCACGATGGGCAGGACTCTCACAAAAATCTTTCCAGCTCACTAGCTCTATTGCCCATAGCGAGCAAACCGTCTCTGTACCTCTCGGGACCCTTCCTCTTCCTGGCAGGAAGACACTCCCAATTCCTTCGCGGAGTAGCCCAATGTGATCCACTACAAACCTCGCGAAGCTACTCTCGTAAGAGTCCTCGCCTTCCACAAAGATGTATTGCGAGAGTACCCCCCTATCGTAACCAAATTGCAGAGGGACTCTGCGAGGGTTATATGTCTTTACTATTTGGCCCCCTTCCCATATCGCGGGCAAGTAGCCAGGGGTGCTTATTAAGAAGAACACCAACACTTCGCTTGTATTCAGGCGATGAGCACCCGCTGGAATGTGCTCATTATCATCAAAATACATGGGCAGACTTTTAGCCCCAGGTAGGTCCACCGCATAAAGGCGACTGATGAATTGGAAGCTTTGGTCCAGGGCATATCCTAGCCGTCCTCGTGGCGTCCGACCATGCCATCTTATGCCTTGCACCAACTCCTCATCCACAGCCAGGTCTGCTGGGATGGGAGCATAAGATTGGAACCTCTCGTACAGGAACATTTGTAGAAATATGGTAGACACGTACGAGCAATGGACATAGCGCCCCATAGACCGTCCCATGTCTTCCTACACCATGTCGAGTCGGTGGTACACTGCAGGTTTATGGGAATTAACCTAGCGATGGAGCTCAAACTCACACACTTTCATTACTGCGTGGGGAGAGTTCTGTGATACCCCCGGATTTTCGGATGCAGGTTGGCCAGGCCCACGCCCGATTACCCGAGGAAATCAAATCAATTAGCAATTTAACGAACACATAATACAATGTAGGAAATAGGAATAAATAAAATTTTGCTGAAAAGAACTAAAATGAAAATCCTTTAATGGAAAAAACCTCCGAATAAACTTTATATGCAAGAACTAGTTTGAATACACCAACTTCTCCTTTACTTCTAATACAACTCGGGAATCCATCTCGTGGACCCCTACTAAAAATATTCCAATACTGAACATGAACAACTGCAAAGACAACCAACGATCATAATGAGAAGAAAAATACTCCTACGTCGTCGGTGGAGTGAATAACTGTATCTGCTCAGCACAATCAAGCTCTAAGCCTGGAACTGACGAACACCTGTAAAAATAAGAGTGGGTCAGGCCCACATGCAAGTTCTATCCTAACTGCAATCCAGACAGTGACCCGATACGCAGATACACCCTAGATATCTCAGCAATAGCTATCTAGTCCATACATATATAAATATCCACACTAAGGGACATTCACTGGACTATGTAGGGGGTCTCAACCTGAATAGAAGGCAACATGTTAAAACGCACCCAAAGGTGGGCATGAGTACCTAGACCTAACAGGGTACACCTCAACCTATTATAGCCAGCTACGCATCCACTGCATATACGCACCCTAACCAACGAGTCTGAGACTCAAGCTCAACTCGTGGTACCATAAACATATATATAAAGTCCGTCCACATCCAGGGTATGTAGTTTAACTATTTACTAAACTGACATACAATAAACCAACTAGTTAGTCACTCAACTTATTCAGTTGATATGACTTAACTACCATCCGTTAATCCAGGAAGTCATCCAACTTGGTTACAACTGATCTGACTTAGTCACAATTAGGATTCGATATCTTCAATCCATTCCATTAATCCATTAGGTTACGTTTATGCGTTTTAAGCTAAACCGTCCCTAGTATGTCACCGTCCCATACCGGTACATACAATCCTCCATATCCATGTAAATTACAACATATATGACAGTTTAATAATTTACAGACCCAAAAACCACCATCTAAATAATTGCAGAAAAATATTTAAAGCTTCAGCAATTTAAATCAATCCATTCCATTAATCCATTAGGTTAGGTTTATGCGTTTTGAGCTAAACCGTCCCTAGTATGTCACCGTCCCATACCGGTACATACAATCCTCCATATCCATGTAAATTACAACATATATGACAGTTCAATAATTTACAGACCCAAAAACCACCATCCAAATAATTGCAGAAAAATATTTAAAGCTTCAGCAATTTAAATCTAAGCATTTAACCATATAGTTGCAGGAGACGATTTAATAAATCAACAACTAACATCTAGAGCATGCATAGACCAAATTTAATATGTCCAGGACTCCATCATGCATGTGAATAGGTTAAATAATCCTATTATTATCCAATAAATTGCTAAAACAATTTTAGAAGATTGTTTAATATTTCAGCAATTTAAATCCAAGCATTAACCATATAGTTGCAGGAAACGATTTCATAATTCAGCAACTAGCCTCCTAAGCATGCATAGATCAAAATTAATAATTAAATGACCTTATCATGCACTTGAATGCATTCTAAAACAAGTTTTATGACCACATTATATTCCATCAAATTGCTGAAATTTAATTCAACAATTAATTTATCTTCCATTTGTTAACAACATAGGGAGTGTCTTAATTTTTACACTGTTTGTCCCGACAATTTAGAATTAAACCCTAATCAATTTAAGGTCCTAATAACACCCAAATTCAGCCTTCCAAACTCTCTGTGGAACCCCAGACCCAACAGATTTAAAACCCATGCTCCAATAGTAAGCACAGTACGTAGAAAATTAAAACAAATCATAAAATAAAAAGGGAGCCTGCTCCAAATTTTGGAGCAGGCTCTTTTTCAGCCTAGAGCCGGCTCTAAGACTCCTTAGAGCTGCTCTACTTGTTGTGGGAGCCGGCTCCCACTTCTATGGAGCCGGCTCTCACCTCCTTTGAGAGCCTTCAGTCCCCGGTACTTTGTTTCAGTCTGTTTGCTCTGTCTCTAGACCATCCCTACCACTCTGTTGATTTCTAAAACTCATCTTAAGAGTCTTATAACACCCTAGTAACATTCCCATGATTCGTTTACAGAAGTTGAAATCAAATTAAAACTAAATTTGTTACCGAAACAAAACATGCTTTAGGAACAAAACAGAAACTATTTTGCAATATCAATTCCATTCCAATCCCCTCTGTTCCTCTTCACTACTGAACTTAGGAGTCTTATCTAATCCCAGTAGCATCCCAATCATTCGTTTACAGTTGTTGAAAGAAAATACAATAACTAAAATTCCAATAGAATTTACATGCTTTAAGGAACCAAAACTAAACAGACCTGCACGAATTGTAACAGATTTAATTTCAACAACGAACAGCCATCAATATAGCATATATTAACCATGTAAATTCCAGTTCCTGATTAATTACACCCTAGAGACTATCTAGGTGCACAGAATACAGGGCAAAGGGAGAGAGACAGAATAGAACTTGCCTCTGTGGTCTTTGAATAAAAACCTTGTCGCCGTCTTCTAAGGTTTTCCGACGACGTCCAATTCATTGTCAATCTCCTATTGTGCAACCTTCCCTCCTCCTAGGCCCGTCCTTCAATCCGCAGTAGAAACCCTAACAACAAATCCCTCTATTTTCCTTACAGTTTTCTCTCTCTGTTTTCACGTCCCTCTATATGCTCACTGTTCGTGAATAGTTTTGGTGCTTTTAACCCTAAGCAGATTTATAACAGTATATATAGCCATATATACCCTACGTCTATTTACATTAAAGGTGGACACCCAACTAAACCCTAATCAGCCCAATAACGTGGTCCATCAAACTAAAACCCTAATTTACATTAAAATGAAATACATTAATAATTTAACCTAACAAAACATTTAAAAATTTACAACTAATTTAATTAAATAAAAGAACATAAAAAAAAAAAAAAACAATTAACCAATTAATGCAAATAATTAGACAAAAATAAAATAATCAATTACACAACCAATCCAAGTAAAGAAAACAATTAACCAATTAAACACAAAACAGAAACCACATAACACATATAGTCACGTAAGCACCTAAAATGCACAAAAATAAAAATGTAAATTCCAATTATATCCTTTACAAAATTAGGGGTATTACATTCTTCCCCCCTAACAAACGGAATTCTGTCCTCAGAATTCACGAAATTCTGTCCTCAGAATTCACGAAATTCTGAAATATTTTCATTAAAATTCATTGACATTCCATTGTGGATGCTGCCTCTGTGTAGGAGTTCCACGAAATTCCAAAACCTCCAAGAAAATTTATGGGTCCAATATGAAGGAAACATAAAAATTATTCAACACATAAGTTGTATGTAGCAACTACTCATCCTTGCCCAATATTTTTATACAGGGTAAAGATCCACAGTCCTCCAAGTTCTATAGCATAGATATGTAAAACTTCTATGCATCCCATCCCAATATTTTAAAAACACTAATCGATAGGCTATCGCCTAAATGGAGAACCACCATCCATGAAACGTTAATTTAAGACATAATAACTGACTTTCCTCAAAAACGCACTTTTGCTTCTGATATAGAAGACATCCCAATCAACTTTTTCCTGATAGAAAACGCTAATGTAGGAGTGTAACGATTAACAAAACCTACTGCCACCTCCAAACGGCGCGCAATCCATTACAAAGAAGAGTATTTTTCCTCGATGTTTCCGGTAATGAAGCCAAGGTTTTTATTGTACAACCCTCACTACCATTACAACCCAACAGATATGTGGTTATGGTCATACAAACCTTCTTGTGTTAACAATATAAGAAGTGAAATAAGCACTTTTAACTTTTCATAAAAACCTAGGATATCTATCCCAAGCATCTCCTTCATGGTCAAATATATATTCTCGATCAAATCCTCCGTCTAGAGATATGAAGCACAGCTATACCTCCATGATTAGTAGAATGTAGAACTAATGCGAAGTCAAAAAGCGAACATTACGAGAATAAATGTCCATCAGCAAACGTGTTCAATCCACCACTCTTAATCCATATAGAATTAAAATTCCAATAGATGTCGATATTCTCGACTAACCATCCACTCCTGACGAGTTCTACACCCCTTATCTAATAGGTGTCACCGTATAGACAGTTATATACATGTCTCTTTTCAAACCTGTTCACTAGAACTGACATTTAATGTCTTGATGTTCCTTATAATCATCTGAGTGCCTCGAGAAAATCTTTGAATTTTACATCTCAGTCACTCTGACATTATTCACAGAATCAACAAACCCTTCTCTAGTACCTTAAGCTCTATCTGAGCAAGGTAACCCCTCTACTAGGGTCAGCTCCCATATTTGGAGTTAACCTTCTTTAGTACCTTGGTAATAGCAAGTGTCTTTATTATACAAGCTATAACTTTAACTATGAACTCAACAAAGAATCGAAAGACCTGAATATCCTATCAGTTATTGAGAACGTCCACCTCCCTATTCCTTTCCACCAGACCGAATTCAATGCAAAGCATGAATTACCACTTCGATGCATCTAAGTCGTCCTGTATCCCCCCTACTCATATGAACTGATATCCTACCAGTCCAAAATAAACCAGGATTGAGCTGATTTAATATAAAAATTTACCAACATCCCAACCAAAATAAAGAACTAAAAGGTGTGAATCTCAGTCCTTATATTCTCCTTCCTGTTTGTTTACAGAAAGTACAAACTGGTCTGGTACCACCAGCTTTCCTCAAAACTAACCCTACCACTGCAGCTATGCAACACCAGTTAGTGATAAACATACCGATAAAAAAATTAGCCAGTAATTCCATTCAGCAAAAGTCAATTCACTATGACTTCCCACACACACCGTGCACCGCTTCCTTATATAGATGTTCAGTCTCTCCTTCCTGTCCTTGACACATCCTATTTCTCTAATCTAGGTAAGTGTCAAACTGACTCCTTTTCTCATTTCAATTGAATATGGAACGTTTGCCCATCCTCCATATAATCATCAGTGTTGTAACAACAGCAAACTGTTGTGAAATACGACTCTAAAAAAAAAAAATTCCACATTTTATATAGTGTAGAAACTTTGGTTCCTCCTCTGAGTGCAACACCAGCAACTCCTCTAAATGACACCCTCGAAAAATCATGTCTTGATTACAAATAGACTGCTAAAGATTTTATCAGCCCACTATCCTCTCTCAGCGTCATTCTAATAAATACCTACCAGTAAAAAATCCTCCGTCCGAACCATAGTGGCATTACAGTGACCTTTACCTACCATAACCTCACGAATCCCCAAGACACTAACAACCACCATTATTATAGCGTTGTAAAAATGAATCCCCACCTAGCATTGAGCATATCAACCTAATCCTTTTTGATTATTTGATTCGTTTTGATAGTTTAACTATCACATCCTAACTAGCATACCATATTGATACATATCTAGATCCATTAGATTGGCTAGAAGTTTGTATTTCTGCACAATCCTATGACCATACTTTCACAAATCCTAGCATACATAGCGCTATTATCCATGTCATCAACACAATAGTTGGTTGATCACATACTTGTGTTCCTAACCAATCCATACTCCCAATCCGGACTAATTAACAAAAATGAAACACGTAATAACAAAATTGAAACACATAACAATCAAAGATGAAACACGTAGTACACACAATACACAAAACAACCAAAATATAATTCCACTTAAGACATATGCCATTCCAAAGAAGAAAACCTCCTTTGAACTCAAGTTCCCAAATTATGTTACAAAAGTTCATTTTGTAGTTTCGTTGGTAATCATCCAACCTTGAAACCTATCTATAACCATAGTTTAAAAGCAACATTTTTTTGCCTAAGCAAATTCTAAAGGCTTACCCTTATCCTCCTTATACGCGGAATGCAAACCGTCTATCGCGGCTTTGCCAAGCAACTTATAATGTCACAGCCTAACCCCCATACTCTCCTGAACAAGAGATAAAATCACATCCTTGTTCTAATAAGAACTCCATCCGATTTCTAAACTCCTAAAGAGTACTTCTCAATTAACTCTTTAAGACATGATATGAAAATTCATCCATCTGTAGATTGGTTCACACCAACATTACCAGTATCTTTCACTATACTACGGGTGAATGAGAGCACCCTCGTGCAATCCTTTATCTTCAAGCTTCAATATCCCCTTTCTTGGAGACGCTGATATCTCCTCCCTTAGGATTCTCTTCAGAATCCTTCTCTTCGTTTGTCTCCTTTTTTAGAACAACTGAAGTTGTGTTGGTCCCGATAAGTAGTGACCTAACACCTACACCTTAATCCTTCCTTGGCGTATAATTTCTAAGTAATGCCAACCTTGGAACTAAACCTTCGATCCTAAGTTCTGCTTCTGGCAAAGAACTCGACAACCTTTTCCGTTACTCCTTTGGGTCCGTACCGCTTTCACCTTGAACCCCATCCTCCTTCTCGTGTCAACCACTCTGTATCTACAGAATTCAATTGACATCAACTCCTCCTAACGATCCGTAACGAGAATACAACGAATCCTAACATGACTCTAAGTTTTTAGGAGACGCAACGCGGAAGTCTTATAACGAAAACACTCCTAAGGACACTAGATCCTGGAGTGCTCTGATACCAACTGTGATACCCCCGGATTTCCGGATGCGGGTTGGCCAGGCCCACGCCCGATTACCCGAGGATATCAAATCAATTAGCAATTTAACGAACGCAAAATACAATGTAGGAAACAGGAATAAATAAAATTTTGCTGAAAAGAACTAAAATGAAAATCCTTTAATGGAAAAAACTTCCGAATAAACTTTATATGCAAGAACTACTTTTGAATACACCAACTTCTCCTTTTCTTCTAATACAACTCGGGAATCCATCTCGTGGACCCCTACTAAAAATATTCCAATACTGAACATGAACAACTGCAAAGACAACCAACGATCATAATGAGAAAAAAAATACTCCTACGTCGTCGGTGGAGTGAATAACTGTATCTGCTCAGCACGATCAAGCTCTAAGCCTGGAACTGACGAACACCTGTAAAAATAAGAGTGGGTCAGGCCCACATGCAAGTTCTATCCTAACTGCAATCCAGACAGTGACCCGATACGCAGATACACCCTAGATATCTCAGCAATAGCTATCTAGTCCATACATATATAAATATCCACACTAAGGGACATTCACTGGACTATGTAGGGGGTCTCAACCTGAATAGAAGGCAACATGCAAAAATGCACCCAAAGGTGGGCATGAGTACCTAGACCTAACAGGGTACACCTCAACCTATTATAGCCAGCTACGCATCCACTGCATATACGCACCCTAACCAACGAGTCTGAAACTCAAGCTTAACTCGTGGTACTATAAACATATATATAAAGTCCGTCCAAATCCAGGGTATGCAGTTCAACTATTTACTAAACTGACATACAATAAACCAACTAGTTAGTCCCTCAACTTATTCAGTTGATATGACTTAACTACCATCCGTTAATCCAGGAAGTCATCCAACTTGGTTACAGCTGATCTGACTTAGTCGCAATTAGGATTCGATATCTTTCAATCCATTCCATTAATCCATTAGGTTAGGTTTATGCGTTTTGAGCTAAACCGTCCCTAGTATGTCACCGTCCCATACCGATACATACAATCCTCCATATCTATGTAAATTACAACATATATGACAGTTCAATAATTTACAGACCCAAAAACCACCATCCAAATAATTGCAGAAAAATATTTAAAGTTTCAGCAATTTAAATCAATCCATTCCATTAATCCATTAGGTTAGGTTTATACGTTTTGAACTAAACCGTCCCTAGTATGTCACCGTCCCATACCGGTACATACAAACCTCCATATCCATGTAAATTACAACATATATGACAGTTCAATAATTTACAGACCCAAAAACCACCATCCAAATAATTGCAGAAAAATATTTAAAGCTTCAGCAATTTAAATCCAAGCATTTAACCATATAGTTGCAGGAGACGATTTAATAAATCAACAACTAATATCCAGAGCATGCATAGACCAAATTTAATATGTTCGGGACTCCATCATGTATGTGAATAGGTTAAATAATCCTAATATTATCCAATAAATTGCTAAAACAATTTCAGAAGATTGTTTAATATTTCAGCAATTTAAATCCAAGCATTAACCATATAGTTGCAGTAAACGATTTCATAATTCAGCAACTAGCCTCCTAAGCATGCATAGATCAAAATTAATAATTAAATGACCTTATCATGCACTTGAATGCATTCTAAAGCAAGTTTTATGACCATATTATATTCCATCAAATTGCTGAAATTTAATTCAACAATTAATTTATCTTCCATTTGTTAACAACATAGGGAGTGTCTTAATTTTTACACTGTTTGTCCCGACAATTTAGAATTAAACCCTAATCAATTTAAGGTCCTAATAACACCCAAATTCAGCCTTCCAAACTCTCTGTGGAACCCCAGACCCAACAGATTTAAAACCCATGCTCTAATAGTAAGCACAGTACGTAGAAAATTAAAACAAATCATAAAATAAAAAGGGAGCCTGCTCCAAATTTTGGAGCAGGCTCTTTTTCAGCCTAGAGCCGGCTCTAGGACTCCTTAGAGCCAGCTCTACTTGTTGTGGGAGCCGGCCCCCACTTCTATGGAGCCGGCTCTCACCTCCTTTGAGAGCCTTCAGTCTCCGGTGCTTTGTTTCAGTCTGTTTGCTCTGTCTCTAAACCATCCCTACCACTCTGTTGATTTCTAAAACTCATCTTAAGAGTCTTACAACACCCTAGTAACATTCCCATGATTCGTTTACAGAAGTTGAAATCAAATTAAAACTAAATTTGTTACCGAAACAAAACATGCTTTAGGAACAAAACTAAAACTATTTTGCAATATCAATTCCATTCCAATCCCCTCTGTTCCTCTTCACTACTGAACTTAGGAGTCTTATCTAATCCCAGTTGCATCCCAATCATTCGTTTACAGTTGTTGAAAGAAAATACAGTAACTAAAATTCCAATAGAATTTACATGCTTTAAGGAACCAAAACTAAACAGACCTGCACGAATTGTAACAGATTTAATTTCAACAACGAATAGCCATCAATATAGCATATATTAACCATGTAAATTCCGGTTCCTGATTAATTACACCCTAGAGACTATCTAGGTGCACAGAACACAGGGCAAAGGGAGAGAGACATAATAGAACTTGCCTCTGTGGTCTTTAAATAAAAACCTTGTTGCCGTCTTCTAAGGTTTTCTGACGACGTCCAATTCATTATCAATCTCCTATTGTGCAACCTTCCCTCCTCCTAGGCCCGTCCTTCAATCCGCAGTAGAAACCCAAACAACAAATCCCTCTGTTTTCCTTACAGTTTTCTCTCTCTGTTTTCACGTCCCTCTATATGCTTGCTGTTCGTGAATAGTTTTGGTGCTTTTAACTCTAAGCAGATTTATAACAGTATATATAGCCATATATACCTTACGTCTATTTACATTAAAGATGGACACCCAACTAAACCCTAATCAGCCCAATAACGTGGTCCATCAAACTAAAACCCTAATTTACATTAAAATGAAATACATTAATAATTTAACCTAACAAAACATTTAAAAATTTACAACTAATTTAATTAAATAAAAGAACATAAAAAAAAAACAATTAACCAATTAATGCAAATAATTAGACAAAAACAAAATAATCAATTACACAACCAATCCAAGTAAAGAAAACAATTAACCAATTAAACACAAAACAGAAACCACATAACATATATAGTCACGTAAGCACCTAAAATGCACAAAAATAAATATGTAAATTCCAATTATATCCTTTACAAAATTAGGGGTATTACAAGTTCACTCCCACGATTGAGGATGTTAGCCAGTTGTTAGGCTTACCTTTTCAAGGGGTAGAAAATCCTGGGTCTTGGGAGTTCGTGCAAGCTGAAGAGACTTTGGCTCATGATCTCAAGACAGCACTGGAGAAAACTAAAGATTTTCAGTCGTTGTGGGGCGCACAGGGTGTTCGCCATGCTGAGCGAAGCAAGGGTACACACAAGGCCACTCTTGGGGCGTTGGTGCGATATTATTTTAAGGATTTTCCCATGACAAAAAAGACTCTCACAAAGGAGGGAAGAAAAGGAATTCCAGGTCCCTGGGCTGATTATTCTTCCAGTCTCGCAGCCTACATACTATGTTGGCTATCGAGATACCTGTTCGAGGGGATTCCGGAGGATGCTCCGCAGCCACGACTTGTGGATCTGGCGGTGAAGCTGGCGAGTGGTGTGAAAGTGGCCCTCGCACCTCTCTTTTTTGGCGAAACAGCTTAATAGACGGTGTTAAACTCGCTGCATCCAAGATTGCCTCGTACTCCAGATTTGCAAGGATTGCGTCCGTCCATTTTTCCCAACTATAGGCTGGACTTATGTGATTATTGAAGTTCACATAGGACCATGGATATTGCCCTTGCTCAACCCCAAATCGCAGGATCGGATCCGTAGGGATGCGAGGAGCTAGGTTCATTTCAACTTGCTCCTCCATCAATTCAACCACTTCAAGTGGTTCGCCGGTGACCATAGCCTAGCTCGCCCGGTGCCAAAACAGGTCACTTTTTCCAAAAACTGGCGCCTGTTGCCATTCCGATTCTACTGGCACCTTTGGCGGAGGGCAATCCTTCTTGCATGACTCTTGTTTCTTGCTAACCGTGACAGCAGTCCCTTCCACTAAGCAAACAATGCACCAAAGAACTCTAAACCTTCTTGAGATTAATGAGCGCAGAAAAGTAAACTTTTAAACCCCTTAAGCTTGAGTGTTCTAGGACCTTTATCTATCTTATTTACCCGTTTTAGTACTTATTCGTGTTTTTGTCTATTTCAGGTCAATAATGTTAAAATGGGCTAAAAATGGATTCTTAAGGCCTTTTTGGAGTCAAACTAAGTCTTAGTGATAATCCGGAGCAAAAAGAGACTGATTTGGAGCAAAAGGACAATGCTGAAAAACAGCCAAGTTGGATCGATCCAACTTTTTCTCTGATTGATCCAACTTTTTCTCTGATCGATCCAACTTTTTCTCTAATCGATCGAACATTGCTGGCAGCGAGCTGTCTTATTCCGTGCACGCCCAAAAGTCTACCTATCACATAGTACGGGATTAGATATTTTTGGGACAATATTTTTGACTTAATGACTAAGAAAAGGACCTTCTATATAAAGGGAAGAGACCCATTTGTAAAGAAGCTTTTTATCTTTTTATTTTTACATTGTAATTTTTATTTCTCTCTCTAGCAAAGTTAGAGATTAGGGTTAGAAGAAAAGAGGGAAGTAGAGGCACATCTCAAGAACCCATCTCTAGACCCATTCTCTCTCCATCTCTAGAGCTTCAAAGAAGAAGAAGAGGAAGAAGAAGATGGAGCCATATTTGGACCTTGATTCCATGACCACATCCACCTCCTCCATGATTGGCTAGATCTACACTTAGGGCTTGGATGAGCCCTAAGTCTTGTGTAATCCTTGTATTTCTATTTTTGGGGATTTATATATATATTGTTGTGATTAGTGATCTAGCCTTGTGAATTTCATTAATCTTGGTATATTTCTATGATTTCTATGGTTTAATTCTTCCTATTAATTCTCTAGTTTATTTACATGTCTATGTGTGATTAAATTAGGAATTATTTCTTACATGATTCATATGGATTAATTCTTTCTATTGATTCTCTATTTGATTACATATTGTCTTATGTATGATTATTTGGAAATTAATCTCTACACTAGTTTTTCTATATTAATTGCATGTCTATGTGTGGTTGAATGAAAATCTAGTGATGGCTAAGCATGGGGTTTCATTAAATGGGTTTGTCAATTAATTTGATGGTTTATACTTATGCTTGATGGGTTATTCTACAACTTGTAGGTAGGTAGATAATCTATACTTGCTTAGATATTCCATGGCTTATTATTGCAAATTCCATGATTCTCTAGATTAATGTGTGCTACAATTGTTGCTACTTAGATGGGTCATGCTTAAAATTGATGGGTTGTGCTACACTTAGTTTAGGTGGACAATTCGTACATAAATTAGATGGTCCATGCTTAATATTGCAAATTTCATGATTCTCTAGATTGATGTGTGCTACAATTGCTGCTACTTAGATAGGTCATGCTTAAAATTGATGGGTTGTGCTACACTTAGGTTAGGTAGACAATTCATACATAAATTAGAAGGTCCATGCTTAATATTGCAATTGGTAGTCGCATTTTGTTCACAACAATGTATTCCCTATTAATGGAAAGCAAGTGGTTAATTACATGAGCTTAGTGGTGATTCCAACACCCTAAGACCTCTCTTCATATCTCTTGAATCCCTATCTCTAACTAGTTTACTTTACTTGCATTTTTTTTTCATTGCACCTTAGTTTAAACAATCAATCTCTCTCTTTGCAATCTTGTGATACATTAGACTCAAAGTTAAATTCCAACACGTATAATCCCTTGGGACGATCCCTACTCACTCTTACTACGTTAGTAGTAGTGTTGGTAGTGGTTTTTATAAATTTAAATTTGACCTAAAAGGCTTTTCTTGAATCGCACATTCACTACATTATTTTGGCGTATATCAAGTGGCCGTCGTCAAATTTTGGCGCCGTTGCCTGGGATTAATGGTTTTGTTGGAATTAAACTAGACAATAGTGTTCATTTGATTGCTTCTATTTTTATTTTATTTTCCATTGTATATTATTTTCTCTTGTTCTCATTATTATTTGTTCAATTAGGTACTTGACTACAAGGAAGGCAAACTTTATAACTTGAAGCACTAATTGGAGCTTAAAGCTAAAATTAAAATTTAAAGTTGCTTAAGGACCGTTGTGAGCAATTCTTAGAACTCTTGTATTTTAATTGTTTCACTACTTTGAATGTTTGTGATAGCCCTTGTTAAGGCTCATTTTATTGCTTTATCTTTGTCCAAGCATAGGCCCTTGTTGAGGCCATTATTTGTTGCATTTGGATTTTAATTGTAAATGGAGGAATTGTTTGATCCAAGTTTGGGGGGAAATTATATCCCTTCACCTTATGCTCCTCCATTATATTTTAATCCTTATGAGATTTAGTCCAATTCATTTCATGCATCATCTTATTATGGACTTGATCACTCATTTAATCCTTCTTATGACTATTGCCCTCCACCACCATTTTATGATGAACCACCTCCATCACCTTATTTACCCAGATTTGAAGAAAAATTGTTAGCTTTACTTGATGTGCATATTTCACACACTTCACTTATTAATTCTCATTCTCAAATGTTAGCCAAGTTTGAAGCTCAAGTTGAGCAAATTGCAAGTACTCTTTCTCGTCAAGAGGAGGAGGAAGAGGCAAATGAAAAAATGGCAAGAACTTCAATGTATATAGATGAGGATGATAAGAGTGAAGAGGATGAGACAAGTGAGCTAATGCCTAGCACTCTATCTTGTATAGAGGAAGAAGTGACAAGTGAGTTAACGACAAATCCAATAAAGCATAACATGATTAATGAGGACTTTCCTTGTTTTGATTATGATTTTATCTATGACCTTGCTACTCTAGAGAGTGAGGAGATGTTGACCTCAATAGAGGTAGGAGAAAAGGATGAGGAACTTGTTAAAGAGGGCCTTCCTTCTATTATCTCCAATGACCCTCTTGAGGAATGCCTTTTTGAAATGTATAAAAATTGTGGTTTTGACTTTGAAAGCTCCAAAAATGAAATAAACTCTCTAATGGACTCCTTAGCTTACTTGGAAGGTGAGGAGATGGTGATTTTTGAGGAGGAGAAAAAGGATGAAGAGAAGGTGATCCTTGATATTCCAAATGAGTCTTTGAAAGACATTAACTAGCCAGTTCACAAATGAAGTGATTCTTTAAATACACTTCAAGACCACAAAATTGAGGTAAGGCTAACCATGATTGATTTTGTTTTCAAGACCGTGGATGAAAGAAACGAAATCAACTCTTTCATTTCTTTTCAAGTCATTCTTTTGGAGGATGATTTCATTGTCATAAGTGAGGCATCAAATAAGAAAATGCGAAAGGGGGTCAATAAGGATGTTTCATATCCAGTTTTTGATTCGTTTAATTAGTGAGTTGACCCAACGTCTTATTAGAGACGTTAAACACTAGTATTCGTAGAGTTTCACAACTCTATTCCTCCCTCATTTCTTTTTGTTTTTCATTTCTTGCGAACTCTAGATATTGGCTTTGGGTTCATATACATTCTAAGAATTGTGATAAGGATTGCATGCACTTTCATATTGAAATTGAGCATTTTGCATAAGTTTGATCGATCTCAAATGAGAGTTCGATCGATCGAACTTCATTGCTGCAGCAAACCTGCATCCAAATCACTCTCTGTCTCATCGATCCAAGAAAATCTTCAGATCTCAGTTCTCAATTAGATCGATCAGAAGACCTTCGATCAATCCAAACATCAAGTTCGATCGATCTTGAGTTTCAACACTTAGAAAAATTTTGAGCCTGCATAAACCTGCATATTTAAGCTCTCTGTCCCATCGATCGAAAATATTTCAAGATCGATCTGAAGTTCTTCGATCGATCCAACTTCATTATTGGATCGATCTTAAGTTCCAACACTTAGAAAATTTTTGAACCCAAAAACCTACATATTTTCACCTCTCTGTCAGATCGATCGAGCATTTTGTCAAATCGATCGAACATCTCTGTTGGTTTTGAAAATTTATTTTTACTTTTACTTTTATTTTTATTTTTGTTTATATTTCAAAAATCCCAAAAATATTTGTTTTATTTTATTTAGTTTATTTTATTTTATTTTTCATTAAAAAAAAAATGAAAAACAAAAAGTAAGAAAATTTTGTATGTACTTACATTGTACATATTGTTTTTCATTTCTTGCATTGTATATATTCTTTCATTACATTTTACCTTCTTTATTTTTCTTTTTATATTTTGTTCATGCATTTTATTATTTATTTTTCTTGCATTTTGTATATACTAGCTTTCATTAAATAAAAAATATAAAAAGATTCACCATTGTGCCCTTATGTGTAGTCATATATACTTTATGCTTTAGTTTGGGCTTGATCTCATATCTCTCTTTCACCTTGTGCTATATTGCCTTAGAATGCTAGATTATTCTTATCCCATTTGATATTTGATGTGAGTTTGCTAATGTGGATTATTCAAATAGGTTGTTAATTCTAAGTTTGGGGGAGACGTCTTTCGAATTAGATCATGACCGGGATTCATGTCTACACCACCACGGTATACTCTTTTCATTTTTTCCATTATTCTCATTGCACATTGAGGACAATGCGTGGTTTAAGTTTGGGGGTAAGGTGTCTTGTTGCATTCTACTTAAAGTTGCGTTTTAATTGAATGATTGAGATTTGGGATTGATGTTAGCTATGATTTTGATCTTTTGAGGACTATATTGCTTAAAATTTAAAAATTGCTTGACTTGAGAGTCCAATACTCCACGTATGCCTTGTGGATGTCATTTATGAGTAAATTTTTGAAAGATTGATATCTTGTTTGCACTTATTGTCCACATCATCCTGATTTTGTGATTATTTTGAGATTCATTCTAGAATTTTACACTAGCATAGGCGCACACTAGCATTCATTTGTGGGGTACATGCTTTATTGATTATTGAATTGGTTATATCTCAATTGAGCTAGTAGTGCATTGAAAGCTTTCATTCTTGATAAAGGTGGATAACAACCCCTTTTCACGAAATAGCCGGGATTCTAGCCTTATCAAGCATTGAACTTCTCGCGCCGAAAGGTGGAGGGCAAAAAAAAAAAAAAAAAGAAGTTGCAAAAGCAATAAAGAAAATGAGGACTTCTCCCAAAAGGTGAGAAGTGGGAAATGATTTGATGGAGGTTGTCTTGATTCGTAGCCTAGTTGATTTGAGCTTGTAAGTCCGTAGGGGTGTTTGAACGCCTAATATCCTAAAGCTGTCTGGTTTGGGAGTCATTGACCTAACGCTCGACCTCATGAATCGCTAGAAAGCTTAATAGATCAACACATTGCACCATGCTTCCATCTTTGATCCCTAAAAAAAATAAAATAAAATAAAATAAAATAAATCGAGTGAAAAGAATAAGCGCACCTAGAATAATAAAACTTTAATAAAAAGGTCCACTTTTTGTCTTGATGATCGGTACTAGATTTGTGTGCTAGTTTGAAGGTAAGGATGTGATTAATTCAGTTGGCTTAGATAGCAACATATTTGATGCCGGTCCACTCAAAAAGGATTCTAAAGTTGTTTTGATTTGCATAATCATTGTCTTGATGTGTGGAGGACCATACTTGCTTATTTGATGTTGAGATTTTAGGAGATTGCTTGGAAAGGGTTGAAAAATTGTATACTTGAAGTAGTTTTCTCCAAATGCTTGTTTGCAATATTGGTACCTCTTTTGAAAGAATGAGCTTAATGTTTATAGGTATCATTTCTGGAAACCCTCACGAGATTTCACTCGTCCACTAGGGGTAACCTAGGGGTTTAAAAGGCTTGTTGCATGTGCTAAGTGCAATCATGTTCCCTACGAAAGTGGCGTTATCCATTTATTGTTTTCTAGTTCATAGTTGTATAGTTGTTCATTTCATTCCTTTACTTTCTAGTTCATTGCTAGGGACTACCAATATTTAAGTTTGGGGGTGTAATGAGCGCAGAAAAGTACACTTTTAAACCCCTTAAGCTTGAGTGTTCCAGGACCTTTATCTATCTTATTTACCCGTTTTAGTACTTATTCGTGTTTTTGTCTATTTCAGGTTATTAAAGTTAAAATGGGCTAAAAATGGATTCTTAAGGCCTTTTTGGAGTCAAACTAAGTCTTAGTGATGATCCGGAGCAAAAAGAGGCTGATTTGGAGCAAAAGGCCAATGCTGAAAAACTGCAATGTTGGATCGATCCAACTTTTTCTCTGATCGATCCAACTTTTTCTCTGATCGATCGAACATTGCTGGTAGCGAGCTGTCTTATTCCGTGCGCGCCCAAAAGTCCACCTATCACATAGTACAGGATTAGATATTTTTGGGACACTATTTCTGACTTAGTGACTAAGAAAATGACCTTCTATATAAAGGGAAGAGACCCATTTGTAAAGAAGTTTTTTATCTTTTTATTTTTACATTGTAATTTTTATTTCTCTCTCTAGCAAAGTTAGAGATTAGGGTTAGAAGAAAAGAGGGAAGTGGAGGCACATCTCAAGAACCCATCTCTAGACCCATTCTCTCTCCATCTCTAGAGCTTCAAAGAAAAAGAAGAGGAAGAAGAAGATGGAGCCATATTTGGACCTTGATTCCATGACCACATCCACCTCCTCCATGATTGGCTAGATCGACACTTAGGGCTTGGATGAGCCCTAAGTCTTGTGTAATCCTTGTATTTCTATTTTTGGGGATTTATATATATAATGTTGTGATTAGTGATCTAGCCTTGTGAATTTCATGAATCTTGGTATATTTCTATCATTTCTATGGTTTAATTCTTGCTATTAATTCTCTAGTTTATTTACATGTCTATGTGCCATTAAATTAAGAATTATTTCTTACATGATTCATATGGATTAATTCTTTCTATTGATTCTCTATTTGATTACATACTGTCTTATGTGTGATTATTTGAGAATTAATCTCTACACTAGTTTTTCTATATTAATTACATGTCTATGTGTGGTTGATTAAAAATATAGTGATAGCTAAGCATGGGGTTTCATTGAATGGGTTTGTCAATTAATTTGATGGTTTATACTTTTACTTGATGGGTTGTTCTACAACTTGTAGGTAGGTAGACAATCTATGCTTGCTTAGATATTCCATGGCTTATTATTGCAAATTCCATGATTCTCTAGATTGATGTGTGCTACAATTGTTGCTACTTAGATGGGTCATGCTTAAAATTGATGGGTTGTGCTACACTTAGTTTAGGTAGACAATTCCTACATAAATTAGATAGTTCATGCTTAATATTGCAAATTCCATGATTCTCTAGATTGATGTGTGTCACAATTGTTGCTACTTAGATAGGTCATGCTTAAAATTGATGGGTTGTGCTACACTTAGGTTAGGTAGACAATTCATACATAAATTAGAAGGTCCATGCTTAATATTGCAATTGGTAATCACATTTTGTTCACAACAATGTATTCCCCATTAATGGAAAGCAAGTGGTTAATTATATGAGCTTAGTGGTAATTCTAGGCCCCTAAGACCTCTCTTCATATCTCTTAAATCCCTATCTCTAACTAGTTTACTTTACTTGCATTTTAATTTCATTGCACCTTAGTTTAAACAATCAATCTCTCTCTTTGCAATCTTGTGATACATTAGAGTCAAAGTTAAATTCCAACACGTATAATCCCTTGGGACGATCCCTACTCACTCTTGCTACGTTAGTAGTAGTGTTGGTAGTGGTTTTTATAAATTTAAATTTGACCTAAAAGGCTTTTCTTGAATCGCACATTCACTACATTATTTTGGCGTATATCAAGCGGCCGTCGTCAAATTTTGGCACCGTTGCCTGGGATTAACGGTTTTGTTGGAATTAAACTAGACAATAGTGTTCATTTGATTGCTTCTATTTTTATTTTATTTTCCATTGTATATTATTTTCTCTTGTTCTCATTGTTATTTGTTCAATTAGGTACTTGACTACAAGGAAGGCAAACTTTGGAACTTGAAGCACTAATTGGAGCTTAAAGCTAAAATTAAAATTTAAAGTTGCTTAAGGACCGTTGTAAGCAATTCTTGGAACTCTTGTATTTTAATTATTTCACTTCTTTGAATGCTTATGATAGCCATTGTTGAGGCTCATTTTATTGCTTTATCTTTGTCCAAGCATAGGCCCTTGTTGAGGCCATTATTTGTTGCATTTGGACTTTAATTGCGAATGGAGGAATTGTTTGATCCAAGTTTGGGGGGAAATTATATCCCTTCACCTTATGCACCTCCATCGTATTTTAATCCTTATGAGATTTAGTCCAATTCATTTCATGCATTATCTTATTATGGACTTGATCACTCATTTAATCCTTCTTATGACTATTGCCATCCATCACCACTTTATGATGAACCACCTCCATCACCTTATTCACCCGAATTTGAAGAAAAAGTGTTAACATTACTTGATGTGCATATTTCACACACTTCACTTATTAATTCTCATTCCCAAATGTTAGCCAAGTTTGAAGCTCAAGTTGAGCAAATTGCAAGTACTCTTTCTCGTCAAGAGGAAGAGGAAGAGGCAAATGAAAAAATAGCAAGAACTTCAATGTATATAGATGAGGATGATGAGAGTGAAGAGGATGAGACACGTGAGCTAATGCCTAGCACTCTATCTTGTATAGAGGAGGAAGTGGCAAGTGAGTTAGTGACTAATCCAATAGAGCAGAACATGATTAATGAGGACTTTCCTTGTTTTATTATGATTTTATCTATGACCTTGCTACTCTAGAGAGTGAAGAGATGTTGACCACAATAGAGGTAGAAGAGAAGGAGGAGGAACTTGTTGAAAAGGGCCTTCCTTCTATTATCTCTAATGACCCTCTTGAGGAATGCCTTTTTGAAATGTATAAAAATTGTGGTTTTGACTTTGAAAGCTCCAAAAATGAAATAAACTCTTTAATGGACTCCTTAGCTTACTTGGAAGGTGAAGAGATGGTGATTTTTGAGGAGGAGAAAAAGGATGAAGAGAAGGTGATCCTTGATATTCCAAATGAGTCTTTGAAAGACATTGACTTGCCAGTTCACAAAGGAAGTGATTCTTTAAATACACTTCAAGTGCACAAAATTGAGGTAAGGCTAACCATGATTGATTTTGTTTTCAAGACCGTGGATGAAAGGAATGAAATCAACTCTTTCATTTCTTTTCAAGTCATTCTTTTATAAGATGATTTCATTGTCATAAGTGAGGCATCAAATGAGAAAATGCAAAAGAGGGTCAATAAGGATGTTTCATATCCAGTTTTTGATTCGTTTGATTAGTGAGTTGACCTAACGTCTTGTTAGAAATGTTAAACACTAGTATTCGTAGAGTTTCACAACTCTATTCCTCCCTCATTTCTTTTTGTTTTTCATTTCTTGCGAACTCTAGATATTGGCTTTGGGTTCATATACATTGCTAGGAATTGTGATAAGGATTGCATGCACTTTCATGTTGAAATTGAGCATTTTGCATAAGTTCGATCGATCTCAAATGAGAGTTCGATCGATCGAACTTCATTCCTGCAGCAAACTTGCATCCAAATCACTCTCTGTCTCATTGATCCAAGAAAATCTTCAGATCACAGTTCTCAATTAGATCGATCAGAAGACCTTCGATCGATCCAAACATCAAGTTTGATCGATCTTGAGTTTCAACACTTAGAAAAATTTTGAGCCTGCATAAACCTGCATAATTAAGCTCTCTGTCCCATCGATCGAAAATATTTCAAGATCGATCTGAAGTTCTTCGATCGATCCAACTTTATTATTGGATCGATCTTAAGTTCCAACACTTAGAAAATTTTTGAACCCAAAAACCTGCATATTTTCACCTCTCTGTCAGATCAATCGAGCATTTTGTCAGATCGATCGAACATCTCTGTAGGTTTTGAAAATTTATTTTTACTTTTACTTTTATTTTTATTTTTGTTTATATTTCAAAAATCCCAAAAATATTTGTTTTATTTTATTTAGTTTATTTTATTTTATTTTTCATTAAAAAAAAAATGAAAAACAAAAAGTAAGAAAATTTTATATATACTTACATTGTACATATTATTTTTCATTTTTTGCATTGTACATATTCTTTCATTGCATTTTACCTTCTTTATTTTTCTTTTTATATTTTGTTCATGCATTTTATTCTTTGTTTTTCTTGCATTTTGTATATACTAGCTTTAATTAAATGAAAAATATAAAAAGATTCACCATTGCGCCCTTATGTGTAGTCATGCATACTTTATGCTTTAGTTTGGGCTTGATCTCATATCTCTCTTTCACCTTGTGCTATATTGCCTTAGAATGCTTGATTATTCTTATCTCATTTGATATTTGATGTGAGTTTGCTAATGTGGATTATTCAAATAGGTTGTTGATTCCAAGTTTGGGGGAGACGTCTTTCGAATTGGATCATGACTGGGCTTCATGTCTACACCACCACGGTATACTCTTTTCATTTTTTCCATTGTTCTCATTGCACATTGAGGACAATGCGCGGTTTAAGTTTGGGGGTAACGTGTCTTGTTGCATTCTACTTAAAGTTGCGTTTTAATTGAATGATTGAGATTTGGGATTGATGTTTGCTATGATTTTGATCTTTTGTGGACTATATTGCTTAAAATTTAAAAATTGTTTGACTTGAAGTCCAATACTCCTTGTATGCCTTGTGGATGCCATTTGGGAGTAAATTTTTCGAAAGATTGATATCTTGCTTGCACTTGTGGTCCACATCATCCTGATTTTGTGATTGTTTTGAGATTCATTCTAGAATTCTACACTAGCACAGGCGCACACTAGCATTCATTTGTGGGGTACATGCTTTATTGATTATTGAATTGGTTATATCTCAATTGAGCTAGTAGTGCATTGAAAACTTTCATTCTTGATAAAGGTGGATAACAACCCCTTTTCACTAAGTAGCCGGGATTCTAGCCTTATCAAGCATTGAACTTCTTGCGCCGAAAGGTGGAGGGCACAAACTCTAGGTTAATAATTGAACTTGCTAAAAAAAAAAAAAAAAAAAAAAAAAAAAAAAAAAAAAAAAGAAGTTGCAAAAGCAATAAAGAAAGTGAGGACTTCTCCCAAAAGGTGAGAAGTGGGAAATGATTAGATGGAGGTTGTCTTGATTCGTGGCCTAGTTGATTTGAGCTTGTAAGTCCGTAGGGGTGTTTGAACGCCTAATGCCCTAAAGCCATCTGGTTTGGGAGTCATTGACCTAACGCTCGACCTCATGACTCGCTAGAAAGCTTAATAGATCAACACATTGCACCATGCTTCCATCTTTGATCCCTAGAAAAAATAAAAAATAAATAAAAATAAAAATAAAAAATAAAAAAAAATAAGCGTACCTAGAACAATAAAGCTTTAATAAAAAGGTCCACTTTTTATCTTGATGATCGGTACTAGATTTGTGTGCTAGTTTGAAGGTAAGGATGTGATTAATTCTTTAGTTAGCTTAGATAGCAACATATTTGATGCCGGTCCACTCAAAAAGGATTCTAGAGTTGTTTTGATTTGCATGATCATTGTCTTGATGTGTGGAGGACCATACTTGCTTGTTTGATGTTGAGATTTTGGGAGATTGCTTAGAAAGGGTTGAAAAATTGCATACTTGAAGTAGTTTTCTCCCAATGCTTGTTTGCAATATTGGTACCTCTTTTGAAAGAATGAGCTTAATGTTTGTGGATATCATTTCTGAAAACCCTCACGAGACTTCACTCGTCCACTAGGGGTAACCTAGGGGTTTAAAAGGCTTGTTGCATGTGCTAAGTGCAATCGTGTTCCCTATAAAAGTGGCTTTATCCATTTATTGTTTTTTAGTTCATAGTTGTATAGTTATTCATTTCATTCCTTTACTTTCTAGTTCATTGCTAGGGACTAGCAATATTTAAGTTTGGGGGTGTAATGAGTGCAGAAAAGTACACTTTTAAACCCCTTAAGCTTGAATGTTCTAGGACCTTTATCTATCTTATTTACCCGTTTTAGTACTTATTCGTGTTTTTGTCTATTTCAGGTCAATAATGTTAAAATGGGCTAAAAATGGATTCTTAAGGCCTTTTTGGAGTCAAACTAAGTCTTAGTGATGATCCGGAGCAAAAAGAGATTGATTTGGAGCAAAAGGCCAATGCTGAAAAACTGCCAAGTTGGATTGATCCAACTTTTTCTCTGATCGATCCAACTTTTTCTCTGATCGATTAAACATTGCTGGCACTGAGCTGTCTTATTCCGTGTGCGCCCAAAAGTCCACCTATCACATAGTACGGGATTAGATATTTTTAGGACTATATTCCTGACTTAGTGACTAAGAAAATGACCTTCTATATAAATGGAAGAGACCCATTTGTAAAGAAGCTTTTTATCTTTTTATTTTTACATTGTAATTTTTATTTCTCTCTCTAGCAAAGTTAGAGATTAGGGTTAGAAGAAAAGAGGGAAGTGGAGGCACATCTCAAGAACCCATCTCTAGACCCAATCTCTCTCCATCTCTAGAGCTTCAAAGAAGAATAAGAGGTAGAAGAAGATGGAGCCATATTTGGAGCTTGGATCCATGACCACTTCCACCTCCTCCATGATTGGCTAGATCTACACTTAGGGCTTGGATGAGCCCTAAGTCTTGTGTAATCTAAACCCTTGTATTTCTATTTTTGGGGATTTATATATATATTGTTGTGATTAGTGCTCTAGCCTTGTGAATTTCATGAATCTTGGTATATTTCTATCATTTCTATGGTTTAATTCTTCCTATTAATTCTCTAGTTTATTTACATGTCTATGTGTCATTAAATTAGGAATTATTTCTTACATGATTCATATGGATTAATTCTTTCTATTGATTCTCTATTTGATTACATATTGTCTTATGTGTGATTATTTGGGAATTAATCTCTACACTAGTTTTTCTATATTAATTGCATGTCTATGTATGGTTGATTGAAAATCTAGTGATGGCTAAGTATGGGGTTTCATTGAATGGGTTTGTCAATTAATTTGATGGTTTATACTTATACTTGATGGGTTGTTCTACAATTTAATTCATGCTTGTAGGTAGGTAGACAATCTATGCTTGCTTAGATATTCCATGGGTTATTATTGCAAATTCCATGATTCTTTAGATTGATGTGTGCTACAATTGTTGCTACTTAGATGGGTCATACTTAAAATTGATGGGTTGTGCTACACTTAGTTTAGGTAGACAATTCCTACATAAATTAGATAGTTCATGCTTAATATTGCAAATTCCATAATTCTCTAGATTGATGTGTGCTACAATTGTTGCTACTTAGATGGGTCGTGCTTAAAATTGATAGGTTGTGCTACACTTAGTTTAGGTAGACAATTCAAACATAAATTAGATGGTCCATGCTTAATATTGCAATTGGTAGTCGCATTTTGTTCACAATAATGTATTCCCCATTAATGAAAAGCAAGTGGTTAATTACATGAGCTTAGTGGTGATTCCAACACCCTAAGACCTCTTTTCATATCTCTTAAATCCCTATCTCTAACTACTTTACTTTACTTGCATATTAATTTCATTACACCTTAGTTTAAACAATCAATCTCTCTCTTTGCAATCTTGTGATACATTAGAGTCAAAGTTAAATTCCAACACGTATAATCCCTTGGGACGATCCCTACTCACTTTTGCTACGTTAGTAGTAGTGTTGGTAGTGGGTTTTATAAATTTAAATTTGACCTAAAAGGCTTTTCTTGAACCGCACATTCACTACATTATTTTGGCGTATATCAAGCGGCCGTCGTCAGAGATCTCTTCTTCGGCAACGATGGAGGTTCAGGTAATCTCTGTACTTTTTAAGTCCTTTTCACAAGTAACCCTTTACTTCGTCACTGTTTCCCTTTTAATAGCCCTCTTGCCTCGGGAACCCCCAAAAATCAAATCGGTAACAGACGGCGCATTAATAACTGGAGGTGACCTTTCATGCTCGCGTCTCTTCCGCCTCCTCGAAACAATAAATGACCTAGAAGCCTAGTCTTGCATATGCAATAATTCATTTTGAATCGTCACACGTGCAGGGGGCAAAATGTGGGTGTCACTTATCAGACACTGATGTGGCACGTTAACAAGTCAATACAACCCTAGCTAAACCCTCCGTGGCAAGTTGAAAAGTCAAAAGCCTCGAAAGATCAAACCTTGAGCACTCTAGGCCCTGACATCGCCCCAGGCCCTCAAGCCTCGAAAGATCAAATCTCGAGCACTCTAAGCCCTGGCATCGCTCCAGGCCCTTAAGCCTCGAGAGATCAAATCTCGAGCACTTTAAGCCCTGGCATCGCTCCAGGCCCTCAAGCCTCGAGCACTTTAAGCCCTGGCATCGCTCCAGGCCCTCAAGCCTTGAAAGATCAAATCTCGAGCACTTTAAGCCCTGGCATCGCTCCAGGCCCTCAAGCCTCGAAAGATCAAATCTCGAGCACTCTAAGCCCTGGCATCACTCCAGGCCCCCAAGCCTCGAAAGATCAAATCTCGAGCACTCTAAACCCTGGCATCGCTCTAGGCCCCCAAGGCTCGAAAGATCAAATCTCGAGCACTCTAAGTCCTGGCATCGCTCTAGGCCCTCACGCCTCGAAAGATCAAATCTCGAGCACTCTAAGCCCTGGCATCGCTCCAGGCCCTCAAGTCTCGAAAGATCAAATCTCGAGCGCTCTGAGCCCTGGCATCGCCCCAGGCCCAGTAAGCCTCGAGAAGCTAATCTTCGAGCATTCTAAATCCTGGCGCCACACCAGGCCCATCAAGTCTCGAGAGATCAAATCTCAAGTATCCCGAATCCTGGTGTTACGCCAGACGATGCTGTCCTGAAAGATCGGAGCTCCTTAACACGAGATGAGGTAGGATCTTTGTGTTATAGGAATCCATGTTTGGGAAACTTAGGAGGATCTTGGATTGGTGGATGAGAAGTCAAGAAGTGCCTTCGCTCTCGGTAAGGCCTAATTAACAAGATGATGGGATTATACACATTGTGATAGCAAACCTTAAAATCACAATTAATGCTGTGTCAGGCTTGACCAACCGACGGCCAAGCAACATTTAATGCCCCTGATTAGGGGAGAAGGGACATGGCAACATGGGACAAGGCTCGAGGAAAGGATTAGACCCTTCAGCCCCCTAAATCTTCAGGATACTCACGTAATCCGGATTGGAACCATGCATAGAGGGGACCATTGGATGATGACCAATGGAATCTTGATCTATAAATGGCACTATCCTATGAAGAAAGAACAAGTTCTCCCGAACAAAAGAAAAGCTGTCATACTGTATACTCGCCCTACCACCATCTTAATCTAGTTAGTTGGTCTTCTTCTCCTCCTCCTACACTTAGCATCTCCTTTGTTTTCCTTCGTATTTGTGTTTCTGATATCTCTTTTTATTGCTATTTTATTACCTAGTAAAAAAGAACCCCTACAGCTTATCCATACTATTCTCCTCCTCCACCAGCGCAGCCGCCACCACTACTTGCGTGTGTCACAGCGCAACTGCAGTGCGTCCATCCACCTCCCGTTGCTTCGCCACCAAACCCTAGTGGTGGTCTGGTTCCACCACCACCACATCACTTGCCACCACCAACTAGCGGACCACCACCACCAACTAGCGGATCACCACCAAAATGGCAACCACCACCACCAACTAGCGGATCACCACCAAAATGGCAACCACCACTTGCACTACCACCAACACCACCAGGTCAACCACCAGTAGCTGCACCACCACCAAAGTTGCAACCACCAACACCACTAGGTCAACCACCACTTGCTGCACCACCACCAAAAGTGCAACCACCAACACCACCAGGTCAACCACTACTTGTTGCACCACCACCAGAAGTGCAACCACCAACACCACTTGCTGCACCACCACCAAAATTGCAACCACCAACACCACCAGGTCAGCCACCACTTGCTGCACCACCCCTAAATTGGCAACCAACAACACCACCAGTTGGTGCACCACCGCCAAAATGGGGACCAGCAACACCACCAGGACCACCACTTGCTGCACCACCTCCTACAATACCTACACCAAACTACTCAATCCCACCATCACCATCAAACGTTCCAATACCACCGCCGCCTCCAGGAGGAGGAGGAGGAGGCAACAACCACACAACCGTCATAGTGGTGTGTGTCTCTCTTGGTGGTTTATTCTTCTTGGCAATCCTTGTAGTTGACATCTTCTGCTTAACTAAGAAGAAGAAGAAGAAAAAGAAGCCCATACTGGTCCCAGCAGCAGCTGCTTGCGTCGAAGAGCCACCTCCGCTGTGTGCTGAAGAAACTGAAGTTGTGGCAGTAGTAGTTGAGGAGGAGTATGGCCAAATTCATGAAGTTGGAGGCATTTCCAGTTATGGTGGTTCGCAACCGGGTGTCACCGGGGCTGCAACTAGTACTTATGCATAATCACTATTGCACAAAATGTACTTCTACCTAATTATTCCATACATCCTATATCTATCTATAGGACCAACAAACTTTGTATTTTAATGTACTTATTTAATTTATACCTATTTAATTACATGAATTATACCTTTTTATACAAATAACTTGCTTCAGTCCAGTACACATATTTTTAGTTGGTATTAAAATTAACAAAAATAACTTATTTAGATATTAAAGTACGAGAAATCTTTTGATAACTTTTGATAATTACATAGATTATACCTATTTATATAATTATTTTGACGATTTTCGCTCGTTCACACATAGAGTCAAATAAACATATCTTGAGTTGGTACAAAGAAAAATCATTGGCTTAAATACAAATTTTATATAAAATATTGGGATGATGGAAAGGCAAATTAGAGCTCCTAAATCATGAAGCAGTGCTGAAAATTAAGGATAGCTTACACTGCTACAAAGAGACTCTATGTTTGCTCATGTGGACTTGCATTTTAGCATATCATAGTTCCAACTTTTATTGATGTGTATATATAATAAAGTTATTTTGTAGTATTTGTTGACTAAAATAACTGATAATATTTTACAAGCACAAATTGACTGGAACATCATTTTCCATACTTTATTTGCTGGACAAATGGAATTTGAAAACGAACCAAACCTTAGTTGATTAGTGGGTTTATCCGAACAAAGACTGCTCATTCCTTCTTGGTTAAGTGGCTAGTGATTAATGGGTAGGATCTCATAATTATGTGTAATTTTTATTTAAATGTAAGGCTCTGTTGATGTAAAATATTTTTCATATAATATTTTTTTATTTTTTACTATTTGGTTGTCGTAAAATATTTACAAAGAAAAAAAAATTAAAACTAACAAAAATATTAATTTTGGATAAGTTATTTTAAACTCTCCGTCCCATGAATTCGACCTAAACCTTTGATAAATATTGAAAAAATAAAAATAAAAAGAATTTTTAAGTAAAAAAGAAAATTCATTTTCAAAAAAAAATATTTTATATGGAAACAAAATAAAGCGAACCTAAATTCAATCCAAATAAAACCTATCACTAAATGATACACTCAAAAAAGGTATAATCAATGAAAACAGAGTCTAAGAAATTGTAAATGGATTTGGATTTGCCTCCTATGAAGAACAATGAGGATTCTTGTAATTGGGATTGACATACATTTTAATTATTCATAGTATGCGGCTGAAGAACTATGTGGATTCCTGTACTTGGGATTCACTTGCATTTTTATTTTATTTATTTTTTGAAAAGTCAAACAATTGCGTTCAAATTAACTACTGAGTATTTTCAATATTTAAACATCAATAAATATGATAGAAGAGTAATCACATACCATACAAAGAATACAAAAATTTAGATTCGCAAAAAACTACCTCTATGGTGAAGATTTTATATATTTAATTGCAAGAGAGTTGTAAACACCAAGAAGTCTACAATATCGGACTGAGTTAGGTAAAATGTAGGGTCTTCTTTACTCTCCCTTGGTATTATCCATTTAATATATATATATATATATATATATATGATATAATTATGAAAAATAAATTTCATTTGATGAAGTATATATATATATATATATCGTTGGTATAGTAAACAATATTGATTAACGTTACAAATCAACAACGCAATCAATCACATACCATACAAAGAAAACAAAAATTTAGGTTCCGCAAAAAGCTATTTCTATGGTGAAGATCTTATATATTGAATTACAAGAGAGTTGTAAATAGTAAAAGCTCCAAAAAGATAAAAAAAAAAAATGAAGAAATAAATAATTATTTTGAATCACAATACAACCATGTCCAAAACAAAATTTGGTATTCGGAAAACTTTACAATAACAAATAACACTGCAGGTGACAAATAATAATCAAATGAATTGCCCAATTACCCTCTCAAAATTTGAGATTAATAAAATAAGAAAATTCATTTAATCGTGCTGACCTTCACGATCACGGAGTTAGAGCGGTTGTATTCCCTATATTAGGCTTTCACACTTATGTCACGATGATGGAGTATTGTATAGAGGAATGGAGGATTGTAGAATGGAGGGTTTGTAAAAACTAGTAGATTCAAAAAAAATTCAAGAAGTGTAGCGAGTTTTGTAAAGCTAGTAAATATGTAGATATTTATGTGGAGCGTTTTAGATACTAAATTTTAACCATATCCTCGCGGTCCATTAGGGAGGCTATATTTGTATTCTCTATACCTCTCTCCCAAAACAAAAGCTTTCAATCTTTATTTAAAATAAACCAACCCATTTTGGTATAGATATCCATTTAAAATAAATAACAACCTGACACCAATTGCAATGGATCGAGCTCTATGTGCTTTGCTGAGTTTATGAAACTTCCTTCCGTTGTTTTTTATTTTTGACTGTAATTTATTCCTTCTATTTGAGTTACATGTTCTCCAGGTTTGTCACAAAATTATCAAAATATATATATTTTGTAATTGGAAAATTTTGATGTCAAAACGTTTCGAATCAGATTGTAATTTTTTTTAGTCATGATACTGAAGGTGGGATGACCAGTGCAAATGTACTTCGATTGTATGGGTGATGCACATTTTAAGGCTATTGTATTAAGATAAACAAATAAATTTTATATATAAATCACAAAAATTTCTAAAAGTAAATAGAGGAGAAAAGGTTAAAATAATATAAAGTAAAATAAAATAGATATATGTATATATAATTGAAAAATAAATAATAAAAAAAAACATAAAAAGAAAACACATAATAATTTGGCTTTGTTTTATTTTAACTATACTGAGTGTATGTGTATTTGGCAAAAGTTTAGATCGAGGTTGAGTCTAATGAGTGGTGCATGTAAAATAATTTGTCCAAAGTTGATAAGTAAATTATTTTTGTTAGACTTTAATATTTTTTCTTCATAAATATTTTACAACAATCAAATATCTAAAAATATTTTACATCGGAGCCCTAATGATTAGGAAAACAATGATTTTAGAATTTGGCTTTGTTTCATTTTATGTAAACCATACAGAGTAGGAAGAGGGAGAACGGGCCTTGTTTGGGATGAGTCGTGTCTTTTGTAATTAATTAAAAGAACTTTTTAATTGTTTCTCAAACACATAATAGACTTTTTAAAACACAAATACTTTTGTGATGAAGTGTTTTTTTTTGGGGGAATTGGAATTTAGAATTTTGCCCTTTTTAATACAAAATGAACTTGAAAAGATGTGACTTTTGGATATGTCATGTTACGCGCTGAATGTTACACATTTTAATCCATTTACTTGCATGTTTTATTTTCTTAATAATAATTTATTTGTGATTTTACATTATTTTTTTTTTTTTATTTATTTCAGGACTTTATTTGTAAAATCAGTCAAGACCCGTGATTCTGAATTTTAAAAGATGACCTTCCGTGGGACCGAGTTGAAGATCCAAGTTTAATTATACTTATAAATAGTCCAAAAGAAGTCACAAGTTGATGAGAATGGAAAGAAGAAGAAAATGAAAAATCCTTCTCCAAAAAGAAAATTTTCGCCGAAGTTGGTAACTTGAACCCATTTTAGTAATCTGGTTGTATCTCTATCCTCGAGCGTCAAAACAGCTAAATTCTCGCGTGGGTTGAAAGGAAATTCAAAGAGCTACAATTTTGTATTCACGATGATTCCCTAAAATAGCTATTTACCTTGTCAAAATTAGGCTAAAAGTCTGTACAAATTTTAGAGTCCTTATTTAACAAAATTTCTATGTATGTCTTTTTTATATGGAAAAGAAAACTTTAAAGCTAATCTTTTATTATTTAAAGGGAGTCATCTACAGCATTGAAGGATCATACAGAGGAGCTTGAGGCTAAGAGCATAGAGGAGCATTCAGAAGAAGGAATGGATCAATTCATGGCGGTGAAGATATCTTCCTCAACCATGAAGAATTTCACTCCAGTCATGCTTAGTAAAACGCTTTACTAGGGTGCTGATGTAGCCCTAGCTTAACACACTGGTTTGAATGTATTTAATTATTAGAGAACAATTTTTATCATGCATGATTGTGTAATCTATAGGGTTTTTAATGGAATTTTCAATAAGAATCAGTTTTAGAGTTTTAATTCAATTACAAATATTTTTCTATCTTTTCTTAAATATTTTAATCTTGTGATTGAACACAACTCATTCACTTCTTGTAGTTATGATTCTTGTAGTTATGAATGAGATGATTACACAATGGTATTTCTCTAAATATAATGTTAGAGATTTGATGGATTATGCCTAGAAAAAATAGATCATGTTACACCCTAGAGTAAAGTAGTTAAGTAAATGGTTTATTCCAATCGAAGATAGTCCATGCTTAGCTTTAAATTATATTATTTTCTAACTAAATAAATATGTGTTTGTAGCCATGATTTATTCCCTATGCATGTTATATGATATATCTCCAATAAATTGATGCAATTAATTGGTGGTGCAACAGTTTATTTTTTTTTCGACTTATCTAAATTTAATTTAGAATTTAAGAAATCTGTTGACAAACTTATTTTATACAGGTCCCTTGAGTACGACACCCTTACAAGTAAACCCTATTTACAAAGATTCGTTCACTTGCAAGTGGTACATATAAATCTCACAACATGTCACGTCCCTTGAAATTAATCAATAAAAAATAAAAATCCTAGCGAGAAAAATGTAATTTTTGAAATATTAATGACTTTTGAATAAGTCACATAGTCCGAAATTAATTAATAAAAAAATCTAAAATTTATATATAAAAAATTACTCCAAAATTATTGACACTTCATTAAAGAAAAGATGTGATATTTGGAAACTGAATTACTTTAACAAAAAATAATAATAATAAAATAAATAAATTAAAAAAAATTAAAAAAAAAAAATGGAAGAAGAAGAAGAAGAAGACATGTCTTTTGGGATTAATACAATTAAAAAAATTTATTGAGAAAAGATTTGAAAACTCAATGACTTGCATGGGTCCATAACAAAAAATAATATAGATATACCATATCATTAAATACTGAATTTTTCAAGGTCCTGAAAATATTTAAACTATGGATAGATAGATAGATAGATAGATCCATAAACTAGCCAAACTTAAAAGACATGCCCAAAGATGTGAAAAGCTGCAAAAGCATATACTATGCCCTTCAAAGCATTCTCATGACCCTATGGTTTTAGCAAAGCAGAATCCAAAAACTTTCTTGAGTGTGATTTCCATTGCACTACATCAAAACATGGTGTCTTATACTATGAGATGAAAGAAATATTAACATGTACCTACCAGATGAATGTAGTTGCATAACACAATACCAATAACACATTCAAAGAAACAAACCCAAACGACAATGTTTCAAAATTGCAGAAATTTTCTTAATTTACATTTCAGAAGGAGAAGTTGAAAATGAAGATGATTTAAAATCAATTGACAAAAATTCATACCATAATAGCCATTCGGAAAGGATTCATATTCTCCCCAAAGGATTCCGATGTCCATAATGCACCATTTGTCATCACCTCTTTGAAATGAATTGTCTCAAACTGGCAGACCCCCACCCGAAACCTACTTCCAATTTTCAGGGTGAAAAATAGCTATTCGTATCTTCCAACTCTACAACCGTATGCAGAGCATGATCCAACTATGTGGAGACATCATTTTCGGATAATCAAGCACTCTGACTTTAATAATAATAAATATAATAATAATAAATTCTAAAACTTGCAATCTAAATTTGAGGAGTCTCTGTAGAAATTTTATAGTTGCCTAGACGTTACAACAAAAGCAGAGAAGTAGAAGCCCAATATCAATCCCTATAAGGGTACTCAACTGCTGTTAGATTTCTTTAAACAGCGTCTAGGATGAACGGAAATTATGCAAGAAGCATATGAGGAAAGGACAGTTAAAAAATTCAAAAAAGCATCCTCCATACCCTCCATGGCAGCAAGTTATAAATTCAGACTTGACCTTGCTTGTAAACAAATAAAATGATTGGAATTACTTCACTTCTTAGAAGACAAAAAAGACATGCTGCACAGCTGATATATTGGCTTCAGTGTTAAGTTTAAAAATAATTAAATATATATATATATATATGTTCAGAGAGATTCAACATCGAGAATGGGAACAGAGTTGAATGATTAAAGAAGCCTCATTTTTATTAATCATAAAATGATCAATTCTATACAACAATTCATATGTGTGACATACACAAACTGTATTCTAACCAAAAGGAGAAGCAACCCTATAGTGTTGTACTCTTTGATGATGAATGAAGAAAAGAACAAAAAGTTAGAGTGAATGAACGTGAAAACCTTCCGTCGAAGAACTCTTCTCTCTCAGCAGAGGAATCCGATATAACTGGGACTACATCAGCAGAATTGTTAAGGATGACGATAGCAGTAACCTTCTATCAAAGATGATTGCCATAGATTTATCCATCAAAAATCATAAAGCAGCTGCTCTCATCCCATGATTCATCCCATGATTTTGCCAAGCAGCAGCAGGATCAACATAAAAAGAGAGAATTCAAGAATAAATTTTGGACCCGCCACACGTTCAAGAATATGCTGCCACCTGTAAGAGTTCAACCAGTAGATAGCTGCTGATAAAGCCTGTTATCCATTTCCAGAATGTTCATCACATTCAGAATGGTGACTAAAAAATGCAATGATGTGGTCAAAATATCAACCAATTGATTATGCCATTTTGAGAGAAAACAACAAGTATCTCAGTAAAAGCTCAATTGCTGCATGTCAATGCAAATGAAATAATCTAAAAGGCTAATGGAACAAAATATGAGTTAAAGATAAATATTACTGTGAAAACTAGGTAACATGAATTTGAAAGCATGAAGATGATCAAAACCAGAAGATAGTGATGATCTAGTGAGTACTTTGAGGGTGTAAAACATGCAGAGTTAAAACTTCTGAGAATAATCTCAAGAAAATATAATATTGTCCCAAACAAAAGTATCAAAAAGACAATCTAGTTCACCATCCTAATCCACAAAAACATCTAGTGATCAGGCAACTATACTCGTTACATACCATCTAGGAACCCCGTTACAACAAACAGTATTTTGCATGCATTTGGCCCCCAACCAGTATTTTAACTCACCTAAAAATTGTAATGAACTCAGTAATGCTCTACTGAATCAGACAGTTAGGGATCTACACTAACACGGTCTGAACTTCAGATAGAATACGTTCGAATGATGCAGATTTGTTTAGGACCAGGGTAGCATGATTCTTAGGCATAGATAGTGTAACACCATGGCCCTTCTTCTTTTTCTTTTTTCGTAGTTGGTACTCACACACACCCCCTCCAAGGAATGACTTACCCACTTGAGCCAACCCCTTGGGATTACCATGGCCTTTCTTTAACCGCAATGATTTTCAAATATAAGGTTTCTTGCAAACATTTCTACTCAAATAATTAAAGCAAAAACTGAAAAAAATTTATTGGGCAAATTTCAGGACCCCTAAAAGAATACCAATTAGGGAGAGCCATAGGAGTGGGATTTAAATATAGATATAGATGAAAAGCACATTAAGCATGTCCAGCTCAGATGATTATATCATATAGAATGAAATACTCATGGAGCCCTTAAATGTTTATTTAATCTCCAATGCATGCACAAGATTCTGGAAGAATAGTGTTTAAAGAGAAAAAGGCCAAGAATACAAAGAAACTAAAAAATACAGAGCACACTAACAAGAAAGAGGTAAAAAGGAAATTTTGCATGGAGTTTGACTTGCTTGCTGAATTAAGTTTTGAGATGATTTGATTAATTGAAGCTAGTAGCTGTCAAATTAATTTATATTTTTACCAAGTTTTTAGTAGTCATTGGGGCATCAAGGATATTTTGGTACTTTCAAGATTTGTGGGATGTAGTAGTGGTAAATGAGCTTACTTTAGGTCAAGTATGCTCGATAGACATGAGCTGTAATGAGTTTTTAGAGGGAGTCCTAGTTGATCTAGAACAGTCTGCAGCTACACAAAAAAATAATAATAAATTCTAGAACAGTCCTAATAGTTAAAGTCAAATTTTTTTTAAAATTATTATATTTTGAGTCAAATCCCAGTGAGAGTAGGAAAAATCAGCAGCCTATAAATAGTTATATTCTATTTAACGTAGTTTTCTGACAATTGTGCATGAAACTCAGTCCAGTAAGCAAGGATGCGGATGGGGAGAAGGGGCAGGATATAACACGGACATACTCACATGGTAAATCTTAAAAAAATTAATAAATAGGACAGGGACACTGGAGGGTCAAGGACAGGGGAAGGGCATAAAGATTATATCACAGAAGCAAATATACAATCTATGACTGTAACAAGAATTTTTTAACTTACAGATCATATAGAACTTTAACCAACATGTCTCAGATAGAAAGATCAAAGATGTAACAAGGACAGAACGTATGTAGATATGTGTGTGTGGTGCATGTATATAAATATATTATAAAGTTGTAATTTTATTTTTCTTACAATTACAATTTGTTTTCATACTAAATGGAAGCCTATTCAACAATAAAACTACATTAGTTCTCTGTTATTATGTGTCAGAAATTGAGAATTTATTTTAAACCATGGACACATCCAACATGTGTATGGGAGTGTCCTGTCAGACATGTCACATACAGATACTTCTCTTTAAAAGCGTATGTCATTCTTGGGCCTCTTAGAGCAGCATCTGTGCGTCTTAGGCTATACTAGTGGTCCATAGTCTTAGGCTGATGAGTTAGGCTATAGTAGTGGTCCATATTTCTACTTTTTTAGTTGCAATATATTTTTCTGCCTTATTAAGTTTTAAGTCGCCACAACCAGAACTGATTTAACCCCTTTTCTAAAGGCATAAAATTTTGCAAGCCGATTTCTAAAAATTCAATCTATCATCCAAATAACATAAACCAGCCTGTTACTATTAACAGGAACTGTTCACAAACGCATATCACTTTTTAGACCCTCTTAAAAATCCCCCCACTTATCCCATTAGGCCACAATCAGCCCCAGAACAAAACTCTTTGATACTGCCCTACATCAAGTTTCATACAGGAGTTTGTAGGATGGTGAATCTTTCCACTCATCTTGCATCAGTTTGATCAAAGTTCTTCTCTGCACTTGTCCTACATCACTTAAATCCATGTCAACATATTGTTTGTGCACATGGTACCTTTAAAATTATAAAATAGTAACCCCACCCCTCTAAAGAATATATATCTATCAATTCCCACAGGAAACAAGAACGGCAAAGTATATGCACATCTGAGAGGAGGGGGAACTTACCAGTTTCCTGCAGTATTTTCACGACTAATTTCCTCCTTAGCAAATTCTTCCAATATAGCACGTTGGCGTTCATTTACTGTGCTGTAGAATAAGATGAAGCACAAATGAGATGCATCTATTCAAGTTCACCAGGAAATACTAGTTCAGAAGTTCCAAACATATCACAGAAAAACAATGAGGTGGCACTCATAACTTTGGTAATTATAAAGAACATGATGTTGCTGGCCAATAAATACTATCCAAGGAAGAGGCAGAAGACACTTCCAGTTCTCATATCAGTAATTGGTAAACTGAAGCATCTCTTACTTAGGTCATCTGATGATTTCACACAACACAACCAGATGCCAAGAAAAAAAAATCTTTAATAAATTGATGCTGCTGGTAATAATCTTAGAAAATGTGATTTCCACTTCACTTATCGTTGAATATATACTCCTAAGTAGCATAGGCACGGATACAATAAAACACGGATACTGTTGTCGTCAGGGGCTTATTTGTTATTACTTATATAATGTAGGGTGCTTATGTGTAATTCTGAAAATTCTTATTATAAAAAGAATGTGGTGGAAGGATGAAAGTATTCTTTCATTGTCTCTCTTTCCCCATCTCTCTCTCTTTTTCTCTCCTTCTTCATCTTCTACTTTACTCTTGTTTTGATGATCTCTTAAAGTCAACGGATACATCGACACATTAATTCCTGAAAAAAGTAGGACACGTATATGGCTATATGGGGCTAGCCAAATGCACAAGGCTCCCGCCATTACGAGGTCTGGGGAGGGTCAAATGTACGTAGCCTTACCTCCATGTGAAGAGGATGTTTCTAGTTTCGAAACTATGACCTCCAAATCACAATGGAGCAACCTTACTATTGCCCCAAGGCCCACCCTCATGGACAAGGCTATTTATAAATATAAATTTATATATATCTATATATATATATATATAAGTAAAATTTTATTTTTATATATCTATTGAGTAAGACTCTTATGGAACTTTGATTCAATTCTAATTTCTATACTATGCATTAAGTGTTCATGCTTAAAGAATGAAAAAGTTTCTTTTTTCTAATTTCACGCTGTCATAATTATGCTTTTGTTCTACATGAAAATGTATCATTGCATGCCTCACTTGTGGCCTTGTTAACAACCATCTACTCTAAAAGCTTAAGCTATTAGAGAGGGTGTAACTTAAATATGTAAATCCTTCAACATTTTTAAACGTGTATGAATAGGAATAGTCTGAGGAGACATTATTGATTCTTTCGTCTACATATTTTAAACATGTGTGAAGGGGAATGGTATGAAGAGACAGTGTTAATTCTTCCATCCACATATTTTAAACATGTGTATGAAGGGAAATGTTCTGAGGAGACAGTAATGGTTGTTTATGGTTTGAGGAGAGGTTGTTTATGGTCAAAGGAGACATGGTTGGTTGCTCATACTCTGAGGAGACATTGTTAATGGTTTATGGTCTGAGACACCAACTAAATCAGATAAGACATATCCACAGTGGTTTGGAGAAAATGCCATGGTTATTTCTGGCTAGTCAAGTTAATGCAGCCAAACATAGTCGTTGGCTATATATTTATAAAGTCCGTGTTTGAGGATGCATTGTCCAAGTTGGGCATCTCAAATTTCTACGAACCAACTTGAGGGAAAATGTTGGCCGAGATATGATAGGCTAGAATCATGGATGTAACTTACCATATTAGCCGAGATATGATAAGCTAGAATCATGGGATTTGACTTTATTTATGCATATATCTAGGCATATACTATGTTTCTTGTAATATTACATATGCTCTTTTTAGTATATAAATATCAGAGTTGTGAATGAGTGTTGAAGCCTCATTCAAGCATTTACATATTATTCATCTCATTCAAGCCTTTAGAAATCAAGTTTATTAATTTCAATAAATTATAACTTTGTTAGGTAGGATATTGAGTCATGTGTCCTACTCAAAACTTGGGTTGTACTGTGTAATGAAATTTGTGAATTTTTTTTTTTAAATTTATCTCGCACAAAAAAAAAAAAAAAAGAGCAAAAGCATAAAAATCGTACAGATTAAAACTTTCCACCAAGCTTTGATGAATACTTGGATAATGAGTACTTAATCTTGAATCCAACTTCAGATTTGGAGTTTGTACTTCCATTGGTAACTCGGTGATTCACTACTTATTAAATGTGGCAATTTATAAATAAACTTTTCCTCATGAAGACTGGGAAGATAAGACTAGTCAAGGACAATATCGTCCCAGCATTCAAGCGGGAACCTGGCTGGATAAACTTTGGGGCAAGTGGACTTCATCTATAGATCAAATCTACTACACTGCCAATGCAGCTAAAGTAGGTCAATGGAGTATCACACCAATTTGTAAAAGCACTGTATGATGTTCAGAAAAGTGTGTATAGCCAGCTCTGAAAGCTTAAGCAATTTGACGCTCAAATAACAACATACAAAAACTGTCTCTCTCTCACCTTGTCAATTAAAACTAATTTCACTGGGGAAGTTTTACCCTGAAAGACCAATATGGTTGGGGGAGAGAAATAAATCTGGTTTCCAAAATGATCACTGTTTTATATAATTTGTATATTCATTGCCTCTTGTGATGCCCTTTCAAGTCCCAATGTCCCTGGTAGTAACACGAGTTATATAGCTTTCAATTTTCATCTCTTGCTTAATTTTTATTGTCTAACTTGAAATTGTTATTTTACTTTTGATATACACTTATGGATGGAAAATTGTTTCCTGTTACTGTTACTGTTATTCAAGGTTATATCCAAGTAACATAAGTAAGACTCGATGAAATTTGAAAGAAATTTGGGCCTTTGGCTTGCTAGAATTAAGGTCCTTTTCTGTTTATCCATCCCATGAATTCTTTAGGAGTGGCGAGCCAACCTATTCTTTAAGTTTTCCCTTGAATTACATTCTGCTTCTCTACTTCCCAGTGTCAAGAGTAACAACCTATGGGGGGGGTTTAAAATGAGCATACCTACAAAAGGTGGTTTTGATAATGTCTTTCTGTTATTGGTTGGAATGTGAAGGTTGTTTAAACTTGAAATTATATTGATCAAACAAATTGAGAGTGATTTCTTAATGGCAACAGTGCACCTTCATGCAAAAGGCAACAATCCTACGTTAGCATCTCAATTTTTGCAGTGTTAAGTGATTAACCAAGCCAAATGGTGCTTTCAGTAAGCATTTTTAGCAAACAACATGGATTTCAAGCTCACTTTTCTAGACAAACAACCTAATCAAAAAGTAACTGGAATAAAGCTGTTCACAAACAGCTCCTTTTTGCACACATTGAAATTCACTGATTCAATAGGGAATCTCAAAATCACACACTTAAGTTGAAGTATTATTTTCCCTCACAGCTCACATAGCTTTTACAATTAGTAACTCTACATCCCTTATTATGTTACCTTCACATGATTCATTCGCTAGGCACTATTTGTAACTGAAAAAAACCTACCAGATTACCCAGCAATAAACAAAAGAAGTTAGGGCTTCATCAATAATATAAGTAAAAGTAGCACTTTCTTCAGAAGAAGGGGAATAAAAGAGGGTGCCAGTGAAGACAAAAAGAGGGGTCTGATTTAGTGATCTTTGCTCTAAAAGCCTCTGCTCCAGGCCTCAAAGAGGCTGTTGTCTCAGTGAATTACCTTCTTCTTACACATAAATAATTCTCAGCCAAGCGCCCTAATCGGATTGCTAACCCTAGCTCTTCAATTGATAGGTTTTATTGTTATGTTTTTGTTGTCTACCTTGAAATTTTTATCTGCATACCCAATTAAGCAACTAGAACTTCTACTGTAATGAAAAAAAATTTAACTGCCTGCCCATGAAAATATCCTTTGGATTTTGCAACCCATGCAGGTATAAATCATATGATGACGCATTATTTTGATTTTAGACTAAATAAAAACAGAGCTCACTGCAAAATAGAAAATCTAACTTAGGTAAAAGGTCAAAGAAAAGGAACAGAGTTCTGATACAGGTATCCTAAGTTCAGGGTCTTTCTTATAAAGACAAACAGTCAAGCAAAATACCATATGGAACTGTCTATCCAAAAGAAATATCTCTCTTGCAACTTCGAATTTTAATGTTTGCAACTCACAATTATACAGACATCATTGTAAAAGAGTTGTTTCTCTTTTAATTTTCTAATTTCCATGCATAGTTGCATGCTATACTGGTCTCTTGTACCCAAATGAACTGATTTGATTAATACAAGTCTACACAAACCATGATCAGATATTGACACTCAAATACATAACAAGCAACAAAATCAAGTGTTCACATTTCCTGAGTTACATTGTCATAATTTTAAATATAACCGAAAAAGACCATACACTAAAATGAAGATCTACCTTCCAATAAAATTTTTAAAATGATCGAATGCCAACTTCTGATAATCCATTAATGTAGCATGCAAATGCACAGCTCAGCTGGAAGTTGTGGTTGACAAAATAATAGTGAAGAGAAGCAAACAAAACGTGTGAACATATTATGGCTATACAGACCTTACAGATTAGAGCAAGAAAAGAAAATGCTTACGTAGGAAAGGTGATGCGGAAGCGCACATGTTGATCTCCATGGTCTTTTAGAAAACCATGCATTGGCAAGCCTTCCAGAACACCACAACTCATAAGTTTAAGTCCACTTTAGAAAGAGAGAGAGAGAGTGCGAATCAAAGTAGATTTCAGCAGAGCAAAAGTTTGGTTTATTGTACCTTTGCCTCTTAGCACAATAACCTGTCCAGGCTGAACCCCCCTGGGTATCTAATAGGACAAAATACAAAGCAAGAAAAAATGATCACAGTTATATTAAATGTTTGTCATGATGAAGCACAGTATTGAAAAAATAACTTTGGCAGCAGTAGGCACCAAAATAAGCTTTAAATGAAAATTAATAAACAAAAAGAATGGAGAATCAATTGAATTTAGTTTAATAAATACATAATTTGACAAAAACAAAGAAAGGGAAAGCCATAAAAAGGGAAATAGAACTTAAGTGAAGGGAAGCCAAAAGGAGTGAAACCTGCAAATAGTCCGGCGTCAAATAATCAAACTACTATAACTAATGTTTTAATAACAAAATCCAACTGAAAAATTGTGGGTCTAACATGATAAACCACTCTAATACACGGTAATCAGCATCCAACCCAGGCTGCGGGATCTTAGGATCCTATGATTCAAATTTGTCACATAGATCTGGATTGTATGAAAAATAACAGAGAGGTAGGATCCTAGTGGGATCACCATGGACTCGGTATGAACAATTCTGACGATCCACATTGAGGCTTTTGTGAAATATTTTATGGATCTAATATTCTGTTTGAACGAAATCCAGTCTAAAACAGTGTCATGTTTCACTTCTCCTTTCTTCATGAAGAGTGCAGTTTTCCTCCGTTTCTCTCTTTTTAAACTCAGAAACAATGTAGTGAGAAGGAAAAGAGCAAAACCAACACAGCAAAATTCTCTTCAGAAATAATATCTAGGAATCCATATTTTTAAAATTCACTTTCAATCTCCTTCTTCTTCTTCTTTGTTTCCCATGCACTACCTTAGAACTCTGTAGATTCCAATGTTGATGCGAGGGCTAGACGTTTTTATCTACATCCGCAATTATTTGGTGAACTTATGCATATACATTTCAAAATTATATTTGTATATGTGAGTGTGTTTTAGACTTGTTCCCTATCTATAAGAAATCATTATGCACAATACTCAACTACCCCCTATGGACAACCACCGCCCCCACCCCACCCCACCCACCCACCCAAAACAAATTGTTTTTCCCACCCAAAGAAAAAGGGAAAAAAAAAATTCCAACATAAGATCCTAATCCAAAGCACCTTGCTCTGAGATACAGGCCCAGCTTGCGTATCACCATACATCCCGCCAGGTTTTGCTAAAAAGTGCTAATAATCAAATTTCCTTCAATTGACCACCCTCCATGAAGTCCTAGCCATCTGAAATCAGGTTCTTTAAGTTCAAGTAAATATCTCAACAATAAAGATCAAATTCAGTTCTTTACTGTCTGTCTAGTTCTAACACCTAATCTTGATTGCAGAAGCCATGACAATGTTCCTCGAGATTATATTTTATCCACAATTTCAACTTCATGTTATTGGGGGTTGGGTTTGGGGGGGGAGTACAAAGAAAAAAATAAGAACCAAACAAAAAAACAAAAGGTTTTGTCAAGCCTGCAAAATAAAAAGTTGGAATGAAATATTCCAAAGCTACATTCAACTGCACTTCCCACAAAGTAAACATTCATCAGCAATATATTACATGCATGAAATCATTCCAGCAGTATCCTCTAAGGAAACCAACACACACAAAAATAAAAAGGAAAAAAAACCATTTGATTACGTCAAAGCAAAAAAGGAAACAAGTCATACTTTCACTTGCACCTTCCCGGATAAAGTCGGCACCTCAATCTTACCACCAAGAATAGCCTGTTCAAAAATAAAAAATAAAAATTTGGATGTCACTAAATTAGCAAACTACTTCAGTTTTGCTTGCAAATATATTAGGTTAGAAAGACATGAAACCACATTTTGACATGTCAAAACTATTGAATATGGTAAAGTCAACTAGGATTGGATATACATATGTATGTATCATGAATTAAAACATTAAGATAATCTGAGAAGCTATCAGACCAGGGAGAAAAACACAAGTTTTGTTAAAGCACATTGCTAGCACTTCAACAATAATGTCAAATATAAGCAGAAGACCATCAAAGAATTCTAATCAAGTATAAAAAATGACCACCGCAAGGTAAATTAAGAAAATGACTAGAGCAAAGAAATTTTCAAAAGCTACAAGGACAATCACATTACTCACTTCAAAAAGGCAATTTGTATCGAAGGACGTGGCTATGTCCCAATAATGCTTAAAAAATTTCTAGTCCACAACAAAGCATTGATTCAAGGGGGACTATAATGTTAACAACTACTCGTGTAGAAGCTTACATCAACTGCCAACTCTTTAGGCAAACATAGTTCAGATAGACATATTTCAGGTATGATGTCCTTTAGACCTGTCTTTTATTAAACATCAGTCTTTACTTGGAAAAGAATTGAATGTTCTTTTATCCCAAAAATTATTGGGCATCATTACTAATAACCTATTAATTGAGTGGTATGGAGAAAGCTCTGACTCAAACTAATGAAACCCACAGAGGTGACAAAAACCTAGCACTTTGATCAGGGGGTCAGAGATTGTATATCATTTGGGTGAGAAGGGAAGAGAGAGAACTTGGAGATAATAAACCTCTAGTCAAGTAAGTTTAACATAAAAGACTAAAGTTGGAATGTTTGATGGATGGATGGATGGATTCAAGATGAAGGGATTCGGGATTCGGGATTCGGGATTCAAATTCAAAAATATATAGAAAGAGTAGCTATTGGAGTCAGACTAAGAAGTAAGAGGGAGGACAGAGTAAAGGATAAGGAAAATTATTTTATTGAGGTCCTTGAGAAACTAAAATCTTTCTGTTGATGCATTTTAAATAACTCCATTCACTATGTTACCATAAATCCACCCATATAAGGCTGATCAGAAAATGCACTAATAAGAAAAAGAACTAGTAAAATAGAAGATAAGAAGCAAAAAGGTAGACCAATACAAACATGGGATGAAATTCATAAAATATCTTAAGAAATTGGGTATAATAAAAGCATAAGTTATAAAGAAAAGAATGGAAGAAGAATTCATGTTCATCAAGAGCTAACCAATTAACTGTGCCAAATAAAAAGCAGAACGATTGTTGTCGAGTCGGAATCATCAGCTTCTACCTCTAACGTGCAATATTTCCCACCTTTTCCACATTGACATGTGTAGTCCCAGTCCATTCTCAGGCACCTACCCCACAAGTCCAACCATTGCTAATGGTCGACGTAACTACAACTTTAAACCTGCCTTCTTACACGGTGATTGGTGGCCAACCAATTTGCCACGTGAACCACTCTCGTACTCCACACACACACACGAGAAAGAGAGAGAGAGAGAGAGACAAAGAGAGACAGACCATCATCTATGTAAAATTGCTGTGGAATCTCTGCCACTAATATTCTTCCAAATCTTCAATCAAGCACAAATAGAACTTATGGAGCCATATACGTGTTCTAAGTTTTCACTCAAACTCAGGAACCGTATGCGTGTATCAAGCTCCCAAAAATATCTCACAAAGTGTAAAAGGCCTTTCAAGTCTAGGATATCATTCTTCATTTCATTTCTATTGTTATGGAAGCCCTACGATGCTTTTTATATCTTTTAAAAATCTTTTTTCCCAAATGAACACAAATTAAAGAAACATTCTTTAAAGCACAATGCATACACGGTTTGATTCATGAAAAGGATGTTCTGGATTAAATATATTTAAATAGGTTGATAGATCACGTAAATTCCAGAGAGCATCAATCAATCGAAAGTTGAGTCTGAATGAAAAGTCTGAGATATGAGGTTGTCAATCAAACTGTCCACCGATCAAGCCTTGTCCAGTTGTCGCTTGATTTGTCAACCTGTACGCGAACAACTTTTGGCTACTACTTTAACAGATTCCTAAAAGGTTCAGGTTTTCCCACATTGATTACAAGTAAAGAACCCAATACCTTTAGACTTGAAGCACTATATAAAGACCTTTAGGCTCTCATAACATAGATAGACAGATATTTACCTGAAAATAAAATAAAATAGATAGACAAATACAGAGAGATCTCTACAGACATTATTGAGAGATCATATAGAGAGAGATCACATAGACAGCATGTTTTTGTTTTCGTCATCTACCATATTGCACGAGATGGTGAGTTATTATTTAGAGTGTTGATCATCATCTTGTGGAGTTACATCGTCATCAACATCAAAGTGTTTCTATACAACAAACACATAACTTGGAAGCAAGTCAATGGAGATCAAATCGCTAGTTGGAGAAGCAGATCGCGTGAGGAGCGGAGCTGTGAACGGGCGGACAATGTGTCAGCCTTTCATCATCTACCATATTGCATTAGATGGTGAGTTATTATTTAGAGTGTTGATCATCCTCTTGTGCAGCTTACATCGTCATCAACATCGAAGTGTTTCTATACAATAAACACATAACTTGGAAGACTAGTCATTGGAGATCAAATCATTAGTTGGAGAAGCAGATCACGTGAGGAGCGGAGCTATTGACAAGCGGACAATGTGCCAGACTCAAGTAGAAAGTTTGGAGGATCAGACTCTATGTCAAGAGGTAACTCGGGATTCTAGAGTATGGAAACTGTTAACCTACTTGTAATATCGTTTTCTCATAGTGGATTTGATCTGACCGGACTAGATCAATTTTTTTTTTTTCCCATTGGGGTTTTTCATGTAAAAATCGTATTTTTTTGTGTGATTGCATGATTTCTTTATTTCTCCTCTATATACTTAACTAATTCATAAAGCTGTGTTTCAAATATAATTGTGATAATTCAATAATTAGCTATTATTAATTGAAATTGGACAAGATCTAATCAACCCCCTCGCCCTCCTCTCTCTCGAACTACTTTGGACCTTGCACTAACTCTAGCATCAGAGCCTTGGATAACGATCTTAGGTACCAACAACTGGTATCAAAGCATATCAGTTGTAGACCCATCAACTGTATATTTTCCAAAAATTGGGAAATAATGTGTTTGTAGTTTGATATAGCCTCTATGCATCCATAAAAATAAAATAAAATAAAATAAAAATCTTTCCAAGTATAATGTTTAAGAAAAACACTTCTTAACCAACCCAAGACCTTCAGAACACTAGTTTTGCCAAGTTAGAAGTCTTCAGAAACCTCTAAAACAAACATGAACTAATATTAAACACAATTATAAGAAAAATGATATTCGAACGCCATTTTTGTACTCATGCACTCCACCTGCTTCTTTAAAAATGGAAATAACAGAATTGTCTTTCAAAAGCACTCTCACACTCCATGATTATACCAAAAAGTCCTATTATATTAAACCTTTGAAGTGATTAAACAAATCAAGTGGAATGCAAGTTTAAAAAAGTGGTGTGGGAAAATCACATCCCTTAAATTAATCCAATAATCCTAGATTTGCTCGTGCAATTTTACTCCTATTGTGCAATCCAAGTGAACAAAGCTGTTAATTACTTGATTCTAAATTGATTTCAATTTCAATATAATTACCATCCAATCTAAAGAAAACTGTCTCGACCAACAAGCTCAGTGACCCAAAAATAACTCAAGATAAAACCAAAATGAAAACTCAATTTGACACGAATTTAGCCAATATAATGACACTTAAGTCCTAAATATATTATCATATGCTAAATAATTACGAATGGCAAGATGAAATTGCAGCCCTCTTCATGTCCTTGGCCAAAGAAATTATAGTATCATTACCAAAATATATAATATAAAATGAGGAGCTAATTGCCTTTTGACATTAACCACCATTTTGTAGCCTGAGATAAACAAGCTATATTACTGTATGAAATACTATAGTTAATTAAAAAATAAGACTCGAACCACTATCATTGTTCCTCTTCTTACCTAAGTAAGCCATCTCATAGCGTTAGGACTAGTAAGTAATCAGCCCCACCCCCCCACCCCCCATATCTCATTCTCCCCCTCATCATCTTTATCTTAAAGATAAGATTACTGAATGATAATGTGATGTTGTGTCCGAATTTGGTTCCGGGTTGCATTGCGACCCGTTGATTGAGCTTTGTGTGGGCCCAAGCCCACACAATGTTCTAGGGGTTCGGGGACAGTGCCCCCCAGGAAAATTTTTGACCCATCTTTTGCTTGCATTTCGTGGACCCTGTTTAGTACTCTCTTGTAATCCAATATTTAAGGATGTTTAGGGTTTGGAGTGGGATATTGAGAAACATTGAAAATCGCAAAAAAAAAAATAGGTGTGAGAGAGCGAGCTAGGGTTTGGGGGCTAAATTTTGTAACCTCCTGATTTTTGTGTAGTGAAACCTTTCGCCAGATCTTCACCGTGGACATAGGCTTTGCCGAACCACGTAAATCTTTGTGTGGTGTGTTTGTTTCTCTATCGTGATTTGTTCTTCGGTTCATTGCGTTTGTCGTAAAAAATAATAATTAGCCCGACACCTTAGCCCCATCCCACAACCCACCCACCCCCTCCCCTCTCTCTCTCTCTCCTTCATTTAAAGATGTGGAGTTTAGCTATCTCTAGTGCACAAAAATATAATTAGCTGTCCTAATAACAAGTCCCCAACATTCTTTTTTTCTTCTTCTTTTTCTTTGTTTTTTTTTTTAAAGCTATCTAACAATGATTGAAGGGTAATAATTTTTTTTTGATAAGTAATGATTGAAGGGTAATATTATTCAATTAAAAAATTTCACCAACTTATTCCACCTTCTTTCCTATATTTTCATCAATGCTGTCCAGTCGAGGCTCATCCATGCCCAATCCCACTGGACAAACCTTCGATTTGCCCCTAGCTCTATAATATACCCGCCTTCCTACGTCCCCTTTGGTTGCCTTGAAGTTGCTGGGGAACAGTGAGGGCTTGGACGCTAGACATAATCCAATATATCCTCAAAAAGGTAGAAGATAAGAAGCCCAACCACTCTTCATTCATCCACCGCTTTGTCATGCAAAAAAGTGATTACTCTCTTTATCCTCCCCCCCCCCCCCCCCCCCTTCTTTCTTCTCTCCTCCTCTTATCCCAAACACCACCACCAAAAAAAAAAATCACATCCAAAATCAAATTAAAGAGAAGCAACTCGGTAGCATGTTCGGGATAATTAGACAAAACAAATTATGTCTTCATCAATTAATTAGTGAAAGTTGTGACACAAAAAGACAAAAACAAACATAAGGTGCTCATCTTCTTTTTATTCACTAAAGGTGGGAAGTTCAGATGCCCCTTACAGTAGACTCGGGAGACCACAAAATAAACAACTTGAAGGAGCTCGCAAGGAAGATTTTTATTTAAGCAAAGTCCAATGATTCAATTAAATAAAATATGATCTCTCACTGACCGACGATCATTAGGTATCCAAATGTTAACTATATACACACATAGGTTTAAGCACATCAAGAAACGTGAGAGAGAGAGAGATAATATACTACCATGTTGCATGCGAACCAAATGACACCATATTGTTAAACAGAAAATTAGACCCAAATATATACACACACACACACATGCCAAAGGAATAGTTCTCACTTGTGTAAAGCTAATATTAGAGTCCACGTATATATCTGCGCCATCTTTAGCAAAAATAGGATCCTCAGCGACCTAAATACCAAAATAAAGGACAATTCAAAAGGCAAATACTGAAACTCCAAAGGTGAAAGGTCAATCAAAAGCAACAACACATTGAAGGTACAAGTCTTCTTTAGTCAACTACTGTTACAAAAATACATTAAATGTTTTTAAGTAGGAATGCAGCTGAACAATACATTCAGATTTGTCAGGACTAAAGGACTCACAACAAGATTCCATACATCACATATATAGCATACTTCCATTGGACAAGTTCATTAGATACTTAAAATTGAAAGCATGCATATATTAAAACTCAAAAGAACATAAGATCGATGAAAAGAAAGAATGGGAAAGGTTCTAGCTGTCTATACACGTTGAACAAAACAAGCAAATTATTACACATCACAAAATTGAATATCTTCTGAGTATGACCGGTGTTGATGATAAATTTAGGTCACATAAAAACCTACAGCTTCTAGGTAATTGTAATACAGAAAAGATAAAAATGGAAACCAAGCATTACCTCCTTTAATTTCCTTTGGATTCAAACACACAATTACTGCATATGCAATACATAAAGCCCTGTAACTAAAATATGGCAATACTGAAATGATACAAAGGAAAACGAGAGGAATAGGAAAAGAGAAACAAGGAAAATGATGGAAGTCAATAATGAAAATATTTCAATTAAATTTTATTGCGAGTGTAAATTGACACTCCCAGCTTCAGGTGAATAAGGAGTCCTGAAAAATGAATAGCATGTTATTCAATTGATGGATGAGATAATTTTGAACAACGATGGGAGTCAGATGTTATGATTACATTAGATTATGACATTGGCATAAATATATTTAACTCTTTAAGTGGATACAGTCTTTTGGAAACTGAATGATTTGGATAGGGAAAAAAAATGAAAAAGTACTTAATCATCTTGACCCCAACACTCCAAATATTGGAAATAAGCAGACTTAAAATTGAACAAATCTATTAATTTAGTTCATTATATGGTAGTTGAGGCTGTTAGGAGTCAGTTGATAATGACTTAATTGTTAATTCAGGTCATTCAAACAGCAATGTTTTTAAAGATCAGCTTCCCTTCTGAGTTGTTGGTCCATCTTCCTTTTTCAGATGCCCATAATAGTTGTCCCCTTTGTAAATTTGACCCATAAAATTTAGAACTTCTTCAGACACACAAACTTCCAAGCACATGCTAATGAGTGAATCTCTAAATTATGAAGGGTTAGTTTTCCATATATTTAAAAAATGGAATTTCTGAAATGGACTAATAATTTGGGATGGAAGGAGTAATAATAATATATTTCTATTACAAACCAACTCAGGATTGATGCAACAAAGCTCATGAGATCAAAGTTGATTGCATAACAGTGCAAGAGTGATCATGAGATGAGGTTCCACGAAAAGCATAGATGAAAAACCTAAAGAAAGTCCCACTGATTGACATCCTTATTGGAGCAAATGTTTACCCAATCAGACTACAAAACACATTTGTCATAACTAGGCAAGGCATAAGTCAAGGACAAACAAGTTTTGTTAAACGTTACAAATTTTTTTATTATTGAACCATTTTAAATCTCACCACTTGAATCATTCACTGGCATAAAGCAACTATTCTTTTACATTTATCAAGTTCTGAATTTCTTAATTCATCTCTGATTTATTATTTTTACTATCTAATTTATCTTCATTATGGTGACTGTAGAAATAGAGAAAGAGAGGTTTCGAGTCAATATTATTAAGACTTCTTTGTGGAAGTTGTTCTATGAAGCAAATGCTACTTCAGCATCATCAAGCCTGGCACTTGGACATTTGAGGAGCACATATCGTCCACCGCTTCTTACCTTTAAAGAGCAAAATCGCAATAGCCATCTTTTGCTTGCTTTAATTATATAAATAAACCACAGGTTAAAACTTAGAGCATAACAGAGGAAAAAAGAAGAAGAAAAGAAGGTGCATGCCATCAAGTATCAACTATCACACAATGTCATTGAACCCACCAGCCTCAATATCACTAAAGGATAAGCTTGCAGAAGATAACTTTTCTATGCAGAGGAGTAAGTGTGTAGTAATTGCAAAATCATATAGCATCTGAATTTTAATCGATCAGGAATATAAAGTATATTGTGCCTTTAATTTTATGTATAGGTTGCCAGGTTGTATTCCTCGGCCTCCAGCATTACCAGCTTTTGGTACACGGATCGTATCCCCAGAATCTACACCTATTCCATTTAAAAGGACATCAGTGAATTAAACAACAAAAACTCATAATGTAAGGTCATAATGAAACGTAATGGTTCTTTGTCTTTAATATTATATAAAAATGCCACAAGTATACACACATATAGAAAGGCAAGTTACATAAGGATATACTAGTTTTTCAATCTTTTTAACCATTTAGGGAGCATTGTATCACATCAAAATCAATAGTATCTTGTCCATTCCAGCAATATTTTTCACTTTTTAGGAAGTAGCCATCTTAGACACCTATCATTTATCTTAAACACGGAAAAAAGTCTGTTATTGACTTCTTGTTACTGAGAATATTTGATAAAATGAAAAAGTATTACACTATGGCCACAATATTGCATTGCCAACTAAACAACCAGAACAAGTAACAACAGCAGTAACTTTCAAAAAAATAAAAAAAAATGTAACAACAGCAGCATACAACCCCTCAACTTGAACTTACAAGCTTTATGAAGGAAGGATTGTGTATTCATGCAAATATGGTCCCTAAAAAAGGTAATATATATGCCATGATTTATTAATCCAACCAAAAAAATGAGATTTGACCCTGATGATATCATATAAATAGAAATTTCAGTACTTAAGGATTTTTCAGACAAGGCTAAAGTGTTTGTAATCATTTGATTGAAAATACATTCAACACCAACCTGCTGGTATTTGAACTGTAACCTTCTTCATTCCTTCAACCACCCCTAATCCTTTGCACGTCGTACAAGATTCCTGCACCATTTTATTATAATGAAAGGTTAATCACATCCAGATTTCAAACCCAATGGAGTTACGTCACACAAAACCTATTGTAGCATTGTGGATAAATAAAAAAAAAAGGAACCATAATATCCAAATTGAAGTTGGGCTATGGGGCTCAAAACTTGTTGCTTAGCGACACAAAAGAAAAAGGAAAAAAAGAACAGAATAGACATCAGATCCTAACAATTCGGCCCAAAAAGAAAAAAGGTTCAGACATCAGACCTTAACAATCCGACCGAGTCCTTTACAAGTATGGCATGCTGTTGTGAATGGAGGAACTGTAACCTAATAAAAGAGTCATGTAGTATTGGAAACAAAGAAATAATTTAATTACTTGTCAGATTTCAAAATGATAAATACAAAAAGTCTTCCTCACAAAGTCTCCTTTCTCAAAAAGAATCATTGCGTTGGATCATCAAAGCACTTACTCTCCCAACGCCTTCACAAGTTGGACAAATTCTTGTTTTCGCATTAAGTGGGTGGCCACGGCCATCTGCATCCAAAGAAAGACGAGGGAAAAGAAAATTTCAATTACTATGACAGGGAAACAAGTATACAACTGACCACAAAAAGACTATAATTTGGCCTAAATAAGAACAAAGCAGTGATTAACTTGAAACACCACATCCTACACAATATTAGATTTCATGCATCCATTAGCCTAAAAAAGTTTTTTCATCACACCATATCTAAACAATAAAAATTTGATTTTTTAAATCAATTCCAAATAGTAATTTTATTGAAGACATAGAAAGGGCAAAACCCATGTAGAAATGTGTAACAGACATCAAACAATAACAATTCACAAGAGTCCATAAACTCTACAAAGATAGATCCAAACCCAAAGTTCTCCGATATCTGGAATAAAAAGCTTCCTATAGTATAACAATGCTTGAGTTTTGCAACCAGAGTCTCAATATAGTGAAAGATTCTTCTATAACTCCCCTTCCAAATACCACCCCCAAAACACCAGCAGAAGCAACCAAAAAAAAAATATATATAGAAAAAGAAAAAGAGCGGCATTTGCAATATCACTAATGCACTATCACTGGTTACAAATGCCCACCCACCAACCCAAATTAGGCCCACGCTGATCAAGGAAAACCCCACCAAATTACGAAAGAAAGCAAATGAAATTCCAAAATGTTCACCACATCATAGTGAAAGAATAAAGGATCAACTGTCTCTGCCATTAAACTACACATTATGCACAGATTCAGAATTATCCAATTTTGTATTAATCAGATTTCCACCATCAAAAAGCTGTCCCTCGGCATCATCCAAGTGAAAGATGCCACCTTTTCTTTTTCTTTTTTCCTGAAAAAAGATGCCACCTTTGATGGTACCATAGAATCAAAAATCTGTCCCTCAACATCATCCAAGTGAAAGATGCCACCTTTGATGGTACCATAGAAACCTAAACCATTTCTCCATGAAGTCACTCACTCGAACATTAGTCCACAACACATTATAGGATTTAATCAAGAACAATTCATCCACCACCATTTGCAATTATTTATCACATAAACAGTTTTCCAAGCCTCTTCAAAGATTCACAGCACAGAGCTTTCTCAAATAAGAGAATGGGGACACTATGAGCAAATGTCTGACAAGGCTAAGTATATGTTCACGTTGAACATACACCAATGAAAGACACACATCTATAATTACATGACAACCAATAATTTTTTTGTGAATGGACACGTCCTATTACCTTTTTATACCTATTATCTCCACAGCCTCTTCAATGCTCTCTCAAATTACTAAATGTGGCTTAAAGAATATATACTTCTTCTAGTTCATGTTAAGAACCATAAATAAACAATAAGGCAAATTCCAAACTGAAAAAAATAAAATAAACAAAATAATTATAATAATAAGCCAAAATCAGATTTTGACAAAGGATAAAGAGATCAGTTTATTGGCAAAGGACGTTCTAAAGACATGGTTCAAAGATGATTCAGATTTTACTCACGGCAAACATCACAGGGAACACTTGACACAAGAGACATATGCTTTGTGCATCCTTCAGCAGCTTCAGAAAAAGAAAGGGATAACTCCACCTATAAGATCCAAAACAATATATTGCACAAGCGCCTTAGAGAAAATAATCTCATCCAACATATCGTGAAAATCAATCTCATGTGATGTGGTGGCCAGAGGCACAAGGTACCTGAATATCAGTTGCAAAATTTCCAGTCTCGTTTTCAAAGATCTGTAAGGATCAAAAAAATTGTTAATACATTGAATATTTCAGTAGCCTAGGAAAAAAAGAAGATTTCAGTATTTTATAATTAGATCAGTACAGAAATTTTAACATGGAAGATGAAAACAAGAATACCTCAGAGAAAATTTTATGGAATGATTCTGAGAAATGAGTTCTATGAGCATATCTAAACCCCTCTGCATCTCCAGTGGCATATTTCACATCCTCTGGACCTCTGGAGTGCTCCTTCATTTGGCAAACAGATGAAGAAAATAACTCAGTGAGTTTGGAAACATTAATTGAAGGAACATACATTGAGGGGCAGCAATTTTTCAAGTTTTTACTGATTAAAATTTACAACCCTCAAATTCGAATGCAGAAGAAAGGGGGAGGAGGAAATGGGGCAATGTAAATGACAAGATTGTAATTCACAATAGTACAATGAGAAGAGTTGTTACCCAGTCATATTTTCCTCTCTTTTCAGAATCTTTCAAAGTCTGAAATTCAACATTCACGACAGAGGGAAGCATGGAATTATCATATAAAGAAATATAAGAGCAAAATTATTCACAATCTTTAGATTGTAAAGATTGTGATACTATGTGAGCAGGCTCTAAAATCGGAAAGTAAAAACAAAGACTATTCAAAACATGGATCACAAACCTCATAAGCTTCCCTTATTTGTTGAAATTTCCTCTTTGCAGAAGGATTATTCTTATTTGCATCTGGATGGTACTTCTTAGCAAGCTGCAATAAATGCTATAAAAGTTAGAACCTTGAAAATTAATTACTGCAGGAAATCACGGATATTTCCCAAAAACGAAAAAGAAAAAGAAAAAGAACATTAGCCTTTTCAACTGGTAATAAATACATGTCATGTAAGACTTGCAGGTTGTTACCAATTCTATTTGACATCATTGACTAAGCAATCCTTGTTCTCTCATCAACAAGTTTACTTTTAATTTCACCTTTATCTAGTGATGAAAACTATGAAACTGGGTTGCTATTCAGAGAAAAAAACAGCAGTTCAATAAATGCTATAAACTACTAATTGTACCCATCAATATAAGGTGACAGCACAGTAATGATACAATTTGGTTCTTTTTACAATTAGCTTTACCAAGAAAACAATGTTTAATTAATATATGTATATAAATATAAATATATATATATATATATATATATATATATATACACACATATATATTCAGAAGCTTCAACATACTGCAACAGAAAGTTTATGTAGGCCTAACACACACCACATTGAAAACAAACTCGCATGAAAAGACAGAATTAGATGAAAGAACTACATTAATTACAAAGGGTAAAATAAAGTCAAGCCAAACTAACCATCTGATGTTTCAGCTCAAGCCAAGGTTGACTAGCAACATTCAACCTGGTTTATGCCTGTTTTGCCAATGCTCATGCATGTTAACTAGCCGAACCAAAACTGTTAATTACCAAATGCCCAAATCAAATAGTCACACCTTTTGCATCTCCTTTCGCGTTGCATTGTGGGGCGTGATGTCTGGGCCATGTTCTCTGCTATCTTTGGAGTTTGTTGGGTTCTTTCTGGTTCCACGGTGGATACAATAGAGGCTTGGAGAGGGTACATACTGGTAGCCAAGCCCGACATGCTTGGAGAATCACTCCACTTTGTTTATGGTTGGTTTGTGGAGAGAAAGGAATAGGAGTTTTTGACGGGGAGGAAACTCCTATTTGATCTCATCTTAAATATACTATTCTGAGTTCTTTATTCTTTTGGGTTAACAGGCAAAATTGTGAATCCGTGGGTCGTCTTTTGGAATATGTAGATAGCTTGAACCTATAGCTATTCTTTTTTGTATATTTTGTTCCTTGGGTGCGCTCCCCTCTTGAGCGCTTTTTTAATGAAATGCTACTTTTATCAATATAAATAAATAAAATATATATATAATCACACTGTTCTGCAATCTAACCCAATTTCAACATGAATCAAAGCTAAATCAAAAATATTCCTCATACCACATAAGTGTATAATAGGAAAGAATGGAAAAAAGAGAATTCATGTGGCTGACCCATCCATATGGGACATAAAGATTTTAGGCATTCCACTTACCAAGAAAAAGATTTTAGCTATAGGGAATTTGGGTTTCTATGATTTATATTTAAACACTATACTTTCTTTACTTTGAGTTATTGTGATTTTAAGAGATTCAAACATTTGGAAATGGATTAAACAAGAACTCATTGAGTGTAGTGTTAAAAGCATTTAGCTCATGTCATCCAGTCATCATACGTTGTTCCCTATTTATCATTGAGTATGATTTCTCCATTTCAATTACAATTATCTATGAAGCTTACATAGCAATCTAAAATATTCCGAGTGGCTTCTTGCAGCGGCTTGTTCTGCACTCAGTTCAGTTCTTCCACTACAAAATCTGTAAAAGGTGATGAGCCCTTTAGATACGAAAGAGACAATTAAAATAAACCAGTATAAGGGAGGCATTTTGATGTTTAAGTGATAGAGAGAAATTTGTTTTCATTAGTTCATTTCCTCTATTGGATAAAAAGGGGAGGAATGTAAGAAGCTCCTTTTGGAGCTGATTGATCCACCGCAATCTAAAATATATTTGAGATATCCTGCAACTGTTGAGCGATGCATTCCACTTTCACAAGACTAAGGATTTTCTCACCCTCTCACTAGAGCCCAAGACCCCAAAACGAGCAAGTTCTCTCTCCCAAAAAGAACCACCAGGTATCACAATGGTCATTCGATGGCATTGGCTATCAGAAGATTTTCCATACAGAGCACTATGTAAAAGCTTGATTGAATTGACCAAAGTTTTGTATGAGATGATCTCAGAACATCACGTAATAGTTATCTTCCCAAAACATCATGTAATAGTTATACATTTACTAATGCAACAACACATGTGATCGTAAGCAAAACGTAAAAGCTTCCTACAAAAAATAAATATATACTGTAGCATACTAGCAACCCTAAAATGATACAGATATAAAGAATATACTCAAAAAATAATAATAATAATAAATATTTTATATATAAAGGAACCCAGGAAAAAGATTAAAGGACGGTCCAGTTAGAAACACTAACATATACTCACCTCGTGAAAAGCCTTCTTAATCTCATCTCGGCTGGCATCTTTAGAAATACCAAGAATTTCATAGTAATCTCGTTCCATGGAGTAACAAAAGCCTGGAAACAAATCAATTAACTAAGGAGCATATAAATAGTAGAACATAAGCTGGTAATCTCAGAACTTGTAGTGATGGTAGTAGTAATAACAGTAAAAAAAGAGTAATAGAGTAACAAAATCCTGGAAACAAATCAATTAACTAGGAAGCATATAAATAGTTGAATACAAGCTAGTAATCTCAGAATTTGAAGTGATGGTAGTAGTAATAATTGTAAGAAAATAGTACAAATATTAATAATTATAATAAAAAGGCTATGATAATCATAATGGAATTCATATGAAAAACAAGTGCCTTTATGTTTGGAAAATCGAAACCTGTAGAATGTATAAAACACTTCATTTGTGGCATTCCTGTGGTTGCAATATCAGCAGGCCTTCCTACAAAACTGCAACTGTACAAAGCTGAGAAAAGAAGCGCATACACAGCATTAGTGAGTTATAAATATAGTACAAAATGGATTATTGTAATGGCATGTTAGGCAACGTTTTTGTTTCGTGTTTTTAGTTGCCAAATACGTTTAAAAAAAATAAAAATAAAAACAGAAAAAAGTGGTAGAAGTGTGTTTGGTAATGTTTGTTACATTTGACACAGTACCACATCTGCTTCAAAAAATGGCCCAAATCTGGAAGAAGAAGAAGAAGAAGAAGAAGAAGAAGAAGAAGAAGAAGAAGAAGAAGAAGAATAACAACAAAAACAAAAACACAAAAAGATGTTTTCAAGTGTTTTTCTATTGTAGCCAAACGTCTGTAGAGATCTTTCTTTCAAAAGGTAATATAATGTTATCACATATTTTTTACAATTATCCAAACTTTTTTTCATTTTTTGCTTAAAACATTGTGCAATAAATTTTCATTACTAAACATGCTTTTTTTTCGAAATAAAACACAGCACAACAAAAATTGTTTCTGCTTCATATGAAATCAAAAACGCATAATAGAAACGGTTGTCAAACGGGCCCTAAGTGCTTTACTTTACGCAATACAACTCATTTATATTTGACACATTGTAATACAGATCACCCATAAGCATAACGGCCGTTATGTAGTGGACCAACAGTATTGCCAGAGGGCAGTACAGAACATTACAACCATTCATTAATAATTCACAACAGTAAACAGCCCATAGTGTCATAATAGTCAAGTCAAAACCTTTCTTCTCTTTTCATTTCTTTTTTTTTTTTTTTCTTTTTTGTGTGTGTATTCTCACTTTTTTTTTCTCAACCAAATTGATATAATTGTCACGTTTAGAGAGAGAGAGAATTCGGCAAGCTAAGTAGCATTGACACTGACACTATACGATACGGATACGACGATATGTCAAATCCTAAAAATATAATTTGGACACATCGTGGACACAACTAATATAAATATAAATTTTTATTTATGTCCATTGAATAAGACAATAATAAAACTTTTAATTAATTTATAATTTCTATATTAAAGTTACATAAGTTAGAAGATCTATGCAAATGTCATCAAAATATATTATATATTCAATTACTCTCCTACCTCGTCATTCTAATTGTATTTTTGTCATCTATAAAAATAATAAATAAATAAATAAAGTGTCATTAGATGCTATGGTATGTGCATATTGTCAATTTTTTTTGAAAAAAGAAAAAGAGGTTGGATACTTTGACGTATGTTCATAATATTATTTCTAAGACTATTATATGTTTGAGCTCTATAAGACTTTTATTGAAGAGTGTGGAGTTTGTTGGTTTCCAAAATGTGTAATGTGTCAAACACAAGCACAGATATAACCATACTCTGGCTCTTTTTTTCCCGTAAGAATTAAGATAATATTATAGCTTTAGGTTATCGGTGTTTTATTAATAGATAATACATTGAACTAATAATTGAAGGCCAAATTGCCACTAATAAAAATTACTGAAAAATACCAACATTATAGTATTTCAAATATGCATATGATAACCTATATGTGTGTGTGTGTGTGTGTGTGTGAGCTTGAGTATAGTGAACAGTTGCTTACTCCGATGGTAAAGCGTTGAAATTCTCCTGTCCAAGTGTGCTCGATAAAATGATGATTCCAGAGCGGCAGGAGACGGCAAATGTCGCCGACACTGCAATGAATACGTTGAATTAATTAAACATTTTCTGGAACCTAATCAGATCAATACAAATGATTCTTAAATTTACCATCCAATTTTGCAACAAAGGCTTAGAGCTTATTGCCAACCATCTGAATCTGCCCATTTGAAGTCGAAAATGTGAGATGTAATTCAATTAGGGCTCCAATTGAAGAACCATCAGTCAAATCATGAACAGATGATGATTCGGTGTTAGAATAAAAACTCCCGAGCGACAAAGTCTTGATTTGGGATTTAGGGTTTTATGTAACCGTTGTCTTGCAGGAAGGGTTTTGGAATCAACAGAGATTCTCACACTGTTGCTTATTTTTTACTGGTCAGAGAAACGACGACGTGTACAATTCAAACGCATCAAGTAGTGACATCCTTTCTTTATTCTTTCTTCTTCCCTGTGTCAGCTTGGGGACAATTTGAGAAACGTATTGCAATTTTTCTTTAAAATAATAATATTACTTTATAATACAGTATCTAACTTATTTTGAATAGTTGCAAAGTGTTAATATGAAATTTAAAAGTTCTTCCTTTTAACTTAAAAATAATAATAAATAAAATTCGAACTGTCAAGCAAATCTATATATATATATATATATATATGTAAATGGTGGCCAAGGTGGGCTAAAAAGCCTTAAAGTGACAGCACAAGCATAGTAGCATAACTATATCTAAACATAGTACAAGAAGACCAGCTTCAGGCCCAATATATACCCAACCCAATGGACATGAGTTTGAAATATCCGTTAATAAGCATACCAATTATGAATGGCTAGTCCAACTAATTACAGTTTCAAGGCCATTAATGCCCAATCTGCGACGAGGGAGAGTAAATTCTCGCCAAACCATTCAGTCTAGACTTTAGAGGCAACGATTGTTGGTTGGAGAAGAGGACCATTCCCTTGCAGGCTCTATAAAGATGTCCATTTTCAACGATCGCTGAGTATTGACAACAGAGTCCACAATCAGTAGATTGTGAGGAAGGTGAATTCCCCTGTTATTCATTTCCTGTCAAATGTTGTAGACCATTGACGCTAGAGTTAATCGACAAATCCCAATCCTAGGGTTTTTTGGTTCTAGCATTTGCGTGTCCAAAATACAAATTTCTTCCAATTGTTTACTTATTGTATAAAACCTGTACTTTGTCTTGAATGAATCTCCAAATAGGGGAAACAAACTCGCAATGAAAGAAGAGGTTTCACTATGTTGCCCTGAAGAATTGTTTGAGGGTATCTCATTCAAATGCATGGTTGATGAGAATTCTACCATTCAGAGATCTTAAAATGCGCAAGCCAGGACAACCGAGTCAGGTGCATTTCTGGCTTCTTAATGACTACTCTATAGCAGTTCACAACTTGGTCCATTGTATCACAAACAGAGCACTTGTTTTAACTCAATTGCCCATTCATTTAATCCAAATACAGCTTTTAGGTAAACGAAATATACGTACAAATATATACATGTATCAAAATATATACCAGGCGATACCGGATAACCTTGTTGTTCCCATGCTGGTATCATGGAGAAGCCTAAACACCTATGGTTTTGTAAACATGTGGTGAGACTGAATTAGGGAATGAGATCATGACGACCAAGCCACCAAAATGTACTAGGAAGGGACGAAGGGACAGTAAAGCTGTTCTAAACCGTGTTCCACTTTCTCTTCTTCGCTTGAAAATCTGCTGGATCAAAAAAAACACTGCCCAAATCCTAGCAGCATGACAAGTTTTTGAGAAAAATGCCATACACGTTGCTCAAATGTCGCATTATAGACCCACGGTTATCGTCATTTGTTCTCTATTAGCACCTAAGCACATAACCATTGATCCAAAGTTGACAAAGAGAAGAAGAAACAAAGGAAGGAAGGATCTCACCACTACATTTGGGAGGCAAAATTTAACAAGAATTGTAGCGCTCATGATTAACTGCAAACAACAGATGAGAAATTGATAATTTAAATCTACCGACACTATTTATTGGTTACACGCGCAGCAATTAGACCATCATCTGCTAATAAACATGAAAGACACAGTCACTCGTGGTGCAACTTAATGTACAAAAGGTATGCTAGTTTAAGAATAATCCGGCCTGGTTAAACCCACTCCATCATTGAGAGTTGTCCCACGAGCAAAAATGCAATTCAGATAGCAGTGCCAGTAAAATTTTGTATCTACTTCTCACACTAGTTTCACCATAGAACACCAAAAATATAAGTTGACTTCGATGGAACTACTGTAGAGATGACAACGCCAGTGAAACGTTTCGAGATATTCGATCATGTATTGGCTCCTGCATGGAGAAACCAATATTATATCACCAATAATCATATAATGATGGGGTATCTCATGCAAAGTTTACCTTCGACATTGGTATCTCAAATTTTGATTTTGTAATCGTCTCAAACAAGAAAATGTATCTGCCATCAAAGGGGAATATCAGTGCCAATAAAGAATGAATGAGCTATCTGCTATACCTGAATGCAAATGGTACAAAACTTCAATAGAATTTCAATAAGTTTAAACAAACAAGGCCAAAATCAGAGGGAAAAAATTGCTTTTCAGGACATGCTGAATCAAGAGTGGTCGGACCTGGCGTGATGGTCAAGTGCTCATACACCCCTTGCAATGGTGCCGGGTTCAAGTCCTGGAGTCAGCCTCTCCAGAAATAGGGGTAAGGCTGCCTACCATCTACATCTCCCAAACCCTACTTGACATGGAAGCCTTGTGCACTAGGTACGAACAAACTTTTTTTTTAGGACATGCTAAATCAAGACAACCTTGAATAGCAATATTGAATAAAATAAGAACTCAGTTGAAACAATATAAGCACACGTGTGCAGACACACAAGCTTAAGGGAAACTGGCATATCAGATTTGCAAGCAAGAAGTATCACCTCTGAAAGACTTGAACTTCACTACCCAGATTAAATCAGCTAAAGGGATTCCTCATGAATAAAAGAGAGAATATCACTGTTACAAGAACAATTTTCCTCCAATCCACCATAAGGTAGAACCAAAAGAAAATCTACTTTTGTGGCATACAATACTCTTGATGGAAAATCTTCTCCACAAGGACAAAGTTCCCCTCTAAAACCACGTTTTTGCACTTCCTACTTATAATGTTGAAAAAAAAAAAAAAAAAAAAAGAAGTTCTGCATATCACAAAACTACAGTAGCATTATAATCAAGAACCCAAATTTCATTTTGGAGTGTCATTCCAATGGCTCAAAATAAAAAACATTTTGGAAATGCAATGCAAATGGCAGGAGAAGAAAAAATATAAGTGCATGGAAATACTTTAAGACAATGTAAACCCATCCTTCACTAATAAAAGTTTAAAAATCATAAAGCTATTTTTTCATGTAATATTGAAATATTTTCTTCAAACATAACACAATGACATAAAGGGAAGGACTATATAATGTACACAAAGTAAACATTTTGTAAGTTCAAGTAAAGTAAGAAGAAAGTAAAACAATTAGGAAATAAGCATTGCAGTTAATCTCCCCCTTTTTGGAAAAAATGGATATTAGCTTTTGCTGGTCAGTGTGATTGTTCTCACAACGATGCGAAGTATCAATCTTTTGCAATTTTCCACAATTGTTCGCAATAGAAACAACTCACATCCATGTCTGCTGTTTTGGTCTCGCTAACAAATGGACCTATTAGCCGTTTTGATGCAAATGAAAGGAAAATTCTACCCTTAATCATGATGGAACTATGGATTAACAAGATACAAAGTTACCAACAAACTCCAGCCCTTCCATAAATTTTTTATGCAGAGGAAAAGCAGTAGAAGCAGTAAAATGTTACAAGTAAACTCCAAATTGGATAAAATTATATTACTAATAAATTAATAATGATACTCTTTATATTAATATTAAATTTTATAATAGTGATTATGTTCTTGCTTGATTTTTAAATCTAGAAACAGAAGTACCCTAAAATTTTCAATGTACAAAAGCTTAACCAATCCTCTTATACTAACTTAAGAGAAAAAAAGTAATAAATACAGAATTTTTTATAAACTAATCATCCAAAATGATGTTGCAGAGTCATTTCTTCCATTTTAAGTGATGGGAGTTGAACAATCCATATCATTTATGAAAAATTTCAGCAAAGTAGCATTCGTTGTACAAAAGCTACTCAAATTAGGTCTGAAATATGATTCTTGAAAATTTTCTATAATATTTTGATTGCACTTCTGCTTGGGGACTACCTAGACACAAAGGTCTATTGACTCTATTCTCTCTCGTTCTTGCTGCTGTTTCATATTTAGGCACCAAGTCAATTCTGCATTACATACATAGTATCTTCACATCTGGCCGAGAGAAAAGAACAAGTGAAACAATATAGGGAGCAAGATGTTTCAAAAAATCTATCATAAAAAGCAGTTAGCAAACTTATCAAAACTAAATAAAATAAAAGAAAAGGTTAGTGGGGCCGTTGCAAAGACTAAGACATTTTGTTTTGGTAGGTAAGTCATGCACGCGTGCACATTTGTCTCATTGGGGACTCAAATCCCCAGGATTCCATTTGAAAGGAAGAGAGGATACCACTTGGGCTAAGCCCTTGGTGATGAGACAAAGACATTTGCTCAATGGTTGGCTTTGAAATCTTATTTGTTGAGAGCGAGAGAGGGGTTCAGTGTTATTGCACTATCAAACTTGCAAAACAGATTCGGCCTTTCATTCTACTAATAGTTAATTCACTTAGATGTACAGTACAACCTCTTAAAATTTTATTTTTTTCTCCTTTGGTTTAGTCATCTTTAATGAAAACCATGAGAAAAAAGAAGCCCTAACAACATTTCAAACTTGGAGGAAAAAGCTGAACAGTCTATAATTGAAAAATGCACCCTTGTGTGTTACACACACGTGTCTTATAACTTTATAAGAGGGAGCATCATTGAATTATAAGGTACTTTTATTCACCATGGCATGTTAATGTCGAACAAAATGCTGGCTAAAATATCTCAAAAAGATCAAAGACCAAGACCGAGACCAATTAAAAGGAATCACAATTGCAAAGAGAAAATAGGCAAGACCAAATGAGGAGAAAATAAAATCTGATGGGGCTGCTCTAACTTCAAACATGAACCATAGATAATATGGTTGGAAGTATGAACATTATAGAGTAATACTTCGAGGAGATATCATAGAAGTATAAAGGTAATGAATGGAAAAAATTAGGGAAATGAAGCATTAGCACAAAGGCCATCGACCATAGATTTTTACCATCTTACTCCATTTCTATGAAAACATTAGTATGACCTTACTAAATAGAAAAATGACATGGAAGACATACCGCCAAGCCAGTTCAGAAACAAGTTCTTCAGGAGCATCAGGGAGGACCTATACATTGCATTTTCATGTAAGATTTGAAGTAGACTATGAGATGAAGAAATACCAACAGAAAACACAATTGAAGAATTTGTTTACCTCATCTTCATAAGGATTGCAATGATCTTTGAACCACAACCTCAAAAATTCCTAGAAAGATTTCAATTATTTAGGAAGTCAGCAAATTCCCAATTCTCCGTTAGGCATGTCAAGAATTCTATATTTAAAAAATGGAACAGTTGGAAGATAACACAAGAATGCATCCACACGACCATAAAGAAGAAAAGCAACATTCTCATCTAAGGTTGCCACCCACACCTTTTGAGGCATTAGCACAAAATGAATGCATTAACATACATGCAAAAGAGATAACAAGCAAAAATCAACAGAATATTAATGAACCTTATCAACATTTTCAGGTTCAAGACCATTCTGAAAGCATTCCTCATAAGAACGGCCAATCCAATATCTGCTCGAGTCAGGTGTATGCACCTAAATTTGACAGACAGGAAGTCAATCTCATCATGATACTGCTAGTATATGCGCTCACATACATCCATGAGGGAGAAGGAGGACAGAGAGAGAGAGAGAGAGAGAGATGTGATGCAGGCCTGATTCAGTGATATGAAACTAACCTCATCAAGCAAGAGCACTGTACCATCACTTCCTTTTCCAAATTCATACTTTGTGTCCACTAATATCAAGCCATGCTCCAAAGCCACACGCTGCAATTTCAATTACATAGCAAAGCTAGTTAAATTGGCCAATCTAAGAGATGTTATCTACCAACCTTAACTGTAAGGCACAATAAAAATAAATAAGTTCTTGATTCTGGGGCTATTAATATGTAACAGGTACAGTAGGCAACGTTAGAAATCAAAATTAGTTAACAGTAGAAGCCCCTTGACAAGTGATAACTAAAACGTAACAAGTCAACTATTCAAACTTAGGGTTCTGAAAAATAAAGGCATACAGCACAAGAAAATGGTTCAATCATTATTAATAGTGAAAGGGGATTGATAATGAAGATGGCACACAGCAACAAATGTATTAACAGAAGAAATTAGGTGATATTCTTCTAAGTTACCTATTCTTAACTGGGTGTTATTGACACACACACACACACACACACACACACAAGCATAAAAATTAAAAAATTAATAAAAAGAAAAAAAAAACTACGTAAAACTGAAAATAGGATGGAGACCAAGAGTAGCAATTCATAAAATAAAAGAAAAAACCAATAATGGAACACATTTTCTCAATCAACATTGATTGCGATGGACGCTTATTGATGCAGCTGATGCACAGCATCCAACTTAGTTTGCACAACTTGCTTATATTAGCTATTTAGCTTTTAAAAAATTAATAGCAATACAGCTACATCATGTTCTTGCTAAAAAAATAACAATTAATAAAACAATTAACCCGTTTTTCTTAAATTTTATTACTGTGATTCCTCCTTGTACACATACACTTAAAACATAACCATGTATGAAGGTCAGAGATCATGTGCAAGCATACTCTAATAGCCAAGTTCATGAGTCTAGTTTATGGTGAATTTCCCGTTAGATATTCCATATACATATTGAAATAAAAAGGCTATAATAACATCATAGCATATAAATAGTTGCAGGACATCAGTTTGTACAGTGTGTAATGATACATATAGCTTTGAAAAATCTAAGCAAACAAGAAAAACTTGGGCTTTGCCTTATTATTTTTGGCATTCTCACTTTGTCCTCTTTTTTTCCAAATGTTTTTTTTTTTCTTTCTTTTTTTAATAAGATACTACCATATGAATGGCTCATTAAATTTGGATTGACGGTAGTAATAAAAGCTATAAAATAAACTTCTCGATATTGATCGATGTACTCCGAATATAATTTCCCAAGATTAGTCACCTGCCCATACTCGAATAAGCTTAATGCTTTTGTACTTGCTTCGTTGTAATCAGCCTGAGTCATCAACCCGTGTTTAACTATCTGAAAAGACAAATAATTCATAAGAAAGTCATTCGGTCAAGTAGATGAAATAAGGTCAAAACAAAGAGTATCTAAAATTAGTTTAAATTACCTTAGATGTATCTGATTATAACTAAGGCATAAAAGAGATGAATTCTTCTCATCACTGAAACTTTACCCTATGAAATTATTGGGTTATGATTGCGGGTAGATAATTGGAAAAGGATAACACTATGAAGTAAGTATGCTCCAACTGACACCTAAGCGACTCAAAATAAATAAATAAATCTGCAACATCTAGCACTGCCCCTAAATAGAAAAGCTCTGAACTAGTATCTCTTACCCTTTTGTGGTTATTCATGTATTAATTTGGCTTACAAGTCCACGACTGAAGTGGAAAATTATAAGTTTGTACATTTGGATTGGGCGGAGTCTGTTCAAAGTAGCTGAGTTATAGGTAGAATATTACAGTTACTCCTACAAGAAATCCGAAGCTAATTTGTATGAACAACAAAACAGTGAAGAAATTAAGATATGAGGGGAATAGGGGTAAGGCATGAGGGGGAATTAATTTTCCAATACTGGTAAGATAGGTAGCTCATCCCATGAAATCTATCTAGTTGATCAATAATATCATAAGTCACTTGACTACTCTTTCAATAGGTAATGTATTTCTTCATCTTCTCTCATCGTTCAATTTTTCTTTATTATAATTCTCCTTATTTGCTTCCCTTTTGGGTAGAGAAACTAAAACTGTAATCCGATTAGCATCTTTTGGAAACATTAAAATTGAAAAGGTAGGATGGTCACACAGAACTAACTACTCAGCTACAACCTAGGGAAAAAAAAATTAGGACAAGCAAAGGAAAATTAGGACAAGCAAACCTCTTCTGGAGTGACAGGAACATCATGATCCGCAGCTTTAGTTGTTGGCGTGATAATATTTGCAGGTAACTTTTGGTTTTTCACCAAGCCTATTACATATTAATATAGACCATTAAATAGTGAAAAGATTTACAGAAAAAAATATACGAGATAATATATACATCAATTTCCAGCCATACCATCAGGGAGGACGTTGCCACAGTAACTTCGGATGCCTTTATTGTAGACAGTCCATAGTGATGTATCAGTACTTCCAGTCACATAACCTCTGACTACAAATAACCACCAAAATTAATACGCAGATCTTAATATGCTTCCACACTCCAATAAGGAGATCTATTTCACTATGCCACGTATGTAAAAGTAACAAGTTTTCTTTTTTCATTTAACACAAAATCAAATCAGCCAACAGGAACAATAAGTTGACACATCACAAGAAACTCGGAATACATGCATATTATATTAACCATCAAGAATTATTTATGAGTATTGAGTAACATCAGCCAAAATTATATCTTCCATAATAATTATAATCCCATTATTTTGCTGAACTATAACAAAATACATAAATGTGCCTGTAAAATGATAGACTGAGAAACATTGGAAGTACCTTCCTATAGCATTTTCTTCTTAAGGGATTTCACTACCAAATTCCTTTATTTTCTTGTATCATCTTGAATTAAGTTAAACAACGTATACAGTTAAGTGAATAAGTCCCCTGGCCTGTTCTAATGATGTGAGAACTGAAGAATCCTCTCTCTTTACCAAATTATAGAATTGAGACTTTTAGGAGAACCCAACGGCAATTGCAAGAGAAGGTACTAGCTCACTCAGTTATACCGTGCTAACGATGAATCAGGATCAAAATTGTTGCATAGATGAAATAGAGGAAAGATAATTTGGCAGTCTTTGAATTACTGCATATTTATGGGAATTGGGTAAGAGATAAATCCTGTCCAATATAAAAATGTGTGACATCTTCACTGATTGAGAAGTTTTTGAGAGGTTCGTTTTACTTTCCAGCTCTTTCGGTAGCTCATAGCCATCACCATGACACCCCAGCCTGATACAAACTTGAATAGTTTCAAACTCTTTTTTTTAAAAAAAAAAAAGGAGAAAATTAAAAGAACTTTTAAGAAAAAATAAATATAAAATAATTTAATTTTTTCTTCAAAAGCAATGGAATTTTTTTATTTTAAAAAAAAAAAAAAAAAAAAAAAACGCTTGAAATTTTGCAATAACTCATGCATGACCACATACAGACCCCACACTTCGCAAAAAAAATATCAACGATAATAATACAAGATTTGAACAAAAGGTCAAGTAATCAATAATTGTTCACTCCAGACATAAAGTACAAGTGAAAGACAAATTATCATATGGATTCAGTTTCACGCCAACCCATCTTCTGGAGCAAACAAATATGGACTACAGAGACATTGAAGTATTAAAAAATATATTAAGGTAGGTATAAAATCAACATTTCAATTTACTTTTGCAGCACTAATACAGTTTTCTCTGGATCAACATTAGAGTTCAACTAAAATTTCTAAAGGAAACAGAGAATATATTTCCATATTCTTAACAGGAACATTGATTAGGATATATCTGCAGAAAATGATAGAGATATATGTATGAGATGCTATTTCTTTCTAGCCACAACTCGCAAGTGAAATATTCCTTGGTGCAAATGGTAAACATTTTAATATAGTAAGGAAAATGATAACTTAAAAAATGAATACAGATGCAGTAACTCACCAACAAATTCAACAGGAAAGACCGAACATTTCTTTGCAATTGTAACATTCTTATCCGGGGTTGATACTACCGCATTTGGTGTAATATGCCGAGTTTTATTGAACCACCACGAACTTGTCTCATTGAGAACCTTTAAGAACACCCAATATCAAACCAAAAAATAAAAAAACAAAAATCCTCAGCTACCATATTAAATCTCAATCACAATGCTTATATATTAATCCCCTGTTCAATAAAAACAGTCCAGTATTTAACAAAGGTGTCTCTAGTTTGCTGATGATTTCTGATAATTACCTGCCCTTTAAATGGAATTGAAGCAAGAATCCTATCAAATGCGCTCTGCCGATCTGTTGTAACCAAAACAAGATAATCCCCACCATCATATATATCTCTGACCTTCAAAACCAATCCAGTGGTCAATTTTCATCCAAAATAATAACCCACTATTTTGTTTCCGACAAAATACATGAAGATTAACTCAAATTAATTCTTTTAAAAAAATAATAATTTTTCTTATTGAGCAAAGACAAAAAGAAATCTCATTTCAACCTCAAAAAAAAATGGAGTCTTTTCTAGTTTATTTCATTAAAAACAAAAAACGTAAATCTCAATGTCTTAATTATTGCAATAAAAAAACAACAACAACATGCAAATTCATAGAAATGGAGGCTTTTCTAGTTTATTTTCATTAACAACAAAACACATAAATTTCAACGTCTTAATTATTGCAATAAAAATACAAATACATGCGAATTGATTAGGGTCAGCAGAGAAATTACCTTGCCTCTGGTTTTAGATTTGAGACCAGGGACCGTGAGATGAAGATTTGTTTCAGAGAGACAGTTAGACAGTGAGCTTCCGATAGCGTCGAGGACTTCGTCTCTGCGGTTACTGCTGGTTAAAGCTTCGAGTGAGAGTTGGTGTTGTTGATGATGATGCTGTTGTTGTTGGCTCGACATTGCTGACACAGAGATTGTGGGGAATTTCTTGAAAGATGTTATTTTTGTGGTTTTGAGAGATGAAGATGATGAGATTGGAGCGAAGAATTTGTTGATTGATGAGAAGTTAGTGTTGAGGGTTTTGGGAGGGTTTAAGCCACAGTGATGCGCCATTTGTTTCTCTCTCTAGATTTGGGGCTGGGGGAAGGAAGAGAAAAAAGAACCAGACAATATTTTGACAGTTTGGGATGCCGTGTCTTAACGCTAGGTCTTATTATAACGGCGTCGTCTTACTCTTAAATTTAAGTTGCTGATGTGGCGCTATGTCAATCGTACGATGGTAAGCTGCTGTTGCATAAATGTTATATCGTGGAAAATGCCTCTTAATATCAATCTAAGAAAATTTAGGTTTTCTTACTTATTTATTTATTTTTTTTCAAATAGAGCATTAAGAAAATTTTAAAAACTACACACCATTAAAATAATGTTATAATAACAAAATACCCATTAATATAAAGTTTATAAAATAATAGAATTTGCTTTGTCCAGTTTTATTATAACAGTTTTTTATTTTTTAATAACTGAAAATCAAGAATTTTATACAAAATTTATTTGGTTGATAGTTTTTGAAAAAAAAAAAAAAAAATTAAAAATTAATTAAAAAATATTTGATTTTAAAGTAGTTGTTTACATTTTTTTAAAAACAATTTTTTATTTTTTTAGTTAATGAAAATTGTTTTATAAGTGACAAACTAAGGAAATCTTTATTCAATCAACAAATTTGAAAATTTTGTTTGTTGAATCAATGTTAATAATTATAGTTTGAAAAATGTTTTATGTTCTGTTTGGTAAGAAATAATAAATAAAAAAATGAAAGAAGAGGGTGGATGAAAGATAAGAATGAAGAAACAAATTTATTTCGTTTAGTACATAGATGGTAAGGAGAGAAGATAAAAGATAATGCATGAGTCATCATTTATTTTTTATAATTATTTATCTCCCCAAATATAGACGTAATATACAAAGGAATATAAGAAGGAAAAAGGGTAAGGCTATTATAAATGTTTTTAAATTACAAAATTTTACTTATAAATATTTTTAAATTAACTAAACTTTTCTTATAATTAACACTTTTCCTTTTATTCACTCATAACAAACAAAATAAGGTATTATTTTATTATCTTCTCTTCCTTCCGTCCAACCAAAAAAGAATGACACGATCTATTTTCTAAAAATATTTCATTTATATTTTCTTGTCTTCCTTCCATCCAAATTTCTTCCATTTTTCCAAATGAAACATTCCTAAAAAATAATATTTTTAGCAAAAAATTTTGAGATACAGGCCATCATTTTCTTAATTATTACTGTACATGTTTTTGAGGGTAAAATTGTAATTTGAACCACTTTTAGACTTTCTTATTTACATATTTAGCAAATATGCTGAGCATATTCAACACTTAAAATTTAGACAAAATCAAACAAATTTGAAAATTATTAAATTGAATACTTAAAATATTACTTATTTTTAAGTTTTATAAAACAACATTTTAAACAAATAAAATTGCCGAATGATTTTTATTACTAATTAATGAGACAAAAAAAATTAAAAAATAGATCTTAACCGAAGCAGAGTCGAGAATCAAAACGAGAACAAAAGTGTGAGAGCAACATAATTAAATTAAGCCGTGAGACTTTAAGCAAAAGCACTCACGGAATGTAAAAATATTACACATCTATCGAGAAAGATCGTGTGATTTAAAGATATATATGGATAATTTTATTTTTTAATTTTCTTTTACTTGAAAATGTTGAATTTTCGTTTATTTTCGCTCTCTCATAGCATCATAGAAAAGAGACTTTATTCTCATAACAGCTTGTTGGACAGTAATTATTAATTATCGGAATTAAAAAAAAAAAAAAAATACCAATCGGTGCAATTATTGGCAACGTAACAACGTTACTCATTATATTGGCTAAAAGTTATATATATATATATTAAATAGACACGTCTGTAATTGATAAACCCCATCCCATATTACAGTTCACATACACTACGATATTCAGCACATTTTTTTTATTCCTCGATTTGCATTTTTCCCTAGGCTGGACATTGGAGATTTCTAGGGTTTCTGATTTGGTCTTCGCTTTCTCTCTCCGTCGGCTACATTCGTCAATCAATCTTTTTGTTCACATTACGCTATTATCGTGCTTCAATATCTGTACAATTCGCGCAACTTTGTGCACTGTAGAGGTTCGATCTTTTGCCCTAATTTTCATACAGTTATTTGATTGTTTAATTATTTGTAGATCATCGATCGTTTAATATAGCTTTCAGTTCTTGATTTATATGTTGATCATGTAGTATATGTGGATCAATTTCAGGTTTAAAGAAAAAAAGGCAAATTTTAGAAGTGCAGTACAGAACGTAATTGGTTGATCGGTTGCTTTTTGATAAATTAGGGTTGGGTTAGTCTAAAATTGTGCATTTTGGATAGTAGAATTGATGAGGAGGAAAAGAAAAGGAAGTGAAATTTTGTGCCCAAACCAAAAAGAAATCTTACATTCAATCCATGATTCACGATCTTCGTTGACGAACTTGAAGTCTCATTATTCCTTAGAGGATTTTGCGAGATTGAAGAAGAGGTGTAAAGAACATGTAGTTGGTGAGGAGGATGTTGGATCATGTAAATCCAGGCTCAATGGGATTGCCGCAACAGCTCCTGCGTGTGGAACCTCGTCCTTGGTTTTGCCAGGGAGAGGTTTGAAGAGGAAGATAGGGTGTATTGATGCCGCCACGCAGATGGGTAGGAAGAATAAGATTGAGGATGACTATGTTTCCGGTGCCACCCTTGGGAAAGGTAAATTTGGGTCGGTTTGGTTGTGCCGGAGTAGGGTTAGCAGAATGGAATTAGCCTGTAAGACTCTGCGTAAAGGAGAGGAGACTGTTCACCGTGAGGTGGAAATCATGCAGCACCTGTCAGGCCATCCTGGTATTGTGACACTAGAGGCGGTGTACGAGGATTCAGAATGTTTTCATCTTGTGATGGAGTTGTGTTCGGGTGGACGGTTGATTGATCAGATGGGTAAAGTGGGTCGATATTCAGAGCATCGGGCTGCTAATATATTCAAGGAATTGATGTTGGTGATCAAGTATTGCCATGACATGGGGGTTGTACATAGGGATGTAAAGCCCGAGAATATTCTTCTCACTGCTTCGGGGAAAATAAAGCTTGCTGACTTTGGCTTAGCTATGAGGGTTGCAAATGGTAAAAATCTGTCATCTGTCTTCAACCATATTATGAATTTTTCTCATCTTTGATATCCTCAATACTTTTTAGAAGCATATTAAAGTTCATGCTAAAGTTGGTTTATATACTAAATGCGTCTATGCAGTGAGTATTTGCTTCCTACCTTCCCATCGTAGGTGGTTATGTATTGTTTTTGGCATCATGAATAGTTTCTATTCTTGGCTTCAAATTAATTTGGTGTTGTTCATTCATATAATTATTTTTTTGTGCTTTTGGTTGTATCTTTGTAATGTTGCTTTTCACGGTTTCTGTCTTTCTGACTTTATGTCTGTCTGATGTTGGGTAATGCATTTATGTTTTTTTCAATTAGGAGAAGTATCCTGTCCATTTTTTTTTTCTGAGGAACTAGCAATACAATGTTTTACTATCTTGTGGATAAAAGTTATTTCAAGTAGAAGTGTCTTCCATTATATACGGAAGAGCAAGTAGAAATGCAAAGTTTTATGACAATGTGGGTATAAACTTCCAGTATGTTTGTTGGTGATTTTCCTTGACTGATTCTTAATTATCCAAGTAGTTGGGAAAAAGGCTTTGTTGAGAGTTGAGTTGATTTTATGTTGAAATAAATTTGAAATAGCTTGCGGATCTTTTTTATTATATTCTCAAATTCAATCCATCATTTAAGAAGCTATAATTCTTCAAATAAGTGTGTTACTGGAGAAGTTGTGTCCCCTTCTCTTACCATGCTGTTTTATACCACATTATGTGACAGAAGAAAACTTTTCATAATTTCTTCTATCTGTATATCCATGATGGTATTAGGGTGGGGCACACCAGAGATAAAGATGATAGCAGGATATCCTCTCTCTCTCTCTCTCTCTCAAACACACCCATTCCCAGCATCTTCTATCCTTTTAACTTGGGAAAGTGTAACAATTGGTCTGGTCTACCCCTAAATTCTCATTTCATTACCCCTAAAAATTTGGAATCGTCTTGTCCTGATATTCAAGATCCTCATTTCCTAGTTTTTTTTTTTTTTTCTTTTCTTTTCTTTTCTTTTTGTTCTCTCTTCTTTTTTGTTGTTTGGAAGAGGCAAAGATGGAATTTTAAGGCTCATGTGAGTTGGAGCCTTGGAGGGTTGAAGTTTCAGAAGGTTCTAGTTAGCTTAAGAAAATGAATCTGACTTCTATAGTTTGGGCTTATAAGGGATTTAGTAGGAAGAGAGTCCAAATTTCATCCAAGTAATAAATCTTAAGAAAACTGTTTAAGTGCCACTGCTGATTGAGATGGTAAAAACTCTTGAATGTTATGTGACTTATGTTTGACAATATGGGTTTCGAGTGAGAAAGAAAAGTCCATTTGCGTACATAAAGCTAGATTTTGGGTCTGTACCCAATCCACTACTAACAGCACCTCAATTTGATGGGACGTGGGCCACTTGTAATGGCATATGGTCTTTGTCCTGGTTTTATAGATAGTTATTGGTCGCTCGACTCCCTCCTTTGAATCAGGCTTCCACTATTAAGTTAAGGCTGTAAAAATTAGAAGTTGCAGCATCAATGAAGGCAATTTGCAATGCCTTGCATACTGTTTGGTGCACCATTTAACGGGAGAAGAAAGTAGAAAATAAAGATGAGAAGAAAGGAGAGCATAAAAAGGAAATTGCTTGATATTTCATTACTCACGGAACCTCAATTTGATGGGCTATGGCCTGCACCGTTTGCGTATGGCCTATGTCCTGGTCCAAAGAGTTGTATTAGGTCTTCATTCAATCAGGCTTCCACTATTTAGTTAAATCTGTAAAAACTAGTAGAAGTTTCCGCACCAAGAAAGTCAAATTTAAGTGCCTTACACACTGTATGGTTCAGAATTTAATGGGATAAGTGAGTAGGAAATAATGATTAGAAGGAAAGAGAGCATAAAATGGAAAAGGCTTGATACTTTCATCAGTTTGTTGGGTTTGTTCCTTGTACGACCATCCTGTACTTCTCCTAGACTCCAAATAACCTCAGTTGTGAGGTGATTATTTTCGTCATTTAGTGAACCTGGAGAGATGTTTCTTCTCTGAATTACTCTACTCCCCGTAGTTTATCTCCTTTTTGGACAAACCATATGGTGGAATTGAGAGCTTGAAACATTTTATCTTCTTTTTTCTCATCTCTGTGAGATGGTGTGTTAAAAAACCAGAAAGTGGCTTAGTTTGTAAGGATTTATTATTAGGCTGGGTTATCTACAAAAAACAATTTGGTATTCCATTGCCCCCATTAACTGCTATTGATGGTTCTCTTTGGAACTAAACAACAACTGACCTTCAGACTTTATGAATTTAAGTACATGCATATTGTGTAATGACCAGCTATAAAGTTGATAAAGGTAATGTTGCTACGTATACTTCAGGAAGTAAACATTTTCTTTTCAAAATTTGAAGTTTGGTGCAATTTGTCTGAGTGTGTATGCATTTTGTGCATGCACTTGAATACTTGCGTCAGTCTTTTAGTTCAACAATTGAATTTGTTAAACAAATATTTGTCATCATTCTTTTAGTGTTTATTGCTTGATAGTTTATTTTGAATGATACAAGTGTTGTAGGCAACGTATAATTTGCTTCCAAATTGTAGCATTTCCAATGGCTGATTGTGTTTGTTTTTCAACCTACTCCTCTTCTTTGTATTCATCTTCTCTACCCCATTTGATAAAAGTTTTGAGAATTTTTACTATAATATAGATAATCCTTTTAGTTTCCTAATTTATGTTGAAATAAGTAATGTTTGTTAAAATGTTTTGAACAAACTTCAGATATTTATTGAATTTGAAGAACAAATTTGGCCTCTAAGCAACTTATTGTCACAATGGGCCAGTTCTAAACTCAAAACGATTAGTCACTTGTGGGGTTTCCAACCCCCATTTATTAACCCAAAGACTGCCTGTACGCATCCAATGTGTGACAAAACATATCTATGCAGCTGTGACAAGCTCAGCTGGTCAGATCCTCGCATCCTCGCAAGGGGGATGTACATAATATTTCCCGACCCACATGGTCCCAATGGACCAAATTTACACCCAAAAGGACAAGTCACTTGTGGGTTTCCAACACCATTTATCAACTACTTCCCGATGTGAGACAGAACACGTCTATGTGTCCGTAACAATCTGCTTGCATTATGCATACTCTGGGGTTTTCAATTGGAATTATGACCCTTCTCTTCTCGAGGATCTATGTTATGTTCCTTTTGTTTGTAAGTTATTTTGTTTCTGATTTATGAAACTGATTGCAGGTCAGAAGCTGGCTGGTTTGGCTGGAAGTCCGGCTTATGTTGCACCAGAGGTTCTGTTAGGAGATTACTCTGAGAAGGTTGACATCTGGAGTGCTGGCATCCTCCTACATGCTCTCTTGGTTGGTGTTCTCCCATTTCAAGGAGACTCACTTGAAGCAGTTTTTGAGGCAATAAAAAATGTGAAGCTAGATGTCCACACAGGGATTTGGGAGTCTGTATCTAAACCTGCCCGGGATTTGATTCAACGAATGCTCACAAGAGATGTTGCTGGAAGGATAGCAGCAGACGAAGTATTAAGTAAGCTTCTGATGCTAGTCAAATCTCTTAAATGATTTTCAAACTGGGTGCGACTTTACTTTGATTTGGATACTACTTGCTTTCTTTTCACATAATCGAGTAATTTGTGAAATAATTATGAAAATTTAAATCTGTGTTTATTTAATCCGAATATGTCCAAGGTGATGAATATGCTTTTAATATTTCCTTGCCCACCTACTCATCTGTGATCCATTTTTTATTTTTAAATAGGGAGAATTGTACAAAACCCGACTCAACTTTCTTCGATTGGCAAAAAAAAAAAAAAAACCCTTCAATTAACGGAAAACTAACGAGGGGGTTACGGAAGTAAATGGTCGTTAATGGAAATATGAAAATTACTAAAATACCTATGTCCTGTTAACGATGTTGTTTTGGTGTATTTCTTAATCTCGACCAATGTGAAATTGTCTGGTTGGCTAATAGTTTTTATTTGTCAAAAACGACATCGTTTTTTAATTTTCATTTTTTTACCTCACCATTGTTCTCACATCATGCCTAGTCTTAATCTCACAAAAACAATAAACCCTTTATTATCTCCATCGTCGTCAAACTCAAAACACACGATCGATGACAAAACAAGCTGAGTTTTTGGTTAGTTGAGAGGGCAAGGTTTTTTGTTTTTTTGTGCCAATTGAAAAAATTTGAAAGGGGTTTTGTGCAATTCGCCCTTTTAAACTTCTGAATGCTATCAATGTCGATTCTTACTATTCACTAAAGTTTTTTTACCATGTTAGGGCTAATATTTCTGTAATTTAATGGCTGCATCGACAGCCCCCTTTCTCAGACTTGGGTTGAAAATGTGATGTGGCCATTATTGGTGCAGAAATAGTGAAGTGTGCAAGTGTGTGTGTGTGTGTGTTTTGGAGTAATCTCTTGAATTTTAATTATTATAATAATTATTAGTATTATTATTTTCCGAAAGTTCAATCAAACACACACCAACTATATATTTTTGTTCCCAACGGGGCTCGAACACTCAACCTACCCAAAGGAAAAATTACCATAATCATTAACATAGAACTCCAATTTGTTTTTAAGTTTACTGGTCCTACTCTACTCAATCGACATTGAAATTTGCTGTTGTTTCAGGACATCCATGGATTTTATTCCATACCGAGCGCACACTAAAGACACTGTCTATTAAGTCGAAGTTGAAGAATCAATCAGGACCATCCTCCCAGCTGCCAGCTCCTTTAAACACGATGGAATCGGTTGGAAACAGGATAGACAGTCGTTCTCTGCATGAAGGCCCAAGTTCAGTTTTATCACCTGATGATTTGGGTTGCGAGTCAGAAGAGCAGGATGACTGTGGATTGGTTGATGCCCTTGCTGTGGCAATTTCACAAGTGAGGATTTCTGAACCGAAGAGGAGCAGGCTGTGTGCTCGTACTAGCCCAATACGGGAGTTTTCTGATCTTTGCAAAGCTTTCTGATCCTACTACATTATGAGATCTGACCGACTGACAATTTCCAACGTCTCCGCGCGTTTTTAAGTTGGGGATCGAAATTAATCTGCCCTCTGCCCTCTGCCCTCTGCCCTCTGCCCTATTCAACTGTCGAATGATAAGTCACTGCTGATGCCTTAACCCAAGATGGAAGCTAGTTCCTTAATGTACAGAAAGAAGATGGAAGCTAGTTCCTTACTGTACAGAAAGAATTAGATGCTGACATTCAGTGTTTATTTGGTTTAATCGTCATGCAGTTTTAACCTAATAATTGTCATAATCGCATAAACTTAACAAATTGATGTACAAAATATGTAAATAGGATGTGCTGGCTGCGTAACATGAGTTGATTCATTGTTGCCTTGTTAAATTCAGTGTTGCTTCATTCTCTCTTAAAATTCCACAATAGGTTAAAATCTGAAAGAATGTGTGCCTTTTGGGATTATGATTCTTTTGCGTGATGGATGATCTCAAGCTAGAGATTGTAGTCTTTAGACTCGATAGCTCAGGCTCAGTTCGGGTTTCTAATGAATTTTAAGAGTGTGTTCAAATTAAGCTTGTATTCACAATCCGGATCGGTTCCATTCGGTAGCTTGTGAAGGATAAATTTACTGAAAAGCTTTTAAGCATGTCCATGCGTTAGACAATAATCTAGACATGATTTTTTATTATTATTTTTTTATTTTGGTGTATAATTTTCTCAAACCTCATTCACGGTCTGGCAAAAGTCAAACCTTGAAGTTTAATGATCAATTTGGCTATAAGCTTGGAGTGCAACTCAAAAAGGACCTGCACCGAGTTAAGAAATCCGGAATTATCTACATCTCCACATGAAGCCCAGACGAGGAACATGAATATGCTCTTCCATCCAGACAGCATTGTAATGTGCTCTTCCTGGAAGGATGCTTGGAGCACACAGGTTTAACCCCCAGTATGCTCGACGCAGATGGCAGTGGTGACCACCCATCCCGAAACAACATCCACAATACCCCTCTTTGAGCTAAGGCAAGGTTGGTCAGGTAGAAACCTCATTAACATCTGAAAGGAGGAAGAAAATCCCCTCTTGTGAACAGTACATTCTGTTCCGTCCAGTTCAGATCTACGTTACAAAAAGTTGGGATCTTTACTAAACATTCCAACCTTTTCTGTAACAAATTGGGCGCAACACGTCCTAGTGGTCCACTGGAAAGAATTTGGGTCCCAAAAAGTGGCTGAACAACTTATGATTAGCAAGCTGTGAAATTAATAAATATTTTTGCAATTTTTCTCTTCATCACAGTCAGCTACAGCGCTTTAATACCCCCAAGAGTTGCACTACCAAGCCACAGCTTGAATGCCATGTGCATATTCATTTGCCAATGCCATGAGCCAAAATTGTACAAACTAACAAGCAAACCTAAATATGAATGGGACATTTCTTTATAAAGACCATAACTCACAACGTAATTACCCAATATATATATATATATATATATATATATATATATATATATATATTCACAAAGTAGACATCAACATTACTCACAAGGTAAACATTCTTTTTCTGCGCAAAATTAAATGAAGAAAACTAAAATCAGACTTTAAAAAGACGTCATTACAACTTATAAAGCCATGGGGCTGGCTTTACAATAGATTAGAAATTCTCAGAAGACTAAAAATGCACTTTTGGTGTGGCAGCAAGACTGCCAGTTCTCATCTTCTCGAAAATTTGGATACTTCTGGTGTGGCAGCAAGACTGCTGGTTCTCATCTTCTCGAAAATTTGGACCACATGTAGACCACAAAAAAACATAGTAGTGCGAAACCAATCACATGGATCACATGGCTTGATCCCTGCTGGATGATGCTCTTATTCAATTTTCTCATGTTGTTCTTCACCCCTGCTTGAGCTTTGATCAGCGTCGTTTGCTGTTACAAACAACAAAACATAAAAGATCAGTACAGAGTCATTCCTTTTCCTTGGGATGAAAACAAAGTGCCATGTTCATCTGTTCTTAGGATCAACTGATTACTTGTAAAGTACCGTAACCTAGAAAAAAATAATCTACACATGCATAAAAACAAGACTCGTTAAACGAATGTATACAATGGGCCAAACAAATTGTTAGTTACTTCTCAAAAACTCAAGAAATAAATTGATCACTGCTGCAAAATGAAATTACTGCCACTCTAAATTTGAAGAATACAAAAAAAGCCCTTTATTGTTAATTCAGATTTTTAAAAAATAAAATAAAAAAAGCACTTTAACAAGGCAAAATGAAATTCAAACATGACTTTCCACTAGTTGGGCCCAGTTAGGAGACTCCCTCTTCCTGATCAATAATGTTTCTAAAACACTAGCTATGAAACTTTCTTGCAGCATACTTTAAGGTGAATCTTTTTGTTTTTGGTAAGCTGGAGCTAAAAAGACTTAAATCACAATCAAAGTGTTAATTTCATAACAGAATCTTGTAGAAAATGTAGAACGGTCCACGAAGGCAAAATGTTCTCAACCAGACAAGTTACAATCACAATTTTGGTATTTCATAGATCCAAAGTGACAAGTAATGAAGAACATTCACTCAAGTCACAGTACATCCACTGAGATGTCAATACGATAGAGTTGTACTTTCTGGAAATTCGTACTCTCTTGTTTTTATAGTTAAAGTAGTTAAAGTAATCACAGCAGGAGAGGTAATTAATCCCCTTAATGTCAGGACTCATGATATCCACAAATGTTCACCAAAAGTTGAAACATTTCACAAGTAAGGAAGGGTACAGTTAATAATATACCAGCTGACTGATAAAATCATTCTGAAACTTTGCTTCTGATTCTATCTCCTGAGCTACCTGCAGCAGTACTCGAGTTAGAGCTCAAAAAACAGAAAATATAGAAACAAAAATCCATGAGCGTAGCAGAACTAATATAGTAAATGCATCTCCTAAAGAAGAATAGTGATATGACTAATGAGTAAACGTGCATATATAAGAACAATAATATAAGACTTAAGGAACAAGGCTATACAAAAAAATACAAAGACTTGAGAAGACAAAAAATTAAAAAAATAAAATAAAAAAAATTGAAATAATGAGAATAAAAAAATGAATATATAATAAAATAGTATTTTTGAAGGAACAAAAAAAAAAAGTATTTAGAACAAGTAACATTTATTAAAAGATTAGAACAGCTGTAGTCAATCTAATTTGCTACAATGTCATAAAATTTTGCATAAAAATAAACAATGCAGTCCAAAAACACACAAATGATGCAACATACACTAAATAAAATCAATTTAGCTAACGCGACTGTTGTTGTTGTCATCTTCCACATCCTCCTCTTATTTACTATATTCTTCTATGTCATTGTACTGTTGTTGCTGAGCATTAGGTGGTGCTAATAAAAACTTTAATTGATATGAGTTGTAAAGTCTAACTGTGATACAGGCAAAAAAAATTTCAAATGCTCAAATCATCTCTCATAGGCTTTGTGACATTTTAATCCTGACATGAGTAATTTAAGCAGAACAATATTCAATTTCATAATTAGATATGTAATAGTAGAGAGGAGAGTTCTTAGATAAATGGTTGTAGGGAAAAGCGGGTGATTGGTACTTGGAGGCTACGTTACATGGACTCTTGAATAGCAAGTGAAGTACCCATGTCCTACCCACATTGCTTGGACATGGGTATGGGATATGTCCAACACTTTTGGTTGGACATGAACCTAAAAAAACATGTCCAATATTTTTTTTTGATAAGTAAAAAAACATGTGCAATAATACAATTTTATTATACTATTGCTTCAAAATGAGTGAAATGCCAATGTTGGACACTATGTTGCATAAAGACATTATTTTAACTAGAAAATAAAATTAAAAAATTAACTGATATGAATGTTTAGTAGTGTCCATGTGTCTTTTCGTTTGGAGATTTGACACAACTGACTAGTGGATAAATATCCACACCCGACGCACGTACCCAAGTCCATATAACATAGCTTGGAGGAAAATAAATATGAGATAGACATTTTGAACTTTTGCAGAAGGCGACAAAAGATGTTGCGCAATAGACTGCCAATACCAAGTCCACTGGAAATTTTCTAGCCTTGGTCAATCTGCCTGATAAGGACTGATCTAGGTCCAATTCATGTCCAACTCACCAACAACTCATATTAGTCTCATTAGATTGACCTATCAGATTCATAATCCTCTGATATTTTGAGTCCCGGTTGGCACTAATCCACTAATCACAAAAAACTACTATATTGATCCAGAAAACATTCAAATACTAAAAAATTGGGGGAACAAAACAGCTGTAGCTCCGGTAAATGTCTTGCAGTTAGGCACCACATCATTCCTCGAAGAACTGGTTTAGCATAGGTTTTGCAAAAGCAACGCTAATGTTTGATTCCTGCTAATCTTGGAATCCATAATCAAATACGGAATATTTATTCACCATCACGTCCTCCACTTCCTTATGAACTAGTATTGAGTATAATTTCCTAACAGAACACATACACCAAGCTCTCATTATTCACAGCTATACTAAATAACCCATCACTAAATGTCTTCCAAAACCATAACTAAGGTACTCACTTTCATGTCCTGAAAAGGCTTCAAATACGTTCAATACAATCTCTCAAAGGACAATGGCACAACTGACCCCAATATCCTCAAGACCACAAATCACCATGTTGTCCATGTCTATAATCATGCTTTCCAAATTACTGCCTTGTCTCCAAAAACTAACATTGCCATGAAGGAATCGCCAAAATTGCTAGTTTATGAAAACTTGAAATATTGCTGATATCAGTCTAATCCCAAGATAGCCAACTTCCTAGAGTGTACAAATAAATCCTAGCCAACAATATGATGGTTGATCTTGGTACTAAAAATTGAACTATAGATAAATAAAACAACTACTCCGTATAGACTACCACTGTTTAAAGGGTTTTTTACTCATAAATAATACTCAATTTAAAGGTTGACAAAATATTATCATGCAAGTACAATGGTAGGTCACATTTGATATAAAAATGATCTTCAAAAGTGACTTCGAGAGCCAATACTATTGTACAGTTTATGACACAGACATCCAACTTATATGCAACTAATAATAATAATTAAATGAAAATTCAGTGATCCAAACTCCACATTTTGGTTCCTTTCACAAGATGAAGATCAGTCATACATGCCCCAATTTTGTCAAATTTACAAGTTCGAATAAAATATATAGAGAACCTTAACACTTTTGCCAAACTTAAATTCTGAGCTATTATCTTATTAAAAAACACTTACATTTCTGAGCTGTCTAACTTGTTTACGGAGACCGCTAATCTCGTCGTCCACATCCGCGTGCATCGGATCAATCCGCAATTGTATTTCATCAGAAATAGCCGCAGGTCTCGTGCTAAGCCCTTCTCTGCGTACACAAACATTCATAACATAATTATATCTATATAATACACACATATATAGGAGCACGAAACATGAAGGAATTCATAAAAAAACTAACAGTTTGTTTAATGAAAGGTAGGGAAAAGAAAACGAAAAAAAAAAAGGAATCTGATTAGGTTAGGGTTGAATTTTCCGTGAAAATATTAAAGATTCTTCTTCATGTTCAGATTGTTGAGAATCAAACAGAGAGCATAAAAGAGAAATAATCATAACCGATAGAGGTATAGAGTACCTGGATCTGTAAGCAGCACCGTAAAAGTCACGGCCTCTGTGCGAATTGGTCGCCATTGAAGAAAGAGAAAGAAAATCGAAGACGATAAAGCTTCAGAATCGAAGAACGAAACCCTAGAAAGAAGGAAGAAGCGTACAGGACGGATGATCGAATTTGAAATCAGAGGAGGTGGCTGTCTGTTACGCGGAGTTGGTGGGTAATTTGAAGCTTCCGGCTTCTCTTATTTTCATTTATATATATATTTTTATTGTGAGTTGTTTGAACCAACGAATCCTTGCCACCTATTCATATTCAAGTTCGTGTCACACTCAGCGTCATCAAGGAGGATCAAAATTAAAATGGAATTTTTTAATTAAAAGTTGATTTTAAAAATGATGAGTATATTCCAAGAGAGATATAAGAAATATAATTGTCGATTTTATTTATTTATGCCTCAGTAGGAAAATAAAAAATAAATAAAAATTGAAGGGCAGAGAGAGAAAAATTGGATGAATTGGATATTCTGAGAGATTGTGAGACAATAAATTCATAATTTATTAAATTTCTTAAAAAATTATGCATATTACCATTTATAATATTGTATAATTTACATAGTATAATATTGTAATTTTAAATTGATATAATTTAGCATAGTATTAAAATTCAAAACTTCTATAATAATTCTAGATTTTTTATGTAAAATATTATAATTTAAAATTAATATAATTTAGGATAGTATTAAAACTCAAAACTTCTATAATAGCTCTAATTTTTTTTTTCATCTATTCAACCTATTCAAGTTCGTGTCACACTCAGAGTCATCAAGGGGGATCAAAATTAAAATGGAATTTTTAATTAAAAATTGATTTTAAAAATGATGAGTATATTCCAAGAGAGATAAAAGAAAATATAATTGTCGATTTTATTTATTTATGCCTCAGTAGGAAAATAAAAAAAAATAAAAATAAAAAAATAAAAAAATATTGAATGGCAGAGAGAGAAAAATTGGATGAATTGGATATTCTGAGAGATTGTGAGACAATAAATTCATAATTTATTAAATTTCTTAAAAAATTGTGCATATTACCATTTATAATATTGTATAATTTACATAGTATAATATTGTAATTTAAAACTGATATAATTTAGCATAGTATTAAAATTCAAAACTTCTATAATAATTCTAGATTTTTTATGTAAAATATTATAATTTAAAATTAATATAATTTGGGATAGTATAAAAACTCAAAACTTCTATAATAGCTCTAAATTTTTTTTCATCTATTCAACCTATATCTGGAATAAAAGAATTTATAACAGAGAAAGAATGATTCATCTCACCTTTCCTTTCTTTCCTTGTTTTCTCCTACCGCTTTAAAAAAAAAAAATCCCCTTCCTTTCTTAGTTCCTTTTCCTTTCTTTCTATCAAATAAAACATATAAAAACATTTGATCAAGTGTCTTTTGGTAGTTTTTGATAGTGGTGTGCAAACTGTCGGAGCATCAATTCGATTCCAAGCCATGGTTTTTTTTACCATATATATATATTTTAAAAAACTCAATAACCCACTTGAAAGATTTCGTTCATCAAAACAAATGCAAGTTTATATAATAGATTAAAAATAAATAATAAAAGGACAATACTTAGATTTCAGTGAAAATTTATAATATTCTCACTTATTATGTAGTCCAATTAAAATAAAACACATCATCTTTTGTTAAATAAGTCAGAAAATCGATCATATTCAAATGAGATCGAGTAAAGAAGGTTCAGTTATTATTATTTTTTTTTTTGAGGGTTCAACGTCTGTTCTCTCTCTTTCCGGCACCAACCTTCAGCCCTCTCTATTCACCGTCTTCTTCCTATAGGAACTCATTGTTTTTGCTCTTTATGTTGATGTGTAGCGCCTGTAAATTAAGGAACTCAATTAATCAAGAATTTGCTATATTATTCCTATAGGAACCTATTCATTTTCTTTAAATAGGCACCGAATATAGTGCACTATTATGTTTACATGAAATTAGCAATCTAGGGGAGGTGGCAGTCGAGATAGTGTGGGTTCACAAAGCAGCTGAAGGGTAGGTGGTAATATTGTGGTAGCACGGGTAAGGTGTTTCAGTCTGCTATCAAAACCAAGGAACATAGTTTTTGTGTTAATATGCATGTAAATCCTTAAATCTAACACATAATCGTTCATGGGAAGTCCTTTTCTAAAATAAAAAAAAATCCTAAATGTGTGAAAAAAGAAAAAGAAAAAGAAAAAGATCATACCTCCTTCAAATATTCTTGGCAATTGAATGATGATGTCCAGAACCAGAAACTTGAGAGGAAGAAGATGGTGGAGAGAGAGGGCTGAAGGTTGGTGCCGAAAAGAGATAGAACCAGGCGAAAACTGAACCTCCTTTACCCGATCTCATTCGGGTAGGATCGGGTTTATTTTCTCTTTCTTTATAAGATGACGTATTTTATTTTTATTGGACTAAATAAGAGGTGAGGATATTATAAATCTAAGTATTGTTCATAATAAAATATTGATCTAAGTATTGTCCATTCCTATTTTTGTGAAACAAATTAAAAAATTGAAAGAAAAAACTATTTGTCAGTAGTCTTATCTTTGTATGTAATATAAAAAAAAAACATATTACTTGTTTGTGGTTTATGTTTTTTTTTATAACCGGATTGTCCGTCCCGATTAATTCATTAGACCTGTGCAAAGGTTTCTACAGTAATTGAATAAAGATCCAACTATGTTCAATTCTGACATCATGGTCCAAATCTTTTCTAAATAGACTAACCCTTTAGATTTCATATTATGTTTGTGTAATATATGTTATATTAGTGTAATATATGTTATATATATATTTAGCTTATGTTTTGGTTCACTTTTAATAAATTTGAAATCGAAACAATAAATTAATAGTTCCTTATTTTGAATTCGGATTCAAAATTGAATCATAAAATAACCAAATCGAAATGAAAATTTGGTACAATTCCTATCGATTTTATACCAAGTAGTTTTTTGTGCTTTTGATACCCTCCCTAAAGAATTTAGCTGCCAATGTCGATCATAATTCTGTTGATGAGGGACATTGAGAACATATTGTCTCATGCTATTTTAGAGGTGTTGTTGATTGTAATTCCAGTATTAATTTGATTAATGAATGGTTTTATTTGCCAGAAAAAATTAAAATAAAATAAAAAGTAGAGTCTTAGAGTATGGTGTGTGAGCCTATCGAAAATAAATTATATAGTTTTTTTTTTTTTCTTTAAAAACTAATTGTAGCAATCAGTTTTGTTAAATATTTTTGTATTTAGTAGTATTTATTATACACAGAGAATTTTTTTAATAAATAATACAGACTCAACAATTAATGTCAAATCTCTATCTAATATCCTCCCATTCTCCAAAATGTTATGTGTTGAGTAGCAAAAAAAGTAAAATTATAAAATTCAGTCTTTCTTTTTCTTTATATATATATATATTTGTTATTCGATACTCACAAATTTATTTTGTTTTTATATGGAGTTGATCTTTGACATTTTAAAGAAATTGTACATATTTTTAAAATTCTATTAAATGGTCGGAATTTTTAGGACATAAGAATCTGGTTTTAAACCCTACAAAAGTCAAAATTTATGAATTTTCTATATAAAAAAGAACAGTTAAAAATAATATAATTTCAGAAGATTTTGGACTTTTAAAAAAAAAAAAAATCAGAAGGTTGACATGGAGACAGAGTCAGTCCAGCTCACTGTGAGTGCAATTCATACAGTTCAAAATTTTGCCAAGATACCCTCTTACTTAACCCAAATTTAAGCTTGATTTTGTTTCACCCACCCACAATTAAACCCAAATATTAAAAAATTTAACCCAAATTATTTTAAAATCAATTTTAAACCTTTTAAAACCTGGTCAAATCTTATGCCCTAATTCAAAATCCCTGTCACCCAAATTCAGATCTGTCTCTCCCAAATTCAAATCTGTGTCGTGAGGACACGCACTTTTTATTAGGAAAAAAGGGCAGTCAACCCAACGCGCTCACACTGCGTGGATGTAGTACAACTCATGTTTACACTATCTGATACACCCGCGGATCACTACCGTTGACCGAACCTACCATTTTCGTTCCTAGAAACTCCAAACTTTGTGGTCCGTTGCTTTTCGTCGGTCCACATTCCACAATTATCACATTCTTCACAAGCCTGACGCATCTCCTTCCATCATCCCATTCATTATCTATATATATATATATATCTATAAGTATATGGACAATAGAGAGAGAGTCGACAATCTCGAAGAGAGAGAAAATCAGACAAGAAACTCTCGCGCTCTATAAATTTTAGCGTGACTGCGCGAGAGCATCCAAAAAAGCGGAGAGCTGTGGGTATAATAGAGAGAAACAGAAACAGAGAAGCTAGGTCTGAAAGTAAGAAGGAAAGAGGAAACGGAAAGGAAAGAGGAAACGGAAGTCAATTACTCCGTAGTAGCTAGCCTGCAATGGGTAATGAAAATGGAGAGAGAGTTGAGAGGAAACCCAGATTTCTGTGCCTTCATGGATTTCGAACCAGCGGTGAAATAATGGAGAAACAGGTGACCACCAAATGGCCCCAATCAGCTCTCGAAAACATCGATCTCGTCTTCCCCGACGCCCCCTTTCCGTCACAGGGCAAGTCCGACGTCGAAGGAATCTTCGATCCTCCCTATTACGAATGGTTCCAATTCAACAAGGTGAGTCGGTAGTTCGAATTTTCGTGGTGTCAAATTTTTTTCCACCATTGTTCGAAATGACTGCATGTGTTTGGTAATGAATTATATGATTAAGAGCTCCGACGCTATCATTTTTTTTTTTTTTTTGATATTTCAGGAATTTACGGAATACACAAATTTTGATGAGTGTCTTGCATACATAGAAGACTACATGATTAAGCACGGACCATTTGATGGTCTTCTTGGGTTCTCACAGGTGCTTATTTTCATTAATTATTTTTTATTTTACAACAATTAATTTTATAATATAATATGTTTGAATATTTTTGATTGGTAATGAAATGTGGTGGTGGAAAATTCAGGGGGCAATTTTGTCAGCTGCACTTCCTGGACTGCAGGCGAAGGTACGTGGAAGCCGTTGATTGGTTGTATGGAATAGTAAAATTTAATTTCCTTAGTTGTATTATAGAGACAAAAATGATTAGGACACATTTGATTAGCTAACTTGGTTTGACTCGCTGTTTGGTCCCAGAAGAGTGGAGATTTGAATGGTGGTGGATTGACTGGCATGTTGTTGTTGTTGGTTGGCATTCACAGGGTTTGGCATTGACGAAGGTTCCCAGAATAAAGTTTCTAATAATTATTGGAGGGGCAAAGCTGAGATCACCGTCGCACGCCGACAAGGCATATTCGGCTCCGATGGAATGCCCCACCGTCCACTTCTTAGGTATTCCCGTCTTATGTGTCTATATATATGCATGTCTATATATATATATATATATATATATATAGTTTATTACAATTCAACATACTCGAATGATATGTTGTGACATGTGCCTATATATATATGCATGTCTAGATGAAAGAGAAGAGAATGAGACAATTAATAACTTATTTTTGTTTGTCAAGAGAGAAGGAAAATAATTAAAGTGTTAATTATGAGAAAAAATTAAATAATTTCAAAAATTTTATGATAGCTTTTTTAGTCTTTCCTTCATATTTGGAGGATAAAAATTTGTGAATAGGGAAAAATGACTCATTCATCCTTTTTGTTCTTCTTATCATCTCTCCACCCCCTTCCTTCCTTTCCAGTTCGCACCAAACTTTTTTTCTTTTAAAAAAAAAGGGTTTAGATGACATATTTATAGGGAGAATAAAATGGCTTGTAGTACCATTTTGCTTGTGAAGTTCGGAAAAAATAAAAAGGTTTGGGGTACCATACCTTGAAAATGAAACATAGATTAATTTTATCCTCAATTTTTGTCAAGCAAAATAAATTATTGTTTAATCTACATTTAAACTTTTGATTTGAGGGCAATTGCATGTATTGGGAGTTTGCAAATTATTTGAGAGTCCGGGTCAACTAACGAGTGGGTTAATTAGAAAATCTAACATATGTGATGTAGTTGGCTTTTAAATCCTTATGGTTTCACTGAGACCTGTGTTTGTATTGGTCACAGGAGAGACTGACTTCCTAAAGCAATATGGAATTGAACTGTTGGAATCATTTGTAGACCCTGTGGTGATTCATCATCCTAAAGGCCACACAGTACCAAGACTTGGTATTTTTCCAAATCTATATTATCATAGAATATATAGTTAATTAATTTGTATATTGTGGTTTATGTATTTATTTATTTTTTCTCTGTTTCAGATGAGAAGAGTTTGCAGATCATGCTAAGCTTTCTCGAAAAGATTCAAAAGGTGCTAACAATGAAGGAAGAAGAACAAGAAATAGTCTCCATTTAGGTTCATCATTATCTTAGGAAAACAAATATGCTTAAATGCTGTCATACTTGAATGCCTCTGGTATGGGATGTTGTGGTTCTTTCAAATTGGATCAATAAATTTTATTTATTTTTTACTCATTTTATAATGGACAATGATTTGGAGTCCAAAAGTCGGATTTATGTCATTAAGGTCGGTGAAAGATGACATCATCATGGTGTCATTAATGTCCATGATGTTCGATGACATCAACCATTACTCACATAAAATTAGTCATCCGAATTCCCTATCATTATTCTCTTATAATTTGTTCTACTCCCAAAAATAAATCAGATTCAGAGTTAGATAAATATTGATTTACTATATGGTTTTTAAGATTTTCTTATAAGTATTGTAGTGCAGAAAATCTTGGATTGTATACTCGTATTGATAGAAACCTTTCATTTTTTTGTTGGCAATTTGGGAATCCTCTTACCGTTCGAAATTTTTTTGGGAATTCTCAGCCCCATTTGGATGATAAGAAATAGAGACCTGTGACAAAATATCTTTACCAAGAAAGGAATAAACTCCCAGCCAAGCAATCCAATTTCAACGTCATTATGATTTATGAAGGATGAGAAACATGCTATTAAAAAAATGTTAAATTAAAATATTATGTCATGGGGGTTTTTAATTGTCATTCTGTGATCTGAGTCAAACCTGAAATCTATTTTTCTGTTTCTCTAAGGTAAATTTTAAAACTCAAAAAATTGTAGAAGCTAAGCAGGGATAACACTATATAAAGAAGATCAAACAGAAAAAAGAAAAAGGAGAACCTCGATAAGCCACAAGAGTGTACCCACTCCCAATTCCTTTGAAAATCAATTTGATTATGAAATAAATATATCATATAAGTATATAATCTTACATCCGGTGAATATTTTTATTTTTATTTTTGCGAGTTTGGCTATAATCTCCACTTGGCACGTTTTCTGTGCTCGTAATTTTCAAAACGTGTTTACACAGTTATGAGATGTTTACACAGTTAATCATCAATAACCTCTCTCTTAGGCGATTGCCAAATGTTGAGGTTGTGGAGTTTAAATCACAAGCCCGGTTTATGTTGTCGTTTCCTGAACCCTAGTCGAGGTTCGAGCTGTCAAGTCAACTCGTCGGGTCCACGGCAGTGCCCCTTGAAATATTTTTTTAGAGGTAGCTTGTGTTGGTCACGATAGAAATGGAATCATTCGCAACTGTGATAGCTTCGATCTCAATTAGCATTGTTAACCACATTCGATCGATCTTAGTTGTGTCAGCTTTGATTGCAATAAGAGTAAGGGTCGATCGAAACCTAGGAGTTCTAGGAGTTTCCCATTTTTTTTTTTTTTTTTTTTTTTTTAACACTTTGCCCGCTAAACTAAATTTCTGACTCCACCTTACAAGCAAGGTCTAGAAGTAACATAGTGACTCTCTTTTAACACTTCAAAAAGAGATAATACACATAACTAATGAGAAGTCTAACATAGTGACTCTCTTTTTGACACTTTAACGAGATAATACACATAACTAGTGAGTAATTTAATTATATAATTAGAAAATATGTATATTATATATATACATATTCGGCTCGGTTCTAAAGGTCTTACAATCAGAATTGAACCGTTAAGGAACGGTTGTTTAATTTAAGAATCAGAACTGGAACTGAATCGTTGAACAACTAGAATCGAAACATTAACTTAGTTTGATTCAGACGGATTTTTTTGTACACCTTTGGGGGTGAATGAGGGTTAATATATTCGGACAAAGCTCGGTTGTACTCATTTTTTTTTTTTAAAGGACAATTGAACTTATTGAATTGCACCTATTTATTAGGTAACCAAAACTTTATGAAAAGACCAAACCCAAACTTTAATATGGGTAGTGAGTAAAAAGTGAAAACCTGTTGTAGGCAAGGATGGCAATAGGGGCGGGTTTGGACTGGTGTACCATCTCTTGCTCTTGTAATCGTTTAAAAATTCCGACCTCGTCACCGTCCATTTCCACCTTATTCCTGCAACCGTTTAACATTTTTACTCCCGTCGGTACCCGCCTCGTCCCGTTTAAGACCATTATTTACTTATTATTGAAATAGATTTGCTTTTTATTCTCCCTTCATCTTCAGTTCTTCACCATGCAACATTTCTTCTGATCAAATTTATTTATTACTTTAATATGATTATATAGGGTACTTAATATATATATTGAGAAATATATATATTAATGAAATAAGATTACTTACCTAATTTGTCTATCTAAATAGCCCACTTCGCTCCCGCACCAAATTATTACGAGTTTTTATTATATCAAACTATCCCAGTCCAAATAAGTTAAACGATTTTCAAAATCGTAAAAAACAAAACGGAGCCTTATTCATATCATTCTATGCTGAACCCGCGTATTTAAAAGGTATACCTACGCGAATTATACGCGTTCAGTGCCGTAGGTTTCATTTTCACCTCCGCTTATTTTAAAACCTCTCTCATAGTCTCATATCCCAAGTTTCAAATTTCAAACACTCAACTTCAGAGGATTCAAAGATTCAATTCACCCACAAGAAGCAAACGTAGTAATCAGAACCTTCTAGCGAATATCAATCTCTTTGGTTCTTGTATTTCTCACATCGATCAAAGAAGACAATGAATCAAACCTCGCACCAACCAAACAAGTCCGACTCCGAACTCCACTCCACCGACTACGCCCCGTACCCGAAGCTCGATCCAAACGACGTGGCTCCCCCGCCGGAGAATTGGACCAGCGTCCCCGTCGAATCGCCGCCGACGCAGCAGCCACAACATATTCCGAGCAATCCGGGTGCTCCGCCTCACGAAGCCGCTGCTCCGATCGCCGGAAACGCTGCCACCACCATGCCGGCGGACTCTAACCCTTACGTCTCTCCGGCTCCGGTGCCGACGTCTTCCGCGAAACGTGAGTGTCAGTTGACTTCAATTCAAGTGTGTGTGTTGTTGACTGATCTGATTTTGATTTGTTCTTGAAGTTTTTTTGAATTTAGGCGTTTAAATTTAGTAGGGATGCATGAATTGATGTGTTGGTGATTTTGTTTTGGATTAGTCAAGATGGAGTCGGTGAAGGATGCGCTTGGGAAGTGGGGGAAGGCGGCGGCAGAGGCGACCAAAAAGGCTGAGGATCTTGCAGGAAATATGTGGCAACACTGTGAGTTTTTGCTTTCGGTAGTCTACAAATATTGAATCAATTTCTTAGAAATTTTTAAAGAGCTGAAGTTCTTAAATAGAGATAATTTATAGATTGAAATTTTTTTTTTCTTTTATTTGTTTGAATTTCAAGTGTTTAGTGATAATTGTAGTCTCATTTACTTAAAATTTTAAGTGGAATTATTCCTTTAAGTGGTATCCAAATTGTGTTATCAGACATATTTAATTGAATGAACATTTAATTTATTCAAACATCACCTGGAATTGGTGTTCATGCTCCTGAGTTATTGAGTAAATTCCTTGGAAATTGAACCTATGTGCTTTTTGAAAAAATTTTAAATTCCCTTGGCTGTATAAAGGAATCAGTAAAAAAAGAAGGAATGAATAATGTCATATTTGTTTATCTCTTCGTAATTGCATCTTATTCTGTTTGGTTACATGTGATTGATCCCTGCTTAGGACATATTGCCCTGGTTTACTAATCACAACCCTTTTTAGGAAACTTAGTACATTAAAGTTGAGAAAAGTGCAGAAAATGAAGTATATATGCTAAAGGTTAAAAGCTTGGAGTGCTTCATAAGATATACTTTCCGGACTGTGCATGGATTCCATGCCTGTGAAATGAAATGATCTGGATTTTTTTTTTTTTCGCAATATAAAGTTTGAATTCATTGTCTTTGAATATTAATCATGAGTATTGGGACAAAGAATTCTTGTCAAGAAAGGAATCTGGGGACTCATTTGACCTATGGGTTGATTACGGAAATCTTTTAAACAACAGGACATGGCAACGAGATACCATATGTGTATGGTCATACATGTATATGCATACACACACATACATATTTATGTATCTTAGTTTTGTGTTTATATATGGTCATTTTTTTAACAATATGTTAGCCACTGACTTGACTGTTCTTTACAATTATAACTCTTTTTTCCTGCACAAGTGAAAAATGTAATCTGACATCCAAGATTTGTTGGTTTGAGAAATGTCCAAGATGTAGTAGTGAAAACTGTAACTTCTATAATTAAATTACTGATGTTTAAAATGTGTAGGACATGTGTTAGGGAGTGTGCAATAGGTATTGGTTTCATTCATTTGTTGATGTAGACACAACTCTCTCTTGGAAGTGTTTTTGCTTCCTAGGATTATGCCATAGGTATTCATTTATAGGACATTCTAGAGGATGTAGCATGAATTTGAGGAATGAAAAATGATATTCACATGTCAAATCTTTTTAATTTTTTCCCTAGCCATTATTTTTGTCTATGTTACATGATCCGGGTACCTGTGTGGGACACAAGGATACTTGTTCATGGAATAACTTGTTTTGCTGTTACGAGTTCTCTTTATTTATCTTGATAATTGTAGTACTAGTAGTACTATACCATGCAAAATATAAAATAGATTTGATTTTATGCTCAACTATTGTCAACTACTTTGCCAAGATGTGATTAGTAAGCCCCCCTGTGACATATGAAGTATATTTCTTGAATCAGTGAAAACGGGCCCCAGTTTTGCTGATGCTGCTGTTGGAAGGATTGCTCAGGGAACGAAAATTCTTGCAGAAGGTGGTTATGAGAAAGTCTTTCGACAAACATTTGAGACTGTTCCTGAGGAGAATCTTATGAACTCATATGCTTGCTACTTGTCCACATCTGCTGGTCCAGTTATGGGAACTCTATACTTGTCAACCGCAAAGCTTGCTTTTTGTAGTGACAACCCTCTCTCGTACAAAGTTGGTGATCAAACTCAATGGAGTTATTACAAGGTACTTCCTATTGCACATCTAAATTTCTAGTTTAGGAACAACTTATAATGCCATAACGATATATATGTTATGCCCGATATAAATTTTCGTCATTAATATTATTTGAATGTTTTCAGCATATTGGGTCAAGCTCAGGGATTCTGTTCTGTTTTCCAAGTCATGTTACTTCTGAATATAGCACTCTGCACTCCTTGAATTTGACACTGAATATGAACCTGGATTATATCTGAGAGAAGATCTTATGCTGTTTGCTAACATAGAACTGCCCTTTCATTGTTGTCTGACCTTGCCATTGTTAATATAATTCTTAGGGATATGGGTGATATGATTCAATAAGTTGGCTTTAATTGGAATTTCTAAATAACACAGGGATTTGCAATTTAAAGAAAAAGAGTATTATAACTTGTCTTTTGCTCCTTTTTCTTAAAATTTAAGTCACTATTAAACATTTTTGGGGTTTTGGGGCTAAAGAAGGGATAGTTATCCTACTTGTCTTTTGCTTTTTAATCATAGTGTGAGTTGGTCATTGCTGATTGGTCAAAGAAAATAGAGAATGGCATAAATTGGGATTGAGATAAAATTCAGCTATTGGGTATTTTTAGTCAGCATGTTAGGACTGTAATTCAGCATGCAGGATCTGAACTGCAGGTAAGGTTTGCATAAGATGATTTTTTGCTGCCTTGTAGGTGTCTATTCAACCAAAAAGAGTGCACGTGTGGGTAATCTATTCAACCAACCCTCCTTATCTATTGCATACCAATTTGAATTCAGATTCGCTATTTTCGTTGAATTCAGATTTGCGTAGAAAGGAAAGATTGTACTAAATTTAAAACATAATTACAAAGGTAAGAAAATCATTGTCCATGGGCATAATCTAGAATAAAAACCATCCTTTTCTTTTTAGTAGAATTTTATGCTTGATGGATTGTAAAAATGATTATGTATCTTTCTCGTGGAAAAGGATTTGTTTATTAGGCCTTGATGATCGGACCATCTTTTGGAGCTTTAGATTTGTTATTACATATGACTATTAATGGATTTAGGGGAATTCCTCTTCATTAATAATCTATTGATTAGTAATTGGTGATCAAATCTCGTTTTGGAGTTCTGAAATTTGTTAGTAGCTAGAGTTATAGGAATATGAACAAATTTAGAAAGGAAAAAGATCCTCACGGGATTAATTTTTGGCTGCAAACTAACTATTTTTGTAGAATTCAACCTTTGTTTTGGATTGATGATAGAGATTAAGAAATTGATGATACAACTTTCTCTAGGCAAAATATTTTCTTATTTAGTCATTCCTTGTCAAATCATCTTTTGGAGTTTTGAGATTTGTCCTTAGAGGGATGTGAATATATGCTTTAGGGTAATTTTATTGTTTCCAGTGATTTAACTGCTATATTAGAAAAGGATTAGTTGGGTGATAAATTGACTCAAAAAATAGAAACAAGCTATTATTTTTATTATTATTCATATGTTGGGGTGTGGTGGGGTTTTGCAGCCATGGCTTCAGTTGCAGCCACAGGAGGTAAGTTGGTGCTTCCAGCATTCTCCATATCTTTCATCCTTCTCATTAAATGGAAGAAATATATGGGGAAATTTTCTGATTTCTGTCTGAGAGCTGGAACATTTTATGACCATATGAGGCGTGTAGTATATACTCGAGAAGGAAAGTTGAGGAAAAATGTGAAGAGAAAGAATAGTACTAGTGATCCAATTACAAAAGGGGCCTCAACATAGAGAACTGTGAATTCTGAATATGCAATGATTATAGATTGAACTTTATAGATTTGAATGTCAAAAAGGCTGTTTGCTCAAGCTTCAATAGAACATGCATTGAAGTAGACAAAACAAAGGTGTTCTATGAAGGGCAATTCAGTGCATCTTTTAGTCACTGCTAACTCCTTTGAAGTTTAGTGAGCAGTGATCTCACTATATATATATTTATACACACCTTAACTTTTGGTACTTATGGATGTATAATCCATGTGAATTAGTTGTCGCGGAATTGATAGGTGCTATTCGGTTAAATTCTCAAAATTTTAGAGGCTCCATTCCTAATGTCTCCTGTGATGTTGTGGCCCGAATTTGGTGTCGGGTTACGACTTGACGACCTATTGATTGAGCTTTGTGTGGGCCTAAGGGTATGCGGGTATATAAGGGCGTTTAAGGTTTAGAGTGGGATATAGAGAGAGACTGAAAATCGCAGAAAGAGAGAGAGAGAGAGAGAGAGAGAGAGAGAGAGAGAGAGAGAGAGAGCGAGAGCTAGGGTTTTGGGGGCCGAAACTTGTAATCTCTGGATTTTCGCATAGTGAATTTTTTCGCCCCGATCTTCACCGTGGACATAGACACGACTTACGTCGAACCACACTAAATCTTTGTGTGGCGTGTGTATTTTTTGTCGTGTTTCTTGATTGTTTTATTGGGCTCGCTGCGTCTATCATAACAAACTATCCAATAAAATGGAAAAAGGAAGAAGATATAGGTAGATGGAGATGAAAAATTATCGCGATATCGAAATCTCTGATGCATTTTCAGTGTGTATACATACATACAAGCAAATACAATATATATTTATATATATATATATAGAGAGAGAGAGAGAGATGTATTTTCAGTGTTTATATGTAAACACAACCAAATATATGTGTATACATATATATAGAGAGAGAGATGGATGGATAGATAGATAGAGAGAGATGGATGGATGGATGGATATATAGAGAGCTTAATTCTAGGGAGGGTTGGACAGTTATTATTAAACTGAAACTACATAATTATCTTTAGTTTGATGCAGCCTTATCTCCACATGCGGAGAGGCTAGTACTCTTACTCCTTAGTAGTATTACTAAATATATTAGTTGCACTTAATGTTTCTTGACTGTGCTCCTTTTTGATTTTATAGTTTTATCTGTCCAATGTCCATCAGTAATCACATTTTCTTCTTTACTAGAAACTTGTGAACGTATGTATGCATCTCTCCCTCTCTCTCTCTTTTTTCTTTTTTCCCTCTTGTTAAGTAATCACATCATTCTTGGTGAATTTATGTGGTTTTTGTTACAGCTAGACAAACACAAAGTAGATTAGATAACCATCTACTTAGCCATGCAATGTGAATGTGATTATAAATAAATCCTAGAGGCTTGATTATAAATAAATCGAGCTGCTCACGAACAGATTTCACTCCACTCATCTAGGGGCTTGTTTAGGCCCATTTGTTTATTATTTGAGCCAAACTCGAACAAACCTTTCAAGCTCGTTTGATAAACGAGGCAAGCTTGAGCAAGACAAAGCTCATCTTGGTTAGACTTACATTATATAGGCTCACTAACTGCAAATAGGGTTATCCTGGCAAACCCTTGTAGTTTTAATATCTCTATACTTGTTTATTACTATAACTTATGCTAGGTGTCATCCACAGATAATTTTTTTGGTAAATAAATTGTATATTTGGAGGAGTGGGATTGGAGGGTATGGTTGTCTTGGTATATGCAAAGACAACAGAGTGAGTCAAGGAGAATGAGATACAATAGTTTTGGAATTTGGGATGATAATATAGAGAAAAAGTGAGACAGAGAGGGACAATACTTTGCAATATGGAAAGATTCGAGAGAGATTAATAAACAAACGAGTCTAAATAAGATCTCATTTCTCTCGTCTCATCGCGCACCTTCTTTTTAGATCAGCCAATATTTTCTCTTGAAAATTCTTAATCTAGAGGTAAAGCCCTACCCTCATTTGTTGGATTCAATTGAGAGAAGGTTCTAAAGGAGCAAAAGGCACGATGAGATTTGGAAAAGCCCAGCCATGATGAGTTCTCTCTTTTAAGTATTACCTAGGGCTAGTCAATTTTAAAGATATCTCTCATAGATATGTATAGATATAGAGATATATCAATATACTGATAGCATATGAAATGAGCAGAATAGAGCCGAACACGAGCTTGACTGACAAATGCAGATCCAACCTTGGGCATAAATTTATTGCCTTAAATGTGCATTATCATTATATCATATTTGTAGCACTAGTTTCCTAAAACATTTTACACATTTGTATCTTAGGAGTATGTGACCATAGTTTTACCATTGCTGTTATCACATCGATGCTATCATCATCATATTTATTGCCACATTTAGTTAAATACCATTTTGCAGCTTATATATTTTCTGGTATGATCCTTGCTTTCTAATTTTGGTGTGCATTTTATTCTGCGCCTTCCACTGGCTCAATCTGATCCCTTCTAATTAACTGGAAGAAGAATTTTGTTTAATTTATTTTAGTCGTTTGCACTGGCGCCTCCTTTTCACATCTAGATGTACATCTACTACTCATCATCTTCATTAATCTCTTATAAGTTTCAATGTACAAATAGGTGGTCATACCATTGCATCAGCTGAAAGCAGTTAATCCTTCGACAAGCAAAGTGAACTCTGCCGAGAAGTATATCCAGATTATCTCTGTTGACAATCACGAGTTTTGGTTTATGGGCTTTGTAAGCTATGTCAATGCCGTCAAAACTTTACAAGGTGCAGCATCGCAAGCCCACGGCTTCTAATCTGCATGGACTGAAGTTTAGCATTTTGAGCGTTGCGTCGTAACGCATACAAGTTGATGTAGATAAAATACCTATGAGGACAATAATATTGTGATGTATGCTCTAGCTTGAAGGTTCTTCTTAACATGGTGCTTGTGTGTTTTTGCCCTGGTATATCTGGTATGTCAGAGAGTGACTGTTGATTCAAATATTTGTTTTTTGATGTCTTTGTAATTTCACACATTATTTCTACATAAGCATTGACGTTGGTAAAGATTATTTTATTATTGTGGTCTCTCTTCCTAAATCTACATGTCTTGTTACAATGTATGGTTCTGTTGTAATTCATACTATTTTCCCTCTATATATATATATATATATATTCTTTGTACATGAGTGGTTCGAATACTGATTTACAAGTAAAATATCGTGGTGTGAACTCGTGATCCATGACTTTCAGCAGGTGACATGTTACTCATGGTGAGTCGGGTGCAAATGAGTCGAGCACGAACAAGCTCGGGATTGGCTTGTTTAAACATAGAGGTTGAGCTCGTTCATTAAGTAAATAAGGTGAGTTCAAGCTTGATTTTTGAATTCATCTAGTAAACGAACTGATCCCGAACATTGTTAAGCCCGGTTTGTGTATGCTCATGAAGTGTGAACACTGTGCTTGTGTAAGTTGTATGTGTTAATAAACATTGGCGACGTTTGTAAATATATACGCTTATATAGATTTATGTAGGTTCTTGGGCTCAAGAACATAGGCTTGTATGAGTGGAAATGAATAATCTTGAACATATTGGCTTATGTGGATTTATGTAGGTTCGTGGGTTCAAGAACATGAGCTCAAACTTAGCCCGAAATGATATTGAAGTTGGGTTCTTTTTTTATATTAAGTGAGCCATACCTAGCTCAAGCTTTTCCAAACAGTGATGAGCTAAGCCACTCAACGGTATAAGTTTTTGTGTCGGATGATAAGTATCTGTCTCGTTACAAGTGGTATCAGAGATTGTTCAAGAACATAGCATGCTAAGCACGGTTAGGGAAATGTTGTGCCCGGGCTGTTACACTGTGCTTGGCCTTTTGAGCTCATCGGGGTCAGTTGAATCCACATATGAACGAGCCGAACTACAATAGACTAAAAGATCAGCTCTATTTTAGTTCATTGCAACTCTCGATAAAAGTGATTTCATTTTTGCAAGCTATTCAAATTTTCTATATTATGACATTCTGTAATCAATGCATGTTTTAAAGCTAAATTAAAAGACTAAAAGAACTTTAATTAAAAAACAGAAACAAAGAACCATTATGGTGTTTTCTAGAAATAATTTTAAAGTCTAAATTAAAATATTAAAAGAACTTTAATTAAAAAATAAAAAGAAAAAGACAAAAGAAAAAATCATTATGGTATTTTTTTTTTTTTTTTTTTCATAATTGGTACTCACACACATATATTTCTACTGAGACTTGAACCCTTGATCTCTCTTTGGAAAGTAAGAGGCTGATACCGTTAGGCCACTGACCGGTGGTATGGTATTTTCTTTTTTTTGTAGACACATCAATTTCTTGAAAAACATTTATCAGTTATGGGGAACCAAACTTTTCAACATTGTAGAAAAAAAAAAAATATTCAAGGATCAAAAACTGCTTTTAAAAATAAATTTTTTATGACCAGTTGAAAAAGTTTTTTTTTGTAGTACCAAAATCCGGGGACAACTTTGCTCTTTAAAATTAAGACACTTTTGAGCTGTTTTTGGGAGGTGGAACAAATATTTACTCGTATCAATGCCACTTTGTTACAAACTTTTCTGTTCAAGTGTCTTAACACTAGTGCAAGGTGCGATGCATAAAAAAAAAATTACATGCTCCGTGACAACAAGGTCCCAACCATTTTCACAACACGTCGTATAAGTAAAAATTTAAATAGAGTTGACATATTTATTTACGTATCGAATTGTTAATGGCCAAAACTATGCAATTCCGAACCATATAAAAATTTATCATATATATAGCCTCATTTTCATAGATGATATGAAACTGCACAGAATTGCTTAGGGAATGATGAGCCTATGAAGTGAAGTGCTCAAAGCAATATAAAAGTACTGGGCCCAGAGCTACCTGGCAATGGATTGGATAAGCGATAAGATCAAAACCGAGGACTGGCCCAAATGGGCCAAATATTTGTCGGAATTAAAGCTCTACAAAGTAGGGGGCCATTTGTGGCCCATTCTGGAACCCTGTCAGGATAGCTTGCCTGTCTACATCCCAACTAGTTACACAGACACACACACAACTTAAGGGATGATATGACAATATTTATTTGTACTTTGTAAAATGTGTATGCATACTGGTGCACATATTACCTACGGGTAAAATAAATATAAGACTGGTAACACAAATGTGTTTGGATCGCGATTCGTGTTTGTCTCCTGTTAGAGTATATGTATTTTGTTATATGTGTTAGACTTGCACCGACATGATTATTATTCGTGTTAAGAAATTCTAATACGAATATGACACGATTATTATACGGGTGACACGTTTAACACGACATGTGTAACCTGTTTAATATATGGGTCAAGACTTGATATGATACGAAATGACACGTTTGAGTCATTTTTTATACGAACACGATACGTTTATCTGATACGTTTATTTAAATGGATTGACAGGTCAAACACAAACACGACGACATGTTTAATTATCGTGTTAATTCAGGTCGATATGGTTATGATACGAATATGATTAAGCTAAATCCAAATTCAAACCCACTTATCCCGTATCGTATTCGGGTCGTGTCAAATATTGCTACCCCTAGTTACATGAACAATTATGGACTTGAGGGTAAAGGGGAAAAAATAAGTCTGTTTCTCTTGGCTCCATCTGGATACGCAAGATAGAAAAGAAAGGAAATGATAGTATTATTTATGAGAGAAAAAAAAGGAAATGATAGGATAATAATAAGCTTTATGCATGTTTGGACAGATAGGAAAGAAAAGAAATACAAGTATTCTTATTTGAATAAGATTGAGGAGAGAAAATAAAAGAAATGATAAAAATCAAATTATTATCATATCTTTTTAAATGTTGAGGACAATTTTGAAATTATGAAAATATTACTTAAATACTATTATTTGCTTTGTTATCTCCTCATATTTGGAGGGATAATGAGCCACCCCTCCCTATCATTCCCTAGAATTTCCTTTATCTCATTTTAACCTATTCAAACCCAGTCAACCTTATCCTTTCCTATCATTTCCCTCACTTATCCCTCCAAATCCCCCAATCCAAACGAAGCCTAAGGGTGTTTGGCTTCTATTTGAGAAAAGTTTGTTAAAAAAAAAATAAAAACAATAAAAAGGAAATTAAATAAGAGTTCAACTTTTTCATAATACATAATCCAACAAAAAAAAAATCTCTTCCACACTATAACAAAAATGGCTAATTCCATAAAACCCCACTACTTTAAATTTGATCATAAACCCACAACGCTTTAAAAATTGATCAAATGTTAGTATCCGGTCTGTTAACCGGGATGTAAAATGAAAATTTTGACCTTACTATTTAATGTTAAATTAAAAATTATTTTTAAAATTACAAAAATATCCCTTAAGTCTTCTTCTTCAATTCTCTCTCTAAAACTCTCACTTGTGTATTTGGGTTTGTTGCTAGTGAGATTGTTGACTGAATCCAAACTGAGTTAGGGTTTTCAGCAAGTACTTGTCTAGGGTTTTCAAACAAATTGGCTTTGACAATTGGTGATTGTTCAAGGGAATTGTAGTGGAGGGTGTGGTCTTTGCCAAAGACCACACCATCAGCGAGTGATGGGGTTTTATGAACATCGCCGATGTTCTTCATCATGTTCTGCGACTTCTCTGCCGAGATCGACCCGTTTTTGTCCATGTTGAACACCGAGAAAACCTCCTTCAGATTCTCCAGCACCTCGCTGGAGTCGATGTCCTTCATGTTCAGCTCGAGGAACTAGTTCAGGTAGACGAACCCATCTCCGTCAGCGTCCACCTTCCGGATCATCATGTGCAACTCCTCCATAGTGGTGTCGTTGCCCAAGTTGCCAATTATTGCGCCGAGCTCCCATTATTGCGCTAAGCTCCAACAACGAGATCTTGCCGTCGTCGTTTACATTGAATTTATTGAACACTTGTGTCAGCTCTTCCTCGATCTGGGCACGAAAGATGGAGTTCGACGTCATCAACGACGATTGAGAGGATTGGTGAAGAGCGCTCGTGATCGACACTGAAGTATTACTATGTGTCTTCTTGCGACCGAAGATTTCGTAAACCCATGATTATTTATTTTGAATTTTGTTTGTGATTTGTGTGATTTGTGAATTTTGTCCGTGATTGGCGTGATTTGGGTCAATTCATGGTTCCAGGTCGCTGCATTGTGCTGCAACCAATTTTCTGTTCAGACCGGTGACTTAACGCCTGAGTAAAGACTCCGGTAGTAACCAGCTGACCTTTTTCCTACCGGCGACAATAAAAATAAAGAAGATGAATAGTAAGAAAATGGTATTTTTGTAATTTAAAAATAATAATTTTTAATTTAACATTAAAAAGTAAGAACAAATCTGTCATTTTACAACCCTGTTAACGGGTCAGACACGGGGGCAATTTGATCAATTTTTAAAGTGTAAGAGATTTTCTAAAATAGGTTGGAAATTTATGATCAAAATTTGAAAATGATTGGGGTTTTATGAAATTAGCCCTAACAAAAAAGAAATTATGGGGAAAATAATTGTGGTCTAACATTATTCTCTAATAACCATTAACTGTACTTTTTAAAATAGAGAACGACTTTATTTCCATTTTGTCTTTAGACAGCAGCTACAGTGTCACTCAGAGATGTACAACATAATCAGGTATGGTTTTAAAGTTGAGATTTTAGTTTTTGGCTGTAATATTATTATTATTGTTTCAAGTACACTGGCTTAATTAATTTTGTTTGTAAAAGCAATTTACTAATATTTAATGGCATAGATTCTAAAATCATACTCATCTGCACAACTTTTAGTATTTATTATTTTAGCAACAACCTTAAACCACAATGAAGGAAGGATATACAAAATAAATGTAACAAAAATAAGAATTTACAATAGTCACTTTTATTTTGATTCCAGATATTTGAGATACACGTTGTAGCCACGTGTTCAAAGGGCATCTGGTTGGAAAGGTTTTTCCTTACCCCCAAAAAAAAAAATAAAAAAATAAAAAAATAATAATAATAATAATAATAATAATTCAATTGTATATTAAATAAGTGAAATGTAGATTTAAATGGAAAAGAAAAGGTATAATTAGGAAAAAAGGAATGCACATCAGCATTCTGTTTGTTACTACTTTTTTATCCTGTATGAATAGTCATTTTGGCAGTTGTGTTTTTTTTATTTTTTTGGGTAACAGTTTATGCACTTGTGTTTGTAATTATTTATCAACTATTTAATTAAAAGATTTTCTATTATTTCCGCATTTTGAAGGCAAGTTTTTAAAATATCAAAATGACAAACTTAGATTTTGATGGAATTGAAGTATTGGAATTGAAATTTGAATGTGAAAAAAAAAACAATTAAAGAGAATTGAATCAAATTTTTCTTAAATTTCATCAATTCCAATTTCATGCAACCGAACACACCCAAAGTGACTCTAAATTCAAGAAAAGAACCGAATTGAAATATTCAATACTAATAAGTGACCAATTGAGGGTAGTTTGGTAAAAAAATACTAAATTTTTTTATTAAATACTGTAAAATTATTTTAAGAATGCGAGTTTGTCCCTTGAAACTCTTTGGGGTCATCCTTCTCTCTCCTTACTTATTAAGTTTTAAATTTGATAACTATTCATCTTCTATTAGCTTTAGGGTTACTAAAAGTAATTCTATTTAGGTTTGGTCATTAAAAACTAATTCCCCATCAAAATAAAGGACCAAACCTAAATAAAAGACCATCATCATCAATGGTGTTAAGAAGAGAAATTTTAAGTCAACTTTTTCACTTTTATACCTTATAAAAATTCTTCTTTCCTCACAAAAGACCATCATAATTGCTTCAATTTATTTTTATTTTTTATTTTTTTAATCTTTTAAATACTTGCAATTGTCCTTAAACAGCGCGTATCAAGTTAGTTTAGGATGGTGAACGCTTGGCCTAGTGATTGAGCTGCTACCTGTTATTTTTTGGAGCCCAACTTCCAACCTTCACACTCCTAAAAAGTCAGGACCTATTTTTGTAGAAACTACAAATAAATAAATAAAAATTAAAACAGATGATTTAAATTTACAACATGTTTAAAAAAAATTTCTAATGGCTTTTGCAATTATGGAAGTTGTTTGAGGAAGTGGAAACCTATACCTATTTTTGATGAGCTTCCTGACAAATTTGAAATGACATTGCTGAAATACTGAAATATATGATGTTAAATGCATTCACATCTTTTACATTGTTTGGTCCTATTTCTCTTATAACACTATTTATTCTCTTAAAAAAAATAATAAAATTTGACAGAAGCTTGGAAATTTAAATAATTAATTATCTTTTAAAGACACAATTTTAAAGAATATATCTTCTCAAAATTTTAAAAATTATTTTATAAGATCATTTTTGTAGGGGCAGAATTTGGTACAATGAAAATAACGTGGCAATGTGATATATTGAGGTGTCTGACAGTAAGCTTAGGAGTGGTTTAAATGCCAGCTTGGTGGAGTAGGAAGGGGTCCATTTTGCAGTGGTAGCAGATCCAGGTAGGGTTTGATGTGATTCTCAGATAATTCAATCTTTACACACACACACACACACACACACACAAACACACACATATATATATATCATATGAAGAAAAACAAAATGCAAAAAAAAAAAAAAAAAAAAGCTGCACAAAAGCACGGAAATGGAATTCAAAGCCTGACCCCCCAAACTTTTTCTCGTTTTGTCACCATCCTTGTCCCCTTTTCCTCTCTCTCTCCTCCCTTCCTGTGCTGCAGAGTCACAAATAACACAAGCAAAAGAATCTTCTGTAAGATGAAACTGTTACCAAACCGAGAGTGAACCAAACGGCACGATGTCACATAATAATGTGACATGATATATATATCTATCTTGTTGTATCATATAGTACATGATCAAAATGTTATGGAATGCCCCGCAAAACTTGTTTTTTTGCCTTTGGGCCTGTTTATAAATACAACCACTCTCTTACTTAGCGTATACTGTATACACACACACACTTCTATATATGTATAGAATTTTTATATATTGATAGATTTTGTACATTTTAATGAATAATTACTTACATAAATTATTTTTAATATTAAATTATTAATGAATTCATTCTTTATTTTCTAGACTTCTTTAGCTAACAAATATACACGCCATGTGATCATATAACTACCTACGTGTAGCAGTTTTTGTGGCCCTATCATTGACGGTTCCTATTTTGCCAAAAGGCTTGTTGAGAAGGAGAGTGAAAATTCACTTATCCAATTAGTTCATTCTTTATTTTCTAGACTTCTTTAGCTAACAAATGTATACGCCATTTGATCATATAACTGCCTACGTGTAGCAGTTTTTGTGGCCCTATCATTGACAGGTCCTATTTTGCCAAAAGGCTTGTTGATAAGGAGAGTGAAAATTCACTTATCCAATTAGTTGTGAAAATATTTATAAATTATTGTTGTATTATTAGAGATTTTTCTTTTCATTCATTTTTTATTTACAATTTGCCTATACTTGATTTTTTCTTTTCAGAATATTGATTTCAATTCTAAACTCAGCTGTCTGTATATATATTGTGTGGGGCTTTGGTTCACCCCGCCCCCCCCCCCCCCCCCCCCACACACACACACACACACACTCTCTCTCTCTCTCTCTCTCTCTCTCTCTCTCAAACACACATTTACTCATAGTATTTAGGATAAATTCCCCTTACTTTTCCTGAGGGTTGTCAATATTTCACTGAGAACTCCTTTATGTTTAATAATCCCACTTATCTCTCTTGTAGTGTAGACATGCATTAGAAGGACAAATTTGACCTTTTGGTCACTGACATAGAGTGACATGAGAGTTAAGTGGGAGTACAGGAGAGGTAAGTGAGATTACAGAGAATATAAAGAACATCTATATGAGATATTGACAAATCTCATGAGAGGTAAATGAAATTTACTCTAGTATTTTTATCTTAAGGTAAATTGCTCTCCTCTCTTTAAATATCATATAATTATATGAACTTCCCATGTCAATTGAAAAACTACACTGACCTTCTCTAATGTTGGTGCTTTATTAAAGATTCATTGTACATTAGTTGTTATTACGAGCAAAGAATGAAATATGCTTATTTTTTTTTTAAGCAAAATTAAGTTCCAAATATAAATTTCCCTTCAATTTTTATTTTTTATTTTTTTAATTTAATCTAACTTCTGATCAACTAAAAAAAACATTGAGGGAAAAAAAACATAAGACAACACTTGGTGTCAGTGCCATGCACCAAAAATGTTCTCGGTTGTCAATTGTAATTTTTGAATCAAAAGACATACCTATATATAAATCATCTCGATTGTATGACGATGAGTGTAATTTACCATTTTTTTATACATTGCTGAAAATAATTAATTACACAAAAATAATATATTATAACATATTTAAACTGTTCTATAAAAATGATTTAACTTACATTTAATCGAATATAGTATTAGCTTATTATTGTTTGAACATAAAAGAATGGGTTAATTTCACTGACACTCTCAAATTTCTCCAAATATCACCTTGAAATACCTTTCAAAAAATATTATTACTCACACCCCAAATCACTTTTGCATCACTAATACTGTCAAAATGGGTGTCGAATGACATTTTTACCCTCATTTTTTAATACCTTTTAATTTAAAACATTAAATTTGTATAAGGACGAAATTACATCCATCACCTTCACCCTCACTCACACACTAGCGCCGGCCACCTCTCACCACCATACAACCATTGCGATATCAATTAACTTTTTAACTAATCTACCTCTTCTTTCATCTCCACTGCCAAATTCACTAGTGGTCGCCCTTCATCACCAATGACTTTTATTTTTTTTATTTTAGTTATTATTATTATTTCCATAAATAGTTCTTTTACTTTTCCTTTGCTATGAAGGATTTGGAAAGAAAAAGAAAAATAGGCAAAACTTGGAAGGTTATACATGAATTTTCCTTATTTGTTGAATGTAGTGAGAAAGTAGAGAGAAAATAGAGTCCTATATATATATATATATATATATATATATATTCATCTATATATATACACATATACATATGCGTATGGCTTATGGTGTTTCTCTGGCGGTTCAGTTCAATTCATCGATGAAAATTCCTAGAAATTTCAATCTGGAATCCAAGCGGAGTCGTAGATGCATGTCTCTGGATTTCCTATGGCATCTCAATTGGTTTCTTTAATTTGTCATCGCAATTTTGGTCATTGCCTTTGGATTTCTTCACCTAATGAAGAACACGGTGTCGAAGTACTTCGTCGTTAACGCCAATTTTGAGTTTTCCAACCACCAAGTTTATTAACCAAACCCAAATTTGTTCAAACCCTAATTTGCTCTCTTCATCGATTGAATTCATAAACCCTAATTTTTCATTTAGGGTTTGTTCCATTCTCTGTAACATCAACACGCGCCAAACTTCCACCTCTCAAAAATCCAACAAGAACAACCAGAAAGAGAATGAGATACCCTGTTTCCATTTTCAACTCTTCCTTAACTATAATGTCTTCCACCTCCAGACATAATAATCCATCAGAACAACAAATCACACCACCTGTTCTCAACAGATTTATAACGAACCAAAAAGATACCAAAATAACAATAATAAAATATATAAAACTTCAGCATGACCACTGCAGAAAAAGTCCCTCTACAACCTGTTGAAATACATAAAAATGCAATGGTCTCACTGGCCTTAAAACTAACCTATCCTGTCCCAATGCACAATACAATTATTACATCACATTCCAAAAATGATTACATTTACAAAATATTAAAGTTCTATTACAAAAGATAGCAAAAATAAAATAGGTCTCTAATCTCGTCTAAACTTGTGATAGATCGTTGTCCGCCACTTCCCTTCCGTGTCCTAAAAAATGTTACTAATAAAGGAGCGAGCATAAGCTCAGTAGGAAGTGTCTAAGACACACTTCTTATGACCCCGTGAATCCACGTATAGAATAGAAAATAAGAGAACGAGATCATATTATACCGGGATGTATACCATAACCACAACATCCAATATAAACACTTATACCATCTAAGTTACAATCATGCTATGTATGCCAATGAAGTGCAATGCCATACTCATGTCGCTCCCCATTTCCGAAACATTTCCGTTTCAACATCCAAACCGTTAGTGTAATCCGACCCAAGGCACCTCCAAGGCGTCATGAGGGAGGAGTTGGCTAGTTTTTCCCCGACCACATGACACTTCCATAGCATCGTCAGGGTAACTCAACCACACTAGAGTCTCTCTCTAATCCCCCTCTACACACTAACACCACGGACCACTAGGCGCCTCTTAGGCGTCCGGGTTTTCGCAAACGCTTTTAGAAAACATTTTCCCAAAATTTAATTTCCTTTGTTTTGAAAACACTTTTCCCATTTCTCTTTCCAATGGATGCAAGAATGCTCCATGTCTCAAATCATCAATTCAACAATAAAATTTTCACACATACTATCCAACTTAATTTTTTTTTTTTTTTTTTTCAAAACACATAACTTATGTTTTCAATCAACATCAATTTAACATGGTAAACATTTAAAACACAAAGTTTAACTTCACATAAGTATATATAATCACTACACAACAAGTAACAAGTAGTCATGTATTCCATAACCGACATTTAAACTAGTTTTGCAAGCGATTATACAAATTGAGCATGCTTAACATCAAATTAAATAAGAAAACTCATAAAACACAAGAATTTATGTATTAGAACACCCCTACCTCAAATTGTAGAAAAACCCTTAAAATGGTTCTCAAAATTCGAAATCCTAGGATGCACAAATGCTGAAATTGCTTACACCCACTTGTAGATCTTGCCGCGCTCTCCGTTTTGCTGCAAACAACACCCAAAAATTTTCAAAATTGAAGAAGAAATCAAGGATTGAATATGTGAAGAAAAGAAAAAAGAGAAATGAGAAAAAGAAGAAAAAAGGGAGAACTTATGGGAAAGAGAAGAAAAATGAGGCCAAATGTGGTCTCTTGGCCATTAAATGTATTAGTGGTGGGCCCCTAAAAATATAAATATCCTTTTGCTTTAAATTATTCACCAAAAAATTATATATACATATGCTCCACTTATAACACAACCATAAATAGCATTAAACAATTTACTTAGGCACAAAAATAACAATGCATAGTATTCAAATAATCCGGGACACAACTCCCGTACACGACAATTTCGGTAGTGGGTCTCGCTCGGGACTTTCCGGTCCGAAAACGAAAAAATGCCGAAATGACAACCGGTGCATTTTCAAGAGTCCTGAACTCAAGGAAATGTCCCACTCAACTGTCCGACACACCTGACATACCTCACGGTGTTCGCCACCCAAAACGTGAAAAGACGAAAATGCCCTCATAAAAATCAGAAAATTCCAGAAATTGAAAAATAGTAAAAATTGGAAACATTACATCCTACCCTCCTTAAAAAACTTTCATCCTCAAAATTTACCCTCCTTAAAGAAGGAGGTCCAAAGCCACACACCTTCCTGATAAACACCTGACCAAACCGCAGAGCTAAGAATTCAACAACCTTGTTACCTTTGACACCCGATGCCAATAGGCAATCACACATTGTCGTCAGAAAAACCCAATGTTCACCACTCTATGAGGGTACTCACAACATCACTCATAACATCATACACAAAACTCGTTGGATTCTACGCTCGACTTAAAACCAATACTGGTCTCTTCCACACTGCTACACAAGGCTTCGAAGTCGAAAGAAAAACGGTCACATGACCCCTGAACATAATAATATCCTATCTCAGCCCATCTTTTAAAGGACACACAAAATCCTAAACAAGGAACCCTATCCATCACACAATCTAGCTTGAACTCAGATCTACACTTTTCAGTCAGACCAACACTTGCCATCCAACACACGGTTACACCACTACATAATCATACAACGACCACCAACCACACCACTCATCAATCATTACACTTAACAACCTCAAGATAGCTAAATATTGAATCTTCCAACAACTATACAATCATTAGTCACCAAAACAATAAAACAAATTATCCTGCACCCAGGTCACAAATCCTCAAAATAAGATCCTCAATAATTAATGATCGCACTGCTAACCTTTTATCAAACACTTAGTACCATCTAACACCCCTCGTCACCCGAGACAACTTCCTGAATCCACACCATTATACCGATGCAATGCCTAAAACTATTCTATTGCTATTCGTAACAACTCGAAACGACTATTGACCTTTGACCTGACATCGTGCTAAAGAGGGATTGATTTAGGAGAAATGGTTGGCCAGACAATTCTCATCCTCGATCCGGTCTCAACACAGATGTCGTCCCTGTCCTCAGGTCCAAACCTCAAACACACGCCCATACAGTTCACAAAACAACCAAGAGATCCACTCACTATCCACCCATTGTTCCACATAACCTCAACAACTATACAGTCACATATTAACATGCTAAAAGCAACACGACAATCATTCCTCGATCACACCATCATAACAAGTTAAAAAAAACACGACACCAAACGTTACAATTATCGACCAGCACTAAAGATCCCTAATTTCCGCATAACCTTATTCGATTCAATTCCTACCCCATCAAAACACACACAATGCGATAATCTCATGCCTAAAACCTCAAAACCAAGGTCAATCATTCCTACAGTTCTTCAACAAAATCCCATAAACACACTCTAGTTGCAAAACATTCAAACAATATCAACACTTGTCCTCAAGACACTGCTAGAATCAATCACCTCTAAAAACATCTAAATACATGAGTTACATCACATCACCTAATTATCCTCGAGCTGCGATTCACGACACATTTCCTAGCTATCACCCCTAGTACTAAACATTGAAAACACAACCCATATTCGGCAACCCGTGCCTCACATTAGTCAAAACCACTCTCAAAACAAACACAACAAAAACCAAAGACTCCACCTCCCTCCGTGGGAGTGAGTCGACCACTTCAATCAAGACCTCAATCGATAAACTCTAACAGCGTAACAAACCATTCGTAAATCCGTCTGCCTACGGATGCGCACAACTCCTAGATGAAGAACAAGTCTCGCGATAAATGACGTCCTTGCCAGGACTAGAACAAATGGAAAGGGTAATGAATCCCGCTCTCACAAGAGACTGACAACTCACACCTAAATGCACCCGATACCCTATCACATGCTACTCATTAATCGTCTAACTGTGGATACCCAATCTCACCTGAGATGAAATGAACTCCTTACACACAAGGAGAAGAACCAACTGGAAACACATATGGGACTACGAACGTAATTCTAGGCGACCTCGCCATTAATGAGCTGTCATACACTGTCAACAGAGAAACCTCGCATACGATACACCGCGATACCCTTGCTAACCAAAATCAATCAGGTAAGAGCACCGACACTCATGACACACTAATACTAGAAACAATCATAGCCCTTCTGACACCACGTCCCGTTCTACCTAGAATCAATTACTCCCAACTGATAACCTCTACGCCATAAAATGACACTTTACCATCCACTTTATCTCTACTTACCCAGGCGACACTGCCTCGATCACCATGCGCACAAGACCCGTAACCTCAGTCACAAAAACCAATGGCTCTTCAAAAGAAAAAGATGCCTACATTGTAACATCTCTCTCTGGTTCTAAAGACTTAGCTGACCACAATTGCCTCAATTGGCGCACAATCCCATCACTTACCTAACAACATACAACAAACAACTTATAATCCCCGAACCACATTCGAATCATACCTTAAACTGTTCTGCTTATCATCACACCATAACACCTTCATTGTCACTCATCCAAATTAACAATTCAAACTTATCATTCCACTGGACCATCAAACCACTACCAAACAATTATTCTTCCAACATCCTTAAGATAACACCATCATAACAATAGAATAAACACCATTCTCGATACTCCCCACAACGACCACTATTTACCACTAGAAAGAACCTCCATACGGTAATGTGATGTCGATAAATCTTTTAAAAAAAAAAAAAAACAGAATACTCAACACTCAACTGTCACCTCAAAACCACCAATGATGCAATCCATCATTAATGCTTAACCGGCTACTTAAACCACTCTTTCTAAGCAATGTACGCACATAAACAAGAAAACTTTATACCCTAGGTTCAACATCACTACCTCCCCTCTTCACCATTCTTCAGAACACCCTTGGCCCCAACAAAAGTCGAATGGGGCTACCAACTAGACCTACGAGATCACCCTCGTCCCAATCATTCTAATCATTAGTCTACTTCTTCGGATCGTCAAACAACTAACACTTCAATGACCCTATACTACTAGCCTTACCATGCAACCTTGGACTACACAGCTAAAACTGACCACTGTACCTCACCTCGAGACTCTCTAGACAACCGTGCTAACCCAAAACCCCGCTCATCAAACGAGCCATGCAATTGGCTTACCGAGAGTCGATTACCCACGATACACTCCTGTAGTTTCCCGGAATGGAAATCACCTCTCAACCAACCGTAACCAATACACTCCCTTAGACAATACCAGAACACCGGCGATACACATCAATAATCTACAAACTACATTCGTGACTCAAACAACCTCTGTCACACTTACCACAATCGGTTTTAAAAGAACCTCAATACTAAACCGTGACCTAAGTCACAAACCCTAACCTCTTAAAGTCATACCTTTCTCCCTCAAAACCCTTACTCGTACACTTGACCTCCACGGTCACAGGAACCCATTCACCGATGCATGAAACTCACACACAACAAAGACACTATACCATAAAATATGAACCCGTTCTAAAGTCGTGCTCTAAGAACCGCATAAATGCAACAAGAAAATCAGGAGGACCCCACTCTGGATGGCTCAGTCCACGAGCTAAAAGACCAAGTAATTCGTTCAATAAGAACTAGCTTCCAACAATTCTAGAGTAACCGAGCTCCTCGTCTACTCAGGTCAAAACTCACACAACCATCATATGCTCGATCACATAAACACATAAGAATATAGGTATATATACACAAGACATACTCATATATTTATATACATAATAACCGAAACATAAACCTTGATACGACCGTGTCCTATCACATAAGTTTTAAACAATAAATCCATTAAATTATTATGTGAAATTAAACATTCATTCCATCCTTATCATCATTTCGTATAATACATACTTGCACAATCCGTAATCACAACTTGCCATGTTATCATGTATAACATGCTTTTAAATATATTCACATTTCATTTACATAGTTGGATTATATAACTACTTCACATGCATGGTCATGTAACACAATTTTTTGCATTTAATCACGTAAGCAATTAGCAAATAGGCATCCTTTCAAAATTGTAAACACGTAAACATGTGATCATATAAGCAAATAAAGTAAACAAGTAGGCATGCTTCTCAAACATTTAAATACTTTAACACATAGCACATAATTATGCAATTCAACTTCCCCATGCAATCCCAAGTAGGCCTCTACCAGACGTCCTAATGGTATTCGAACTATTACTCTGATACCAAATTTATAACGACTCAAAAAGATACCAAAATAATAATAATAAAATATATAAAATTTCGGCATGACATTCGCAGAAAAAGTACCTCTACAACCTGTTGAAATACATAAAAATGCAATGGCCTCACTGGGGCTTAAAACTAACCTATCATGTCCCAACGCACAATACAATTATTACATCACATTCCCAAAATGATTACATTTACAAAATATTAGAGTTCTATTACAAAAGATAGCAAAAATAAAATAGGTCTCTAATCTCGTCTAAACTTGTGGTGGATCGTCATCCGCCACTTCCTTTGCGTATCCGAAAAAATGTTAATAATAAAAAGGTGGGCATAAGTTCAGTATGAAGTGTCTAAAACACACTTCTTATGACCCCGTGAATCTACGTTTATAATAGAAAATAAGAGAACGAGATCATACTATACCGGGAATGTATACCATAACCACAACATCTAATATAAACACATATACCATCTAAGTCACAATCACGCCATGTATGCCAATAAAATGCAATGCCATGCTCATGTCGCTCTCCATTTCTGAAACATTTCCATTTCAACATCCAAACCGTTAGTGTAATCCGACCCAAGGCACCTCCAAGGGGTCATGAGGGAGGGGTTGGCTAGTTTTTTCCTGACCACATGACACCTCTATGGCATCTTCTAGGTAGCTCAACACACTAGATTCTCTCTCTAATCACCCTCTACACACTAACATCACGGACCACTAGGCGCCTCCTAGGTGTCTGAGTTTTCGCAAACGCTTTTAGAAAACATTTTCTCAAAATTTAATTTCCTTTGTTTTGAAAACACTTTTCCCATTTCTCTTCCCAATGGATGCAAGAATGTTCCATATCTCAAATCATCAATTCAACAATAAAATTTTCACACATACTATCCAACATAATTTTTTTTTTTCAAAACACATAACTCGTGTTTTCAATCAATATCAATTTAACATGGTAAGTATTTAAAACACAAAGTTTTACTTCACATAAGTAAATATAATCACTACACAACAAGTAACAAGTAGTCATGTGTTCCATAACCGACATTTAAACTAGTTTTGCAAGAGATTATACAAATTGAGCATGCGTAACATCAAATTAAACAAGAAAACTTACAAAAGCACAAGAATTTATGTATTAGAACACCCCTGCCTCGAATTGTAGAAAAACCCTCAAAATGGGTCTCAAAACTTGAAATCCTAGGATGCACAAATGCTGAAATTGCTTACACCCACTTGTAGATCTCGTCGTGCTTTCCGTTTCGCTGCAAACGGCACCCAAAAATTCTCAAAATCGAGGAACAAATCAAGGATTGAATATGTGAAGAAAAGAAAAAAGAAAAATGTGAAAGAGAAGAACAAAGGGAGAGCTTATGGGAAAAAGAAGAAAAATGAGGCCAAATGTGGTCTCTTGACCCCTAAATGTGTTAGTGGAGGGCCCCAAAAAATATAAATATTTTTTTGCTTTAAATTATTCACTACAAAATTATATATACATATGCTCCACCTATAACACAACCACAAATAGCATTAAACAATTTACTTAGACACAAAAATAATAATGCATGATATTCAAATAATCTGAGACACAACTCTCGTATACAACAATTTTGGTAGCGGGTCTCGCCCGAGACTTTCCGGTCCGGAAACGGAAAAATGCCGAAATGGCAACCGGTGCATTTTCAAGAGTCCTGAACTCAATGAAATGTCCCACTCAACTTTCAGACACACCCTGCATACCCCACGGTGTCCTGCACCTAAAACGTGAAAAGATGAAAATGCCCTCATAAAAATCAGAAAATATCAGAAATTGAAAAATGGTAAAAATTGAAAACATTACAAGATTAGCGTCATTAATGGGCTGATGGGTGTGCGTCCGACAGAGATCTGGTAGTGGATATGAGAATATGTAGATAGTTGGTAGCGGTTTCGCTGTTAGTTGTTGGGTGTGATAGTGGTGGAGGTTACTGCAAGTGATTGTGGGGTGAGGTGGCGGTGGCTGTGGCGGTTATAGGATGGGGATGGTATTGCCGCCATTGTGGTGGTGTTGCGGCGGCTATCGATTCCACTGGTGGTGGTGTAAGAGGTGGTCACTGTGTTTTTTTACGAGATTTTTGCGTATTGAGGGTCGGCAGCCAAGTAAGTTTGCTCTTATCTTAATCAAGTGTTGGATGCTTATGGAAGCTTGGGGTAGTAAAAAGTGGATTCTATTTGTCGTTACTTATCATCATAGAGCAGTAAATATATATATATATATATATATATATATATATATATATATATATATATATATGAGTATGTATATATAATTGTAAACTTACAAAACATTTAGGAATAATTTAGTCTTTTAGTATATTTATAATTGGGTTAAAGAATTTTTTTTTGACAAAGTTAAAGGGCATTTAAGTCATTTTACATGGTGTCAGAGGTTTGGAGGTGACGGTTGGGGTATGAGTGAAAAACGGAACAAACGTTTGCAGCAAGAGTGATACTAATTTTCGAAAGTTGTTTTAGTGTAATATTAGACAAAACCTTATGGGGTGTCACTGAAATTAACCTTAAAAAAATTACATGATCCCTATTAATGCAATTTTGGTATTGATCATTAATATAAATACTTTTAATAATGGACTATCTCATTTTGTATTGAAATTTTCATTATATGTCGAAAGCAATTGACATACATAACAATTTACTAAATCTTAACTAAAACAATGTTATTTTAGAACTTTTTAGTGCAAATCAATTGCTCCATTAATGTTAACAATTTTTTTTTGGGTTAGAAGGGTATGACTGTATATATAATAAGAGAATTTACAATATACATGATGTCCTTAGGACTTAACAAACCAAAAGGCATAACCAAAATATAACAACAAAGTATCACTCTACATGCACTACATACCAAACTAAAATAAAACAACAAAGAGTACACTTAGTGCTAACACCAAAATTAAACTAAAATTATTCAATATTGCACATCTGTAGTAGAATAGTTCTACAGGAAGAGTTGGTTCAGGTCCTTTGTGGTCCAAAATATTCTGAGCTCTGACTCATTCTTCAATATGATAGAATCATAGAAGCAATCCTGCTCCTGATGCAACTCTTGATTAACTTAATGATATGCTGAGGGAATGCAGTCCTATTCTTGATGGCTCTGGAATTTCTCTCTTGCCAAATGAAATAAATAGCAGCAAAGAGCATGGTGTGCTCTCGTGATATGTAACGACCCAAATCCGGAGGTTCGAATCGCTATCCAGGTCCCTACTTGGACCCGATGACACATAAGGGCAAAATGGTCATTTAAAGGTAAATATGAGAAATAGTTGACTATAAGTAGTTAAATAAGTCTCTATAACATCACATTAACCATCTAAGTTCACTATAATGACCCAAATCCAAAGATCCGAATCGCTATTCGGGTCCCTACCTGGACCTGAGGACACACAAGGGTAAGATGATCATTTCAAGTTAAATATGGTGAAAGAGTTGACTATAAGTAGTCAAATGGGACTCTCTAACATCATATTAACCAACAAAGTCCATTCCATAAGTTTCCAATGGCCATGGGTATAGATTCCCACATTTAATCATTATCGTTTTGAAGGATTCTTTAACACATCTTCAATAAAATAGTTATAACTCTTGGTGTGTTTGAAATTTGAGGATGGGGTTGATACCATTGGAAATCTGAATTCGAGCCGGTAAGTTTAGACTCAATAATGATCCAATTTGGATTTAAAATGAGGGAGTTATTGCTATTCAAAGTTTGGGTTACCAATTACTAAACAAGCAAGAATGCTCAATCGATCGAGCCTAACTCGATTGATTGAGTTCAAACTCGAATGGTGGGACAAAGAGCATGAAATTTAAGTTTTTCTCAATTTTTTTCTAAGTATAAAAGACTTGATTGATCGAGTAAAACCCAGAAAGTGGCCATGGACCTCCAAAGAAACCTTGGTTGGTTCCTACATTAAAATTATGACAATTGACACCTCCATACAATTTAAAATCTCTCCAAAACAACCATAAAAACATATATACACTTCCAAAATAACACCCATACATTATAATGGTTCAAAATACATCATTAAACTTCATATCATCCCAAAACTTTGAAATATGAACATAGTTGTCATCCTCATCACTTACATGTCGAAATATATACAAAATACCATCCTAAAAGAATAAGTTTACAAGTTAGAGGCCATTAAGGTCTTAATTACAATGCCTTCCATAAAATAAATGAATAATGTCATCTTTACAAAAAGAATTGGCATGGCTAAACATTGTTTACAAAAATTACAAAGATGATTTTTTCCTCCTCCATACCCAAGACACTGTGTCGTCCACTACATCCTTGCCATGTTCTGAAAATATTAAAGGAAGGGGTGAGCATAGAGGCTCAATGGAAGAGATGCCTAAGGCGCCAACTTTAGACTCTCTTGAGTCAAACAACACACGAAAGAAATTAAGAAGAATCGGGATCATACATTGGGGATTTTATGAAATCCAAATCATAATTCAATTCAAACATTTATACGATTTCTCATAAGCGTGCACGAAAATGTAATATAATGCATAGCTATCCCGACCTTGGTCCCAAACCGACCCAATCCAAATCGAAAACTGCTAACTAATTTTACCGAGGCGAGATTGATTAGCTATCCCTGATGTCAAATACGACAACCATTTGGGAGCCTAGTAAACAATGTTACACGTCCTATAATCGGCACGCGCTCCTTCTAGGTCAAGTTAGCATCAGACTCACGAAATCCAATTCTTTTATAAAATCCATTTCACAACCTTTCTACTTTAACTCACTTGTCATACCCATTCAACCATAAATAAAATAAAAAAGCTTGACTACACAAATAAAGCAAGAAGACTCACCATTACCATCAATCAAAGGGACAGAAGAGGTATAAAAGTTTGACCGAACGGGAAATTCCTGAAGAGACATAGGGCGCCAGGGACCCCCAACCTTTACAATTTTCTCTTTCCATTCCTTATCAGAATAATTAAGGTTAGAGAATAAATCACGGTTCATGCGGGTATGAAAGTGATATCTACCTTCTTCATCCCTAATCCTATTGAGCGAATAACAGAAGAAAAGATCGGTGAAATTCAGGGACATCCCTTTGACCCGATTCAAAGCCAAAAGACATGAAAAGATATGAAAGAAATTAGGGTTTATTTGAGAAGGGGCCAAATTTAGAATTAAGAAAACCTGAAGGTAGAAAGGATTCAACAGAAAACTGAAGATAGATAAGTGATGAGCCGAGAAAAGCATCTCGCCCTCTTCAAGACCCTCATCGGTACTGCAATTCAAGTGGTGAGGGTACTCATCAAGGGAAACGTCTTCGGGAATTTTATTTTTACTCCTCAATTGAAGAACGGAAACAGTTTTCCTATCCATTACATCAGCGGGAAGAACAATTGGACCCTCAGTAGAGCGCTGACCACTTATATTGACTTCAGGCATTCCTGATTAGGATTCAGAAACCCTAGCACTCAAGGTGCGACTGCTGCTCCCTTGACTCATAACTTTGAAATCAAACGGGAAAGAAAAACGATATAGAGAGTAAAGAAAACTGACTTTCGTGAAACGGATGATATCGCTGTAAGGAAAGGACTTCACGGATGCCAAATACCTTTCTTAGTGTACAACCCGACAATGACAATGCGACATATATATAGACACAAAGAAGGTGAATGTGTAAAGAGGAAAACGGTTGCACGAAACTCTAAAGATGCAATCTCCGAAAAAAGATAATGATGAACATTAATATTCAAAAACCGCTTAACTTCCAAAGATAGTTACAATTCCATATCTGAGTCAAATTCATAAAAGGAATTGAGGCAAAGTGTGGAGGAAAATTTTCCCACCACTCATAAAACGCTACATGTCGGCAGAGAACAAAGAGGCTCAACCATATACACGGCCCATGGAAGAAGCCTATTGCACAAAGGTCCAGTAGGAAAAGGCCCAACACCCGAAGTGGCCTAAGGATTAAGATCCACTCCAACAAGCCCATTTTTTGGTTGCAACCACATGCAGCTGGCAATAATGACCGAAAATAAATGATATGCAATTATGAAAATTTAAAGCCATATATGTAACGGTCCGTAACGACCCCAAAGAATCCTGACTGTAATAAGTATAAATACAAAGGGCAAGACCCGAAGAAAATCATCTGATTCTTATTGCAATTAGCCTTTGTTCTTCCTTGATCTCTTTCTCAATACTCTGTGTAACAGTTTGCATACTTTCTTGATTAAGTGTTTAAAGTGTTTGATCTATCAGATCGAATCATCATATTGGACTGAAATTTTATACAGCTACACTAATTAAAAATAATTTAAAAATATGGTAAAATAAAATAAAAAAGAGAATTCGTTTGACCGACGTCACGCATTTAAAAAAGAGAATTAGTATAATACACATTTTTTTTTGGATAAAAGAGATGATATTTAACCAGATTTCTGTTCATGAATGTACTGCTTTAAAAAAAATAAACATTCATGTCTCTATTTCATTAACAAAAAATAAATTTAATGTACTACTTCATTTACATTAAATAATATATATATATATATATATATATATATATATATATATTAGAAGTTCAAACAAACCCCATATACACTTATGTTGAATGCTTAAGACTTTTTGTGTGATTTTAAAAATAACATTGACCTCTCGGTTAGTGTGGTCAGATTACGAAATGCTTGGAATGACAAATATACTCATTATACTTTTATTAATTTTTAAGCTAATTTGCACCCACACCTGCTGAACTTTTGGTCCACACCACTCAACGTATGGTCGGTCAACATACTAGTTTACATCGACACTCTCATAAAGTTTCAAAAGTATTCATATACCCTATCTACTTGAGAAAATGACTATTCTAACCTTTGACTTAGTCAACAAATACATAAAAGTATAAATTACTGATATAATCTCAGGAAGTGTGAGTGCAAATTACCTTAATTTTTAATATAAAATATTTATCCTTTTAAGCTTTATTAAAGTAAAATTGAGTTTTAAATAAATTTCAATCGTCACATTAACAAATAATATTGACAAATTTTATTATAGAAGTGATCAAATATTATTCAGATCAGAACTACATGAGAAATTAAAATTATTTTGGCATTTTATAATGAAATTTGTCAAAATAATTAAAATTTTAGTTATTTTTTAAAAATGTTATTAATTTTAGTTTCAAGACTCCCAAAAAAGAAAAAAAAAAAAAAAAAAAAAATTCCAATTCCATAGCAATGTATATATAATACTCCCTAGTACTGTAATACATAGGAAAGGGAAAATAGTGTGTTGTCCTTATTTAAAACGGTTCCCCGCCAGCTGACACGAGGGTGACTGACGGACTTTCTCACCACCTCGCCCCCACGCATCACTACACCGCAGGCACTACACCTATTGAGGTTGGACACTCTTCCACTCATCTTGTTGTTGTGTATGTGTTATATATATATATATATATAGTTTTATACACAGAGTACCGCACACATCATCTATATCGTCATCTCCTCATCCTACGCTCTCTCTCTCTCTCTCACACACACACACACACACACTGACAACAGGGCTTCCCTTTCCAAGTCCCAATGTGTAACCTCTCTTCAAGGCATGAATTGAAGGACCACCATTTCTTGGAGCGTGTTAACAGTACTAACCAATAATATGCTCTCCCTTCTATATCACCACGCGTCCATTGCCACTCACCATTTTTATACTACAATTCAACTCCTTGCTCACCAATGGGGTCCAATAATTAACTTCTAAAATATATATCTATATATATAATTAATAATTTTAATCATGAGAGGGAGGAATTTATTATGGATTACCATTCATTTAGAAATGAATTAATATTTATTAATTCAATAACATTACCTTTCAAGTCTATCTTATCTTTTCAAAACCTGATTTATCTAAGAATATAAATCCTTTACTGTTACAACATCAGATAAAATGTTTATTAAAGAATATATTTGGTTTGCTTGGTGCACCATGAATCGAGCCATTACAGTCCACCATTTCCGTGTGTACTGTGCCACGGACAGTTGTGACATATTTGCTCATATGGTTTAATAATGAAATCTCTAATGCCCTCGGAAACAGCCTGCTGTGATGTGTGCACTGAGTACCTACTCGTGACATACTTGCTCAAACTTGACTCATCTAAGAGCATGTATCCTGTTATAGCAGATGATCTCTACTACTCATTTAATCATGCATGAGGTAAAAGGTAAAGTGTTTATTAAAGAATATATTCGGTGTGCTCAGTGCACTATACAGTACTGAGCCATCAGAGCCATCTATTCCCGCGCATGTTGTGCACGGACAGTTATACCGGGCACACCGAATACCTACCCATGTTTATTAGAGCTTATTTTGTAAGTCACTGCCACGAAAAATTGTAAGACTCTACCTCCGAAAATGATTTCTCAAACACCCTCTGTGACATATTTGCTCATATGGTTTAATTTCATGGTCTAGTGACGAAATCTCTAATGCCCCAAGTGACATACTTGATCGTATTGTTAAATCTGTTAGCCTGATAATGAAATTTCAAATTAATGCCTTACATGACATACTTGCTCCAATTGTTGGCTTGACAAGGCATGCTTTTGTCATGAATCAGGTTGAACTTTTAGGAGGATGGCCTAGATTGAGACCATTTGAAGTGTGATAAAAACCCTAGATTTGAAAGGGTTCTAGATCTAGGTTGTAAAGGCATTTGCTCCCTTGCCCATGTATCTTCAACCTGTGAATGATGAATGGAGCAAAACTTCAATATCCATAGTAGGGCCAATTGGTGATAGATCAAGATTTTCTTTGATAGGTTGGTCATCAAATGGTCCTACCCCTGTATACCATTACCAGCTTTTTGTCCTCCTCATGAGTATGCACTTCACCTAATTAGTGCACCATGCTGTGAACCTGCATTACAAGTGAATATTAAGTTATAGTATATTGTTTGTTTTGCTTGCTCTTTTCAGTATTCACGTTGTTATTTAAAATGTGTTTACACAATTGAGGGAGGGAAGAATGTTCACATGTATAAATCTCAACAATTTCTTTCCATAGCAACGTGGGACATCACATTTTCAATTTCAACATATTAAGAAATTTTAATAAAGTCCTGGTGTCTCATGAAGTATTAAGTTTTAGGATCGATTCTTCTTAAATTCAAATAATTTTTTAGAAATTACATCTGCAGACATAGTAATCAAAACTTTACCCGATCCATGCATGAGATACTTTGCAAACTAAAAGATAAAGAATAAAATGTCAAGTACATCCATTTGTCTAGCATATAGCACATAGCTATCACTTTTCACTGGTATTTGGCTCCATCCAAGTGGCATATTCTTTTATGAAAATAACACTTATTATATCATAATTAATGTATGGTCCATGTTTTATAAGCACAAGCAAGAAGTACATTTTTTCTTGAATCATGGATGTAACAAACTTGAATGTGGAAAAATTACTAGGAAAAAATGTTTGGGAAAATCTGAAGTGTGTCACTCCATTTTTAAGTAGCTTTTCTCTTGAAGCATATTATCTAAATTAAGGGATTTATTTTCCTAACTTTTCCCTGGAATGAAATGGAAATGATTAAGATCAGAGAGTGTCCTAAGTGAATGAAAGCCACAGCATTGTCTTGTCTTAATCATTAAATTACCTCTTCTTAAATTCCTATGAACTGGTTATGAAAATTATACTGATATGTGAACCGTGTGGTTTGCCTTCTTAAATGGGCTAAGTTTACCCAGAATATAGCGGCGTTGACAAAAATTTAAGAAATGAGTAATTGAGGTCTCGCTTTTGAATCGCAATCCTCACTTAAATAATACATGTGTTATGAGGCCGATACACGTGCTCAAAAAAAAAAAAGGGCCAAGTTACTAAAACACCCAACATAAAAACAAATGTGACATTTTATTTCCGATTTCAAGGTGATATATTGAACTTCAGTACATATATATTGGTGTGTGTGTGTGTGTTTGTTTGTGTGTGTGTGTGTGTATATATATATATATATATATATATATATATATATATATATATTTCAATAATTGGGGTGTGGCACACCCACATGGATTGGGTAAAATTCGGATTATGTGCGGTGACGTAACTCATAAGAAATTGTTTGCATTTAGGAAGAATCGATCCTGAGATAGGAAGTACGGATGCTTTTACAAGTATCGGATACATGTTGGATACCGGATTTTAAAATATTTTAATTTTTAACACGTATCCAATACTTCGATCATGTATCTATATTTTTCAGATATATTTTTAACAAGTTTTGAATATTAAAATGTAACCTTTTTTTTTTTTTTTTTTCTTTTTTTCTTTTTCTTCTAATTGGTACTCACACACACCTGTCTTTTCTGAGACTTGAACTACTGACCTCTTTTGAAAAGTAAGAGGCTCATACCGTTAGGCCATTGGCCCGTTGGTTATGTATTGTGAAATGCACTCTACTCTTATGTTATATTAATGATTACATTTTGATTCATAATATTACAAGAAATTAATCAAAAAGTATATTGTTTTTGTATATATATTTGTTAACAAATATATATATATTTGTTGTATCCCAACGTACTCGTATCTTATATTTTTGAGAATTGTTGTATTGCTGTATCCGTATCATATTGCATTTACACCTTGTATTCTATCCGTGCTTCCATTGACCTGATACTTAATGAGGTACCATGATCCAAAATTCATGTTTTACAAATTATTATTATTTTTTTGTGAGGTAAATACTCAAGCACTTTTCATAAATGTCCACTATTGGACTTGAATATTCTTTCCAGTTTTTCATAAATACCCTTCTGTTTTTTTTTTTTTTTTTTTTGGTAGAAAAGAAGTTATACCATTTTAGCTATTGCAGTGATGGGCTTAATTAATTAATTTTCAATTAATTGAAAGGTGATTTCATTTTCAGTTTATTCCTTCCCATATATTTTACCTGGCACACCCATCTCATAAAACTCACAAACTTGCAATGATAAATGAAATAAAGAGGTTATAGGTTTCATCTATAGTCAATTATAGTTCTGAAAAGCAATAGCTTTAGTCTACCATATTTTTTTTTCCACAAGTCTTTGTCCACCCTCATGTACTTGAATAGTGTATTATATGGAATCACTTCATATTATTTAATGAAACAAATGAAGTAGTTTATATTCCAGGTAAGAATTAATCATAATCCTAGAGAATTTATTCATATTCTCTTGAGAGGAAGATGATACTGAATGGGCAATTCAATGTCAAGGCCAAATATGATTGAAACTATATATAATATTTTCTTCGGCAAATTTTATTTACTTTTCTTAAAATTTGTCAATATCTCAATAGATATTTTCTTAGTTTCGTAATTTCATTTATTTTCTTTAAAATTGTTGTTTATGTAATAGATTTTTCCTACGGTTAGTGTTAGTGCACTTGACGAAGACAAACATAATGCGCTATGTCAGTTACAGAAAATGAATAAAAGGTCGATTTTGCCCTTCTGATTGTCTAAAATTACATCATATAAATCGTGAGCAAAACAATAAAATAATACACTATTGTTATCAGGTTGAATGATTGTCAATCAATGGTAGATGACTAAAATTATGAAATCAAAAGAGAGTTCATATGGGATATTGGCATACCTTGGGAGAGAGAAGTAAAATTTACCTTATTTTCTTTAATGTTTTTAGTTGCTTTCACGGCAAATAAATATAGATTTGAAGAAGCAGCAACAAACATAATGTGGAGAAAGCTGAATGAGTGTATTCACAGTACTGAAACAGCTAAAAGCCTGTTTATTTCAGCATAACCTATCCTAGCCTTCTGTTTTTTATTTCTTGGACAATGTCAATTCTATCATAAAACTAGCAAAACTTTGAAATCAAGGACAAAGTACAAAGTTTGTTGCAATTTCTTGGGTAATTAATGCGATGGAAGTGCAGAGCAATAATGCATGTCAGTTGTGTTGGAAAACACTAATTACTTTGTGAAACAAATTGAGGGTGTTAAAAATGGTAAGAGTCAACCGACTCATCTGAAAAAAAATTACAGTATTATTTTTATGGTCCGGAATCATTAGTTGTGGGATAATTACCTTTAGAAACGTAAGTAATTGTATCAATTTATTAATAAACGTTTTTAACAAAATATCATCATCATTTCAATTGTCTTATTCTTGTATGAACGTGATCCGCCACATAAATTCTCCATCCTCATTCTTTTTGAATTAATATCATAAAATTCAATTTTGTTTTTTAAAAAAATCATATAATCCCTCAGAGCATTTTCCTATGACCTCTTAAATAAACTCTCAAACTCAAAATATAACATATGAATAAAAATAAGGCACTCAAAGATCTTTCATATTTTGAGATTTTCAAATCTATTATCAAATATAGCAGCTCTTAAACTCAAAATATAACAAGTTGATGGAAATAGGCACTCCAATGAGCTCTCTTAAAAGACTTCTTATATTTTGAGATTGTCAAAAGTTGTTAAAATGAAAATAAGGCACACCAATGGGTTATCAAAATATGGAAGGACTGTTGTGTCAAAAAATAAAATTTTGGATGAAATGTACTTAAAACAGAATTGCAGAAATATAATATTTTGACACTGTAACTCCTTTCAAAATATAAATTTAACATGAAAATATAACATTTTGTATTAGAGATACTCTTATCAAACAAACAATCTCCTGAATTATCAAAAATTATTATGTTGTCTCATTTCCATGACGGAACAATTAAGTTATTGCGAAATGACTATAATACTTTTGATAATTTATTAATATTTTATTAAACTGATATTATAGTGTGAGAAGAATAATTTTATCATTACAAATTATAATATTATTTTGATAAAAAAAAAAAAAAAACAATAAAGCCACTGTTGCAAGACAAAGTACAAAGTTTATTGCAATTTGTAGGGTAATTAATGCTAGGGAAATGCAGAGCAATAACGCATGGCAGTTGTGTCGGAAACCACTAATTAATTTGCCAAACAAATTGAAGGTGTTGTCACATTGGTAAAAGTCATCCGAAACATCTGAAAAAAATTACAGTATTATTTTTATGGTCCGGAATCATTAGTTGTGGGATAATTACCGTTAGACACATAAGTTATTGTATCAATTTATTATTTTTATTTTTTTAACAAAATACTTCCTCCGTTTAATTGTCTTATTTCTATATGGATGTGATCTGTCACATAAATTCACCATTTTGCATTTTTATTAGGTTAAAATCATAAAATTTAAATTTGTTTTCAAAAACGTCATATAGCCCCTCCCTCAATTATCAAACAACCTCCTAAATTAACAAAAATTATTACGTTGCCTCAATTTCGTAACAGAATCATTAAATTGTTGCGAAATGACTATAATGCCCTTGATAGTATATTAATATTTTATTAAACTAAAATTATAGTGTGAGAAAAAGGTAATTTTGTCATTATGAATTACAAGATTATTTTAGTTAGAAAAATGATGCAATTGTTATACGTGATTGTCAATTGATATGATCCCGTTAGTTTTAGATGGAAAACTAATGAGGTGATGGTGATATGATAGATTTTTTAAAATAACTGATAGTTTCTGAAAACAAGAGGGGGATTTTATGATGTTAGGCCTTTTTTATTTTATTACCAACCATATCGCCCACTATGTAACTTTTTTTATGTCATTTTTAATAATTTCATCTCATGTTAGTTTTGATTATTCTTTCTGTCCCTTAATTTCTATAAAAATTAAACTTTCTCTTCTCACTAGTGTATCTAGGTTTCCGATATATGTGCCTAAACTATCAAAGCCTACTCTTCATATTTTTTTTTAGTTGGTACTCACATACACATGTCTTCACTGAGGTTCGAATCCATGACCTTTCTTTGAGAAGTAAGGATTTGGTACCGCTAGGCCATATGCATGTTGGTTACTCTCTTATTTTCTCGTTGATGAGTGCTACACTTAATATTTCTCTTAATTACATTTTCATTTTTGACTTCGTCTCTTCTAATAACTCCGATCCAATCATCTATCTTAACATTCTAATTTTTCTCCTATACTTACAAAATTGGGAAATATGATTGAAGTAGAATTGAGAAAATGTACAATATTGGTAATACAATAATCATATGAAATTTAGTTAGAACAGGTAATAAAACATAAACTGGGAGATAATTGTAAGTGAAGTTTTTCGGTTGCTTTTACAACAACATAAATAACTTGAAACTATTGTTCTTGAATGAAAATTTTGCAAGAATCTAAAATTTCACTAATAATCTTTACACATGGAAAATCTGAAAAAATTTCAAATTTTATTAGAGTATTCTTTTTCAAAAAAAAAAAGCATATAATTCGACAATGGCATTTGATAAATTGTCTTCAAAGCAATGCAATAGCTGCACTCCATAAATTTGATGATTATTCTTTAACTTTTAATTTTTTTTTTAAAGATGACACTGTCCATTCCTCTTCACAAACCTTTATTTTTCTTAATTGAAAATATATATTAATGAATTAATTGTTTCACTGTTTATAAAAATGTCTAGATTAAATGTTCTATTATGTATTAATGCCAAAGCTTGTTTATCATTCATCACAATATTACAAATCTGTGATTGTGTGCTGACATTATTTAAACAGTATTTTGGTGCCTTTATTTTGATTCTAAAAGCTCTTTCTTCATTCCGAAATTGATATTTTAAAACAAAATTAACCCTAAAAGCTTTAGGCTTTGAAATTCCAGACTTTGTTCTGTGGTGGAGTGGTTTTCCAACAAATAAGCATCTTTGGTTTAGAAGATTCATGAACATGTTCCACTAAAAAAAGGACACAACTCTCTATATGTTTGAAATTTAAAAATGAGTCTAGTACAATTTGAAAAGCTACTTCAAGCCGGTCAATTTGAGCACAAAAATGACCTAATTCGAATTTAAGACGAGAGACTTAGGAACATTTGAATTTAGCATTCAAAACCTGAAAAGCTCAGCAAAGTACGCTCAAGCCCTTTTAAAGTTGACAGATTAATATATAATGTTTGTTTTTATAAATAATTTAATAAACAACATTCTAAGGGTGCATACCAACGGTCTAACCAATCGAAACCAATTTGAAGCATCCAATTTGGTTTGGTTGTACGATCAATGTTTTGATTTTTTTTTTTTAAAAATAAAAGAGATGAAACCATTGGATAAACTTTTATTTTCATGATTTAGAGGTCAAAAAACCGAACTAATCTGAACTATGATTTTCTATGTACATATGTTTACTTATATTTATTATTTTATTGGTTACTTAATTTTATTGTCACAAACTTGTCTCGCATTAATCAAGATTATATGTATCATTTTAAATTGTTCTCTTATCCCATTATTAGTATGTTACTAGTGGATTTTAGAATAAGAGTTATCATATCAAATTATTATCATGCTACTTGTAGGTTTTCGAATTAGAAATGCAATATCAACTAGGTAGTAGAGGAAATTTTGACCTGTGACAAATGTTGAGTAAGACTTGATTTAGATTAAACCTAAAAATTGCACTACCATCATTTCAAATTATCTCAATCCGTAAATACGATCTGATTCAAACAATATGCTGGATCCAAATTCAATATTCTAATAGGGTCAAGTGCAGAAATACCCCCTAATATATATTATGCATGGCACTCACTTTAATATTGAACGAAAATACACTTCAAATAGAAATCCGATATAAAGTAATTCTTTAATGTCTTTTTTGCCTTTTTATTCTTTCGAAAATACCCAAAGGAGTGTATATGCTTATTATGTGTAAATTTAATACTTTTTAAAGGATTTAATTTCTCTCACCTTTACAAAAAGAATAATAATAAATTTCCCCTAATGTTGTATTATCTCTCTTTGAGTTGAGAATTATACATTTCCTAAGACTTAATGCCACTCATAAGTTAAAAAGTTCTAATCTATGTATTTCTTTTATTGGTTAAATAGAGATAATATATATATATATATATATATATATAAATTTTTTTTTTCACAGTTGTCAAATTAATGGGGAATATATCATATGGAATGAAAACCTTAGTTTTTTTTATAATTATATATAAGAAAAAACAAATTATTCTCAATTAAAATTTAATATAGTTTTCATTTTTATTAAATATATAATTAAAAAATTCAATTAAAGATAGTTATTCATTATATCTATAATATAAATTTATTTTTTAAAATATTACAATTTGCAATAAATTTTCAAATATATATATATATATATATATATAATTCTTTACATAGCAAAAATTACGTGTTCGAATTCAAAACAATAATAGTTTTTAAGATAAAGTGCAAAAAACACTATGTTTAGGGTGCGTATTACATCCCTAATGTGCTAAACCACGTCATTTCTCTTTGTATTTATTTTCGTCATTTTAAAATATATATATAAGGATAATTTAGACAAATTCTACTTTGAATGTGTCAGAAATAATTTATTTATAATTTTGCATAAATTAAAATTGTAGCGGTGTTGAAAGAAATAGGCACGCTAAACATGCTTATACCATAGGAATGTACCATATTCTAATGACTATTCAAATTGGTTTGGTTTTTCATTCCGGTTTAGCCACGAAATCAATTCACTTGTCAGGCTACAAAACCAAGTAGAGAGAAATGAGCATGGAACTGAAATCCATTTCCTTGTAACCAAACAGTAGTAAAACTGTCGGGCAAAAGAACAAAAAAAAAATAAAAAATAGAAAGGAGAGAGAGAGAGAGAGAGGAAAGGACAAAGTTCCTCAATGAAAGACTGCCTTTTTCAGTTTTCTCGGACGTCATTATATTTTGACCGGACACAACCACGCTACTAAATTTTCCCTTCTCATGCTTACTGTAAAGTAATTTCAGACTCCCTCTACTTTTACCTCTTCGCACCTAAATTCCATGCACCGAATTAAATATTACTACATAAATCCGTGCAAGCACGAGCTTTCCGTCATTTATGTACAGTAATCCTAGTTGTTAAAACGTTCAACCCCGAGCTAATATATCTGTGTTCGACTCTTCCTCTTTTTTATTTCTTAAAAAAGTAAATATTGAAATTGTACAAAAATAACTTGTGAAAATAGAAATTTTTTACAAAAACTTTATTTAGTTTAATTTTTTTAATATAACTATCTTTTATTATTTTCTAAAAATTATTCTATATTTTTTTTAATTTTTAATAACTGTTTTCATTACTACAAACAAAACATTTCTTCCACATTATAGTAGTACTAAAAGGAAACAAAAAGCTTATATATATCTATATATATATATATATATATATATATGCTGTTAGCTGAGGGAGCAAACATTACCGACAGTAGCAGGTAAAACCATCCCTTAATCAACCGGGAAAAAAAGAGTTAGAGAGAGAGAGAGAATTTAGGGCAAGAGAGAGAGAAAACAAAATTTTCAGAAAAAAAGTGGAATATCAAAGCCTAGAAGACCCCTCTTTTTGTGCAGACGGGTTAATTCATGTCCACACCCTCCTCCTCCTCTTATCTGCTCATTTTCTGATCAAACTCTTTACATATTATATTTATATATATATATATATATATATATATATATATATATATATACTTCATATTTATCTCAGTACTTACTTATATATTTATATAGATATATATAGAGAGAGAGAGAGAGATAGATAGATAGATAGATATATGGAAGCTGCTTATATTGGCGGTGGTGACGGTGGTGTGTTCGATCTGCTGAGTTGGTCGGGGATGTAGATAATCAGTTGGAGAGAGGGAGTGTAGAGAGAGAAAGTAGAGTGAGAAAATGGAGTATGACGAGCACGATGAAGATCAAGAGGAGCAAATTGGGGTTCAGGTGCCGCCGACGCAAAATTACGAGTCTGTGGGGAGGCCCAGAAATTCGAACTCCGGTGGCGGAGCTGAGGGAGCCTCCGCAGTCAGAAAAGGAGGAGGCGGAGGCGGGACCTACAGGTATAGGGAGTGCCTGAAGAACCACGCCGTCGGCATCGGCGGCCACGCCGTGGACGGCTGCGGGGAGTTCATGGCCGCTGGAGAAGAAGGAACCCTAGATGCCCTCCGATGCGCCGCGTGCAATTGCCACCGCAACTTCCACCGGAAGGAAACAGAAGGCGAGTCCCCCCACCCCCACCAGCCACACCACCAGTTCTCGCCCTACTACCACCGAACAGCACAGCACGCGGCGGGGTACCTCCACGTGACCCCTCCGCCGCCGCCGTTGGCCCTCCCCTCCGCCTCCCGAGAGGATCAGGAGGACGTGTCCAATCCGAGCAGCAGCGGTGGCGGCGGTGGTGGTTCCGGTGGCTCCAGAAAGCGGTTTCGGACGAAATTCACTCAGGAACAGAAGGACAAGATGCTGGGGTTCGCGGAGAGGTTGGGGTGGCGCATCCAGAAGCACGACGAGGCCTCGGTGGAGCAATTCTGTGCAGAAACCGGTGTGAAGAGGCAAGTACTCAAAGTATGGATGCACAATAACAAGCACACTCTTGGTAAAAAACCCTAATTATTCCATATCTCTCCATTGCGGCTTTTCTGTGATCATCTATATCTATCTTCCTAAGTATAATGACAATGACAACGACCACAATGGCTATCAATTAAATTGAGGTTTAGATTTAGTTTTAGTCTTCTTTTTTTTCTTTTGTGTTGTATTTGTTGAGTTTGTGTTGTTTTTAGGTGTTTTAGTTTGTTTCTGTACTTTGTCTTTGTAACTTTTGAGTGTAGGATGGCATGGACAACATTAATCAATCAAAATCTTTGTTTCTTAAATGTTACCATGATGGTTTTTTTTTTTTTTTTTTTTTTTTTTTTTAGTATGGATTAAAAATTACATATACCCATTTGACCATTTCATTGATCAGTTCATCTTACATTGTCATTTCTTGACTTTCTCTCTCTATATATACATATATTATATTAGCTTTGTTTGTGAAGTTTCTTTTTTGTGTAGTTTAAGCAAAGTTATAGGTTGATTAAAATGTGTTTGACATGCAAAGGCTGCATTTTTGGTCCCTTCACATCTGTCATGTTCTCCTTTTTTTTCGCTAGCTCCATCACTATTAACTTAAGCTTTGTTTACCTCTATGTATTTTCTCTGCCTATTGGACACACACTCTCTCTCTCTCTCTCTCTCTCTCTCACACACACACACACTCTCCCTCTCTCCTATTTATTTTTCTCAAATCTTTATTTGCATTTACATTTGAGACATTTTGAGCTAAAGAGATCCCAGAATTGTCAAAGTTAATTGCCAGATGTGCTTAATTACAAGAAAAATGGATCACAAATGAGTGTACAGTATTAATTTGCCATCACTACACTAGTCCACTCTGACACCACTCTCTCTCTGTCTCTCTCTCTGTCCTACTGATACATTACAGCCTTTGATCTTTATTTCTATGTCTCAAGACTTCGTTGCCTTTCTCTTTTATTAATGGCACTATCAGACTTGGATTTTGGACAACCAAACAAGGCCTTGAACAATTTTTATTGTTGCATGGGCCACTTCAGTTCCTAGACTACTTGTTATTGTAACATATATACACATATTTATATATATATAGATCAATGGTGTTTACATATATACAGAGAAGTACAAGCCTTTCTTTAAAAACCTTTACTCATTCACAATAAAAGATTCGGTTGAATCTATTTTATTATTAATTGTAAATATTATATTCTCGAAGTTAAGATGCATGAATGAATCACTAAATGAGCCTACAGCTTCTATCAAACATGTCGAGTAATTAAGAGAACAAATTCGGACATTGATATTAAAAAAAAAAATTCAGTACCAATGAATCTGAGAAAGAACATCTCTCAGTTTAATTAGGGGTGCCCTTTATTAAATCACAACTATCAATGCATGATCCATTTTTAATTGAAAATTTGATAATTATGTCGATTTTCTACATCGGTATGCAACTTAATTTCTTTTTAGTTTATTTAGTAGAAGAAATTAATTGACTATGCATTAATCTTTATAATATATAGTTTCAACTTGTTTAATTTATTAAGACATGCGGTTCATTGAACCTATCTAATTTAATTAATTTTTACATAAATGGAATTATTGATGGTACGTAGAAGCTAGATTAAGGATGTTTCATGAGTAGGATATATGTGTGTGAAGAAACTCAAACTCTAGCTACTATATAAGACATTGGACATGCATGAATGTACATATATGTGTGTGTATATATATGTGTGTATATGTTGGAGAAAGATGAGTCGAGTCACAAACCTGTCGGAAAAATGATCACAGGCTCCGTCTTATGTTGCTTTATTCTGTTCCGGTGGGGACATAGATGTGGGCTCTCCAATTATGGCAACACATTTAATTTCACACAACAATACACATCACAGCTCATCTATATATCTGTGTGGTCGTCCACACAGATAGCTCTGGTCCTTCCACTCCATTAACATCTCTCACCCCTTCTCTGCCAATACTCTCTCTCTCCTTGATATAAATTATATATGTACGTATGTGTCTGTGACACTGTGTTTTGTATATATACACATTTTCAGATTCTAACTAGCTAAACATATGTAACTGCAGTTTCTAAGGTTGTGTGTGTGTGTGTGTGTGAGAGAGAGAGAGAGAGAGAGTGGGTGTTTTTGTGTGATATCTTGGATCTCTTCATAAATGTAGATGAATTTACTGAGAATTAAAACAGGGTGTAAAGGGTAGGCATTTTAAGGCTCTTCCAGGCATTCATATGCAAAAGCATGTTCTTTCTCGTGGTTTTGGTCCCAATGGTACAATGGATGTCTCTTTTTCGCAAATACAAGGTTGAGGTCTCGTGTCCCCCAATGGAACAACATCAATGTGTGTCCATGACATACCTTTAAAATATCTCCATTAAATTTTTTTAAGGATTTGGAGTTTGAAATTCGACAACTTTCTAGTGATTTATGGGTTAAGGTTGGTGTCATTATGATGTTATTAATATCTTTGATAATATCAGTTCATATAAAATTATTCGAATGTGTTTAAGTCTTAGACTCTCTATCATTACTATTAAAATAATAATAATAATTTCATAGCTAATGTAGCACAACCATGACGCATGATGAGTCCACGCACCCAATGTCTAAGAGTCGGTTTGGCCGACTCACTCCCATTTTTTTTTTTCCCTTTTTTTTATGTCATTCAATTATATTATGACATCGCACAGTGATTTCTTTTTAACTTCTCAAAGTGGAAGTTTGATGATTTAAGTCCAGAATATTCAAATGAACGTGTCTTTTATATTTTTGTCAAACCAAACAAAAAATAAGTAAATTATGACAGCGTAATTTAAAAAAAGTGTATTTCGCAACATAATTGAATGAAACATTACTATAAACATGTTACTTGAATTGAGTACACCAAATAGCTTGTGGGTAGCATCAAATTGGTACCTTGGGTTTGAGATTGAAAGAAATTTCGTTCAAATTTTGTACTAAAATTTCTTCTCGCTCAACACCAAAACATTGATTCACTACTACCAAATATAACACTATAGTATTAGGAACAAATATATATTTTTTCTATTCTAATTATTTTATATTGTGTATCTTGTTAGAATATTTTATCACTTTTTAAGAGATTTACATCTTTATGGAATATTCTAGCAAGTTTAAAGAGATTTGTATCTTTAAAGTACTCAAAAATATATAGGAGATATAATTTCATTTTTCAGAGTGGTCTTCTTTATATTCTATATGGAGAGATCTTATATATATATATATAGGAGAGTTATCAATGAGGATTTAACGACTAGTGACTTAGCAGTATCATGTTCTTGTTTTTAAAGGAAGGTCAGGTGTTCAAGCTACGGAGGCATGTGTGTGTGAGTACCAACTGAGAGGGGAAAAAAAATGTCTCCTCTATTTATTTCATAAACACCTCTAAACTCGAGTTCAAATTTGTGAGCGGTCTCATGTGTGTGTCATGTTTGGAAATTTCTTTTAAATTTTAGTTTTAAAAAATGACTAAAATTTCTCCACTCTCCATCATCATAAATACGAGTGAACTTCCGTTCAAATTGTTATCATGAGAGGACATGTCTTCAAATTTGTTTCACCATAAGTTTTGTCACTTATGTGTGCCAATGCATGTCCTTTAGATGTGTAATCTTGAAATTTCTCCACTCTGTCCATATAATGGTCATGTTCATGATAAATACGTGTGAACTTCCGTTCAAATTGTTAGCACAAGGGTACATGTCTTGAAATTTCTTTCAAGTACGCCGTAAGTTTTGTCACTTATGTGTGACAGCTCATGTCATTTCTGTTTCTTAAAATTTCTTCACACTCCATATAATGGTCATGGCCATGCCTTCAAATTTTTGTAAACGGTTCAAATTTTGTCAGCATAATGGTTGTGTGCCAATGCATGTCGTGAAATTTCTGTCAAGTACACCACAAGTTCACAGAATGAGAGACTCTTTATGCCTGCCAATGCATGTCTTGAAATTTCTCCACTCTTCATTCTCATAAACACCTGCAAAGTTGCCACTACCAATGCCTCCCTTAATTCTGTAACCTAAATGCATGTCTTGAAATAGATGAACACTTGTAAATTTCAGTTCAAATTTTGTCACCATAATGGGCGTGAAAGTCTCATATTTTCTTTCAACTTTTTGTATATAGGACACTTTACAAAATGACAGACTCATGTATGATAATTTATGTCTTGAAATTTCTGTCTAAGTTTATACCAATTCGTGTTCTAAATTTCGGTCACAAGTTTACATAATGACAGATTATATGTGTCAATACATGTCTTGAAATTTCTGTTGTAGGGTTTTAGAATTTATTCTATTTCATGTTCTTGAAATTGCGCCAAGTTTACCCAATTCGATGATAATTGTGAAATAAATGTTTTACAAATTGGAGTTCCACGTCATTCTCTTACCCACAAAAGCCTCCAAGCAAATGCAATTTAGGCTCGGTTTGTTTTGACGTAAAATTTTATTTTTAAAAAATATTTTTTGTTTTTAGGTAAAATATTCTTTTATTTATTTTTTGTCGGTGTTTGACAAAAGTTTACGTCGAGATTAGGCCGAGTCCATCAGGTGGGGCATGTAAAATAACTTGTCGAAAATTTATGATTAAATTATTTTTGTTAAATTTTAATATATTTTTTCTTCGTAAATATTTTATGACAACCAAACACCAGAAAATAAATATATATTTTCTGAAAAATATTTTACGTTCAAACAAACGGAGCCTTAGTTTCAATCTTGGTTCTTTGTAGATCCGTATAAATCTTTTTTTTTTCTTTTTCTTTTTTTTGTATATAAAATTGAAAAGAGGGAATTTGTACATTGTGCTAGTTATTAGGAGAAGTCTTTGCTCTTATAAAATTTTCATTCTTAAAAAGAAAAAAAGAAAAGAAAAGAAAGATTGTTGTTAAAACTGACTAAATTTTTTTTTTTTTTTTTTCCACCTCTTTTTAATCATGACTAGCACAATTCATTAGTAATGTTGAGAGTGACCATATATATATATATATATATATATATATATATTATATTGATCAAATTAAGCAAAGTATATTGATTATATGTAGTTATACACTAATCCATGGTCCGAGATTGACATGGGGCCATTGGCTCAATATTAACAAAACATGGAGAAAAATCAATAATTCCTCCCGAACATAAAAGCCCAATCATTTTAATCAGTGGTAAGGCCCAATCAGCCCACTAAGAGCAAACAAATAATCCTTTCTTCTGGTTGAGCTGTTTCATAATCCTTAAATTTTTAGATCGTGACACATAAGAAGAAAGAAAATTAATAAGAGAAAAATAAAAAGTAATGCTAATTAACCATAAATTACAATAGACGAGTACTAAGAAAAAGATTAAAATGAAATTAGATATAATAAGGATGTTTAGGGATTAACAATTAACTATTCAAAATCTTTAAGGGTTGTTCTTAAGAGGAAAAAGAACAAAGAAAAAGTAATTAAATGAATAGAAAAAGAAACAAAAAGGAAAATGTAGCTAAAACTATCATGTTGGTAAGCAATAAATGAGTATAGTACCTTCATTAAAAAGGGTCATACATATATTGAATACAAACCACTTAGATTTGTGGCCCATTTGATATATCCCTTACATAGGCTACCAGGCACCATACCTCTGTTCACCATGCTGGTTTGAGTTTCAGAAACAGCAAATTGGTGGGGATTCATAAATTGTCACAATAAATTCATGTCCCCAACAAACTGTCAATTTCTATGACATGAAGGGATACTCTTTGAACACGTTTTATTCTCCATCATCATTAACTTAATCTCCCTTCATTATTTTACAATGCTAGTGACACACACACACATATATATATTTATATATTAAGCACAGAAAACACCCCTAATGCTTATTTTGCATAACACTTTCACCCTCTATTTGAATAAATGTGTTAAAAACACTCATGTTCTTTTAAAATTGGAACACACTTATCAATTTGATATAAAGTAATGCTGTAATATTTATTTTTTCTTTTTATTTATTCAAAAATGTCTAAGGGAGTATGTATGCTAATAATCTCATAGTATAGGATAGGGGTGCACACGGTTCCGGTTCTCACGATTCTGGTCGGAATCGAACCGTTCACGACGGTTCCTTGAAAATGAAACCAGAACCGGAACCGAACCGGAACATAAGAACCGTTAACCATGAGAGACAGCGGCTGAAGCTTGCGACCAAACTGGAACAGCAGCGATGGAAACTGAAAGATATGGGTTTTGATTTTTTGAACAATCTGAAATGATATGCCGGTGTAATCAGATTTATTACAAAAAGCAATCACACGATTGCTTATTCACAATCTGAACAATCTGAAATGATTTTTTGCAAATTTTTGAACAATCAGATTTATTACAATCTGAAATGATTCCTGAAACAATCTGAATCAGGAGTTTATTTCAGATATGCCAATATGGGTTTTGAACTTTTGATTCTTGCAGACATATGTGAAATATATGGGTTTTGAACTTCTGATTCTTGTAGATTTTGGTGTTTGCAGGGCCAGGCCGTATGCCCATGGGTGCAGGATTCTTCGAAAAAGTTAGAGCTGACTTGGAGAACTGGGACCTTGGCTTAGCAACGAGTGAAGGGAAGTTCAGACCTGGGCCAGGCCGTTTGATCACTCCAGAGAGAGAGAGAGAGAGAGAGAGGGAAGTTCAGATCTGAGAACATAGAAAGAGGGCAAGCTCAGAGTTGAGAGAATAGAGATGGAGGCGATAGGTTTAGATGCTTAGATGAGTTTTCACCCCCGTGGCTGCTTCTAAGCCTTTAATTTAGAATAACTAATTAAATATATAATTATATATATATATACGGTTCCGGTTCCGGTTCCCACGGTCTGGAACCGGAACCGTAACCCGCGGTTTCAAAATTTCGGAACCGGAACTAGAACCGTGAGAATAAAAAAAAACGGTTCCGTTTCCGGTTCCACGATTCCGATTCTTTTGTATACCCCTAGTATAGGGGTGATATGTGCACATTAATTATATTCAACCCACTTTTAAGGATTTTCTCTTACCTTTTCGAAAAAATATATATATATATATTTATCTATATATTTTCACTAACAGTGTATTCTCTCTTTTTATATATATATATATATATATATATATATTGTCACAATTGTCAGATTAATGTACAGTATATGATGTATATCATATGAAATGAAAACTTCAGTAACCTTTATAAATATAAAAAAGAAAATTAAAGAAAATTATTTCTAATTAAATTTTAATATAGTTATCAGTTTTCATTAAATATATAATTAAAAAATTAAATTAAAGATACTTATTCATTATATATAAACAATATACAATTAATTTTTTAAACTTTAGAATTTCCAATAAAATTTCACACACACACACACACACACACACATATATATAATTCTTTACATAGCAATAAATGGGTATTCATTCTTTATGGCGAGGGGGGAGGATATTCAATCACCTACCGTAATCATACTATTCAAATCACGATAAAATTACGTTCTCAATTAAATTTAACCGTTAAGATAAAAAAGATTTAAAATAACAATAGTTTATAAAGTGCAGAAAACACCCCTATAATATGCGTATCGCCCTCTCATGTACTAAATGACCATTTTTGTCATTTTATAAAATGATACATTTTTAAATAATATGTAAAATATGTATATAAGGGTAATTTAGTCAAATTATACCTTAAATACGTCAGGGTGTTTTCTATACATGAGAAATGTAATAAGCACAAATAAAGTCTAAGAGTGTTTTTTTTTGCACTTAACCTAGATATATATATATATATATATATAACCATTCCATATCTGTTAATCACTCAATTTAAGATAAAGGCAAGATTTAATCTAAGTTTTTTTAAAATGAATATCTCTAAGGATTTAACTTAAGCTCCTTATTCTAAAAGGAAAGTTGAGGATTGAGTTCCCAATGCCCCCATACTCAATTTCCTTGTTGAAAGTTTGAAATTGCTAAAATAAATATATTCTTTTTTATCATGCTCAAATCTATACATATCAATTAGCTACATAGAATTGGTTTCTAGTTGTTATTAAATCATCAGTGAATGAAATTCACTTTGACTTACAAAAAGAAAAAGTTTTATGAGTGAAAATTATGGACAATACTTGCCTACTCATTTATGAGTAGGGAATTTCTACCGACTGAGTAGGTGGCATAATAAAATTATGACAAGTGTCCTAAAATTTATAAAATACAAATATAACAAAAATAAAATTAGAACTGGTTTGATCCATTTTTAATTGGATTCACGGTATCTTTTACAATTTTCTTCTAATACACTGTATACATCATTGACCACTATCTTTATAAATATCATAATATGTGTCTGGGCGTTATAAAAAAATAATTGAATTGAGATGTAGCAATAATGTTTTGAGGGGTTAGTTTTGCTCTCTACCTTCTCAAAGTAAAAAATATGTGATTGATATGAAGAACCATTGCTAGAATCATAAAATGCTTTCGGTTTGTATTTAAAAAAAAAATGTTCTTACCCTTCTCTTGTCCAACTTAGGATTGTTGCAGTGAGAATGAGGATTACTTTGGAAGTGGAGGTGAATGGGTATTTTAATAACATGATTTTTGTTTGTTTATTCATATATGTATGTATATGTATTTATATTTGTACAGCTATGGTGAAATCCAAATTTTGATCTCTCGATTCCAAAGAATAAAAACAATATATTATTTTACGAAGATCTTGTTTTTGGAAGGTATTGTTTTAGGAAGCTTGAATCCTAATTTTTCTCTACTTTAAAAGCTAATTTTGTACCTATGTATGTACAAGTGTGTGTATAGATATATATGGAGAGCTAATCCGATTAAAATGAATTAAATATGTTCTGATTCTATTTTTGTTATATTTTATATTTTATAAAATTTGAAACACTTGTCATACTTTTATTATCCCAAAATTATAAAGCTATATATATATATATATGCTACATTTGGCACAAAAAATGAAAGTTCTAACAAACAAATGAAAGACTTTTCGTCTCTTCCCTTTGCTTTCCCTTCTCTTCCTTATTTTCATTTTTCCAATCAATAATTTCTAATGCAATAAGTTTTATGAGTGGAAATTAAGAATTTTTGCATGAATAAATAAAATATCAAAAGTTAAAAACTGCTTTAATGTTGAATCAAATTGACCGGCAATATTGGCTTTGTCAGTGTGGTTTGAATTCTCAACTATATTAAATTGAATATGCATATGATCAATTGATCCTTTTTCCTTTGTTTGAAAATTTATTGCATATAAATATACTATCATTTTGTTGAAAGTCATGATAGTTAGAAAATTATATATTCATCATAACCAACTTTTCATGCCAGCATTTTATTTCAAATGACTTGCAAGCACCTTCTTGTTTATCATGGCTTTGAGCATAATCAAATGAATATTGAATGATAAAATATGTTTAGCGTTTGTCTACTTATTCAAAAATTTAACATATTAAAATAGCTTTGCAAATCTACCTTCATATGCTTAGATTTTTCTTCATCCTAATTTGACGTGATATCCAATAAATAAGATTTGATTGGGGCATAAATTGATGGTCTTACACACAAACAGTAACCTCAACAGAAAATTTTAATGTTGTAGGACAAAATTATTTTGATGGTACTCAGGGGTGTTAAACACCACATAAAAATGATACAATTTCTAAAGCCTTCCACAACATCTTAGGACAATAACATTAAATATATCCTTCGTCGCAGGTAACAACACTAGAATAAACAAAATTAATAAATAAATAATCATCCATACAAAAACCATATACTAAAAATTTTAATATACATTTGTATAAGTAGTCTAAATTAAATATATCCTCTAGCACATGCTAGAGAGTTCCCTTGGAACAAAAAGAAACAGGCAAACAAACTTATGACTACTAAAATAATAAGAATTAATTGATTGAGATTTGGACAAATTTTACACAGATATTTTTAAAAAATTAATATCACTTAGACTCCAAAATGACTATTTCGTCACTTTTACTGTTAATAGGGGCCTTGTGGTTCTCTGGTTCGAGGAGAAATACTATTACATTAAATGCACATCTTTTTGAAAGCGGCGGTAACGGGAATTTATTAATATGATTATCAATATTACAGTCGAGACACGTGTACTCCTCATTCTTTTGACTACACTTATAGGTTAGCAGAACTTTGCTTGTGGAGGCATGCAGTATCATTGGTGATACTAGACTCGAATCGAATCGAGTGACGTGGGGTGTGCCACGTGACTCAGCAGGCTACATCCCCCGCAAAGCTTAACAAATAAACCTAAATATCATTTTTTTTTTTTGTTTTTTTAAGATGACCGCAGAAACACCATAAAATTCCGTAACCCTTCACAGCTCTTACACATACATACACACATAGTAACCAACATTTACTCAATCATCAACATCAATCCAAGATATTCATAAAAAGAAAACAACATGAATGCACACCAGAACAGCTGAAATGGGACATTCACAGAATACAAAATTGGACCACGTTTGGGCTAGTTTTAGAAAACACAATGAAGTATCTAAATACTTCTAAGACAAAATGGTAGAATAAATCCATGAGCATTGATGATGATAAGAAGAATGATTTTTGGAGAATAGAGCTACATACCAACATTTAGAATCCAATAGGCATCCCATTGCATTTAAAGATTTTGGAACAGAGTTGGCACCAATCTTGTGATTGCAAACTCAAGAACCTTGTGTCTGTAATAATGGCCATACTGATCACAAGCGAGTCATGTACCTACAGTTTACAGATGGAGTAGGTATTTGGTTTGTTCAGTGCACTGGTCACCGGATACGTCACAGCCGTTTATTTTATATACACAAACGTTTGTACAACACGCGTGGACATAAATAGTTACGATATGCCGATGTATGATACACCGATGTGCATGATGCCCCAAGCACGTTCCATATATTCTCCAATTGGCCTGCTTATTATACACACTATATTTTAACCAAATTTTCCCAATGCCCCCTTTTAATATGTCACGAAATACTCCACACTCTTTCCATTCAATGTTAAATAACTATATATAGTAGCTATGTTTTTTTTTTTTTTTTTTTTCAGGGTTGGCAACGCGCCTTTCATAATCTAACTATTTTTTTTCCGTTTTCCAATTTATTTAACATATTTTCTCTTGCTGTTGGGTGTGCTTTTGATAGAATATATTGAGGTCGCGTCAATAGCAAAAAATTGATAGAATGTCAGTTTCGATAAATGACAGCTGTGTAGGTAAAATTGTTATCAAGATCAAGTACGTCATTAAAATTGTTATGAAATGTACATAGATGTAGATGAAATACTGACAAATTTCATGGGAAGTAAATAAAAGGAAAAATTACATATAAATAGAGTTAAAGTTCCATATTTACTTAGAGGCTGAGTCAAAGTTCCATATTTCTCTAAAATGGATTGCTGAGGTGGCACATGGTTTTTTACTGTTTAGAAATTGTGATGCCTAAAATACCCTTCCGCGAAGGTACTACTTTTTCTTCGAAGGTACTACTTTTTTGAATTGAAGGTATTACTTTTTGGCATCCAGGTACCATGTTTTTTAAACACTCGCGAAGGTACTACTTTTTCTCCGAAGGTACTATTTTTTTGAACTGAAGATACTATTTTTTTGAACTGAAGGTACTACTTTTTTATTAGGGAAGGGCATTTTAGGCACCACAATTTTTTAAACAGTAAAAAATCATGTGCCACCTCAGCAATCCATTTTAGAGAAATTTGGAACTCTGACTTAGTCTCTAAGTAAATATGAAATTTTGACTCCATTTATATGTAATTTACCCTAAATAAAATATATTCTAAGCTTAATTATAACAAATAAATAAAAATTCTAATTCACCATTATAAGAATGTATCATACTAATGATTGGTACAATAATCCATTACTTTTAATACAACAATTGCAATATAAAGTTATAACATATAAATATATAATAAATGTTACAACATCCAGTTTTTTAATGAGTAAAACTAGAGTTACAAATTGTTACATTTGAGGTTAAAATCAACTGTTTTTTTTCAATGAATATTCTTCTTGGGCTCTTCTACCAAATCCTCCTCCAACTCGATCAAGAAATTGAATTCCTCCAATTCTCCAACACTAGAATTCCTCTTAATCTGCAACATACTACACCCATTATTGTTTCCAAGGCACGTGCCTTGCAACATCCCCATCGATCTAGACTTGCTCAGTCTTACTATAGGCCTCTTCACAGCCAATCCACCCCTTCTCTTGCAACCTCCCAAATTCGAATCGTGCGTCGCCGTTTTGATCTCCCTAACAGATCCAACCGACTTAGATCTAGGCACAATATGGCCCACACGATCGTTACACGTACCAATTGCTTTACTCGCTAACTCTACACCCGGAACACTTGATACTTTCCTGTTTCTTCTACTCCCGACTCTCGATGTCTTGATCATTTCGGTACTATCATCCAACGGTTCGTATTTAATCAAAGTCGACGATCTCATCACGCGGCGGTTTATATTGTTCCAAATCGGCGACTTCACTTTCTTCTCGACGACTCTCAAGCAATCCACGACGGCGGACATCTCCGGCCTCTTCTCCGCCGCCGATTTGACACACCTGGCGGCCAACACCGCCAGCTGCCGAACCACCGCCGCGTCAACCGGAGGCCCGATCCTCGGGTCGCAAAGTCCGGCGAAGTCACATCCCTTGATAAGCGTCGCCGCCCAGTCCACCACCGACGGCGGGCTGTAGTTCATGTCAATGGCGTTCCGGCCGCTGATCATCTCCAGCAACAGTATACCAAAGCTGAAGACGTCGCTCTTGGTGCTGAGATCCCCCGGCGCAAGATAGCTCGGGTCGAGATACCCTAACGTCCCCGCCGGAGGCGTGCACTTGACGCGAACGTCCTCCACGTGTCCCCTCAGCGCCAATCCGAAGTCGCCGAGCCGAGCGTTCCAGTCACCGTCGATCAACACGTTGGACGACTTAATGTCTCGGTGAATAACCGGCGGGTTCGACGAATGCAAGTACTGAACCGCTTTCGCGACCTGTAACGCGAACCGGACTCGCCGAGCCCAACCGGGCGGTCTGGCGACATTATGGAGCAAATCGTACAAGGACCCGTTTGGCATGAACTCCACCACAATCAATCTCCTCTCACTCGAATCAACACCGAACCCTAACAAATTGACCAGCCTAGGGTTCCGGATTCTCGATAGAATCTCGATCTCGTTCTCCGCAGGACTGTTGACGGTGTCCGTCGCCGTGGTCTTCTTGACGGCGGCGATGAGCTTGCCGTCGTCGAGGACGGCCTTGTAAACGGAGCCGTGGCTGCCTTTGCCGAGAAAGCTATCGGAGGAGAAGCCATTGGTGGCTGATTGGAGATCGAGGTACGAGAACTCTCTGATCACGAATGTATTCTTTTTCTTATGAGCGTTTCTCTGTTTCTTCGCCAAGTATGGATCGCAAGTGGCGATCGCAGACTCTGCGTTACATGAGAGATAACCCATATATATATATATATATATATATGTATATCAGTATATGTATAGTTTGTATCAGAAGTGGTGTGTGGGAGTGGGAGGAGAATTGAAGGGAGTGTAGAGAGAGAAAGAGGAGGAGGAGGAGGAGAGAGAAAAGTAAAGGAGGGGGAGGTGGTGGAGGTGGTAAAGGAGAGCGGCAAATGCCATGAGACTAGTATAGAGAGGGAGAGAAGTTGGGTTGCGAGTATTGCGACTTTGGAATGTAAAGTGGTGGTGGAGTGTTGTTGTGTTTTACAGCTTTGGGTCTAGAGAGAGAAAGTGAAAAGTGGGTTAAACAATTTGAAAAAAATGGGAAATGAGGTTTTAGTATTTTAATGGGTTTTTGGCATACAAAGGCGTGCGAGCTTTAGGAGGAATATCTCGGGATGAGTCTTAAATGTGGTGGGGTCAGTTTGGGCCTATACCTCGTCCCAGTAGCAAATTATCCGAATATTTCTGATATTCAATATCTTTTATTTGTTATTTATACACCATACAAATAAAAAGGAAGAATTTGTTTTCTTATTTATTTTATAAATAATAAATTTATAAAAATATATTAAATAATTTATTATAATAAATTGATCGGTGTAAATATCACTATTTCTTAAAAAAAAATTATACTTAACATAGGTTTGTTGTATATTTAATAATATAAAATTTATTGTAAAAAAAAATATTATAAAATTAAGAAAGAAAATGACTAGTTTTAAAAATAAAAAGACTAGTGTTTTTGCCAAAGCGCAAAACACGAATAAAATAAAAAATAAATCCGCTACCGAACAAGTCGTTTTTAAAAAACGTAATATTCATACAATATATTAACATCAAAATTATAAATTACAATACAAGTAATCCACATTCTTTAAATCTGGGGGGTGAGTCTTAAATGTGGTGGGGTCAGTCTGGGGGTCATACCAGAGAATTGTTGCTTTTAGTATTGTTTTGGTGGAGTAGCACCGAATATATTTTCAATTAATTATTTATGTGCGTAATTAGATAATTTTTTTTTATTTGTTGCATAAATAAACAATTAAAAAAAAATGCTGTATACTCTGTAATTCACATTCTTTTTAAAAAATAATACTTGTTATTTGTATCAATTTGTTGTATATTTGATAAGGTAAAATTTATAGTATTATAAAATTAAAAAACAAAATAACTAGTTTAAAAAATAAAAAGACTACAATGTTTTTGTTGAAACGTGAAAACATAAGTGTTTCTACAACAAATGTGATACTATTCTAATCGCAACAAAAATTACCAAATACGAGTTTTGAGATTTTGTTTCGTTGCTATACCCCACTTGCAATACAAAATACAAATAAAAAAAAATTAAATTGATTGCCAAACATGTCATTTTTAAAAAACGTAATATTCATACAATATATTAGCATCAAAATTATAAACTATGGAGTACAATACTACTCTGTGTTAAATTGTTAATATATAATTTTTTATCAAATTACTGTATCTTTGATTTAGTAATATTGTTGTTAAAGGGGCAAAAAAAAAAAAAAAATTATATTACGTTTTAGAGCATGAATTAATGCTTTGAATTTAAGATTTTAAATAATTTATAATTCAAACCATTAATTAAATTTCATTCGATTCTAAATTTAAACTACTAATAATATTGTATAGTATAACATTCTCCACGTCGCCCGATTTGGTGATGGAGAGGGTTCGTTCAGTTCGGATTATTTAAGGTGATACAAATGGGGCTGTTTTGAATTCGAATTCATTACATAAATGTGTTGTTTTGAATTTTTGTCGCAGTATTTCAAAACAAGAAGGTGGGGGGAAAGTCAAACTTTATACACTAAAATTTCATTGTCATGGGTCAAAAGACTTATTTTTATTTAAAATACTAGTATTATTCGTGTAAAATAATGACTATTTTCAATACTTGAATAGACTTATTTTTAGAAAAAAAAAAATAGACTTATTTTTATTTAAAATATTATTTGTGTAAAATGACTATTTTTAATACTTGAATATATGTTGTGACATTTAGCTTCTAATATTATTCTAAACCATGATTGTTTCTAGAATGATGGTCTCATGTTTGACAGTTCAAATTGTTGGTTTTATGTGAATTTTATCTAAACTTTTAAAATTTGAAAAGTTGTCATTAAATTATTAATGAGTCCCGAGTTTGGTTTAGGTTGATTGAGGTACTTTGTTTAATTTTGACCATTTGCATCCAAGTTGCCAAGCACAAATATAAACATGGAACATGATACGATACGTGATATGATATATTGACATGTTAAATTTTTAAAAAGTAAGTTATGGACACGACGTAGCCAAGACTAATACAATTATAAAATTTCATTTATATATTTATTGAATGAGGCAACTATAAAAAATTATAAATTCTATACCAAAGGTACATTAGCTAGAAGATGATGCTTATGAATATAAAAAATAATATATTATATTATATACAATATTACTATCTTATATTCTTTGGAGGCTAAACACTTCAATGTATGCTAAATTGCTAATGTTCATCTAAGACAACGACCAAACAAAAAAAAAAAAAGGAAGAAGAAAAAGAAAAAGTGTGTAGAATGTGTTAATTGAGTCTGGAACATGTTGATTGGATGTTGGAAATACGTGAACTAGGTGTCCGAAATAATAAAATATATATTTAAATAATAGAGGCCCATGTAAAAATACGTGAACTAGGTGTCCGAAATAATAAAATATATATTTAAATAATAGAGGCGCATGTAAAAAAATGCATAAAGTGTGGGAAAAAACACGAGACGTAATAAAATTGTTCGTGATTATCATACAAGTTATCCAACTTATTTGTGTCATTTTCCGTTCAAAATTGTCCAAGACATGCCTAATTGTCAGGCCTACCACATTAATAATCTCCTAAAATGATGCAATACAACATTATTTACATTACAACAATAATCCAAATAAATTGTTCCTTATTGAAGAGTAGTATGGCAAGCTAAATCCAGTTTTGAGGGACCAAGAACTTTCTTCCGTGAAAACGATCTTAAGCATTTTAAAATTATGAAATCAATAAATAATTTGTGCATTACCAAATCTCATTCATGTGAGATGGTGGCGCCCACCACAATTGGCTTGTAAATTACTATTATAACCCTAAACCGTATTATTTGAAATGCAAGAGTACTAATTAGGTTAGACCAGAGCCAATGATCACTAGAATGTACTTTTTTTATTTTATTAAAAGTGTCATTTATTACAAAAAAAAAAAAAAAAAAAAAAAAAAAATCTGGCAACAAATCATACTTGGAATTTCTCAAGAACAAAAAGAAAAATGTGAAAAATACTTGTAAATCGTGAAGTGTGTGACAGAACTTACCATGTACGAAATCCAAAATTAATCCTTTTAAACACCCTGTAAGGTGTGTGTTTATAATATGTGAAATTAGACTTTTAATCATCATTTAACTATGAATTTATTGAAGTGTTGTTCAGTATATATATGGAGTTTTTTTTTTTTTTTTGGATTTTCAAGGGACTGAATATATATATATATATATGGAGTTGGTTAGCAATGGTTTGGAGCTTAGTGGCAGTATTAGGTGAGAAAAGGACGTATAAGGAGGGTACGTATCAGCTTGATCATATATGGTCGTTATGTCACACCATTCTTTTGACAATAATGTATGTGTGTGTGTATACATATATATAATGTTCTATTTTATTTTAAATGGTAGAGAATCACCCTATATTATTATATACAATATGGTTTTCATTACTCCTTTATTTTTTTATTTGTTTTCCATTAATGGGGTTTTGTTTGTGAGTGATGGGTATGAAAAGGACATTAAAGTTATCTACATATGATATGAGATGAATATTGATTTTCATAATGCCTTTGCTTTAGCCAACGTGGGAGGGACAACCCTTCTTCAATTTCTTTGAATCCAATTTCTAGAACTCGTTATTTTATTTTTTTTTTTATTTTATTTGGGTAAGTCAATTTAACTTTTCAAAATCATATAATTATTATGGTTTCTGAGGTGAGTCCAATAAGTTCAGTTTAATTAATAGCTTCATCATTTACTTCAAATTCATTAATTGAATAGTTCAATGGAATTATTAGCAACTTTTTAAGTGTATTTCGGAGAGAGAGTAATAATGAGGTGCACCACATTATGGAATCCATTAGTTCTCCACTTTTGACTTTAATTGCGTACACATTTTAAGGGTTGAATCTGATTGTATGTTTAGGGGTGATAATTTTTCACCTTGTAGTCTAACATGACATGAATGCGATTAGAAATAAGCAGGTTTGAGTTTGAATTAATTGTGTTTATGTCGTAATCGTATCGACATGGATTGACCTGCTAATTAAACTTGTCGTGTTTGTGTTTGACTTTATAAACACGATTATGACACGAATAATCCGATTAACTAAACGTGTCGTGTTCGTGTACAAAATGATCCATTTAGTTAATAGTGTAAAATAAAATGTCGTGTTCATGTAAAAAATGACTTAAACGTGTCTTTTCGTGTCATGTCAAGTCTTGATCTATTTATTAAACAGGTTACGCGTGTCGTGTCATACTACACTGTAGGTGCAGAATTTCGCTCAACTAATAATGATTAAAAAAAATAAAACAACTCACTCAATCAATAGTAAAAATAAACAAAAACAATATATGTCGAAGCGTAGAATTGCTTGATCCCTTTATTAGAGGTCTTAGCCTCTATTTATATACAAAAGATTGTAAAATTATGGTAGGACTCGCGTTGCTTGCCCTCCAATTCTTTCTATATAAACATTCTTTACTAATAGAGTTCTTTCCATTGTCTAATTTTCCATACATAGAACTTGCCTTGTACAGAACTTCCTATCTCAGAATTTTCCTTCTACGGTAAATCCTTCAACTGGTAGGACTTATGCATTCTTGAATAACTGGGCTGAACATACTTTGATCCGGCTGAGCTTGAGTAACGGACCGGATGTTAAATATTAACAAGTTGGGCCGATGACCTCTTGATTCGGCCTTGATGGAGGTTGGAGGACAAATAACAATGGTCTTGGGCTAAAAATACCCTCAATTTGGGCTTGAGCATGATGGGCCTTATATGTCCTTGGAATGTAGATATGTGTAGTGATGATGTGTGCACTTTTTATTGGAGGGAGTTTTTTTCCCTCCACACTTTGCCCCAATTTTCATTTTTAATTGAGTGACGGCTCCCATTAAAGAGGGAATTGAAACCGATTTTTTACTTTGCTTCAGAAACGGTTCGAGGTCTTTCATTATTACTCCGTCATACAAGATTCTGCAAGAGTTACATTCGCCCTTGCTGCACTCCTGCGTTCTTCATTCCATCACCTTGTCAGGTTAGTTTTTTTTTCGCATCTTTCTCTTCAATCTTTCATTATGAGTACTTCATCTACTCCCAAACGTATAGACATTGGGGATTCTGAATCCACACCTTCATCTTCCACCGTTCACATTAGGGCTCCCCCTCCTAGGGTTTCTACAGATCGTCTTTCGTTGAATCAATTAGGTACTTCCCCCCTTCCAGCCGAGACATCCACCTCAGGCTCTGATAATGTTCTTACTCATGAAGAGAGGAAAGCAATCATCTCTATTCGCCGCATCAAGTTCTCTATTGCTTCGGTAATGGAAGAATTTGATATTCCCGAGGGAGTAGAAATTGCAGAATATCCCGAGGGTGCCGATTTTACCTCCGGCGAGGGAATTGAAGAGAGTGAATTGCTTCTTTCGGTAGGGCATCTTAACGCCCTCCGGTTCCCTCTTCATCCCTTCTATCATTTAGTTTTCAACAAGTTAGGTCTTGCCCCCCTTCAGGTAAATCCTAATTTCTTTCGCATCCTTTCGGCACTGTTGGTGCGCCGGAAATTAGAGGCTCTGGATTTGACCTTTGCCGACCTTCTGCTTACTTACAATATATCTAAGCATGGGACCGAGCCTGGTCGCTTCTTTTTTACCTCTCCCCTTCATCAGAGGATATGCACGAACCTTCCTTTATCCGAGAAGAAGTGGAAAGAAAGGATGGTTATAGTTAAAGGAAAATGGTTCGTGCCCCAATCAATTACGCTCCCCATCTCGCGCAAGTTCGGGAAATTGGGTATAGAATACTTAACCTCCCTTCATACCAAGTGTTCTGGCTGTTTTCCTTGCCAAGTCTTACTGTTTCGCCGTACTTATGAGTTTCTTGGTGTTTTTTCAGCTACATTCCCATCCTCCGCAGCAAGGAACAGACTTTCTTTTCTTGAGGAACGAGTCTGGAGTGACCCCTCGCCTATCGAGGACCTGCTAACTTCTTCAAACCTCAAGGATATTACCTCCGGTGCTGTTACTGCAGACCTCATGGATCTGTCTCTACCATCCTTTGACAGTTTCCCCATGACTGAGGAGGAGATACGGAGGCTGAGGCTTTAAAAAAGAAAGCCGAAGATGCCCAACCCTTGGTCGTTATTAGATCTACTGAGGGTGAGGTGGAGGCTGAGGAACCACCAATGAAGAAATCTCGCCTCAACCCCCCATCCTCTGGCAAGGGCAAGATCCCTTCTAAAAGCAGAGGGAAAAAGGCTGGAGAGGCCGAACCTGAAGATGAAGTCAGGGCATTTGTTCTAGCTGAAACTGGGGCTCCTTGGACTTCTTCCTTCACCAGGGCTGACAAGTCAGTCCTGCATTCAGGGGATTCTGTGATCACAGACCCTTCAGCTGCACTGGTTGTGGCCTGAGGGATGTGGCTCCCAAAGGACGAGGAAGCCATCAGCCAAATGGGGTTGGAACAACTACTCCCCTCTGCCCGTCGAGGGTCAACCTCCCGAGGTTTTGCGTACTCCTTCGTGGTGAGATACTCCCTCAACTCTCCTCTCGCTATCATGCTTTCTACTTGTCGCTGAAGGGACCTGCAGTCATTGGTGGTATGCCCATAGTCTCTATGGTAGGCACAATGTTTGCTTTTGTCCCTCTGTTCCAAGGGTTGTTTCATGGGCTGAGGAGTTGCGAACCTCGTCTTATTCTCTTGGAATAGGCGCGCTAAGGTAGTGCGGAGAGGGGTAAGCCTGTCCTCTGTCCTTTGCCTCTTCTCAGGCGTTTGGATGACTTGTGTGGTGGAATGAGGTACCTTCTGCATCATTGCGCTTGCAGCTTTCTCTCGAGACTTGTTTTCCACTGTGACGAGGGTAGCGTGCTGTGCGCGGTGGGTTACGTTTTCCTCCAACCAAATGTAGATTTGTGCCCTAGCGTTCAAAGTCTGCATATCCGGGGGGGAATATTTGATCAAGGATGTGTAAAACTTGGTTCCCTGGATCATTGCCAACTTAAATGTTTCGATTGCCGTGGCAGGGTGGCAATCTGCTATCTCCGAGGCTTCCATGTTAAACCTGGATAAGAAATCTTGCAGAGTTTCTCCCTTCCTTTGCCTTATGGTGAAAAAGCTGGCGATACTTTTCTTCTGCTTCTTATTTCCGCAATACTGGGCTAAGAACATAGTGCACAAGGTCTCATAATCAGGGATAGACTTGTGCGGCCTATTCCTGAACCATTCTAACGCTGCTCCGGTTAAACTGGTGGGAAAAACCTTACACATCCACGGATCGTTATGATCGTCCAGTGCCATCTTTTGCGCATAATGATCGAGATGCCGAGAGGGGTCTCCTGCCCCATCGAACTGGGTGAAGGATGGCATAGTGAACTTCCTTGGTTTCTCCACAAGGTACACATCGTCAGTAAAGGGGGTCTTGACCAAGGAGTTCTTGTGCTCTCTAGCCATCTCGGCTGGTGTCTGAACTCTTAATAGCTTCTTTTCGTCGAAGGCATCTTGTACGCGTGCGCCATCTGGAACGCCATTGGACCATACCGTAAGCCTATGGCTGGACTCAGCCTGTTCGTCCTGTGTGCGACGCGGGAGATTATCCGAAGCAACCGCCTCGGACCTCGTCCCTTGCTTTTGCTGAACCTCATTAGGTCGAGCCCCGTTGGGTGGTGTCCCGTTGGCCGGAGGCTCGTGAACTGGAGGTAAATTCTGGGTGGGGGGTGGCGCTGCAGCATCGCCTGGTGGTGGTTGTGGCGTTAGCCTGGCCATTGCCGTGTGCAGCGTATGAGTTTGCTGCTGAAGAGCAGCTATCTGGGCGACACTCGTATCGTTTGCTTGCCGGAGTGTCTCAAATTGGTGCAAGAACTCCTCTCGTATCTTTTGCATCAATTCTATCTGTTGATTCATTGCTGACTCTCCGTTTGACATTCCAGATACGACTAAGGATTTGATTTGAAGAACAAGTGGGGGTATACTTTTATACGTTTCCCACAGACGGCGCCAAAGTGTAGGTACAGAATTTCGCTCAACCAATAATTATTAAGAAAAATAAAACAACTCACTAAATCAATAGTAAAAATAAACAAGAACAATATATGTCAAAGCGTAGAATTGCTTGATCCCTTTATTGGAGGTTTAAGCCTCTATTTATATACAAAAGATTGTAAAATTATGGTAGGACTCGCGTTGCTTGCCCTCCAATTCTTTCTATATAAACATTCTTTACTAATAGAGTTCTTTCCATTGTCTAATTTTCCATACATAGAACTTGCCTTGTACAGAACTTCCTATCTCAGAATTTTCCTTCTACGGTAAATCTTTCAACTGGTAGGACTTGTGCATTCTTGAATAACTGGGCTGAACATACTTTGATCCGGCTGAGCTTGAGTAACGGACCAGATGTTAAATATTAACAAGTTGGGCTGATGACCTCTTGATTCGGCCTTGATGGAGGTTGGAGGACAAATAACAATGGTCTTGGGCTAAAAATACCCTCAATTTGGGCTTGAGCATGATTGGCCTTATATGTCCTTAGAATGTAGATATGTGTAGTGATGACGTGTGCGCTTTTTATTGGAGGGAGTTTTTTTCCCTCCACATACACATATAATAATCGTGTCGTGTTCGTGTCGACCTTAATCGTGTTCGTGTCGTAATTGTGTCAATACGAACGCGACACGCAAATTGTCAATAATTTTGTTTACTTTTTAAAGTGGATGATGAGAATTCGAATCTCCAAATTAACAAAATGAATAAGTGAGTTTCTTGCCAATAATTTTTTTTAATAAAATAGACAAATATTACAATTCTCAACATAAAGAATTGAATTTTAGGTGGAATAGAGTGAATGGCGCGAGGGAGAGTCTCGTGGAATCCACGGTCCATGGTTGGTGTTGGAAAGTTTGCCTCTATTTGAAAATTCTAAAAACGCAAGGAGTCTCAATAGACTAACGGTTTCAATTGTCGGTGGAGTATTAGATTGATTAGATAGAATTTGATTTAAGGTAGGTGTATATGCACTCCCTCTCGCCATTAATGTTTATTTTGTCCGATGTTTAACTAAACCTCTACCTATCAACTCTGACCCTCACGAGGGGAGCCTCACGAACTTAGATATTCATTTATAGAATTCTAAAATACCAACTCCATTTTACACAAGGATCACAATTATTTAATTATAATATAATTTGGTACACAATTTCTTACAAGTGGTTAGACAAATTACTCCCATTATGTAAAATATTTTACTATTACGTGAAATGACTCGTTCTTGCAATTTACACATGCATGTGTTTGGTTTTATAAAGTCGCCCAAAATTTGAAAACCACCAAAATGTCTCCAATCAACTTGCTTTAAAGGGTTCCATTGTCCTTCCAATACATCAGATGGGATTCAGTCTTGGACCCACATGTCTAGATCATGAAGCATTGAACTCACTTTTTTTTTTAAAAAAGAAGAAGATAAGTGTCCAATGGGACCCACAATAGCATGATCCTTTTTTGACTGATGACACTCTTTATGTATAATCTCTCACCGTTTTCAGCATATGTTCAGATGTTCTCACCACCTTAAAGAAGATTATTAATAGCTGGTTGTATGTTTTAAGTTAACATTACCAATTTCTTATAAAGTGTCCAGTGAGACCCACAATTTATTATTCGTATTTAACTTTAAATATTACTACTTCGGTCGCAATTTAAGTGTCGGATATAAAAAATAGTAATTTTTAAGAAAATATGTGAGATATGTACCGTTTATCTAAAAAATTACTAACTTGTTCTTTTAATTTTAAAATTTTAAATTTAAAGAATATATATGAAGAGATGTGAAATATATTGTTTAAAAAGAAAAGTAAATTATTATTTTAAGACAGATAAAAAAAAAACATGATACTTATTTTGAGACGAAAAGAGTATTAATAATAGATGGTATGTTTTAACATTATTATTTTCTTATGATTTTTTTATTTTTATTTGTGAAATTTAAGTCGAACAAATAAAATTCAAATTGAAGCGGACTAATTTCTGATGTAAACGATGTCAAAGGAGAACGTGAGTGGCGGCATATGGTTGGCGTTGACGCCACTCCGAGCACCAAAACGTGCGGTGGATTCTACTTTTTCTTTGGGAGTGGGGGAGTCTGTGTGACCCATTAGTAGCATTTACTATTTCTTTCTACATTTCCTTGACTAGGAGACACTTCAATTCATTGAGATCTGCACATCTTTTTCTTTTTCTTTTTCTTTTTCTTTTTTTCTTTTTCTGCAAGACACCTATTTAGACTTTATTAGCCTCTAATACAATATTGTTATAGTAGTATTATATTGTAGACCATACATTGATCCGTCTATTCCCACACACACATATATATATATATATCTATATTATAGTTATTATCAATTATTGTAAATGAGCCCGGTCGAAATTCATATATATATATATATATTTTTGGTAAGTAAGGATAATAAACATAAATGAGAAAAAAATATACAAATGTAAATTGGGCATACCCATGCCTACAATCAGCCCAGAGCCATTCGGGCCAAAGCAATAGAAGAGTCCAAAAACAAAGGCCATAAGAGGAAACAAAAAATACAAAAAATGTGAAGTCCAAACATGCCCTTAAATTTAAAAAATATTGAACCCTAACCAGTAACTAACTGAACCAAAGACGAGGCATGATTATCAACAATTATACAAGATTCCGGCTACTAATGGGAAAGTGGTGGTGGGTGTTGGTTTATAGGTGGGCTGGAGGAGGTCACATCAATGGTGTTGGTGGCAATGGAAGGATGTGGTTGAAGGTTTGGGAGGTTTGTAGTTGGTGAGAAACACCGGAAGGGATTCGAATGTGAAGCGTCATAAAAGGATGATGGTGGATACCAGTCATTTTCAATGTTTTCTGCATGGGGGCAATCACATTTTTTGATTGAGAACAGCTTGGTTCGTACAGTGTTGATCACCAAGTTCAAAGTCGACAATAGAGGTAATATTTTGCTCCTAAACATTCTGTTGTTTCTCTCCTTCCAAATACGAGATATACGTAACTGGCTAATACCAGCTTTCAAGTTATGATTTGACTGAATTTTAACTTTTGTTTCCAATTTATGTGCTTGATCAGGTACTGGAGAGTCCAGTCCTTCCAGATGCTGGTTGATTCATTAGAATATAGAGTTCATTATAATATAGAGTCCATAGGTGTCTAAGAATGGATGCATTGTTCCATTGTTGGAGATCACATATGCCTAGTCCTCATGCCTTCTTTGGGGTGCAAACCATATTATAATCATATTATACACTTCTCAACACGTTATTTCTTTTTAACAAAAAAAATTGTTCTAATATCGTGAGACGTCCTCTGTCTTTTCAGGATCCGTTTCAATACATGAGAAAGAAAAGAAAAGAAATAGTAACATTAATTATAAGATAAAATAAAAGAAACGATATCAATATTGGATAGATAGGAGAGGAAAAAAAAAAAATTGATAGAATCCTTGTTTTGACGAGATAGATGAGAGGAAATAAATGAAATGATAACAACCAAATTACTATCATACCATTTTAATTAGATGGAAAATGAGTAGAATAACAATTTTCACCTTCTATCTTTTCTCTCCCAATCCCTCCTTATCCCTTACAACTCTCTCATTTCTCTCATTTTAAACAATTCAAATACAATCTACACTGTCATTTCATTTCTTCTCCCTTACCATCCCTCGATTCCCTCCAAATCCCTCAATCCAAATAGAGCCTTAGAATAAAGGTTTAGAGTTCAACTACCCTAATATGTACAAATAAATGTGTGAGTTTTTTTTGACAAATAAAATGTACTCTAAAAAAACTACTCTTATACTACCATATCTATGAAAAGTGGAAACCCTAGTATTTACACAGAATTTTATAATAATCAGTAATTTTTTTTTTTTTTTTTTTTCATGGTTTGAATTGATCTGCTCAACGGTAAGTTGGACTTATGGTACCGTCCAAAGTAGTGGCAGTTGATTCATTCTAGAAAATCCAATGGTTGGTCCAATCGGTAGGTCAAAAGCCCATTGGATCACGTAATCTGCTGACTTCTCTCAATTTCAAAAGCCCATCAGGTCACTAATCAACTATGACACGTACACTTGACTTTTTTTCTCAATTTTTACATTATTTATTATATTTAAAATTCGTAGTCAATCTATTTTTTTTTAGTCTTTTTCTTTTTTTCTTTTTCTTTTTCTTTTTCTCATTAGCAAAATATATACATAACTCACACATCCATTTGTTTCTTTTCGAGAAACCGAACCCTTACCGTCCACTTTAAAAAATAAAAGATATATGCGCCAAGGCCCTTGGTAATCTATTATTTTTATTCAAAAACTTAGAAAGAGACCTGACTGACTTCTTTTCTTTCTTAAAATAATTTTCAAGAACATGTGAATAACATATAAATAAATAAAGAATAAATTGCAGGAGAAAAAAAACCTACTATGTAAAAAATTGTGTAAAAAAACACCTTTGCAATTTAGTATGTAAATATAAATTTCTTAACATTTAAACATTTAGTATGTTTTCTAAAATCCCAAAAAAAACCCTTAATATAGCATTAAAAGCTTAAATCAATATATATATTTTTATTATTATTTTTTTTCTTAAAGGCATTTTAGGTAATTTAAGAAAATCCGTTTTAATAAGCAAGAACTAATTAGAGATATCCAACTCTAACTAATGCTACAATTTCAGTTCAATTGGGGGTTTGGAAAGCAAATTGGATTTGGACCGGTTAGGTTTCATTTATTTCTAACATTTGATTCATCATTGCATGTTTAAATTGGCATAGCTTTTGGAAGATGAAAAATTACTGTACGATCTTGAACAATTACTATATGACACTTAAGTAAAAAAATTAAATAAAATTAATACGTTTACTTATATATCAGATATTGGACTGAACCAAGTAATAATTTCTCAAGTTGCTAAACCTAAAGAGTGCACCAGCCCAATGATTTGGACCATAGCTTATGGACCAATCACAATCCTAAACACCCAGTTGTAAATGCAAAGGGAAAGAATTTAAACCCAGTCATTGAATGCACACATACATACAATTAATCACTAGTTTCTTGATGAGGGCTGCTAAATTCTAGTATAAATTAGTGTGAAAATAAACTAACAATAGAAAACCAATCTAAAGTGCACAAAAATATCCATGTAAATCTTATCCAACATCCACAATCCAGGTTCACAGAATTTAACCGATGGGTTGAGCATATAAACACTTAAAAAAAAGGACATTAAGAGTTTGTTTGGTTTGATTTTCTAAAAACGGTTCTCAAAAAATTTAGAAAAATATAAAACAATTTTCAAAAACTTTCAACCAAATGGACTGAAAATCTTGTCCAGCAAAAAAAAAAAGTCTTGTTTTGTCCGGTTAGTGATATACCTTACAAAAATATTGTACGAAAACATAACTAAAAGGATGACTACTGTTTCGCATGTTAGGATTTTGATCACAAACAAATATGATTTTTTAATTTTTAATTCTTAGAAAACTATTCTTAAAAATCCAAGGCAAACAAACTCTAGACCTCTTAGGAGAAACCCTAATTATCCTTCGGACTCTAATCCCTTGGGAAAAACACACGTCATAATGTATTCGTAGAGGAGGGAACATGAATTACTGTTTCGGAGGAGAGAATTTTGATCCCAACCAAATACAGTTTTCTAGTAATTTTTAGTTCTTAGAAAACTGTTATTAAAAATCCATGACAAAACAAACTCTAGATCTATTGGGAGAAACCCTAGCTATCTTTCTCAACTTGCAGACTCTAGAGTCTCTTGGGAGAAACCCTAGTTATCTTTCTCATCTTTCAGACTCTAGAATCTCTTGGGAGAAACCCTAGTTATCTTTCATATTTCAGATTGCATTGTGACAACGAAAGTAGGAAAAGAAGTTGATAAGATTTGCATCATTTCTAAGAGCATTGCAAACACAAATTATGCATAAATACACACGTGCTACAAACGCACATAGGCATACACACAACAGACACCACCAAACAAGTTACAAGACATCACACCAACGTACCATCACTAACCACCAAAGCCTCTAAAAATGTCATTTCTAGTAACAAGAGAGACATAAACCCCATGATAGAAGCAAGCACGACATAACCTCATGATCTGCATTTCATTGGTCCAATTACAAAACCACCAAGGGGAAACAACCAGTTCCACCGTATCGACAATGATGGTCGTCACATTGATAGCATCTCTTGCTCACAGCCACACACAGGAAATTGAAGTTGATCGATGGATGGATGCATGCATGCATGTAGTGCTCTATCGAGGCCCCATAGCAGAAAAGAAGTATGTGATGAACTGAGAACACGTCTCCCTCGTGCAATTTCCTAAGAAAGGAAAACCCCACAATGGATACTATGTGACGAGATCACGAAGATGGTAGAAAAAGTGAAGAGTTGGGGCCTAATTCACCCACCAAGCCTGCACTCTTCCCTTTCTGGAGCCAGCTGGGATAACCAGACTTTGCAATCCACACCACTACCCTCATGCGCAAAATAGTGAATGTCACTTTGTTTGAACCCCAAGGCATCAACTAATGATTCACCACTCTTTTATTGGGGTATGATATACTGCTCTTTATGCATGTATATATATATATATATAGAGAGAGAGAGAGAGAGAGAGAGAGATGTTTCACCGGCCAAAGCTACCAATTCCAACACCCTCGCTGAAGAAAGACTTCATGAGTGTTTCAAGCTTCCTTTCCAGAACATCCGGTTTTCATTTCTTATGTCGGGAAAATCAGATTCAGCAGAAACTGTCCTCTCCAACTAATGTTTTCCAACTTATTGTGCACACAAATTAACAACTTCTAATGAAGCATTAGTACTACTATTCTCATGAATGCTATCGTTTCGTCTCAGAGAGTATTGACTCCTAATTCCTTGGCTTTGCGCTTCAATGATCTCAAGTAATGGATAGCTTCATCAAGAACCACAATTGCATCCTTGCCCTTCCCGCCAGGAATTATACTCCGGAGAATGCTAACAGTCTCGCGTATTTTCTCCTTCCTCGACATCTTGTTGCCCAATGAGGAACCAAATTCCCCTAACTCTTGATTCTTTTCAACAGCACAACTAGATTCTGCATCAGCCTCATACTCAAAGCATTTATTGGGTTCCTCAGAGCTTGGCATTTTCACGAATGATGGTACAACATAACCTATATCGGACAGTTTCTGTCGTTTGGTCGACTCAGCAGAACTAACAACTTCTTCTGCATTTTTCTCAAGCCATTCGTGCTTATCATAAGCTGTCACTGTACTTGGAGAGTGACCCGTGCTTGTTTCTTCATCATCCTCAGAATAACTGGTATTATCATCAGAGTAAAGCAAGGCATTGAGTTCTTCTGTGTCTTCATGCATCTCACTCTCACTATCATCCCTGTGATTTTCATTATGCTCATCAGTCAAAATTGGACCAGATTGATGAATTTTATCCATCTTGATTCCTGGTTCTTCCCTATTCAGATCGTAAGCACCAGGAGGTTTGGGCATCCAAGAAGTCATACGCTGAACAGGAGGAGTCCCAATCCCAGAACTAAAAATCAAGGTGGTTTGATCACCGGACTGATCAAACACAAGAAACTTCTTCTGAGCACATCCAGTAGCTGGATTGGGTGTGACAACCTCCCTGCCATTCTCATAAGGATCAGCAATTACTTTCTCTTTGAAAACGGAGTTCGACATAGCAGTGGATGCCTGACGATAACGAGGTAAACAATAAAACCAACCATGAGGTTCATTTGGGTGGCTCGCCTTAAAATGTGGCATCCCAGAAAATGGAAACGCAGGCAACATCCCATTTGTAGAAATCATATTAGTGCCGGGCCTCATGCAAGGCGGGATGGTGTTTTGTTGCCCCAGGTCCAATGGAGACCGCAGGGAATTCAAATTGGGTGATTGCCAATCAGAATGCGGGTGTTGAAACCAGGACCCCAAGTCCTTTTCCATCCAACCAAAACAATCACCTATCAATTAACAAACAAAAAGACCCAACCTATCAGATAAATCAGGTGTAAAATAAACTGCAGTTACACAAATGACAGGTAGGATACGGCAAAACATACCAGAAGAATGATATATGCAGTATGAGGGATTGCTGATCACTTCTTGTATCTTACAGGAACAATGGAAAAAACTAAAAACTCCAGCTTAACTTGAATGCAAATCGGGGAAAAACAAACTACGTAACCGGTTTAAGCAAATGACGGAAATATTCGGCCTGACAAACACACAGAAACTAAAATCATACAAAAATTTCTAGACTACCAACATAAATTAGAAGCACAAAGCATCATCATTTGAAGGACACAGAGTGTCTATACATGTATATATATATACAAATCAAAAGCTCAAACATCAACAAATTGACTGCGAATCAAATATTACTAACCTGACAATCTTGAAGTTGTTGAAAGCATGCTATTACTCTAACTATAATGGTGGCGTTCCCGGCAATCCCATTCTCATGTTTCAGTGCCCGAAATCTTGTTTGGCTAGCTGCTTGGCACACCATAACTACTACTTCCCAACCCTTTTTAATTAACACAAAGATCGCGTTAACTTCGATCAAGCAACAATCAAAAGTACCAAACACCCTTCAACCGAAACTCAAGCAGATGACAGATATTGAGAGAAAATGATCAAAGACGTATCAAGCAGCAATCAAATAACCAAACACCCTTCAACCAAAACTCAAACAGAAGACAGATATGGAGAGAAAATGATCAACGATGTATCTGAATCAATGTGGAGAATGAAATGAGTAAATTTTGTGGAACAGAAAGTTCAGCTGATCCTGCGGACGTAGCAGGGAATGACTACAAAGAGATTAGATCCCATGGAAGGAAAGGAAAGAAATGTATGGAAGGGAAGGGAAAGGAAATGGAGGATTGTGATCTGATAGAGGGATTTACAGAATCACACGACAATAAAGGTTCAGAGAGATGACTTTTCGGAACACGTCAATAGAAAGACTGTACCACCGCATGCTGTTCTTCTCTGTAATTTGATCGCCACAACTACCACTTTTGATTTCAACTATGCAAAGTCCCTGCAAAAGTAGTACATTTAGATCTCCCAGATATGTATATATATATATAGACCTATAAGTAAAAGAGAAAATGAAAGAAATCTGAGGAAGAAAGTAAAACCCTTTTTTTACGATGTAAAACCCTGTTTGGTTGCTGAGAAAATGGAGGAAAGTGAATGCAAGCATTTTTGGAAATTAAGATTTTTGTTACTAAAAGTTACAAGTCTAGATATCAGCTCAATTTAGGGGTTGTATTAGGCAAAGCTGAATCAGGATTTGTGTTACTCTGTGTCTCAAATACAGGGAAAAATGGGGTATTTGCAATTCTAATCTTTCGCCATTCATACCTTTTCTCAGTAACCAAACAGAGCTAGAGCTGACAAATAATCTCAATATATGCAGTTCAAATAAAAAATAACTTTCTTCAATCAACGATGCAGAGCATAACAGAACAGAACAGAACCCATCAGAAGCTTTTGAGAATTTTCCGGGAAAGTGAATGAAAAACACAAAGCAATTGAAACCCACAAGAGAGATCGGAAAATATATCAACAAAAACACACAGAGTCACACATACAAAACCCAAAGGTCTTTCGTACAAAGCATGTGGGGCTCAAGAGAAACAAATCAACAACAAAACAATGAACCCAGAAAAGATCGAAGAACAAACTAACTTACAAGCACAGCCAATTATCAAGTAAGACCTCGAATAGCTTATCCACCAGAGATTGATACTCAGATCGAACACACGAGAAGACCCAAAAGGCGTTGCAGAGAAAAAGAAATGGCAGAGAGAGAGAGTATCGTAGAGAGAGATAGAGAGAGAGAGAGAGCACAGTCAAAGTCGAAACATGAGAGAGTGCACGTATGGTGAGACTATATAGACAAAGGAATTGACATGAATGTCCTTTTGGCTCGTGCGGTGGTGGGGACTACAGTTTTCATACGTGCGTAGTACACGCTTGGTATCAGTGTACAATCATGTGCAACACACACATATATATACATACATAGATGTAACTGTGTGTTTGTGTGTGTGTGGTCAATATCCAATATCGTAGATGAGCGAACCTGCTTGGGACGTGGGTGGACCCGTCGGTGGTTGCATAATGCATCATGATTCCATGAGTCCGTGTCCAGTTGTTTGATCCATGTGTGCGGTTCGAACCAACCCTCTTTGATTAATATGGACTCACCATTTAATGTCAACACACACACACACACACACACACACACACACACACAATGTTGATGTATGTGTGTTATTCCTATAATGCCCTTGGTTTGATTGAAAATTCTCTTCTTTTCTCTTTATGGGAAACTATAATTGAGGCGAATTGATAAGTGATTAAGAAGTATAATTGAGGTGAATTGATTAGTGCTTTACTCGTGTGACCTTTAATTAATGTAGCCAACTATTGAGTTTACATTATACCTGCTCAAATTAATTATGTTCTACTGTTTAAATCAATGAATTGAAAGGCCAAGAATAATCACAAACCACAATACCATAAATGGTGATTGGAAAAAAAGAAGTTATAAATGGTGATTGAACATCCATTAAACTCAAATGACATGACCCACAATTTATTTTAATTTAGAGTTTTGCTAATCCGAGTTGCTTTGCTAATCACCCAAAGAGTTGGGCAACTGTCTCATTATGATCTAATAGTATTCTTCTTTATTCTATACTTTCTTCCCGAAAGAAAGGGGGGTGAAGAGAAGATACTGCATTCATTCAATAGAAAGGAGACAATGAGAGAGAAAGAATGGATACAAATTTTCATCACTTCTAATATGGACGGATGGAAGACAAATGACCTATTAAAAATGTTTTGAATTACAATATTAACCTTTATAAATTACAATAATGTAGTTAGCGATAGATATAATAGTAAAAACAATTTAAAACTTTATCTTCCTTCTCTCCTCACGAACACATTAAGTTGTTACTTTATTATGTTATCTTTCATCCAACCGAAAAAAGAGAGAATAATACAATATTTTCTTCAAGGATGTCTCTTCCATTGCTTCTTCTCTCATTTGTATCCAAATTTTTTTGCGAATACGTAAATTTTGGTTTTTTATTTTTCCACCATTATTTCAATATAAAACACTAAACTCTTCTTTCTTCACTAATGCATTCATTGATCTTTCTTACACATAACCACTCTAGTTTCTCCCATCTCATCTTCAATGGATACAAATTTCAACTATTTCATGAATATAAGAATATCTACATGTATGTGACGCTTATATAATCATATCTTCATTGCATTTTGTGTAATATATAAAAATGAAATGGTCTAATAATTATTCTATACTTCTCTATATAGCAAATCTTCTTTTGATTTTATTAATACGCTCATCTTCAATCTCAATAACTAATTTTAGGTAATAAAGTTATTTACTTTTTATGTCTGCTAATTATTGATCTTATATTTGTTTAATTCGATCTATTCCTTAGCTTTGTGGTATACACTGTAAATTGTGGACATCGCTATGGAAAATCTGAAGCTCAATTGTGCCCTAATGCCAAAATCTGAAAGCTATTTGGCATAGCAAGCAAAAAGACAGAAGTTGGCGCCATAAAGAAACCACTGTGATTCTTCAACTTGCAAAAATAAAAATAAAAATACTAATAAAAGACTACAACCATATATCCATACCAACCCATAATGACATCTAGATTCTAATATTACCCCCTGAAATTAAAATAAATAAATAAAATAAAATAAAATAAAATTCATTTTTACCCCCTTTTACTCAATATCTTGGATTCGATTATGCATAGATGTTTACTTCCGTAACTTTGACTAAATAATTTATTTTGATATTTTGTCTCAAATATCACTGCTGAAAAATGATAAACTTAATAATGATAGACTGATAATTAGTAATTGAGATAAATTCCTTAAAAGGGAGAATCTATTCTTTTTAAAAGCTTACAAAAATCATTGTTTAAGACCTAAACAAATCGATTGATTTTTACAGCATTACTCATGATTCTATTCTAGATTTAGCATTTAATCCAAATCAAAATTCTCCCTAGTGTACCCTTTTTCTCTGCCACTAATGTGGTCAATTGAATTTTGCCATTGGGAGTGGGTAAAAAAAGAGGAGAAAAGAAATACTATTAAGATTAGGGAAGATGGTATCCTATGTTTGGCATGAATACCAATAATTTGAAGCTTGACCGTTCAAACTATGAATCATATTAACACAATGTAGCCCCCCACTAAAAAACACACTCTCTCACACACACACACACACACACACATTATCTGTATAAATTCGTAGTCCTCCAGTACTGAGTACTCCTCTTCATCCATCTGACAATGTAATATAAGTATCTCCAGTTAGCTCCATCAATGACCTACTTTAAGATTTGGGTTAAAAAGGGAGCTTAGGCCACTGGCCCACCAAAGAGAGTACAATAATACTTTTCATTGACGTGATTCATGGCCATGTCTGAACCACCAAAGAGACCCATCAATCGCTGCCCAAAAACCAGGGTTGGTGACCATATCATCAAAGCTTTACACTACCCACTTACCATTATATTCTGGGTCACTTCTCACAAGTGTGTGTAGTGTGTGTTTTTATTCACTACTTTTTAGTTTATGCCCCCTTTAATCAACTTTATTCTCTCCCTCTTTTTATCTTCTCTTTTTTTCTATGATAGATGAGAATTTTAATATAGTAGTAAATAGAATAATACTCCGGAAATAGTAAAGACATATGTAATGGACTTTATTGTAAGACTTATAAGATCTAACGACTAATGTTGTGCAGTCGTGAAAGTCACAATTGCACGTGGCATAACTCAAGACATAAATATTTTTGGTTAATTAGGGTTTTGGCTAGCATTGGCCGCACATCTAATAGGAAAACTGATGACAGGGATAGGTTTGCTACGAATGTATAACTAAAATTAGGGTGGTAATTGTAATTATTTAAAAGATAGGAAAAGTAAGTGTAATAAATCCTAATTATAGGGGAGGTAAGTATAATTTATCAAAATAATAATAATTAAGAGAATAGACCTCAAATCATCTAAACTTGAATTTTTATTTTATTATTATTATTATTATTTTGGGTAAAGATAAACTTGTTGCAAATCAAGCTGAAATTATAATTATTACAAATCAAGACAAATTAATGATGCAAATTAAAATTTTTTTTTCTTCTGATATTAGAATATTTTGTAGTTTAGTAGTTATTGGAGAAAATATCATGAATTACTCAATAATGCTAAAAAAAAATAAAATAAAATAAAAAAACTTTTCAAGTGTTAAGAACTTATATTTTAATACTAATTAATGCCGAATCATGATTTCAAGTTTATCAGGACTCCAAAAGGGAGGCAAATCAAGCTGTCACTTTTTAGGAAAATTTTGCTTTGGTGGAAAATTCTTGAATGAATGACCATTAAGAATTGTCTCAGCTACCTTGAAGAGACAGGTTGAGAGGGATAGTTAGTATCATACTTGGGTTCTCTCAAATAAAACTAGGGCTTGGTGGAATCAGTTTGGTCCGAGATTTGATTTAATTTGATTTGAATTCTTTTTAACATATTTGAAATTTCATTTAAAAACGTAACGGGTATATACGTTGTTGAAAGATTCATCTGTATTCTATAATTCTTAAGTAGATCGAATTTTACTCGAGGTTCAATCCAAATTTAATTTATTTTTACTCTTGTTTAAAATATATGAGTCGAGTACGGATCATGTCCCTAACAATAAACTATGGATAAAAATAAAAAATAAAAAAACCCCTAAGTTGGCAAATAACACAAACTAACTGAGAATTGATTAAAAAATTGAAAACAAATAAAAAACAAAGATGGCCATGATTTAATCACCTGAAGAAAATCTTATGCACAGATAAGAAGATCCAAGGGACCAAATAATATATATGAAGTCTGTTATAAACTATGGATAATGATATGCATTATGCATACTTTCATGCCCTCTTGTTTGGAGTGGAGGGAACAATAAACATGCCCAGTTAAAGTTCCTCTTTCCCTTTCCCTTTCCCAGTCCCATTGGGTCTACACTTTTTGCAGCACTAACACACTCCATATATAAATATTATATATATATATAAGTGTGTATGAATATGTATATATATTATACACAAGATGTAAAGTAAAAGTGTCTTATATGTTATTTAATTGTCATGCTTACTTTAATCGTCAAACTGTATGGAGTATTAAATAACATTTATATTTTAATTAATTTGTTTATATTTTTAAAAAATATATATAATTTTATACAGGTGTCAGTGGGTGACAGGAGATTAGTGGTTGTGGATTGACCACTTAAATTGAAGTAACAGGGTTTTAGAAGCTACATAAGAGGGTTTAGTTAGTAGCTTACCCACCCGGAAATATTTATGGTTGATTGTGGGACGCACCATAATACCATTGCATAATGTTTGTCATTAGATACATACATTTTGTATTTCATTTTATAAAAATTTATAGTGAAATTGTTATGTATGGCAAAAATGGGAATGATTATTGAAAAATTCTCTTTTTTTTTGCCAACTAGTATCAAATTAGTCTAAAATACAAGGCCATCACAAGTTGTCGAGAAAATTGAAATATTATTAATGCAAGGAATATATTCGTATTTAGGTCAGGATCAAAATTGTTTCCTAAGTAATGACTAATCACTGGACATATCCTACGAATGGATCTCATCGGATTGAAATAGGTGCGTCGAATGGTATCGGAAAATGTATTACTTCCTCCGTCCGGCCTTTTGTTAGTCTAAATGGTTCTCTTAGTCATCAACAAACAACTCGTTCTATATCATAACCTTAAAAATGTAAATAAATGACAAAAATAGTTCATGTAACTAATGTGTTCCAGATTGACTTTTTATTTTAACTTTTTCAAATTTTTTGAGAAATTTATTCAGACGTAGGTTAGGATCAAAGCTAATCCGTACATAGTGATCAATCCCTGGAGAGATTCTAAGAATGAATCTCATCGGATTGAAATCATCAATTGGTATAAAAAATTGTATTAGTTTCTCCGTTTGGCCTTCTGACGGTCTAAATGATTCTCCCAGTCATCAATAACTCATTCTACATCATAATCCTAAAAATATAAACAAATAACAAACATGGTTAGTGTAACTTGCTACAGAGTAACATTTTCATTTTGCTTTTTCCTAATTAGATTATTCTCTCTCAAGAGTATATATCTCTACCCATCCATTAGTACTATATTATTCCAAAACATTGTCCATCATTAGACGCAATTCCTAACCAATTTTTCTACCATTTGGACTTCATTTGGGGAAGTCACAACTAAACATGGTCTTCCACGATCTGTGCTATTACAATTAATTTTAGGCATAAAAGTATTGTTTTAAAAATACACATTACCAAAACCATAGTGCAATGAGATGCACAAAGACGTGACACCTTGCACGCTAGTATAGTTAAATACACACATATATATATAAATCTATTTATACATACACTTTTAGGGAGGCCATTAACACATATTTGAATTTGGTGGGGGAGTGTGGGACATGAGACCATGGAGCCATTTGGTTGTGGATTCTCCAACAAAAACATCCACGCTTGGAAAGCTAAAACGATAACCTCTCCACTAAAACCATTACATGCTATGCTTTTAAAAAATACCCACAAACCAATTTGCAAAAGTAGAGCACCAAAGGAGAGGAATACATGCCCCTCTCACCTCACACACATATTTTATGTTACATTTCCACCCACTTTCTTAGACTTTCTTTTCTCCCATTCTACTTTACATTCAATACATTTTCTATCTCAAAAAAAGCCCCACTAGAAAGTAAGTGTCAACCCTCCCCCCTCACCTTTTTCTAAGGCTGTGTTTGGTAATTAGGATATTAATTAGGGCACATTAGGTTTCAAACTCGATCATCAGACACATGTTACTAATAAGTTATGACGCTATGGCCAAAGTTCAGTATGCCAAACGGGGTTTTTAGCTGACGTACATGAAAAGGATTGAATCTCTTTTCTTTCCAAGCTTTCGTGAAGTTTAGTGAGAAGATTGATTATTAGGGCGACACAATTAGTATTGATGGAACATCATTTGGAATTGGCTTTTGCACGCTCATGTCCTTTTTTATTGGCAAGAATATTAATTAGGGAGCCTAGGTTTGAAATTCGATCATTAGTTTATGACGTTGTGACCAAAGTTAAGTATGCCAAACAGGGCTTTTAGCTGATGTACATGAAAAGGATTGAGTCTCCTTTTTTTTTGAGTTTTCGTGAGGTTTAGTGAGAAGATCGATTATTAAGGGGAGACACAATTAGTAGTGATGGAACATCATTTGGAATTGGCTTTTGCACGCTTATGTCCTTTTTTATTAGCAAGAAAACATGAATCATCTAATCAAGGTCACTTAAGATGTAATGCTGAATGTAAATTCCCATATTTTTCTTCCCACAATGATAAAAGTACAATAAAAATAGTGTGAAGGCACATATGCAAGTGTCCATTTGTAACAGAAGAGCAATGTTTTTGACATTTTAAAATCTAAGAGAATAGTTTTGTAGTGTCAACCCAAGACATATGGTTGGGTTCAATCACTTTGCATTTTACTATGGAGAGTGAATATTCCACTAAATATCCACTCAAAAGACAATTGTGTTCACCTAAAACAAATTGTAGCCAAGCATTTTGATGATCATTAGGGTCATATGTTTATCTACCTATTTTTGAGCAAACACAAGTACTTCAAAATGTGTAAGTGGTTTTTGCACTAGATACACAAAGTTGTAATAATAGTGACACTAGCAATATTAAAAAATCACATAGTACTACACTCTTAAAAGAAGTGGAATTGTCAATTGTGATTCCACAAGAGGTATTTTTCAGTGGCCTAATTGATCGAGCGTCTATGTAACATTCTCTGTGGGCAGGTGTGATGTGGATGGATGCGAGATATTGGACAAGTTACTACACTGGCAAGTTATAGGGTGTCATGATCCCATGTCGTTTGGGAAAAATAATGTACTATATGTAAGATTAAACACCCTTTTATGACATAACGTGTTTTAAAGTCGTGAATCCATTAGAACTCCGAAATTAAGCATAATATTTGATCTGAGGGAGTAAAAAACGGACAATACTGAGTCTTGGGAGGGTGAGGGTTGTTACAGCATCGGGTGTGTATGTGTAAAAATACACCTCCCTTAGTTTGCCGAGAAAAAAAAAATGTGATTCCATAATTAAAAATAAATAAATTATTAATTTAAGAATGTGTGCACGTTCGCACGTATTAATTTATATACCATTTGTCTTAGGATTAATTTACACTAATTCTTGCACCATCAATAACATCCCATATGATTAAATAACTTTATTGTGCTTATTATTCGAACCCTAATTTTAAAATGAAGAATATTAAAATATATTTCTCAATTATTTAAAGTGTGACATTGATGAGGCTGCTTTTTTTTTTTTTCCGATTAATTTGATAATTAGTATGCATGATAAACATAATTAAGGACATAATTAATCAAACGATTGATTATACAAAAGAGAAGAAAAAGAACTTAACAAAATGAACCAACTCATTGTTAACACATAGTGTAATGTATTGGTGTGTGTGAAAGTTGAGGCGGATTTTGCGGTTGTTGAATAGTGTGTCCATTTAATTATAAAGACATTAGTACTATTTCACACGTATGGTTCTACTTCCACTAATTTCTTTAGTTTTAAAGGTCATAAAAGGTTGGATAAGACATAATTAGGGATTGATCAATTTTCAACTATTTTCACCAAACCAAAGTGAGGTACTTAATTACAGGTTGAATTTGGGTTATTTGATTTATTTTTTTGGTTAATTTGCGTTGATGAAGTCAAATTTATCTAACCAATAGTTGAAATGTAATTATCCTTTTTCATGTGAAAACAATTATATGTATTAGATTAATTAATTAATTAAGCCCCATTCCCACGCAAAAATAATGAGATGGTGCCTTAGTGGGATTCAAGACTTTGGTGAGTAAGGTGGACTTTGATTAAAAGTGCACTTTGAAAACCAATCAACTTCTAAACAAATGATGTACCAAAAAAAAAAAAAATAAATAAAAAATAATTTCTAAACATATAATGATAATAATAATAATACCAACAACAACAATCAAATGCAAAACATATGATGATAAATAATAATAAAATCAATATGAAGAAGAAAAAGAAGAAGAAGATGATGAGCTTTGAATGAAATTCTTTCAATCAAATGCAAAACATATGATGATAAATAATAATAAAATCAATATGAACCCATTATTTATTTATATATATATTTTCTTTTGTAAAAGTGACATAATTTCCTTTAAAAGTGGAATAGAATAATATTTTGAAGATTGTGTAATTTTATTGAAAGACAAGTAATGTGTGAAAGTATTTTTTGTAGAGTGCGAACGTGATTTCGTATCAAAGCTATCCATTTATTAAGTTTATGAATTTTTCATTAAGTTAAGTCATTTTATTTTTATAAAGGTAAATTACATTTATCTCTCTTGAAATTTGGACAAATTATACATAGATAGATCGTTTATCGTTTATTACTTTGACCTCCTCTAAATCTATTCGCTAGTGGCTAGAAGATGACTTTTAGTGTGAAAAGTCGGTAGTAATCTCATTTTAAGGAAAAACAAGATTTTCATACAAGGTATTGGCAAAATTGTCATTTTGTAAAATTTGAAAAATAGTTGTGTCGAGAAGAAAACACTAGGTGTCATTGAGTACACGTGTTTGACACTTGGTGAACTAATCCAATAAAAATTAATATTGAGATCCCTTTATAATATATTAATACACTCTTCTGAACTGTTTTCTTAATTAGAGAGTCTGAATTGAATTAGTCCACAATTGCCTTCTTACTAATTTTTGCATTTATTGGAGTTAGCTTCTGAAAGAAATCGAAGAATTTTTTGAGAATCCTACAAGATCCATTCGTTCTTTTTTCTCTGATAGATGGTTAGAACTTCAGCTGGATTCAAATCATAGTAGAGGTCCACTAAAAATCAAAAATTATTAAAGAAACAACAAGATCTTTCTTTTATTTCTTCCAGGCAATCGGAAAATAACACTCCTTTCTTAAGTCACTAATTTTCACTTTGTCCATCTATGACAACCAGGAAAAGAAGAAAGGTCACTTTTTAGTCTAGATTTACATACATTCCATGAGTGTTCATCTTTGACTTGTGATTGGAATCAGCCTATTTCAAAGTCTCTCAATCTGTTCTCAATATTTCAACTCGTCACATGTACAACATCCCACTATATAATAGCTGCAGAGAAAATACAAATGCCACTTCCAAGATGAGCCATAGAAAAGTACCAAGAAGCTTAAAGAAGTCACAGTATTTCTTTTTGGGTAATTGAACGTGACATTGTATTTGGCCTCTCATATTTGTCACTATTTGCAATTTCAACTAAATGCTTTTCATGATACCAAGTCACTCCCGTTTCTTTCTCTCTACTTTTTTTTCTTTGGCCTCTCTTTAATCCTCGGCAGCCTCCCCTTCATCTTTTCTTTTCTGCCCTCACTCTCTCTCATGAGAGTGAGGAGGGGCCGGTCCTTGTCTTCCACCGATAAATAAACTCGGCGTGATGTAAATAGCTCGCTCGGCGGGTACTTTCACGTCGTTTTGCTGCGATTTTGATAGATCTGCTCCTGATTTGGCTTGACAGGGTGGACGTGGTGTTTTGTCTCCAGCTAGTCCCTGATCTATGTCTGGTTTTGGTATCTCAGCCTTTTTGTGTGGGGTTTGGATGGTTTTTTCCCCAGTCGGTAGCGCCTTGTGGACGCAACCTTGGAGCTGTTGCCTTGATGATGACCTTTGGGTCACTTCCGTTGCTGCTCTTCTTCCTGAATGGTCCGCTGGTGTTTTTTGGCTTGTTTCTTACCAAATCGAAGGCCTGTTCTTCAATTTTTATTGTATTACTTCTTGATTTGTTTACCTTTGTATGATGTTTATGATTGTATTTGTAGATACCGTATGACATGCTGTTTTTCTTGCCAAGATTTAAAAAAAAAGAAAAAAAAAAAAAAAAAAAAAAAAAAGAGCTTTTCATGATGTCACTACTGATTCTGCAACAATAATGCCATGACTTAAAATGAATGCAAGTCTAATCAGTGTTAGATTTGTTCGGTCATTCTGTAATTTATTAGCTTAAGTGTGTCTAAGTAAAATATTGGTGTTTATGTAAAATCTTAATTAGAATTTCAAATGTATGGAATTGTTAATAAACAAATAGTTTGGTTTTGACTTTTGTAATAAGAATAATGATTTGGAGTCCGAAAATCTGACAAGTTCGACTGATTTAGAGAATTTTGTTGGACATCATCACAATTTCATTAATATGACTAATGTCATACTGACATCAGTTTTTACCCCATAAAATTAGTCAAATGTGTTGGACTCTCAGATTTCCATTCATTACTTGGGAATGAAATTTTGTATATTTTCATTTACCTCCTTAGGGATGGGATTGAATATAAAAATTACCCAGTTAAGTTTGAAAGCATCATTATAAATGCTGCATCGTTTGGTGCATAGAAATAAAATGAAATGCAAGTGAAAATGGAATGATTATTTTCATTCTATTGTTTAATTGCAAATATGAGATCTGTAGGAATAGACTAATGTAAAATTTAGAAAAAAATGAATTTTAAATTGAATTATCCAAAATACCCTTATAAGTGACAAATAATTTAAATTAATAAAATAACATTCCTCTATAATTTTTTTTTAAAAAAAGAAATGGCGGCGGTGGTTGATGGTGGTGGAGGTGGAAAGTAGTAGTGGTGTTAGAAGGCGACGGTGGTGGTGAAAGACAACAATGGTATAGGTTTGTAGTGGAAGGTAGCGGTGGTAGAAGACGATAGCAGTGGTGGAAGATGATGGCAGTGGTGGAAGTCGGTGGTGGTGGAAGTGGAGGTGGACGTGGCGATGGTGGTGGAATGTGGTGGTGGTGATGGTGATGGAAGCAAGTGGCGATGGTGGTGATGGTGATAGAAGTCAGTGGCGGTGGTGGTGGAGGTGGAGGTGATGGCGGAGGTGGTGGAAGGTGATGGGAGTGATGGAAGTCGGTGGAGGTGGTGGTAATGATGGAAGTCAGTATTGGTGGCGGTGGCTGTGGGGTGGTGGTGGAGGTGGATGTGGATGTGGCAGCATCTATGGTGGTAGTGGTGGAGGTGGCAGTAGAAGTAGTGGATGCGGCGGCGTGATGGTGGTGGAAGGCAGCTACGGTGGTGACGGTAGCAGTGAGGGTGGTGAAAGGCGACAATGGTGGTGGAAGGTGGCAGTGATGGTGAAGGCGACGGCAGTGGTGGTGGTAATGGTGATAGTGGTGGTGGCATTGGTGGAAGTCGGTGGTGGCGATGGGCGCGGTGGAGGTGGAGGTGGCAGTGGCGGTGGCTAAAGGCGACAATGGTGGTGGAAGGTGGCAGTGATGGTGAAGGCGACGGCAGTGGTGGTGGTAATGGTGAAAGTGGTGGTGGCATTGATGGAAGTCGGTAGTGGCGATGGGCGCGGTGGAGGTGGAGGTGGCAGTGGCGGTGGTTAAAGGCAGTGGAGGTGGCGACGATGTGGCGGTTGAAGGTGGTGGCAGTGGCAGTGATGGTGGTGGAAGGTAATGAAAGTGGTGGTGATGATGAAAGTTAGTGGTAGTTGTGGTGGTGGTGGTGGTTTTTGGATTTGGAGCATGAGGGTGTTTTGGGAACTTAATTTTTTTTTTAAAAATAGTACTTAAGAAAGGAAATGGTCATTACATAGATTGAATTTTGGAATGAATTTTCATTCTAATGAAATGGTTATTCCCAGTTTAAATTGCATACCAAACAAATGAATGCTTGGAATAGACAGTTTATTCCACACCAAATGTAGCATAAGGACCTATTGGGCAATCGCTTTTGTTCATGTTTCCTGTTACGTATGGTACCTATAACATCGTGAAGTAAAACACCGAAACACATATAGTAACTTTTGTTACAATATAAATAGTAATGTTTTTGTTGCCCAAAAATGGCACAAATGGAAAATACTAAATTAGTGTTTCATGATGTTTTTGTGTTAATTATAGTAAAACACTATAGTGGTGAATAGTAAAAAAAAAAAAAAAAAAAAACTCTCTAACCATTTTGTTTTTCAATCTTGCAATATTTTTTTATCAAAAGTGTTTCATGTTTTTGCTTTCAATTTTGCATTATCAAACATAATTCCAATTACCATTGAACACTCTAGTCTCTCCACAACTTTTATTTTTGTTTCAAATGAAAATACAAACGTAAAATGGAAACAATTGCCAAACATATCCTAAAGGCTTTTCACTATTTCTTTTTTGTTTGTCCATGTTAGAGATCGATAATTAAAATCTTTGTAAAACTAAGTTTATTGCAAGAATTAAAAATAATGAGAAAAAAATAAATTTGTTTCGGAGAAAAACATAAACGTAAAACTGAAACACAGTTGCCAAATATATTCTAAAGGCTTTTCATTATTTCATTTTTGTCTTTTGATGTAAGAGATCAATAGTTCAAATATTGGTAAAGCTAAGTTTTTTGCAAGAATTAAAAGTAATAAGAAAAAAAAATAGGAAAAAAAACAGGGTAAAAAATGCCCTCGAAGCATCATACTCAGCTCAACCCATTCATTCCTTAATATTAGCTGCCAAAGTAAAAATTCCCTTTGTAATAATGATTAAACAATCCACACTAATGTCATGTTTACGACAATAATTAAAAAAGTAATAAAAAAATAGAAACAAAATCTTTGAATTCCGACCACAAAATCTTCTACACAGTAAGCAACTGCAGACTTTAGTAGCAAAAGGCTCTCACGCGACTCGCACCCTTTACTCAACACGCCGTCTTATCTTTGACGACACTGACACAATCCCACAACTATCCTCTCCTTCTCGCGTGTACGTACACCCACCCGCATCACAACCGTCCAAACCCCATCAAGCGGTCACTAACTCGCATCACATACAAACAAGGAAGACCATTTTTTTAGTGTCCCCGAAAAGGACTTGGTGATGTGTGAGAGGTTTGACCTATATTCGAAGCCGTTGGATTCGGTACATAGGGGGGATTAGTATAATGGGTGTTCACATTGGTCATCCAAACCAACGCGTTGAAATGGTTGGGAGTACCGGATTAAAATAATAGCGGATGCACCGTAGAATTACGCGTGGAGGGCATGCCTCGTTTAAAGGCGTGTCTAGAGATGCAACAATGATGAGCGTGAAAAGAGTGTGTGTATGTGTGTGTGTTATGAGAGCATCGCATCACCGTCGGGATCTATAATATCTATAGGCTCTCGCATGCATTCGTGCACGCTTCGGCTCTTGGATCTATGAGAGTGAAAAGAAAGATGGCTATATATGCTTATATATATATATATATATACACTCACACGTTACTGTGTGAGTGTGTGACAAAAAATAACACGGAGTACCCAGTATGAAAATATTGAAAATTGGGAGTTTGGATTTCCTTTGAGCTCATATGTTTGTTTCATTGGAGAAAATAGCATAACATTGTTGTGGCCGATCAATCACACGCATTACTTTGATTGGTAAAGAGCAGTTTTTTAAGAGGTTGGATATCCCTTTCATTGATAATAGGTTGAAGTATCTAAAATACCCGTAAAATTTATTTTTTTGAGCAAATACACTCCTGCCTTTTACTTCGGTATATAAATTCCTTCAAATTTTAAAAATGTAACAAATTAGATCTTTTTAATAGTGAATCATTAGAAAAGTACCGTTAACAAATCATGTACGTTGCACATGACTAATTTATTATATTAAATACCGAATATGTCCTTTTTCAATGAAAAAAAAATAAAAGAGACCGTTTGGTAAAAGTCATTATTGTCATTTTACAATAACTAAGATTTGAAATTTTTTTAAAAATAATTAAAGTAAGGATATTTTAGTATTTTCATCAACTCATTAATGATGAATAACGAGATGCCCTTATTCGCCCCTAAAATGAACTATAGGGACATTTCAGTGTGTCAATCGTTGGACATGCTACTTGAGACGGGAGGGTTTCGACTGCCTTGACGGATTTCTAGTTGGATGATCCGGTTATATGATTGGAATGGGCTTAGGGTGTTGGGCCTTTTAAAATGGTAATGAAATGCTCTGATCCATCTTACAAAAGAGGAGGAACTAAAATAGTACTTGGCCTTTTGGGTTATATTCATATCAACAGCTCTGGCCCATACAAAGATAAATAGGTTCACAAAGGCTAAGTGCATGTCATGCTAGATATTTTGGGCCTAGTTGTTTTTAAGCGTCAGCCCACACTACCAAGACTATAGGCCCAATGGGCTGCATAGTTAGTTTCTTCATACTTCCGTAAGTAGATTCATTTAATAGATTTCTAATTATAATTCCAAATATATTTGAGGATAGGAGGTTACACCATTAGATTAATAGCTCATCGGTCATATTTGACGGTTTTATTTATTTATTTATTTTTATTTATGTTGTCTCGACCTTTTACTTTGGAAGGTGAAGAAGTATCAAATAATGTTTAACGGCACATGTAAAACACTTTTCATAATTATTCTTTTTTTTTTCATAAATAAATTCATTCTATAATTATTTACCTCTACTTGCTAACATAATTCAAAACTCCAAATTTAAATTTGGCGAAAAACTCTACTAGACTAAAATCTCTTCCCTTGAAAAGCATGTCTTTTTATTTTAATTTTTAATTAAATTTTTTTTTTTTGCCACCAAACACAATTAAAGTTAATTTCTAAAATTAGAAGACAGAGAGTTAAAGCCTGACACTACAAAATTCACTGGAGGGACTAACCCACTGGATTCCCAACCCCAAACATCGTCGTGGGCCCCCATGTTCTATGTCCATGGGCCGTCTTATTAGTTGGACCGAAATGGCCTTATGAAGTAGGGACACAATTGTAATTTCGCAGGAACACCACCGCTAGTCCTTTGAATCAAACCGTTTGCCTTTCCCGCCCTGTATAGAATCATCTCTTCGCATATCGTACTAATTGACTCATTATCTCCCGCTACTTCTTTCTTTATAGGGTTTTATACACCACATAATAGAGAGAGAATATTCAATTTCTGGCGATCCGAGTAATCTAGAGAGAGAAATTTTTTCTGATGGTTTCAAATTCACCGGTAACCGAGTTTTTCTTGACATCTTGTCATTGCCGATCTCTCCGAGAAGGTCAGCGATCCAATCTTTTTGGTTACATACACAATTAGTTGTCAATTCTATTTAATATTTGATGAATTCGTAGCCGTTCGATTTGAATGTATGGAAATTTATGATCAATTTTGGCCCTTGTGATTTTCGATTCTGTTTTCACAATCTTAATTGTTTTCATGATTGTTACAAGAACAATGTTAACAAAATAAAAATAATCAATGAAGGCCTCAAAATGCAGAGTCTAGATTGTAAAAGTTGGCTCCTAACTTACCCCAAAAAAACAAAAAATGGTTCTCTCTGTCGAATTTATACACTTTTTTTTTTGGCTCTCTCTCGGTATCACATATATATAGTCGAACGAGTCTCACATCGGAAGGAAATCTGGGACTTATATGGGGTAAAGGTCACTCCAAATTAACAATTTAGGGTTACCATTTAAGGTTGAGGAAAAAAATAATAATAAAGAAGGTAATCTGGAACTTATATTGAGGTAAGAGTCACTCCGCATGCATTAACATTTTAGGGTTACCATTTAAGGTTGGGGGCAAAAAAAGAAAAAAGTATTGGGGTGAGAGAGGCTCGAACTCTCGACCTCAGGATTGCTCCCAGCTATGAGACCTACGCGCTAGCCAACTGCGCCACCACCCCAATGTGAGAATGTTGGTGGTTAGCTAACTGGTTTCGATAGATATTCTTGAATCAATTTGGTTGAATTTTTTATGTTTACTGATTCTGTGATCCTTTTATGTATATTATTAGTAGGTGCTTGATATTATTTATTCTTTTTTGAAAGGATTTCAAAAAACTTTTACCATATTCTCATGGAAACTTCTCAATATTTTAATATTTTTATTGTTTGTTCTTCAATCGACAAATAACGGAGTATATTACCAATACATAGTTTTTGCCATCATGTGAATTCAATCATCTTTCTATTATTTACAGAAGGAACACATTTCTTTCCTGTAGTAGTCTCTATGATGGACAACATGACTTGACAAATATAGAGAAAAAAGAAAGTGACAGAAGTATAGATCAGTTTTCAAAATTGATTAAGGTGTCAAAAAAATCGATTCGAGTATCATAGCATTGCTCTAGAGAAAAAGTGGAAGGGAATTCCATATAAAATCTATCATTCTGAAAAATCCCCCTGGAAATCTATGATACATAAATGGGAGAAAAATAAATATCGGGATCAAACCCTTATTTCTCTTAATCTTAGGTCAATTTACTTGAGCAAAATTGAGGACTTCTTTACTTGAGGACAATGATCTTCTTGTTTGGTTTTTAGCTCTCTTGTTCTGCATTTTGTATGATTGAAATGACTGCCTACAAGTAGCATGAAATATGAAGTACAATTATGGAGGTGGCCTTGGAATCTAATGGTTTAAACAAAAGCTAAAATACAAGTGTTGTGTGATCTTTGTAAGACTGTTGTCTGAATGTGGAGTGATGGCTAAGACTGATGGACAATTAAGTCTTCTGATCAGTCAATTTTCTGCACCATCACTGATTTTCGAGATGGTATAGCTGGAACAGTATCTTGTCTGCCTATTATAAAACTGGATGCTACAATGATGTGCCTGGGAAAGACTTAATCGGAACAAAATCCTCTCGTGTGGAACAGTGATCATGTTCAGTCCGGTTAGTGAAGTATGTTATCAAATGTTGTGAAGTGAGCTCTACCATACTTTACTAACCGGACTGAACAAGACCGCTATTTGACAAGAGGTCCAAACTTAAACAAGATAAATCTGATTTTATTTTTTTTTGGTTCCCAAAAGTTGAAGCAAACACTCTCACAACATGGTTTTGAATTCTCAACCTCTCCAAAGGAGGAGGAGAGATAATACAATCCGAACTATTATAATTATCGTAGTTTTTGTTTGTAGTAGAATTTTATATTGTGTGATCAATTTTATATTGAAACAAGGCAAGTTCTAGGATTCATTTATTCTGTCTTATTAACTGCTAATATTGTGTAGATTTTTTCATTATTAATCAAAAAAATTAGTTTACTAGGACTGCTGTCATAAGATCAGCAATATGATTCAACAGCTAGCAAGCACACTTCTTTTCTTTTCTTTTATTTTTTATTTTTTTCCATTGAAATTAAAGCCTCAAGTAAATATAATGTTCTCTAATATTTCACCATGCATGTGTGAAAACTGCTGTTTCAATTTTTATTTTGTCGAACGTATGATGTTAATCTTTTTCAAATTCTGTAATCAGATGAAGAATGTCCAAGCATTCTTTACGAAATTATATCGCTTATGCAATAACTACGTTACATCGTTATTTCATGATAGTGCGTTCCGTCACGAGACTGTTACACTAGTGATACAGAACCAAGGCACGGGATCCCTTCTCCGAGTTGCTTCATGAAACCCGAGGAGGTACATCACTCTTTCTCTAAAAACTTTGCCGAATTCCATGCGTCATATGACAGTAAATGAAGAGCTATTACATTTACTAATTTTGTCATGTACTTTATAAAGTTTGCTTTATCATCCACCTACACACACACACAGATGAAAGAGCTTGCTTTATAGTCCCAATTGAATAGAGTAATGAATTCTGAAACATTCTGAAACAACACCACGACCACTCTATTCATTTATCTCAATCAGATCTTCTGTTCTTGGGTCCTGTGTATTTATTGGAACAAGCACACTTAAATAAATAATGCCCAATTCTCATTTCTACGAGCTTAGTAATTCTTTATATATATAACAAATTTTTTACAATCTATAATTATGGATGTACATCGACTCGATTGCATGGAATTGGAGTTTTCAAATTAAAATTGGTAGAATTTAAAAAAAAATTAGTTCGAAGTTACAAAAAATTAGTTCAAAGTTACAAAAAATTGAATCAAAGTTTTCTCCAATTCCAATTTCAAAACTTTAATTCTATGTAGCCGAATATGGCCTGAATTTAATCTTCTTGATTTATTGTGAAAGAAAGATAGAGATAATTTATAGTATACAACCCACAAACAATACACACGGAGAAACCAACGTTATTTTGTCATCAAACTATATATATTATATTCAACCCACTCGTTAGTTACTTTGGATTCTCGGTTGATTTGCAAGTTCTGAATGCGTGCAATCTCTTACAAATTACATGCATCATTTAAATCTAGGCCTCTCCTTCGATGAGACTCGAACCAGATGTTGTGGTTTTGTGGAGTCTGATTAGGTAATTGTTTTTTAGGAAGATTTAGTTATATGGAAACTTCAAGAGTACTGAATTTTAGAAAAAATTTAATTTCCTGATTTGTTTTAACTTCCTTATTGGTTTAGGAAAAATTCAGTTTCCTAATCTGTTTTAACTTCCTTATTGATTTTGGATTCTACAAAAGGCAAGTTCTTGTATGACAAGTTTGAGACTCTATAAATATCAACTCTAATCAGATTTTAAAGAGTATAAGAGTTAGAGATAAATTTGTACCAATACAAGAGAGAACAACTGAGAGAGATTGAGAGAAAATTTTCCATTGTAATTCTTCAACTTCTTTATAGTGAATTTGTTCGGTGTACTCCATGGACGTAGCCTTAAGATTTGGGTAAACCATGTATATCTTGTGTTCTTGTGTGTGATTTTTTTTTATTCTTCGTGATTGCTTATTTATTCCTTGAACAACGTTATTTATTTTGCGTTTTCGCCATAACAACTGATATCAAATCCAGTTGATTGTGCAGAGCAACTCTAACAACTGGTATCAGAGCCTCAATTTGGTTGAGAACCTAGGGCACAGACGGTGTTTGATGAAATTCTGAAAGTCTTTCGATCAAATCTGTCCGTTCGAGTGGGAGTAATGACATTAGAAGATAAGACATTCACATCCATGATCGAGAAGTTCGATGGCACAAACTTCGGTTTCTGAAAGATGCAAATAGAAGACTTTTTGTTTTAGAAAAATTTGTATCAACCTTTGGGAGTAAAGCAAGAGGATACAAAGGATGCAGAATGGGAATTACTTAATAGGAAGGCTCTTGGTACTGTCAGATTGACGTTGTCAAAGTCAATCACCTTCAATATCAAGAACAAGAAGACGACAAAGTCTCTCATGGCAGTCCTTTCTAGTATGTATGAATAGCCTTCTGCAGCGAACAAGGTGCACTTGATCAAGAAATTGTTCAACATGAAGATGGTCGAAGGTGGTAAGTTCAACGAACATCTAAATGCGTTTAACGAGATAGTTAGGCAATTAGAGTTTGTTGATATCGACTTTAAAGACAAGGTCCGAGCATTACTAATTTTAGGGCAGTTACCCGAGAGTTGGAGTGACACAGTTATAGTGATCAGTAGCTCTGCAGAGAAGACCAAGTTGAAGTTTAATGAAGTTGTGAGTATGATTTTGACGGAAGAAATCAGAAGGCAAACAGCAGGGGTTTCCACCAATGGTTCGGCATTGAATGTTGAAAGTAGAGGCAAGGGTTCAAACAAGAAGAAGGGTAACGGTAATAGAAATAGAGGCAGATCCAAGTCAAGGAATGAAATGACACAGTCTTAAAATTTCAAGAATTCCACAGATCTCAGTGACGTTGAGTGTTGGAATTGTAGATAGAAAGGACATTACCGTGTTGATTGCAGACTTCCAAAAAAAGGAACCGAAAGAAAAACTGAAGCAAATGTTGTCTTAGAAGAATCAGATAATGCATTGATATGCTCTTTGGAGAGCAAGGCGGAGTCATGGGTTTTAGATTCCGGTGCATCGTTTCATGGTACCTTAAGCTGTAATACCCCTAATTTTAAAAGGATAGTCTCGGTATTTAATTAATGATTTTTTGCAGTTTTATTTGATTATTTGCTATTTGCTTAATTGTTTAATTATTTAATTGTATTTTTATTTGTTTAATTGTTTATTTGGCTGTTTATTTGAATTAATTGATGAATTGTTTTATTTAATTGTATTTTTATTTTTCTTTAATTGAATTAATTGCATTATTATTTTTCTTTCATTGAAGCAATTGTTTTAATTATTTAAATGCGTTAATTGGATTACATTAGGGTTTTATTAATGTTTAATTTAGGTTTTGTTTTTCTTTTATGATTCACGTTGTGGCTGACTGGGATTAAATAGGGTTTTCCGTCTTTAATTATAAGTGAACATTAGCCTATAAAAATAGGGTGATAAGTTTGTATAGGGTTACAAACAAACCCTGTTCATGTATTGAAAAGTAGAGAGAAACAGAGGTGAAACTTGAGAGATTAACAGAGGGGTTTAAGGAGGACGAGACGGATTGTTTCTAGGCTGAACCAAAAGCAACGGAGGTGTAGAACGGCAGTCTAGGAAGTGGTCGAAAAACTCAAAGACGGTGGTTTAAGGTTTTGAACAAAAACCAAAAGGCAAGTTCCTATTCTAACTCCTTCCCTTAAACCTGTGTTCTGTGCATGTCTAAGTACACTCCAAGGATTAAATTAATGCTAAAACATATCTTTTATGCATGATTAAACTGTATTAAATCTCATTGAATTAAACTGGTTTAATTTTTCTTAAAGTTTCTAACTGAATCCTGCTGCTGTTGTTTTAAAAGCTTATGATCAATTCATGTCGTGATTGTATAAGAATGTTTTATGATTAATCTAGGACTAAGATTGAACCCTAACAACATATATTTAAGCAGTACAGAGGGTTTAGATAGCATCGGAGGCGAAGAAGACGGTCAGAACAGGTATAACGGCTCATAGGGAGAGAGAGACGGCTCCCTGAATGAGGGAGCCAGCTTCCTCAATGATGGAGCCGACACCCAGGAGTGTGGAGCCAGCTCCCAACTCCTTAGAGCAAGCTCCCATTGTTATGGAGCAGGCTCCCAAGTGTTTGGAACAGGCTCTCAAGTTTTGAGAGCCTGCTCTCGCCCAGAAACGCATATTAACGATTTTAAAGTTTTGTTTGAGCTGTACAGGGTGTTTTTAATCCGTTTAAATTGCATTAAATAATGTAAGTAATTGCTATGGACCTATAAAAATATGGGGAAACATTAATTCATAAATGGGTTAAAGAATAGAATAATATGAATTTAAGGAAAAACCTACATGTTGCACACTGTTTTGTTAATTAATTTATTTACTGGAACTTGGAGATTCTTTTGTATATGATTTGATACTGTAATCATATTTCAACAGAGTTATAAGTATAGTGGATTATCTGAAATTAACTATGCTTGGTATGGATTAAATTGATATTTAATTTGCCGTAAACTGTGTCAATTTATGGACGGTTTGGAGGATTTAAATACTTAGATTTATTTTAGCAATTTAAAGGATTGGAACATGATTTTTAGGTCTTATAATGAAAGCCTAATATTGTCACATATATATTAAACTTTATTTATGCATATCTTGGAGAATGGTTGATAAATACCTATTACTGTTTTATCAATTATGTTATTTGGAGGATTGTATGCACCAGTATGGGACGGTGGCATATTAGGGATGGATTAGTTCAAACACTAACTCCTACCTATTCTGGATTGAGGTATGGATTAACCATAATGGTTAAGTCCTACTCATATTTGTGTCAAGTCAATAAACAATTGAATGACATACTTTGGTTGTTGGATGGATTGTTATACATATGTTAGGCCACTATATCAGATGGATGATATTTTGTATTAGGCTTATACGGACTTTATATATTTATAGTTATGGTGCCATGGTATGAATTTGAGTCTTAGGACCATAGTTAGGGTGGGTATATCGCTTAGGATGGATAACTAGACATAGTTGTTGTTCCCTGGTAGGTCTAGGTACACATGACCATGTTATGTACGATTTGCATGGTATCTCTACTCAGGCTGAGACAGACCTATTCGGCTAGTGAGCGTCCTATAGTTTGTATTTATTCATATATGGACTATTCTAGTTATTATTGAGCTATCTAGGATGTATCTGCGTATTGGTTTTCTATATGGATTGTAGTAAGATAAAACTTGCATGTGGGCCTGACCCACTCTCTTATTTTCAGGTGTTCGTCAGTTCCAGGGTTAGAGCTTGATCTTGCAGAGTAGATACAGTCACTCACTCCTTCAACTACGTAGGACTGCTTTTCATGTTTAGCTTTAGATTTTGTTTCAATTATTTCCTTTTCGATTTGGGATTTTATTAGGGGTCCACTAGATAAATTCTCGAGTTGTTTGATTAATGGAGGTTTTTGGATTATTGGATTTCAATTATTTTATTTTGAGGATTTTTAATTTAGAATTCTTTCAGCTTATTATTTTATTCTTACTTCATTTTTTGTATTCCGTGCTTATTTACATATTAATTGTTTGGTATCCCTCAGATATGTACTCGGACTTGATCACCCATGACTCTAAAATCGAGGGGTATCACACAAGCAAAGACCTATTTATTAGCTATGAATCGGGTAACCTTGGCAAGGTATATCTTGGAGAAGAGCAAATCAAGTTGAATGGGTTAGCTTAGAAGTTGAAGGATGTAAGACACATCCATGACTTAAGGAAGAATTTGATTTCGGTAGGACAATTGTCAGATGAAGGTTGTGTTACAACCTTAAATGGAGACTCGTGGAAAGTTTCGAGAGGCGCTATAACCATTGCACGTGGTAAGAAATATAGTGCTTTCTACACAACTATTAGTGCTTGTGAGTCTATAGCAGTTGCAAAAAATAGAGAAGATCACAACATTTGGCACCAGAGACTAGGTCACATGAGTGAAAGGGGGCTCAAGATTATACACTCAAAGGGGAAACTACTAGGCATATGGGCAATTGATATTGACTTCTGTGAGAGTTGCGTGATGGACAAGCAGAAGAAGGTCAGTTTCAAGAAGAGTGGCAGAGATCTCAGAAAAGAGAAACTTGAGCTAGTTCACAAAGATGTCTGGGGCCAGCCAATGTCTCACCATTGGCAGAAAATCCTACTTCGTGACTTTCATTGATGACCATACGAGGAAGGTATGGGTTTATTTTTTGAAGCATAAAATGGGTTTGTTTTTTGAAGCATAAATCTGAGGTATTTGATGTGTTCAAGAAGTAGAAGGTCATGGTGGAGAATGAGACAGGTTTGAAGATCAAGGGGTTGAGGTCAGACAATGGTGGTGAATATGAAGACACTTGATTCAAGAAGTTCTGCCTTGATAATGAGATCAGATTAGAGAGGACTGTGCAAAGGACCCCACAGCAGAATAGGGTGGCAGAACGGATGAATCGAAGCCAAAAGCATGCGCATACATTCGGGTCTACCCAAATAGTTTTGGGCAGAATTAGTTAATAAAACATCCTACCTAATTGATCGGGGACCATCGGTGCCTTTGGAGCATCGAATACCAGAAGAGGTATAGAGTAGCAAAGATGTAAATTTTTCATGGTTGACAATTTTTGGTTGTATTGCATATGCGGATATTAGTGACCATGCTAGGGGAAAGTTCGATCCTAAGTCACTAAAATGCATCTTCGTTGGGTATGGCGGAGATGAGTTTGGTTATCTACTCCGGGATAATCAAAATAAGAAAATCATTAGAAGTAGAGATGTGATTTTCAACGAGAAGGTGATGTACAAGGATAGAGATACAGCACAGTTAACTAGTCCTATACAAAGTAAGCCTGAGTTTATTGAGTTGGATGATGATCCAGAGAGCATTGACGCGGAATAGATAAATAAGAATTCACCGCGGATTCCAACTCCTAAGCCTGTACCCAAAAGGTCCACGCGACCTTATGTACCGAATCGAAAATATTTAGATTATATGTTGCTTACAGATGATGGTGAGCCTGAATGTTATGATGAAGCATGTTTGGTTGAAGATGCTAGCAAGTGGGAGCTTGCAATGGAAGATGAGATGAAGTCTCTTATCTCTAACAAAACATGGGAACTAACCAAGTTGCACATGGAGAAGAAAGCTCTTTATAACAAATGGGTGTACAGGGTGAAAGAGGAACATGATGGTTACAAGAGATACAAGGCAAGAATGGTGGTCAAAGGCTTTCAGCAAAAGCAAGTCATTGACAACACAGACATTTTTTTCCGGTTGTGAAACTAAGTACCATTCGCTCAGTTCTTAACATAGTTGCAGCAGAGGGGTTGTACCTTGAGCAGTTAGATGTCAAAATTGCTTTCCTCCATGATGACCTAAAGGAGGAGATTTATATGTAACAACCAGAGGGTTTTTCAGTCAAAAGGAAAGAGAAACTAGTGTGCAAGTTGAAGAAAATCTTATATGATATGAAGCAAGTCCCGAGGCAGTGGTACAAGAAGTTTGATGGTTTTATGAAGCAACATGGCTACAACAAGTGCAACACTGACCATTGCTGCTACTTCAAGAGGTTTAAGTCAAGTTTCATTATCCTTCTACTTTATGTTGATGATATATTAATGATAGGTTCTGATTTTGAAGAAATCAGCAAATTGAAGAAGCAATTGTCTAGTGAATTCAAGATGAAGGATCTTGGTGTAGCGAAGCAGATTCTTGGGATGAGGATTAGCAGAGATAAGCAGAAATGTACTTTGCAGTTGTCTCAGGCTGAGTACGTTAAACGGGTTCTGAAGTGGTTTAACATGAATAATGCTAAGGCGGTAGGTACTCCTTTAGCTAATCACTTCCGATTATCTCAAGATCAATGTCCAAAGACAGAGGATGAGAAAAACTTCATCGCTAAAATTCCATATGCCTCAGCCATTGGAAGTTTGATGTATACTATGATGTGCACAAGACCGGATATTATATATGCAGTGGGAGCAGTCAGCAGGTTCATGAAGGATTCGGGCAAGCTACTCTGGGAAGCAGTAAAGTGGATATTGAGATATCTACGGGGTACCACAGACAGATGTTTATTTTTCAGAAGGGGCGAAGTGAAGCTACATGGTTATGTAGATTCAGACTTTACTGGTGAGGTGGACCACAGAAGAAGTACTACCTGGTATGTGTTAATGGTGGGTACAACTACAGTTCGTTAGGTTTCGCAAATACAGAGGATCTACTACAGAGACAGAGTATGTGGCAATGACAGAGGCCAGCAAGGAGATGATTTGGTTACAAGGTTTGTTGACAGAGTTGGGATTCGAACAGGTGAATAATGTTTTGAACAGTGATAGTCAGAGTGCGATACATCTAGTAAAGAATTCAGCATTTCATTCAAGGACCAAGCATATAGGACTTCGGTATTACTTTATCGGATCTTTGTTAGAAGATGGGATGTTGACACTTGAGAAAATACTTGGCACCAAGAATCTGGCTGATATGTTGACCAAGACAGTGACCATAGAGAAACTGAAGTTGTGCGCAACTTCAGTCGGTCTTTTAGCTTGAAGACAGAAAGAAGCGCACCGACATGTATGGGGCTGCATGAGAAGAAAATTGAATGGGTTTACAAGTGCTCCAGCCTCCAAGTGGTAGATTGTTGTGGTTTTGTGGAGTCTGATTAGGTAATTGTTTTTTATAAAGATTTTATTATATGGAAACTTCAAGAGTAATGAATTTTAGGGAAAATTCAATTTCCTAATCTGTTTTAACTTCCTTATTGGTTTAGGAAAATTTCAGTTTCCTAATCTGTTTTAACTTCCTTGTTGATTTTGGATTTTACAAAAGACAAGTTTTTGTATGACAAGTTTGGGACTCTATAAATATCAACTCTAATAAGATTTTAGAGGGTGTGAGAGTTAGAGATAAATTTGTGCCAATACAAGAGAGAGCAATTGAGAGAGATTGAGAGAAAATTCTCTATTGTAATTCTTCATCTTCTTCATAGTGAATTTGTTCGGTGTGCTCCATGGACGTAACTCTAAGATTTGGGTGAACCAGTGTGATTTTTTTTTTTTTTATTCTTCGTGATTGCTTATTTATTTTGCGTTTCTACCACAACAACTAGTATCAAATCCGGTTGATTGTGCAGAACAACTCTAACACCATAGACCTAAGGAAAGTACCACTTCGATGAAACTCAAACCAAAGACCTAAGGGAAATATGATATACCAAATGTTTTACCCAAGTCACATAAAAAGGAAGCGAAAGCGTAAAAATGACAAAATTTAAATTACAGTAAATAGAAATGAGAGCAAGAGTGCATTCAAAGTATAAGAACGACACCCGTTACTAAAAATTGTGTGACTAGGGTTTTACCAGTCAAGCAGCATGTGCAGGGCTAACTCATTGCATACATTAATCCTTCAATTTTTAACCTGTCAATCTGATTTTGTATTAATATGGCTTCAGATTGAGCTAGATTAAACATAGTATTTATATGATGATGATGAGAGAGAGAGAGAGAGAGAGAGAGGGGGGAGAGATTTTCTGAAACAATAGTAACTTACTGATTGAAACTGACCATTCTGAGACAGAGTTATAGGCGTGGGTGTTTTATAGTTTCAAGACATCCGTCTTCTGTTTCATCTATTTCCCTGTCTAGTATTTGCATTTACTGTATTTGGATGCTCCACTAATTGTTATATCAGGCAGTAAAAAAATAAAAAAAAAACAGAGTGACCATGCTTAGTTGTTTAATTTTTAATTTGCACATTATTGCTCAGAGAAGTCAGAAAATTGGTTCTATTTGGGTGAAAATTGAATGGCTTAACTTACCAGTTTGTATTACAATGAACTAAAAACTAACTTTGCTAATAGATTGTAGATGACATATTACTACTAATAGCAACAAAATTACAAACATAAAAAAAAAAAAAAATTAGAGTAAAACTAAAACGAAATATATGACATGTAAATTTGATAATTACTTCAAAAAATTATTTCCATTGATTTGGATCAATAATACAGAAAGATGGGGTGATAGGTGATGTTGAAGTAAGCTGAATTGGATTTGGGTGGACAATGTGGTGACAAGCTAGTGGTATCTTTTGTGACAAGTGAATATTAAATAAATCAAAAGGAAAATTTTATAAAATGTTTATTAGGTCGACAATTTCGTATGGAGTAGAGTGTTGGGCGTTAAATGATAGAAATGGAAGAAAGAAGATAAATAACAAATGCGTGAAAAAAAACATTAGTTATGACACATATAATTGATAAAATTAAGAAAAATATACTTTGGTTGATAAATCAATTTATGTCCCATGATGCACCTGTAAAATGAGGAAATGAGAAATGGTTGTTTTTCATTCTTTTAAGTCTCTTACAAAAGTGATGATAAAAGACATAAAAGACCACCACAAACCAGAGTTCGGCAAGGGTTTGTAACTTTGTATATTGCAAACCCATTTCCCAAAGTATGGCAGGTCCAAGCAGACACATGGTCAAAGAAAGAGCCAGGCACCATTCATAGCAATTGATAAATATAGTCTGATAATTTTTTTTATTATTATTATTAATATGGGGGAACAATTCCTTAGTGATTTAGGTATATGAAAGACAAAAATCTTTTCTTTCCTTTTTTTTATAATTATTTTTCTTTTTGTGTCCTCTCCTTTTGTTCTGCTAAAGGGACTGTAATTTCACTAAAATTTTAAACAAAACATTATAAATGTATTCAAATAAAAAAATTTTTAAAAAACATAAAATTGAACAAAGGTATAACAACTTCTCACAACCCTACAATATAACTGTATTCCCCAAACAAAACATATTTTCTTTTTCCTTTCTGACTATTTCTTGTCCATAGCTACCAAGAAGAAGTCTAATATTTAACAGCTGGTGACTGCTTGCTTCATTCCAAGAGCATGAAACATCTTGATTCCAACCTCCCACCCATTCACTTATCAACATCTTCTTACAACAACATTATAATTTTTTTTTTTTTTTTCCTCAAATCCTTTTTTCTGTGTCTCTCTGTATTCATCATTCCTTTGTTGGGAGGCACCTTCTTGACCACACCAAAATTCCCATTCCTACCAAATATCATCAATGTTGTGAATTGGGTGAGAAGTGAAAATCCCACCTCTAAAGCTCCAGTTCATAGGGTCTGTTTGGCTTCCTCCTCTTAGCATTTGGGCTATTATGAGAAGAATTTGCACATGACCCAACTGCAGTGTCATCAGTTTTGTAGCTCAAGCATGCAGCATCCAGCACACCAATTGGACTTTGGGGCACAGATGGGACTGATGTTGCATTTGCACCCTTAACAGCCCCACTTATCAATGATGATGACTCATGGATCAGTTCCACACACTTTAGCATTCTCTCCTGCAAAAAAAAAAAAAAAAAACCATTTTAATCAACTGATAATATTTTTTTTAGCTAATCAAACCCTAAATGATGAGAGAAAGTGAAAACCATCATTTTTGGACCACTAAACTTCACCTTTTCTACATGTTGAATGAGAACAGAGATTGCTTTATCAGTTTCCACTGTTTGGTTTTCTCCTGCAACAGACATTGCCACTCCTGCTGCAATCTCAGAAGGCTTGAATTCCAAAAAGTCAATCCCTGCATTTAATTTCCACCCACCATAGTATTAGTCCCTCTTTCAAATTTCACTTTCATCATTCTTACCACTACTACAGAGTCCCAAAAGTACTTATTGTTAGACCGAATAGTCTAACTGAAAAAGCTTGGATGCATCGGATAAGATCAAAACTTTAGGATTCTTGGTTAGTCTACTAGGTCTGAATAGCGTTGTCCAAGTACTTAAAATGGTAGAAGGTACACATTTAAATGCAAACAAATGTACATTATATACATACAAACACAAACACACACACACACAGAGATAGATAGATAGAGAGATTGACCTTTTATTGTGCTTAATATGAGTTGGATGGACTTATGGATTGAAGATTTTGGAGGGTTTTGATCACCACCATTCATCTTTCTAAAGAAATAGTCTATGAAGGAGAATGGAGTGACTGCTTGCATTCTCCACTTCAATGTGCTCAACACCAGAAGCTCCATTCTCTGAATGGTTCTAGCTTCGAATAGAAATTTCGATTCACCCACCTGTTATTATCACTTATGATCATCAGAATAACTAGAAAAAGCATTCAATGGACAGACAATGCACATAAATACTAATTCACACATCTATTAACCTGTAAATCCAGACACAAAGGGACATCAGTCTCCTCCATTTTGGCTGCAAGAGATAAACATGCCACAGCCAACAGCTGCATCATCCAAGCTTTGCCCTTCTACAGACGGCACATAACAAGATGAGACACAATCATGTAATATGATTTGATGAATGAAATGGATATAGAAACTAAATAACATTCACAATTTGATCCTGACTGAACTCACAGGTAATTCATAGGTGGAGAGGAATCTATCCAAGTAGTTTGTAGATAAATATGCACACAGAGGTCCGAAACCGAAATGGGCATGAGCCTGTTAGAGCAACAAGAACACAGACACTGATCATTAACCAAGAAAAAAAAGTAAATTTTTCCACAAGAAAATCCAAAAGATGACAACATTGTAGTCAATATCACAATGAGTTTTCATCACAAAAGAGAATAAAAACAAGGGAAATGCAAATCCAATTCCAGACAGCTAAGAATGGGGGATAAAGAAGAAAAAACAGATATATACTATTATTAACAGGTCAGTTTCAGTCAAACCACAAGCAAAAGTGAAGAGATTCCATCCAACCCCATTTCAGGTTATGTGTGAAATGTATTAAAACAAGGAATCCCTAATAAAAATAAACCCCAACCCACTTCATCAAACACCTGGGAGTTAATGTTAACATCAATACCAGTTCCAGAAACAAGAACACAGAAAACACAAAACCCCAATCATTTAAATCATCAAACATATAAACAAACACATAAACACAATACCAAATTCATGATAAAATAAAGAGTTAATGAATAACCATTAAAATATGACCCATGAATTAAAAGCTCAATGAGAATCCAAATCCAAATCCATTTCCAAAAACCCAAAACCCCAATTCATTAAAATCATCAAGCATATAAAGAAACACATAAACACAATACCAAATTCAGAAAATTCAAGAAAAAAAAATAATAATAAAACCCATTAGATATGACCCATGAACCAACCTTTCCAATCCAATCCACAGCCTCATTTCTGGCCCCCAAATCCAATTCCCCATTCCTCAACCGGTTCAAGTAATCACTACCATGGAATTGTTCACGTTCCCTTTTGAACAACAGGCTCAAGCTCTCATCACTCTGCATTGGCAACCCAATCAAGGACTCTTCTTCCCTAAAAAAGCTCTGGTTTTGATTATTGGTTTGATGATTTCTATGATGACAAGTCGGGTCAAAACCCTCCACTGCCCCATAATCAACATCATCATCACAAAAGATGCTGTCGTTGTCTTCTCCACAGAGAAGGCTTGATACTCCACAATCAAAACTGGGTACCATTGCAATCCGTTAAAACTTTCTCACACTATATATATATATAACTCACTCTCTCTCTCTCTCTCTCTCTCTATATATATATATATATATAAATCCTATGCTTCTATATCTGTACGTGCTTTAATAACACATTTCATCAAATGGGAACGATTAAATCGAAAGGAAATAAGACAAAAATATAAAAATATAAAAAAAACAGATGAAGAAGTACTCTCTCTATCGCTGTATCAGACTGCTCTTTGCAAGAGAGCGGCTTATGTAGGAGAAATGAGTGTCCTCTTTTGTGGGTTTTAGGGTAAATGTGGAGAGAGAGAGAGAGAGAGAGAGATAGGAGAGAGGGAGACCAATGAGGAAAATGAGGTTGCATAATATAGACATGGAGGAGGAGGAGAACATTTACAAGATTGAGAGAGAGAGTGATTCTCTGGACACATACATATGTCTTATGCACAGTGGATGATGTACGCGTGGAATACTAAATTTTGTGTATTTTTCAATTCAATTAATTTATAAGAAAAAAAAATTTTGAAATAATTTATATGGTAAATAATATTATATCGAAAAAAAAAATAATATTTTTTTTATCAAAATAAATCAACTTAATTATGTACGGTAAAACACGGTACCGCGTGACAGACACGTGTGTGAGACACGGTTATAATGTATTTCAATTGAGATAACTCATAGGGAAATTTTTTTGAAGTAATTTATTTGCCAAATATTTTACTAAATAAAATCAACTTAATTACATACGGTGAAGCACGGACCACTTTGACGAGTACCGTGGCGATATCGGACACGTGGAAGACATTATGTGGATTCAGAAATGATTTATTCTGAATGCTCACAAAAAACAGTGAGTTGGTTTTGTAATTATTTCTTTGAGAATAATATGATTCAATATAATTTAAAATATATTATAAATTAACTAAAAAAATAATATAAAATTTGAGTAAATAAAAGTAACAAACATTTTATTATAAAACTCCAAATTAGTGATATCAATCATATAATTATATGGATAAAATGAACAAAAATAATTTTTTTATATATAACAATAATTTATATATATATATATATATATATATATATATATATATGCACTGTATTCATGTCTCTTTTTTTGTGTAATTTGTTTGTACCGTACTCATATCATGTATCCATATCCACGCTTCCTAGACTATGTTTATTATCACTTCAAGATGAAAATGTAAATGTGCATGAAGAAATATACACAAGCTTCATGAGAAAATAAATTATTCTATTTCAACTAGAAGTAACATAATTTCATTAAGCAATTTAATTATGTTTTAATATTTCATGTTGAATAGAACGATTTGAATTTTTTTTGGTAAAAGAATAAAATGTTCATTGAATCATAAAGAAGTACAAACTCTTAATTATACTATTGACCCAAAAAAAAAAAAAAAAAAAAAAAAAAAAAAAGAAACCTCTTAATTATACTACTAAAATAGGCCTCCTTTCGGGTACTAGTGCATTTTATAAGTATTACCATAATTTCTGCAACTTTCAACTAATTAGTTAATTAATTAATTAATTCTTGTTATGTTGGAGTAATTAAGCAGTTGTGGTACATTTTTATGGTGATTAATGTTTGTGTATTGTCTCAATTTTTTTAATGAAATGTAATTTATTCTTATAGCATGTGTTTTTTTAATTCATTTGGTAAGAATTCCGCATTAAATTTTTTGTTATCGTACTTTATGAAACATCTAGAGAGAACATTGACTCTCCTTAAATAGCCATAGTTTGCTTTTTAATTTTCATTGAAATTACTTTATAAATGCTATTTAAAAATAAAAATTTGGCTTTAGTGAAATGAAAGAAAAAGAATAAAATGATATGTTTCATAGATGAATAATAATTTAAGAATCGGATTCGGTATCCTAAATCACTACTCAATAAAGATATGATTCATCCATAAAATTAAATTTTAAAAATATAATTAAAATAAAATTAGTACTATAGATGCATAATATACACGCAATATAAAATTTGAAACTATTGTAATAACTGTTTTATTTCATTATTAATTTTTAAAAAAAAGTTTCTTGTGGCAATTCACTTAATATGAATAAATAATTAGTTCTTAAACAATCATCAACTACAAATATCACAAGAAGTCACTGTCGCAAAATGCTATACTAAATTGATGTAGAAAAATAATTGAACATACTTATCAAAATTATATATTGATAAGATAATATTTAAATTGAAAAAATAACAAAAATCAAATTTATAATCATTGTAATATATCAAACTTGTTGTACGCATTTTCCCATCTATTTTAATATTTTGAGTAATAATATGTAGATGCTACCGTATATGTCATACAGTAATAGACTTATATACGTATTTTTGTTGTATTCAAATTTTTATACCATACTTTTAATATGGTTTTACATAAAAACTTAATATTATATACCATCTTCTTTCTAATAAATTGATTTGGTCTACTTGCCAAATAAAAAAGAATAATAAATCACTTACCAAACGTTAGTGGAAACTGAAAAGTGACCAATTGACGGAGTTTGTCTTTTTCTTTGGGTGGTGCTCTAAAATACCAATTAGGACATGAAAAAGCCGTTTCAACCACAAATTTCAATTATGACACTTCTTTTAGGGTTTTTGGATAAGTGGCAGAATTAGTTTAAAGGTGTCAATATCATACTCCGTGCACACTCTCACTCTTTTGGTATTTTTGTTACAAATTATTTTTTATTTATTTAAAATAATAATAAAAAAATGATCAGACATATCAAACTAATTTTATGTAAATAAATATTAATGGCATCATGATATCATATACATCATCATGTCAGCCCTCACTTACATGAATCAATCAGACTTTTTTGACTTTCAAACTTCAAATTATCATCCTTATTTTTATGCCCTCACAATATATCATTTTATTAGTTATCAATATTTATATAACTATTAAATTAGTTTAATTTTAATTTCATAAGATGGAAAAGGAGAAAAAAAAAAAAGTTCATTGTTGGGGGTCCTTTGATATATTTATATTTTTCTTTCTGAACTAGATATTTTTTATTTTTATTTTTTTTTCAATCCTCGCAAACTAGGGAGGAGTGAGGACTCGAACACGAGCACACTCGTTTGGAGAGATAAACACTCGACTAACTAGGTCGTTGGATAATACCCACTAAACCGAACAATTGAGTTTTAAAAATTTGTACATTCACACAATGAAAAGCCATGGCAAGTTTATCCTTTGTAATTTCTTATTTGTGGTTATTAGTAAAATTAATGAGTGAGTTCCACTAATTGAATATTTATGATTTAATCGACTTAAGAAGTCATTGCTACATTTGTAAATTACATCTAACAGTATCCAAGCCACTACTGTTGATTCATGTTCTGAATGACTAGTAATTACTCCTTTTTCATCATAGATGGGGTAAATGCTCATAAAAAAAATAAAAAAATAAAAACATTATTGAGTACGGCATCAAATATAATTTAATTCACAATACAACAAATGCTACATGAAATTTAAAAAGGATAACTAATGAACTCTAGGTTAGATGGTATAAATTCTCTTCTTCTCGTGAAAATGTTGAACTTTTTGACTCGCGTTTAGAAAGTTTAGGATGAGACTTTAGACGTGTTCCTTAAAAATTTGGTTGAGTAAATAATTTTCTTTCTAAGCTTTTTTTTATTATTATTTTATTGAAGAAATGTCAAGTCCCAAGTGAAAACTAACTTGTAAACCTTGTGATGTACCATTAGATGTCATGTCTGTGGACCATAAAAGCTTTGATTTAATGATGAAAAATGGGAAAAATTTGCACTCTTTGAACCATATGTAAAATAGTGTTGGAGGCGAAAGAGCATAAAAGAGACATGTCCTTTTGCTTTTTTTCCACTTTTGGGCGCGTCTGCAGTGGGGTTTGCAAAATCTAAAGTACAGCTTTTCCCTAATATTCAGCAATAACCCTTTGATTAGGACACTTATGACTGATTAAGTAAGGATTTATATCACTCAAATAGTTTTGAAATTATTCTCCCCCTCTAAAATTTTTACATGACCGACACGACATGTAAATAAATGTGTCAATTTTATAAATTAATTCGTTGTAATTAATCGGTGTAATAGTAAAATCAATGTTAACAAACGTGAATTTTCATTTTGATTCTGATTACGTCTTGTTCGATAAAATTGAAAATTAAATACTGAAATTTTTAAGAACTGAATTTTAAATACTAAAGTTTTTAGGTGATAATTAAAAAAAAATCTATATAATTTGATATATTTTCAACATTCTGTAACAACATTCTGTAACAAGTGATGTCTCTCTCATTTAAAATTTTATTCCATTTTAAGTGACGTTTACCGTTTTCAGTGATATTCAAATTGACTTATCAAACACAATTAATTAAATAAGCGTTTAATTCATTCAGAATTAAACATTAGAATTAAGTTATCAAATAGCATGTGTTTCTCATTCTAAAGCGTGACGTGATCAATAATGGATAATGACTTTCTTAAAGTTTATATTGATTAGCGGGATTTAACATAATTTATATAGAATGAGAAAAACCCAAATTTTACCTAATAATTGTGTGATATTTTTAATGGGTATTTTCCTAAGATCCATTTTTTCTTTTGATGGTCAGGACTGGCCAAAAATTGCTACTGTGATCATGATTGATGAATTCAGCTGTAAAAAAGTAAAGATTTGAACTTGACCACAATTAAGATTCAATGTGTAGTAGTGTGAACTTAGGATACTTGTTTGTGGCATTTATTTAGACATTTGCTTTAAACCAATTCCTAAAGAGACTTTAGGACACAAATCTCTAACCCTTTTACCTCAAATTCCTCTCTTTGGAATTCACCTTTCCATGGTCTTTCTTTTGCAGCAGTAAATTCCCTTTGGACCAAAATTTGAGCCCATTTGGATCATGTGATTGATGTTGTCAACATATTCCTCCATTTGCACTCTTTCTTGTGTGTGTGTGTGTGTGTGTGTGTGAGAGAGAGAGAGAGAGAGAGAGAGAGAGAGAGGCCCCTTGTTAGACTTTTTTAAGTCTGGTCTAAAGAGAGTCTTACTTATACTGTTTGAGATCCGAGCTCTTCAGTGTGTTCTGATCTGTGGAAAAAAGAAAGAAAAGAACTCAATCCTTTTGCTTGGTTTTTATGCTTTTTTTTACTGCTCCAACCCAATGTCGGGTCATCTATACATGTTAGCCATATGACCATCTCTCTCTGTATATATTTTTATATAATTAGATACACACATATATACATAAATATATATATATACATAAATATATATATATTAGTCTGTATTTTATATTCTATACGGTTGCTGGGGTACGCGCCTAGATCAGGTCTAATTCACATCACACTACCACATTGTGTGCATATATGAAGGACCAGGGAAGACCGAAGAGTTATTGTCAATATGTGAAATCGATCCAATTCAATCTGATCCGTATAGATTGGATTGGTGTTTTAGCTTTACAATTCGGTTACAGATTGGTAAATAAAGAATTTGTAGTCCACATATCGATTAACAGATTGTGGTCTTAAAAAATCGATCCAATACGTAAATTTATCTATTAGGCCATAGTTTTTTTTTTTTTTTTTTTTTTTTTTCACTAATTTATCTATTAGGCCATAGTTATAAATAATACTATTGGGTGGGCTAGTAGGAAAAAGGTCAATCCATGAAACCAATCTGATCTGACCATAAAATGGCTTAATCCAATCCGTAAAGCAACGAATCGCATTGGATTCGATTTTCACCAATTTGATCCGATATGATCTGCGATCACCCTTAAACCAAAGAGCCAATTTTACAATGGAGTCGAGACCCTCTTTATATATATTTTACAATGTGCATATTGTTGGAAAATATATGCTTCAAATGACATTTAAGATATAACTAACCTTATACTAATATGTCATGAAATAATTAATATTATACTAAAAATAATTAATTAAATATTCAATACGATATTTAATTAAACATGCAAATTAAAGTAATAAAATAATAATAATAAATAAATAATATGGACCGAGGCTAGTATTGGATACTATATCCTTAAAACAATTTACGCCCAGCATGGTACTGACGGACTTTGTAGTGCTTGTCTCCCATGATACAATAGTCTACATCCACCAGTAGCAGCACTACAAACTCGTGGATATGGCGAACCTCCTCCGTGTAATACTCTTTCTGACTCAAAAAATGCATCTATACTATATAAATGCTTAATTGGGTGTAATCCGAACCATTTGACCTATAAATGGTTCGAACCAATCTTAATATAGCTCGATGAAATTGGATTAGGGTCTAAGTGGCTCGGACCACTTGACCTATGGTTTGAACCCACTTAGGTTGGGTTCAAGTCTAAAGAGGGAGAGAGAAGAAAATGAATTGAATGACTTGCAAATGTGTAATCAATTGGGGGTATTTATAGATAAAATGGTGCCTCTTGGTTACTAGGTATGTCTATTCATCACTAGACACAACCATTTATATGTGTCTCTTCATTACTAGACATAACCATTTATATGTGTTTCTTCATCACTGGACACAACCACTCCAATTAGTTGCAATGGTTCACATGGTATCTGTTCACCACTAGACACATCTACTCCAATAGGTTGCAATGGTTTTACATGGTATCCGTTCACCACTAGACACATTCATTTCAATAGGTTATGTTTATTCGATTTTACCTTTTCAACCAATTCACCCATTCACACATGTATTATAATCCAATGCATCTTTACAGTTTATTAACCGTTTTTAACCAATCCTTAACCATATTAAAACATTAAGAATGCGGTAAAGAATCGGTAGAGGTTATGTTAAATAACCTGAATTTTAGACTTTGCATGCAACCTTGACATTAAGATATTCACGTTGTAGTCTAACGTGATACACATAGGCACCCGACTTTAAATTAGTTGCAGACAAGTTTCATTCACACTTGAAACACTAGTTTTCATAACTAGGTTCCAACAATCCCCCACATGAATGGAAATTGGTTGCTTAAATGCAAAAGATGATCATGCAGACATTTGAGAGAGTACAGTCAGAAAGTTGCTGCATCGGGATAGGTAGCTTTTGGCCTTAAACCTTCCCTAGTGTATTACTATCGGATTTATTGGCTAACCAGTCTTGAACTGTTCAGTTGTTGATGTAAACCAAGACAATAGCAAATACACAGTTCCCTTCCTCACAGAGTTGGTTCTCATTGTTATGTTCATTTTGGCCTGAACAACTCCTGGTATTCAATGAGTGCTCCAGAAAACTTAGCCTTTTATAGTTCTCATAAAAGCGACCCCACTTCATACTCATATAGATGACTTCTTATTAAAAGTATCCTACCATACCCCACTTAAATTTTCAAGGTATAAGAGTCATTAAAAGCATAACTTATCCTAATTCTCGTTGTAGGTAGCACTGTCTCATCATAGAAATGAGTAGAAGATTTATATCTTTTTAGTGCTTCTAATGAGTCGCTCAGAAATTCTGTTATCCCTTTGAACCTAGATCTTGGGATCTCCAGTTAGTTAGGTTCAGTTTTCATTAAGGTGACTCATTAGCTTTCGGCTTTAACCCCATTTCCCTTGATGATCTTGAATAATTGTTCTCTAATACAACCCTATATTTTATATGTGGCCACATGGTTGTATATAGAAATATTATACTCTGTAGAGATTTCCCCAGTTGAGAACAAATGTATACTTTATGCCATAAAATTGCTTATTATTAGCAATATTCTTTTCTTTAGTGGTATAGGTGTAGAATTACTTTGAAATGTCCTTTAGGTTTGATTTATTCAAAGTTTTTTACTTTGATTATCTAAAAAGACATACAACTACACCTTTAAAATTAAAGACATGTCCACTATTGGATTTGAAGTCTTTAATATACGACATTCAGATTGCATCACCGTTATACTTTTAATATAGTATAGCTGGATACCTCGATCAATGCAAACTCGGGGTGTTGCACAACTACCTTATTTATCATTTTCAGTGATCCTAACCTGGATTAATTGTGTGCAAATAAAGACATTTCTTAAGTTGCTGTATATTCTCAACCTATGACATACTTTCTAGTATTTATATTTGAGATTCACATCTACAAAAGTTAGCTAGGCTTTTTTTATCTTAACTTGTGTTATCTCAATCTTACTTTATTGAGAATATGCTATGCTATCTGATGTTAAATCTTTCATATCAAATACACTAGTTAGTATATCATCAATGTTTTAAGGCATACAATGACTTCTTTATCACATTTATGTCATTGTCTCGGTTCTTGCTTTAATCCACTCAAAGAATTATAAGCTTACACATTTAATTTCAACTGAAACAAATAACTCAGCTCTTCAACTGGAAAAAGAACTCTTCTAGTCATTCCATAATATTTTCCTTGTAGGAAATGACATGCACTATTGTTAGAATACTATATATGATTTTTGGTTTTGTCCTAAAATTCTTATGACTCGGAAGCCCCACATTTATAAGTATTTCTCTTAAGAAGAAATGACTCGTACCAAATTCATCTATAGATAATATTTCCCCAACATCTTTAGGATAATCCTGAAATTTTATTTATGATGTATTTATTATGATTTTTTAACTCTTGAAATACCATATATTAAATATTTCACCTCATCTACCTTTTTGATAAGTGTTGAAAAGTGCACATTTAAACCCTATAATCTTGAATGTTCTAGAACCTTATTCAATCTTATTTTTCCGTTTTAGTACTAATTTATGTTTTTGTCTATTTTTAGGTCAATAAGGTTCAAACGGGCTAATTTCGATCCATTAAGGCATTTTTGGAGTCAAACTAAGTCTTGGTGAGAAGCTGGAGCAAAAGGAGGCTGATGCTGAAAACTGCCTAGTTGGAACGATCGTGTGAACGATTGAACCCTAAACGATCGAACCCAAAATGATCGAACCAACTCTGAACGATCACACCATACCTCTAAACGATCGAACCAACTCTGACCGATCACACTGTTGGTTGGATCGATCAAGCTGTTTGCAGAAGCTATAAAAAAGCAGATCTAAAACTCATTTGGAACCAACTTGGGCTGTGCTTAAAAGGGGAGATCCTAGGGCCGAGTTCTCATATTTTTGGGCTCTAAAAGCCTTGTATATATGAGAGATTTGACCATTTTTGTAGGGAGATTCATATTTTTACACTGTAATTTCTATATTGTTGTAGTTTCTCTCTCTAGAAAGTTAGATATTAGAGTTAGAAGAAAAGAGGGAAGTGGAGGCACATCTCAAGAACACATCTCTAGATCCACATACTCTCTCTCTCTATAGCTTTAAAGAAGAGGAAGAAGATGGAGCCATGTTTGGAGCTTGCCCTTGAGGGCTTCATGATCACACCCACCTCCTCTATGATTGGTTAGGCTTCTCCTTGGGGCTTGGATGATCCCCAAGCTTGTAAATTTAACCCTTTCTCTTGACTTTTTAGGGAATTTATCTTGTGATTAGTATTATAACCCTGTGAATAAAATGAATCTTGGTTTATTTTTATGATTTATATGGTTTGATTCTTCCTATTAATTCTCTAGTTTATTTACATGTCTATGTGTGATTAAATTGGGAATTATGTCTCACATGATTTATAGGTTTAATTCTTCCTATTGATTCTCTTTGTGATTACATGTTATCTTATGTGTGATTATTTGAGAATTGATCTCTACACTAGTTTCTCTATATTGGTTACATGTCTATGTCTGATTAATTAAGGATCTAGTGATGGCTATTCATGGTATTCATTGAATGGGTTTGTTAATTAATTTGATGGATTATACTTAGGCTTGATGGGTTGTTCTACAATTTAATTCATGCTTATAGGTAGGTAGACAATCTATGCTTGATTTTATATTTTATGGCTTATTGTTGCAAATTCCATGATTCTCTAGATTGATGTGTGCTACAATTGTTGACTACTTTGATGGGTTATGCTTAGAATTGATGGGTTGTGCTACACTTAGTTTATTTGTCGGTTAGGTAGGCAATTCATACTTGACTTTGATGGTCCATGCTTATTATCGCAATTGGTAGTCGCATTTTGGTCACAAGAATGTTTTTCCCCAATTAGTTGAAGGAAGTGGATTAGTGAATGAGCTTGGTGGTGATTCCGACGCCCTAAACCTCTATTCTCATCTCTTAAATCCCTATCTCACTTTAGCTTAATTTTATTGCATTTTAATTAATTGCATCTTAGTGTAATCAAATAACCAACCTTCTTTTGCAATCATTTGGTATATTAGAGTCGAAATTAAATTTCAACACGTATAATCTCTGCGGACGATCCCTATTCGCTATACTTCATTAGTTGTAGTAGTGGTTTTATAAATATAAATTTGACTTTAAAAGGCTTCCTAAACCATAATCATATTTTGACCTTGCGAAGCGATCTCTCGCATTGAAAAGTCAGTTTTCTATCATATAGAAAGGGGCTCATCAAATTTTGGCGTTGTTGCCGGGGATTAACGGTTTTGTTGGAATTAAACTAGATAATAGTGTTCATTTGATTGCTTCTATTTTTATTTTATTTTATTTTCCATTGTATATTCTTTTCTCATTCTTGATATTATTTGTTCAATTAGGTACTTGACTACAAAAAAAGCACACATTAGATTTTAAAACAATCATTGGAGCCTAAAGCTAACATTGGAATTTGAAGTTGCTTAAGGACCTTTGTGAGCAATTCTTGGAACTCTTGTATTTTAATTGTGCACTTCCTTGCATGCTTGTGATAGCCCTTGTTGAGGCTAATTTAATTGTTTTATTTTTGTCCAAGCATCGGCCCTTGTGGGGCCAATATTTTCTTGCATTTAGGTTTTGAATGTGAATGGAGGAATTGTTTGATCCAAGTTTTGAGGGGGGGGGGGGGGAGGATTACATTCCTTCACCTTATGCTCCTCCATCATACTTTAATCCTTATGAGATTGAGTCCAATATTCAACATGCATCATTTTATTATAGACTTGATCACTCTTTTGATCTTCCTTGTGACTATTACCCTCCCCCACCATTTTATGATGAACCAACTCCACCACCTTCTAGGTACTCACTCAAATTTCAAGAAAAAGTGTTAGTTCTACTTGATGTATTTAATTCACAAACTCAACTTATTCTTTCACATTCTCAAATCTTAACCAAGCTTGAAGCTCAACTTGAGCAAATTGCAAGTACACTTTTTCGTCAAGAAGAGGAGGAAGAGGCAAATAAAAAAATGGCAAGAACTTCAATTTATATAGATGAGGGTGAGGAGAGTGAAGCGGAAAAAGTAGCAAGTGAGCAATTTGAGGAATTAATAAGTCCACCAATGGCTAGTCCGATAGAGCACAACATGACTTATAAGGATTTTCCTTACTTTGATCATGATTTGATTCCGGACTTTGATACTTTAGAGAGTGAGGAGACGGTAACCACTATAAAGGTAGAAGATGAGGAGGAGAAACTTATTGAGGAGAGTCTTCCTTTTATTATCTCCAAAGGCCCTCTTGAGATATGTCTTTTTGAAATGTATAAAAATTATGGTTTTGACCTTGAAAGTTCCAAAAATGAAGTGAACTCTCTAATGAACTCCTTAGCTAACTTGGAAAGTGAGGAGATGGTGATTATTGAGGAAGAGGAAAGGGATAAAGAGAGTGCAATTATTATTAATCCAATTGAGTCTTTAAAAGACTTTGCCTTGCCAAGTGCAAGGCCGCTCATTATTGACTTTATTTTCAAGGCCGTAGATGAAAAGAAACAAATTGCATCTTTCATAATTTCTTTTCAAGTCATTCTTTTGAAGGATGTTTACATTGTTGTGAGAGATGATCTACTTGAGAAAATTGACAAGAGGGTCAATGAGGATATTTCATATTCGGTTTTTTATTCGTTCGACTAGTAAGTCGACCCAACGTCTTGCTGGAGACGTTAAACACTAGTTTTCGTAGAGTTTTAAAACTCTATTCCTCCCTCATTTCTTTTTATTTTTCGTTCTTATGTACATTCTTCCATCCATTTTTCAATCTCCATTTTTGTTACCATCATTGGGGCTTAGCATAGGATTTTTTGCACTTTCATCTCAAAATGAGGCATTTAGTGCCTATTTGATCGATCCAGGAGTGCCTTCGAACGATTGAAGTTCCACACTTAGAAAAATTTTGAAGTTTTGCAGATTTCGGGCCTATGTCTGTCGTGCGAACTTTCTGTTCGATCGTTCCAAGTCACTTCGATCGATCCAGGTGCCCCTCATAATCGATCGAGGTTTCATACTTAGAAAAAATTTTGAAGCTCTGCAAATTTCATGCTCTCTGTCCCATCGTGCGAGCATTGAGATCGATCCTGGTATGATCGATCACAGTTTTGCCCCTTTGACTTTTTGACTTTTTCCTCTTTCTACTTTTATTTTATTTTGTTTTTCATTTTCTTTTACTTTTGTCATTTTCTTTTTTTTTATTTAGTTACTTTTCTCTTGAAAAAAAAAAATTATTTTTTTACATTCTTTTTTTCCTTGCATGTTTATTTCTTACATTTTTATTTATTTGCCTTTTATTTTTATTTGTGTACATATTTGTTATGTCTAAAAAAATTTTAAAAAATACAAAAAAAAATGACGGTTTTTCAAAGTAGTATTTCGTCTTGTTAGAGACATTAAACTTAGCACCCACATGACACATTGTGTATTTTATCTCTTGTATAGTCCATGTTCATTTTTCATTTTTTATTTCTTTAATTTTCTTGCATGTTGTTTCATTGTATATACTTTCATAAAAAGAAAAATATAAAAACTTTTCACCATTGTGCCCTTATATGTAGTCATGCTACTTTCATATTTTCTATTAGGCTTGATCTCATATCTCTCTTTCATATTGTGTTATATTACTTTAGAATGCATGATTTGATTATTCTTATCCCATTTGATATTTGATGTGAGTTTGCTAGTGTGGTTATTCAAATAGGTTGTTGATTGCAAGTTTGGGAGAAACCCTTTTCATATTGGATCATTGTCGGGTTTCATGCTTTCGCCAACACGGTATATTCTTTTCATCTTTTCCATTGTTCTCATTGCACATTGAGGACAATGTGCGATTTAAGTTTGGGGGTAAGGTGTCTTTATTGCATTCTACTTAAAGTTGAGTTTTAAATGCATGATTGAGATTGGAGATCCATGTTAGCTATAATTTTGATCTTTTGAGGACCATGATACTTAAAATTTAAAAATTACTTGACTTGAGAGTCTAATACTCCTTGTATGCCTTCTGGATGCCATTTAGGAATAAATTTTTTGAAAGATTGATATCTTGCTTGCATTTGTGGTCTACGTCATCATGATTTTGTGATTATTTTGAGATTTACTCTAGGATTCTACACTAGCATAGGCGCACACTAGCATTCATTTATGCGGTATATGCTTTATTGACTATTGATTTGGTTATATCCCAATTGAGCGAGTAGTACATTGAAAGCTTTCATTCTTGACAAAGGTGGATAACAAACCCTTTTCACTAAGTAGCTAGGATTCTAACTTCATCAAACACTGAATTTCTCGCGCCGAAAGGTGGAGGGCCTAAACTCTAAGTAAAAAAAAAAAAATGCAAATTTTGCAAAAGCAAAAAAAGTGAGAACTTCTCCCAAAAGGTGATAAATGGGAAATGATTAGATGGGGGTTGTTTTGATTTGTAACCAGTTGATTTAAGCTTGTAAGTCTTTAGGGGTGTCTCTACACCTAGTGCTCTAAAGCCATCTGGTTTGGGAGTCATTGACCTAACGCTCGACCTCATGAATCGTTAGAAAGTTTAATAGATCAACACATTGCACCATGCTTCCATCTTTGATCCCTTAGGTTAAAATAAATAAAAAAAATTAAATTAAATTAAATTAAAAAAATTGAGTAAAAAGAATAAGTGCACCTAGTTGAATAAAGCTTTAATAGAAGGTCCATTCTTTGTTTTGATGATCGGTACTAGATTTGTGTGCTAGTTTGAGGCCGGATGTGATCATTTCTTTAGTTGGCTTAGATAGCAATATATTTGATGTTGGTTCACTTAAAAAAAATTCTAGAATTGTTTTGATTTGCATGATCATTGTTTTGATTTGTGGAGGACCATACTTGCTTGCTTGAAGTTAAAATTTTGAGAGATTGCTTTGAAATGGTTGAAAATTTGTAAATTTGAGGTAGTTTTCTCCCAATGCTTATTTGGAATATTGGTGCCTCTTTAGTGAGAAAGAGCTTAATGTTTGTAGGTATCATTTCTGGAAACCTTCACGAGACTTCACTCGTCTACTAGGGGTAACCTAGGGGTTTAAAAGGTTTGTTGCATGTGCTAAATGCAATCGTGTTCCCTACGAAAGTGGCGTTATCCATTTATTGCTTTCTAGTTCATAGTTGTTTAGTAGTTCATTTCTTTCTTTACTTCATAGACCATTGCTAGGGATTAGCAATATTTAAGTTTGGGGGTGTGATAAGCGCTGAAAAGTGCGCATTTAAACCCCTTAATCTTGAATGTTTCAGGACCTTATTCTATCTTATTTTCCCGTTTTAGTACTGATTTATGTTTTTGTCTATTTTTAGGTCAATAAGGTTCGAACAGGCTAATTTCGGTCCATTAAGGCCTTTTTGGAGTCAAACTAAGTCTTGGTGAGAAGCTGGAGCAAAAGAAGGTTGATGCTGAAAACTGCCTAGTTAGAACAATCGTGTGAACGATCAAACCAACTCTGAACGATCACACCATACCTCTGAACGATCGAACCAACTCTGACCAATCACACTGTTGGTTAGATCGATCGAGCTGTTCGCAGAAGCTATAAAAAAAACAAATCTAAAGCTCATTTGGAACCAACTCGGGCTGTGCTTGAAAGGGGAGATCCTAGGGCCGAGTTCTCATATTTTTGGGCTCTAAAAGCCTTGCATATATGAAAGATTGAACCATTTTTGTAGGGAGATTCATATTTTTACATTGTAATTTTTATATTGTTGTAGTTTCTTTCTCTAATTTCTATTAGAGTTAGAAGAAAAGAGAGAAGTGGAGGCACATCTCAAGAACACATCTCTATATCCACATACTCTCTCTCTCTAGAGCTTCAAAGAAGAGGAAGAAGAAAATGGAGCTATGTATGGAGCTTGCCCTTGAGGGCTTCATGACCACACCTACCTTCTCTATGATTGGCTAGGCTTCTCCTTGGGGCTTGGATGATCCCCAAGCTTGTAAATTTAACCCTTTCTCTTGAATTTTTAGGGAATTTATCTTGTGATTAGTGTTATAGCCTTGTGAATAAAATGAATCTTGGTTTATTTCTATGATTTCTATGGTTTAATTCTTCCTATTAATTCTCTAGTTTATTTATATGTCTATGTGTGATTAAATTAGGAATTATGTCTTACATGATTTATATAGTTTAATTCATCCTATTGATTCTCTTTGTGATTACATGTTGTCTTATGTGTGATTGTTTGGGAATTGATCTCTACACTAGTATATTGATTGCATGTCTATGTGTGATTAATTAAGGATCTAGTGATGGCTATTCATGGTATTCATTGAATGGGTTTGTCAATTAATTTGATGGATTATACTTAGGCTTGATGGGTTGTTCTACAATTTAATTCATACTTGTAGGTAGGTAGACAATCTATGCTTGATTTGATATTCCACGACTTATTGTTGCAAATTCCATGATTCTCTAGATTGATGTGTGCTACAATTGTTAACTACTTTGATGGGTCATGCTTAGAATTGATGGGTTGTGCTACACTTTGATGGTTCATGCTTATTATCGCAATTGGTAGTCGCATTTTGTTCACAAGAATGTTTTTCCTAATTAGTTGAAGGAAATGGATTAGTGAATGAGCTTGGTGGTGATTCCGATGCCTTAAGCCTTTCTTCTCATCTCTTAAATCCCTATCTCACTTTAGCTTAATTTTATTGCATTTTAATCAATTACATCTTAGTGTAATCAAACAACCAACCCTCATTTGCAATCATTTGGTACATTAGAGTCGAAATTAAATTCCAACACATATAATCTCTGCGGATGATCCCTACTCGTTATACTTCATTAGTTGTGGTAGTGGTTTTATAAATATAAATTTGACTTTTAAAGGCTTCCTAAACCATAATCATATTTTGACCTTGCGAAGCGACCTCTCGCATTAAAAAGTCAGTTTTCTATCATATAGAAAGGGGTTCGTCACTTTTCAAGGTTCCACATCCACTTCTCAACAAGCATGTATAATAGTCTCTAGTGCATATGTACTCACTTTATTACTTTATCTCTAACTTATTCTTATAGTAATTCACAGACATTATTGTGAATTAATGTTAGAGATATTTATTACATTGGGCTCTAATTAATATTTGTTTCTAAATTCCTAAAATTTATGGCTTGAGTTATTTATGCTTAGGTTCATGTTAAGTGAGCCATATTAACATATTATAACATTTCATATGTCACACATCACATAACTCAATCATTTAAGCAAATAACTCACTTATTATTTAAACTTTGGATACATCACAACATAATGAGCACTCACTTTTCAGCTATCATTACTAGTTAAAAGTGAGTTCTTAGCTATCGTTACTAGTTTAGATTAAGCACACTATTCTCATATCTCACTACTAGGTTATAATGAGCACTCACTTCTCTGCTATTACCACTAGCTTGAAGTTAAGTTTGCTCAGTTATCAATTGTAGTAGCTCTTAACTTTAGTACACTCTTATCTAAGTTGTTTATATTGGTAATAGAGGAATTTGTTTTGAAAAATATTATCCAAAAACTACTACTTTACAAGTAGTATTCTTCCCTCCTACAAATAGCTTATAACTAAAATAGTTACTCATATTCCTCTTTTTTTTTTTTTTTTACCAAGTTGAGCGCTAGAATCAGTTAACAGATTTTCATCTTCTCTTGGGTTTTTTGCACCTCATTAATCATTTTAGCTTATAACTAAACTAACTAGTTTGCAGCTTAGTAACATTTTAGCTTTTAGCTAAATTGTACATTATAGCTAACTAGCTTGATTTAGCTTGTCTCGGTATACTAGCTTAGTGTATCCATAACATTTTCCATTAAACTTTTTAGAGTTATTGAAAAATCTTCTCTTATTCAGCTCATTCACAGTTTTACGTGTCTTAGATACAAGTATAGATCTTTTTCCCTTGACTATCACGAGAATTGGCATAGCTAAATTAGTCAATTTTTATTTATTGTATTAAATATACAAACCAGTCATGAATATAAGAAATAATGTGATATTATTAACTCATACAAAGTTAATAATATCACATGATTAATTATATCATATAATTAATATAAGAAATAATATTATGCAGGAGATGACTTTGCTTCCTTAAAGTTTTGTGGCTCATTCTCCAATAAACATGTCAGAAAATTAGGACCAAAAGATTTAGACGTTCTAACCCTCTTGCTACGTCTAAGCTTATCCTTATTTTCATTGTATGATTTTGTACAAGAAAATGATATGCACTACAGTTATGAGCATAACCTATTAAAGGTTTTTTTTTAACGATCCACACCACCACATGGTATGATATTGTCCACTTTAGGCCCGAGTACTCAAGATTTTGTTCTTAGATTTTATCCCAAAAAATCGCATACCAATTGGAAATAACACCACTACATAAAAGTATTTCACATTTCCCTTACCTAGGCGATATGAGATTGTGCACATGTAGCTCGCCCAGTGTGGTAAACTGTCAGTGCCTCTTACACCCGCCCATGGCACACCTACCCACAAGGTCGCCACATTTTAGGTCACACTTTAACTTTATTAGGAGTAGGTATTGCAACCTTAATTAGACAACCCCACACTTTTAAAAATTTATAGGAAGGTTTTTGACCTTTGCATAATTCATATGGTGACACATTAGTTTTCTTTTGAGATATTTTATTGAGAACATAATTTGCGTAAAACAAAATTTCCCTCCACAAGTTCTGAGTTAAACTAGAACTTATCAACATAGCATTCATCATTTACTCTAAAGTACAATTTTTGCGTTCTTCAACATTGTTCCGTTAAGATGAATAAGAATATGTAGTTTGATGAATAATACCATATTCTGAACAAATGTTAGCGAATGGTGCTTCATATTCACTACATCTATTACTTCTTAATACCTTGATATTTTTGCCAAGTTGATTCTCAACCTTATTTTTGTAATGTTTAAATATTTCTAAAGCTTTATCTTTGCTTCGTAGCAAATATACATAACATCATCTTGCGCAATCATTGATAAAAGTAACGAAGTGCCTTTTTTCACCTCTAGTTGGCACAAATTTAAGATAATATAATATATTATATAATATCATATTACAAAAATAAAATAATTCAACAAATATTAACTTATATAAATAATTCAATAATCTACTTATATAACATGCTTCAATTTCACAAAATATTAAACACATCAATATTTAGCATATTATCATATAATAATGCATATAACATTATTTTATTATATCTCAATTTTTAGTATAATCTCTTTTGTTTATATCTTAAATAGAAACATATAATAAAATCTACACAAGGAATAAATTGTCTTAAGATTGTGAAATATATGCTTCAAATGACATTTGAGATATAACTAACATTATACTACTATGCCATGAGATAATTAATAATATGCTAAAAAATAATTAATTAAATATTCAACTCGATATTTAATTAAACATGCAAATTAAAGAAATAAAATAATAATAATAAATAAAGAACCTGGATCAAGGCTAGTCTTGGATACTATGTCCTTAAGACTATTTTCGCCCCACATCGTTCTAATGGACTCCTGACGCTTGTCTCCCATGATACAACGGTCTATATCCACCAGTAGGAGTACTACAAACTCGTGGATGCGGCGAACCTCCTCTATGTAATACTCTATCTGACTCAAAAAATGCATCTATACTATATAAATGCCTAATTGGGTGCAATCTGAACCATTTGACCGATAAATGGTTCGGACCAATCTTAATATGGCTCGATTAAATTAGATTAAGGTTTAAGTGGCTCGGACCACTTGACCTATGGTTTGAACCCACTTGAGTTGGGTTCAAGTCTAGCAAGGGAGAGAGAAGAAAATGAATTGAATAAATTGCAAATGTGCAGCCAAAGGGGGTATTTATAAATAAAATGGTACCTTTTGTTTACTGGGTGTGTCTATTCATCACTGGACATAATCATTTATATGTATCTCTTTATTATTAGATATAACCATTTATATGTGTCTCTTCATCACTAGACACAACCACTCCAATTGGTTGCAATGGTTCACATGGTGTATGTTCACCACTAGACACATCTACTCCAATAGGTTGCAATGGTTCACATGGTGTCTATTCACCACTAGACACATCCACTCCAATAGGTCATGTCTGTTTGATTATACCTTTTCAACCAACACACCCATTCACGCATGTATTGTAATCAAATGCATCCTTATAGTTTATTAATCATTTCTAACAAATCCTTAATCACATTAAACATTAAGAATACGGTAAAGAATTGGTAGAGGTTATGGTAAATAACCTGAATTTTGGACTTTACATGCAACCGTTACACTAAGATATTCACGTTATAGTCTAACATGATATATATAGGCACCCAACTATAAATTAGTTGCAAACAAGTTTTATTCACACTTGAAACACTAGTTTTCATAACAAGTTTCTAACATATATATGATGTAGAATAAGTTACCGAGAGTATGAAAATCTTTTGTACTGCCAGAAAGTCAAAGGGACAGGTTTAACGCATTTTTTAGGATAGTATTAACAAGTTCATTTAACTTATAGAAATCAGCATCTGTTTTGCAACTGAATTCCATCATTAGTATATCTTTTTTAGCTATATTTATATATATATATTTGTTTGGCTCAAAGTATGCTGCTTGGGATATACTTGGTATTTCATGTGTGTAGGTGTATCAGAATTATACAAGTCCAAATTTGCAACTAAGCGGGCTAGGTCGAGCTATTAAAAGCTAAGCAAATATTCTTGATTGCTATGGCTGACTGGGGCCTTATAGACTTGCTTAACCTGACTTGGGCAATTGTGGAGAGAAAAATAACCCTCACTGATTCTTTCTTTCACTTCGGCCTTAATTCAAAGGCACAACTAAGTAACTCAAAGTACTATTTTTTGTGATTTTCTTGTTAATGATAAATGAGATAGAGATATCAAATTTGAACAATCCAATTATCAAAACCAAAAAGTAACTTTATCGTCATTAACTTTAAAACTAGATGAAGATCGATTATAAGTTCTTTTTGGTTACAATAAAAAGGCCCTTCCACATTCCACTTTGGACAAGCCAGAACAAACACTTCACGGACATTCAAATATTTAAAGCTTAAGTAATAATTGAAAGAAATGATTACACTAAGGGCCCGTTTACTAACATTTTTACTTTCTTATTTTTGCTTTCTTGAGAAGTAAAATCATGATTTTGATTTCTTTGAGATGAAACATAAAGTAAAATTATGTTTATTAACTGCGGACTACTTTTGAAATGTGAAAGCAAAACACAGAAAGTGTGTTTAGTAAAAACAATAAATTTCTGATTTTGCTTTTGGTTCTTGAATTGGGAACAACAAGATAACTGTTTTTAAACCATAATTATTATAACAAACCATTGAAGATATGTATGAATATATTAGGTGAAAAAAAAAAAAAAAAAACTAGATTAATTTTTATTGGCCAGTAAAAGCAAATTACAAGAAGCTACTTTAAATTTTCTAAAGAAACATGATGATATTGATCAGCATCACAGATATAAAAACGAATATTGTCTACTAATATCATTTTACAACCTTTATCATATAATACAATGAACACATTCTAAATCATATCCAACACAAGTTCTGTTCGCAGCTGGAGTTAATAGTTTCATAAAAATAATGATATAGAGCATATTATAACATGAATGTAATGATCCGGTCATTTTCTTCCGTTTCCCTTTTTCTTCAAATTTTGTGAATAAATTTTTTTTTCATTATCTTTTCCTTTTCGGGTTCGATTTCCCGCCTCTTAGTGTCGTCTCGAGTGCTCGGAAATGGTTTCTGAGACTCTTTCCTTTGGATTGACAACTTCCTTTGAGGACTGAGCCATTTCCACATTTTTTTGTTTTTTGACACTATTCATTTTTCGTCTTTTCCTTATTTTGTCCTCTTCTCGTTTTTCACTTTTACTTGCATAACCTCATTTTTTGTGCTCGGATTTGATTCCGGTTTTGCATACATCCATGATATTTAAATTCCATAACATCTACATTTTTACTTTTGTAGAAATGCATATTAAAATACTTACTTTCTTTGTAAAAGTCATGAAAACAAGACTTTTTGCAATTATCCATAACTTGAGGGGTTTTGGGGTAATTAAGTAAAGTAATTATTTTTCGTCTTAGGGACCATTTTGTAAATAAATTGGAAGCTATTTTCAAAAATGACCTTTTTGCAATTTTCAAAAAAATGTGACAAGTGTCACATTCCTATGGTGCCACTTGTTGATTTTGTGGTGGAATCACTTGGAGGTTTAATCTCATGATACATGGAGGTTTGGAGATTCACCCACTTGTTGTCCTAGGATTGGTGCACTTGTTGGCATGGATGGTTGACAAGTGTAGGGTTAATATTTAATCTTTGAAGCTTACTTGGATTTATGATAAGTGTAGGACTCACCTTTAGTCTTGCATTAGTGTGTGTATAAGAGGTAGTGCAAGAGCATCTAGTGAGTGGAGAAGCCCACCAATTTAGCTTAGGGTTTACCCATTTTAATTCATTCATCACTTTCCTCTCAAGAACCCTAAGGAAGCCACCATTGGAGAAAAGCTTGACTAGTAGCTTTGACTTCATTTTTGGTGTCCTTTCACTCACCTTAGAACTTTGAACTTGGAATACTTTTTGTTCCCCTCATCCTCCTCTTCAAAACCCTTGAAGGATCTAGCCTAACTCCTAGTTTTGCTTTTGTATCTAGAGATTTAATTCTCTAATGAGGTATTGATCTATTATTTTGAAGTATTTTTATGTCATTATTGAGTGTTTTACATGCATAGAAGAGAAGGACTTGTATTTTGCCCTTAAACTGTTTTAACTTGAAATTAATCATGTCAAATTAAATATAGAATATGAAAATATACTCAATTAGCTTTATTTAGTTTTGGTTTCATGTAATTTGAATTTAAAATGAATTAGTTATGAATTTTTGAAGTTGCAAGCTAGTTGCTGGAAATTTGAAGCTTTTCTTTTTCAGTCCGGAAATGAATTTTTTATATGGAGCTGTGGTACTTCAATTGCCTTAAAATTTTTACTGGAACTTCCCCCATGGGTTTTACACTACTCAAAAGTTTTGCACGATTTTAACGCATTTCTAAATTTTTTTAAAAATCTGAAACTATCTGCTGTCCATGTTTTTATTGCAGCTAGAAAATATATTTTTATATGATTTATTTCACTAACCTTTTGACATTAGATCATAGCTTAAATTTCCAGTTTTACACTCTCATATGTTTACTTAGAAAATAAATTAGGTGTTCCCAATTTGGATGTCAAATGAATTTTTCATGAATTTTCAAAGTTGGAAGCTGCAGGCTGAAAATGTGTTTTCTGGACAGAATTTGTTTCAAAGTTGTGGGTCAAAATTGTTTCAATTGGGAAAATATTTTGTTAAATTAAATTTATATTATCAAATTACAGTGTTTAAGCTTTCATTGGGCTTTGGATTCATTCAATTTGGGTTAGAATTGAATTTTTTATGAATTTTACAAGTTGAAGGTAGTAAGCTGAAAAATCTGTTTTGCGGACCGAAAATTTGGGGCGATTTCATTTCGGTGGTAATTGAGATTTTCATTCCAATTGAAGTAGGGAATGTTTTAGGATTATTTGTGTGTTGCATTGTATGTTTGCCATGATTATACAACATATATATATGTCTTATATCAAATCTAGAAAGTTAGTAATTTTTATTTCTTTGTATAAGATTTAAATTTTATGATGATGTATAACTTTGATTTCAATTGTAACATGCTAGGAAATTATGCTTAGATTTGTTGGTTAACATATATTAAATTTGGATCATTTGATTAAGAATTACAACTTTTATTTAATATTTATCTTTAGTGAAAGTTTAATTCACATGGTTGTATCAAGTATTAAATCAAGTTGTAATGTGGTATTTAAATAGGCCTTGGCATGTTCTCTAACATAGATTAAATTGAGGGCATTTGGAATTGTTTAAAAATCTAGATGAAATTAATTAATTAGCTTAATTAATTTTGTTTTAAGTGTTTTAATCACTTAACTTGTCATTTGATGTTATATATATGATGACCATAACATGCCTTTCAATATATATTAAATTGAGGTTATTTGAATTAACTTGGAATTTAGAGAATTTAACTATTTATATTTAATTAAATTCTACTTTATTACTCCATGGATTTAATTGCATTTTGGAAGTTGTTTCTATATTTAAATCATGGATTTGGATTTAATGTATGTTCACTTGATTACTTGAGTATTGGATAACATAGTTGTTACTTTTATATTCATGAGAATATGTTTTTCCTTATTGAATATATTGTTGCTATGTGTAAGGAATTGCACACTTTGTATTTGATATCTTACATGCCATAGTAGTTGTGAATTTTGAGCATGTATTGTATAAGTTTCCAAAATTTGAATTGTGCTCGGTAAATAGTTGATATCTTGTATATACATGTTGATATATATATGTTGTTGCACAATTTGTTGATTTTGGAAACTTGGGGATGTCATTGTTTGGCTACGGCTAAGACTTGGTTCTAGTACGGGGGATTGTCCCTCTATACAGTCTAGTGCGCACATAGGGAGGTTACCCGTGGGCTAATAATCCTAAAGTAACTATGTTGTCGGTCTGATCTGGCGTGACGTTCGAGTATCCACTTTGTTTGATTTCGTATTTCATTTCAAGTTGATAACTAGATGATATTGTAACTTGTTGTTCCTTATTTGATTTCCTATTTTGAGTTTAAGATGTAGCTTTGTGAAAGCATGCTTCATGCGTTGTATTGGAAGTTCCATTGTTGGTTAAATTGCATCGATATCATAATTTGTGTTTTGATGTTCAAATGTAGTTTAGGAATGACCTTATAGATTCATTTTGAACATAGACGTTAGGTGGCATGACCCACACTTGTTGTTTTCGTATTTTGGATTTCAAGTTGAAAATTTTGAGAATCTATATCTTGTTGCCTTGTATAACATGTTTCCATGTTGTTTGAATTGCATGAACAATGTGATTATGATATAAATGATCTAGGTAGCTTAGGATGCTCCCTAGGTCTTATCTTGACACAGATGTTAGGTGGCATGAGTCCCTTTAACATGTTTCACCATAAGGTGATAAAATTGTAAAATGCTAGGTCGATGCATGCTTATCTCCTACGAGTAGCTTTATGTTACTCACCCCTACGATACTGGGGCATATTTTAGGTACAGGACTCAAGATTTGAAGATTCCATTGCTCCTTGGATGGCTTACAGTTTCTAAGTTTCTATTTTATTCAAGTGTTAGCATAAGATGCCTCTTTGTAGCCTTATTTGTTTAAACTTGTATTCGTTGATTCGTATATGTAAAGTGTACGTAAGTGCACTCTTTTCAATGTATTTAATATGTATGAGATGAGGCCGGAGGCCAATGACATGTATCTCGTTTTCTATGTACTTTTGTTTTCAAAGTTTATTATGAAAATATTGAAAAATGTTAAGTCATTACTTCATAACTTTCGCATCGGGTGTTGGAATTTCATATCTTTTCTGCCCGGACTCGGAATCAGACGATTCTTGAGTCTAATTTTGTTCATTTTTCGTTGTCCTTCCAATGGTGTGCACGGTGGCACCCTTTTCAGTAAGAAATGACCATTTTGCCCTTAGTTCATCTCTTTTCGGGTTAGGCATTCTTGCTTCATTTGCTTGGCTCATTTGAGTTCCGTGGCTTCATGGAGAGTCATTTTGGGGCCTTAGGGATGACGTACATCTCTTGAGATCATTTGGCTTCTTTCGCTTCCGTATTTCGGGTCCGTTATCGGATCAACTTCCAGTTCATCACTAACGCACCGAGTTGAGAAATCCGGGTCGTTACAATGAATCCAAATAGCATTTAGATACAAAATAAATCCAAATAAAAGTGACTATATTACAATATCTAAATAAAAAATCCATCCAAGTAAAAGTGACAATATTACAATATCCAAATAGAAACTTAATCCTAATAAAAGTGACAATATTACAATATCCAAATAGAAAATTAATCCTAAAAAAAGTGACAATATTATAATGGGCAAATAGAAGTGATTCATCTATCATGATAGTTGTTTCACAACTCATTTGCAACTGTATCACGGATTTCACTCATCTCTTGAATTAGCTCGTGTGTAACATTTACTCTCTAAGAAGTACCACCTAGCTCCACTCCTTCTTCTTCTTGAATTAACATAAAAATGATTGAACGAGAAATGTAATTCATCTCAGTGCTCTAGACATTATACATGTTCCTAATATTCATCAACACACTTCTACAACTTATTAGATCAGAAAAAAATAAATAAACAGACAACATTGTAAAAGTAAAACATGGTACAACAATTTAAGGGACAACACACTACTACAACTTATTATATCAGAATTAAATAAATGAGCAGACAACATTATAAAAGTAAAACATGGTATAACAAATTTAGGGGTAACACAATTCTACAACTTATTAAATCAGAATAAAATAAATGAGCAGACAACATTGCAATAGTTAAAGATGGTATAACAAATTTAAGAAAAAAATTACTTCATCTACAAATTTAGTGGTAAAAATTACTTTCATTTTCAAATTTAGGAAAAAAAAATTAAGCCATCTTCAAATTTAGGGGAAAAAATTACGTTTATATTCAAATTTAGGAAAAATATTACTTCATCTTCAATTAATATTTCCTCACAAATGCATTTACTGGTATTAAAATCAAGTTCCTGTTAGCCCAAAGCTAAAATGCCCTACCCCATCCCTATACGATCATTCATTAGCCACATACTTTGAGTATAGATCTAATAAATATAAAGGGAAAGATAGATATTTTACTGAAAATGGAGCATAAAATGATCCAGGAAGAGATAAATTGCACATTTCTAGGGCAAAAACTTCATATATGAAGAGAGAGAAAATTTGAGAAGAGAAGGCGAACTTATAGACGGTGTTGTCGGTCGCCCGTTGAGTTTTGTCTCTGTTGTGTAATACCCCTAATTTTAAAAGGATAGGCTTGGTATTTCTTTTATGGTTTTATTGTAATTTTATTTTCATTATTTGTTTATTTGGCTAATTATTTAATTGATTTATTTGTTTTAATTGAAATTGTATGCTTGTGTGGAAATTTAAATAATTGTTTTATTTGAATAAATTGGTTAAGTACATTATGTGATTAAGTGTTTATTTTAGTTTGTTTTTTTAAAAAAAATTTATTTAAGAATGGATTTGGACAGTAATGATAGACCACCTATTTGGGTCTCATGCACTATTTGGGTGGGAGGTTAAATGGGTACAGTTAATACCCATGGATGGTTATGCATATATAGATGGGTATATATGTATATAGGGTTAATTTAATTATTAATTGTTATTAATGGTTAAAATAGTACCATTATTTATTATATATGTATAATATAGTTTTAGGGTTTTATATATCTTTATGAAATCACGTAGTGGATAGCCGACTTAGTTATATTTTTATTTTATTTTTCTTTTCCTTCTCTAAGTATAATTAGAATTAGGTAAGCCTATATATATGTTGTTATATGTCTGCCAAGGGTTTAGAAATCTTATTCATGTAAACACGGAGGCAGAGAGATATACGGAGAGGTCTGAGAGAAAAGTTAGGGTTTTGGCCATAGATTAAAGGTCGGACCAAGGAGGAAGGAAGAATATTTCTTATGGGTTGCACCAAGAGCAGTAGAGGAGTTGAGAATAATGAAGGAATTACCAGAAGTTTAGGAAGACGACGTAGATATTTTAGTCCGAAATCTTAAAGGCAAGTTCTATATCTTACTCCTTCCCTTAGACTTATGTTCTGTGCATGCCCAAATAATCTCCAGGGTTTAATCAGATTTTAAAACTGCTCTTGATTGCATGCTAATTCTAATTAAAATAGTTTTATGTGATTTTATTTGAAATTGTTAATCTTGAAATGTGTTACATAATTATGTGTTTTTAATTGATATTAATGATGCATACTGTGTTATATACATGATGGGGATGTGTTGGGACCTAGTTCAGACACCTAGGGACCTTAGCTATGGAGGACATGATGCATACTGTGTTATATACATGATGGGGACTGGAACACGCCGGATACGGAAAAGATGGAGTCTAGGAGGAGTGGAGTCGGCTCCACATAGTAAGGAGGTGGCTCCTTTGGGAGTGGAGCCGGCTCTACCTTTAATGGAGCCGGCTCCCCTTTTGTGAATACACCAGTAGGTGTATTTTGACGGGTTTTTGGATATTCAAGGGTTCCAGTGCAAATATGAACTTTTGTGGATGGTTTTAAATGTTTAAATAAGCATGTTAAAATCCAAGAAAGATTAATCTATGCTATGAACTTGAACATCTAAGACTTAAAATTAAATTTGCATGTTGTTAATGGTTTTAAAGGATTTAATTGTTTATCGTCATGTTAGCAAGTTAAATGGATGGTTATAAATTTACTCTTGTATATAATAAGCGCTGAATATTGCATATTCAAGCACCTTTATTTGCATTAGTTAAGTTCATTGGTTGATAATAATGTATAGTTTAGCTTTATTTGTTTGCTTTCATCTACTTTCAGGTTGGTTCCCCCGAATATGATTAAAAAAGCGGTTTTGACAATCCTTTGAAGGATCAGAGCACGCCGTTGCTGTAATAACCCAGTCATTTTCATTCCTTTCCTTTTCTCAAATTTTCACGGATTTTTTTTTTTTCCATTGATCTTTTCCTTTCTGAGTTCAGTTTCTCGTCACTTAGTGTCATCTTAAGTGCTCGGGGATGGTTTCCGAGACTCTTTTCCTTGGATTGACAACTTCCTTTGAGGACCGAGTCATTTTCATATTTTCACTTTTGTGACACTATTCACTTTCGTCTTTTTCTCGGTTGTCACTTTGTTGGCATAACCTCACTTTTCGTGTTCGGATTTGATTCCGGTTTTGCATGCATTCTTGATATTTGAATTCCATGTTATGTGTATTTTTATTTTGGTAGAAAAGCATGCTAAGTGTTTACTTTTCTTGTAAAGGATATAGATGCAAGACCTTTTTGTAATTTTCCTAACTTTAGGGGTTTTTATGTAATTACTGTAAAGTAATTATTTTTCGTCTTAGAGACCATTTTGCAATTTAATTTGGGAGATATTTTCAAAAAAGGCCTTTTTACAATTTTCGAAAAAGTGTGACAAGTGTCACACTCTCATTGGTCCACTTGTTGACATGTGTGTGGAAACACTTTGAGGCCTTGGATGAGGACATGTGGAAGGTGGAGATTTAACCACTTGTTGGCCTAGGATTGGTGCACTTGTTGGCTTAGATGGTTGACAAGTGTAGGCTTTAGATTTAGCCTAGGATGGAGCCTTGGATTTGTGACAAGTGTAGGCTCACAATTTGATCTTGCATTAGTGTGTGTGTGAGAGGTAGTGTAAGAGCACATAGTGAGTGGAGGATCTCTATCCCCTCCACTCACATTTCATCTTCATCATTCTCCATTTCCTCCCTCTCTTGTAAAGAAAACCCTAGCCTCCATGGATGGAGCCTAAAGCCTTAAGCTTTGACCTTGATTTTTGAGAGCCTTCCATTGATTTCCAAGCTTGAACTTGGGAATACATTTTGTTCCCCTCATCTTCCTCTTCATAACCCTAGAAGGATTTGTCATTTTGTGTTGATTTTGCCTTGGATTCTAGAGAGACACTTCTCTAGTGAGGTAGGAGATGTAATAGGGTTATATGTTTGTTATCTAGCATGTTTTGATGCTTATACAACTTGTATGCATGTATTGTATTAATTTGAGATTATGATTAATAAGAGTTGCTTGTAACTCATTTTAGATTTGGTAAATGGCATGGCCATGAGTTGATCTTTGATATATATATTAATTTTGGTTGATTTAGATGAGTTTTTAAATCTAGAAATTAAATGGATTTAATTTGATTTAAATTCTAGTAAATTGTGTTTTGCTTGTATCCCATTTTAGATTTGAGATATGGTATAACCATGATTTGGTGCTTGTTATATATTAATTTGAGATCATTTGAATAACTTTTGAAATCTAAAGATTTAATTAAAATTGAATTAATTAAATTCTATATGAAGGTATCTTGCTCATTTTGTACTTTTGACTTGATATATGTAGTGAGCATGCTATATTGTTTAACATAGATTAAGTTGAGGTTATTTGAAATAGATTTGAAATCTAGAGAATTTAATTATTTTGTTTAATTAAATTCTATCTAATGGCTCCATGGATCTATTGGTATTTTAGAGAATTTGTTTCTATATTCAAATCAAGGACTTGAACTTGTTATGTATTCACTTGGTTGTGTTTTGAGCATTGGACAACTTTGTTGTTATATTTATATTCATGAGAACATATTTTCTTTATGAAATATATTGATGCCTTGTGTAGTGAATTGCACACTTTGTAATTGACATTATGTATGTCATTTTAGAATTAAAACTCTAAGGCATGGAATGTGTAGTTTCAACCTACTTGTGTATGGAAGGTGTTTTCATGCATTATATAAATTATGTATAAGTTGTGAACTTATTTGGTTTAATTTTGGAATCTTGGAACATTGTTGAGTTGAGATGGCTAGGGTTTGGCTCTAGTACGGGGACGTGAGTTCTCTAAGTCATTGAGATAGTGCGCACTTAGGGTGGTCTTCCCTGCGGGTTAGTGCCCGGAATAATCATTGAGGTCTCGGCAGAATTCCGAGCTTAGATGTCCAAGTCTTCCACTATTTGTTTTCACATTCAATTCCAAGTTAACAATCATGTTTATATTATAACTTGTGGTTTTGGTTATTGGCGATTTTGATGTTGTTAAGTACATCCACGTTTATGATTTTAATGAATCATTCTGATGTTGTTAAGTACATCTATGTTTTATGATTTTTGTGAATCATTTTGATGTTGTTAAGTACATCCATACTAAATTGCTATATTTAGTTGATTACACACTTTTAGATTTCTAGTTGATAACCTAGAGAACCTATGTCTTGATGTGTGGTATTAGAGATTCTAATTATGCTAAATTGTTATATTTAGTTGATATTGCGTTTTAGACTTCAAGTTGATTACCTTGGGAATCTATATGTTGTTGCTTTGTGTAAGCATGCTCCTATGTTGTTACTTAGTGTAAGTATGACCCTATGTTGTTAAAATTGCATGAATAAGGTGATTGATGCTAGAAATGATCTTAGGTAGCTAGGATGCTCCTTGAGTCTCACATTTGACATAGACGTTAGGTGGAATGAATCACAATAATTAAATCATGCAAACTTGTAAAACGTAGGTCGATGCATGCTCATTTCCTATGAGTAGCTTTAAGTTACTCACCCCTACGATACTGAGGCATATTTCAGGTACAAGAACCAAGGTTGCGATTCTCGTCATGCTTGGATGATTGGTGGACTTGAAAATTTTCATTTCTTGTAAAGGTTGGCTTGAAAAACCATTTGTTGCCTTATATGTCAAAATATGTATATTTAAATTTAAACATGCAATGTGTACATGAGTACACTCCTTGCAATGTATTTGACATGTATGAGATGAGGCCGGAGGCCAATGACATGTATTTGTATTCTATGTAGTTTTGACTTCATAAAATATTATGAAAATATTAAAAAATGTTAAATTATTATCTCACTATGTTTGCATCGGGTGTGGGAATTCCGTTTTGATTCTTCCATAAGATCTCATTAATCATGCATGAAGTGTGGCCAAGGGCCAAACAGTAATTTCCAATCAATTGCTAATTTTGGTTTTCAAAATATCCATTTCAAATTCATTTTCGCCTTTTTGGCCGTTGGGGAGTCGAATTTTAACTCGACCATTTCTGGGAGCCGCGGACCATTCCCGTGCACTCAAAATCACTTATTACATTTGCGTGCATATTTGTTTCAGCCTAGAAATGCATTTGGGGTCAAATGCATACTTGGTGTAAAGTTGCATTTTCGCCGTTTTGAGCCTAAACTGAGCATAAGGGCATTTTGGGATTTTCATTTGAAAAATAAAGTTTTCTTTTGGCATGGTTGGCTAGAAAACATGATTTTGAGGGTAGTTTCTTCTTTGTGTTTTTCTCAAAAAGGTCCGAAAAGTCCTCAAAATTGCATTTCAAAGTTGCATTTCAGGTGCAGCTACAGGAGTTCGAGCGCTCTAAAGGGGAGTTCGAGTGCTCGAAGTTTGGGCACAAAGTTTTGGCCTCGGGCATGTACTGTTTGAGCACTCGAAGTCCTAGTTTGAGCACTTGAGGTACTGTTCACGGGTATAAGTGTGTCTTGGTTCAGCACTACATCTCCGACTTCAAATCAGCATATCTTCTTCGTTTTAACTCCGAATTGGTCCGTTCTTGAGTCTAAATTGATCGCGTCAAAATAAGCTTTCCAATGGTACTAATTAAAGCTTCAGATTATTCTTGTAGCTTAAGATATTCAAGTTTTAGTAAGGTAGTGTCTATTTTTGGTTCGAACCGGGATAGGGTTTCCCTTCCTTCGACTTCAGAACTTGATATCTTTATCGTCCGGACTCTAAATCAGGTGATTCTTGAGTCTAAATTCATTAATTTTTCGTTGTCTTTCCAATGGTGTGCACGGTGGTACCCATTTTAGTGTGGAATGACCATTTTACCCCTAAGTTCATTCTTATTCATTTTTGAAATGTTACTTCCGCATTTACTTCCTTTTGGGTTTCGTGACCTTGTTGAGGGTCACATTGGTGTCATAAAGGAGTGTTGTGTCTCTAGAGACCATTGTTCTATCTTTTGCTTCCGCATTTTGGATTCGTTTCAGGTCATCATAGGATACACTATGTTAAAAAATCCAGGGTCGTCACAGTTGCTGGGGACCGTTATTTAAGCCAAGTTTCTTGAGTCAGCATGTGCGTGAGTTTTGCGGCCTTGCATTAAAAATGATAGCCGTGTCACCGGACCAATTAAAATGGCTAAAGTGAGGGCTGAGTGCTCTGAAAACAAGGCTCCGCGGGCGCCCACTCCGCCACCGCGGGCACCCGCCAATCACTCCAGAATGCTGCCTTCATCCGCGGGGTCGGGCAGTGGTCCGCGGGCCCCCGCCGCCAGCTCCGTCGGCGCCCGTTCGAGATGCAAACACCCACGGGCGCTCACCGATCTGCAAAGAGCAGATTACCTGCTCCTGATTTCTTGCTGCATTTGGTTCCCTAGTGATTTTCTGTGGTCCTCCTTCCTCCTAGGGGAATTGGAGCTCAAGATTGAGTGGTTAGAGGAAGGATTTTGGCTAGATAAGAGGGGGGAAGCTTGTATTTTCCATTAGCTCATATTTTTGCTAAGTTTAGAGAAAGAAATATTGAGTTATTGAAGGTTTGGAGCCTTGGAGCCCTTAAGCACGAAAATGAAAGGGAAGATCTCTCCTTCTCCTTCATTCATTGCTCCTATGGGTAACTAACTCCCTTTCTAGGGAGGTGATGAAGCCCTACATTGTAAGCATGCTCTAACTTTTGGTTTATTTTGGAGAAAATGATGTATTTATGTGACTACTTCATAATCTAGAGGTTACATGTGATGTAATGAATCTAATTTCTTATAAATGATTATGATGAATGTATTATCTTGTCTTAGATCTTATTTTCTCATGATTGTATCGCTTGCATTTTCATAGTGACAATGGAAATGAGATTGTGAAATGAATTTCTTGGCATGTTGTATGAGAATCTTGATATTCCGTAGCTTAGGACCTCATTTGATGGGCTATTCTTGACTCCTGACTTCATTTGTTCTTACCATGTGATTAAAGGCTTAATAATCTCTAGCTTAGCAAGCATGTTTATGACTACATCCTAGTTTAGGTAGTTCAAGCATGTGTAACTTTGATAGGTTATTCTTGCTATTAATTTCATGAATTTCTTGAAGGAATGTAGCAATTTTGTATTGTAACATTTCATAGTCACATATTTGTGTCGTTTCCCCTAAGTTTCTCAATTAGAATGCTTATAGGGTAGGTAGTGGATTCACTTCCCTAGTCTTCTCTACTTATATCTCTTTCCTCTAAGTTTCTTGCAAATTATTGCTTTAAGCACATTTTAATTTTAGTGACAATCCAACAAACCTCTATAACCCTTCATCATTCTAAAAGTGATTTTAGACACTGTGGTTGCCATAAACTAGCAGTCCCAGTGGTTCCACTTACCTGACCAATAGCCCTATTTTACAATGATTTATGCTATTGCAAAGGTTGATGTATAATTGACAACCGATCAGTATATTACAGTATAATATGCTCAGTAGATATCAGACTTGTTTTATTATACTCTTCTCTGTATTTTAATTAATGTTTTAATTTATTATTTACGTCATCAATTATTGGATTTGTGGATTATATGCACCGGTATAGGACGGTGGCATATTAGGAATGGATTAGATCAAAACGCTAAGTCCTACCTATTCTGGAATAAGGGAATGGATTAACTATAAAAGTTAAGTCCTACTTATATTTATGTCAGTTCAATAAACAGTTGAATGACATACCTTGATTTTGGATGGATTTATATATATATATGATTATGAAACCGTGATATGAGCTTGAGTCTCAGGATCATGGTTAGGGTGCGTTATATTGCCTAGGTTGGATAACTGGACTTAGTAGACATCTGGTCCCTTGGTAGATCTAGGTATACATACCCATTTTAGGTGCGATTTGCATGTTATCTTCTATTTCGGTTGAGATAGACATATGGTTTAGTGAGCGTCCTACAATGTGTATTTATACATATATGGACTATTTAGCTATTATTGTGTTATCTAGGATGTATCTACGTATCGGGTCTTTGTTTAGATTGTAGTAAAGTAGAACTTGTTTGTAAGTCTGACCCACTATTTCTTTTTTCAGGATCTTGTTCGTGCTGAGCAGAGACAGTTCACTCACTCCTCCGACTACGTAGGATTATTTATTTATGTTTTAGTTTTGGATTTCCTTTTTAGTTCAGTTGAATTACAGTTGGGATGTTATTAGGGGTCCACTAAATGGATTCCTGAGTTGTAACAAATATTGGAGGTTTTGGATTTAGTGGATTAGTTAATTATTATGTTGAGGATTTATTATTTAGATTCTTTCAGCTTATTTATTCTTTATTCTTTATTTCTTTTGTAATCAATGCTTGTTATATACTTAATTGTTTGGTATCCCTCGGATCTGTGCTCGGACTTGATCACTCGTGGCTCTAGAATTGAGGGGTATCACAGCTAGTATCAGAGCACTCCAGGTTCAAGTGTCTCCAGGATTCTTTCGTATAAGACTTCCGCTACGCGTATTTTCTTGTTTAGAGCTTAAGTTTAGGATTCGTTGTATTCCTTTACGGTTCGCTTAGAACGTACTGATGTCAATTTTATTCTGTAATTTCAAAATGTTTGGCACTAGGAAAAGGATGTGGTCCGTGATGAAAGCAAAAAAGGACCCAAAGAAGAAAAAAATTACTCAAATGATTCCCCTGCGAAGGCGAACCAAGAAGGCAGAATTAGAGACCAAAGAATTGTTTCCAATAAGTGTTGTTGCAGAGTATAAGCCAAGGAAGATTTCTTGTGTTTGAGATTGTCCACCATACTGTGGACCCAACACAACTTCGGTGGTGCTCGAAGCCGAGACAAGTGGAGAGGAGGACCCCGAAGAAGATCATAATAGAGGAGATATCGAATCATCTAAGAAGGAGGGTACCGGAGTTTAAGGATGAATGTTCTTTTAAGAGTGATTTTTATTACTAGTAGTAGTGGAAGTATTATTAAAAGTGTAGTACTGATTTAATCATGTACACTAGTAGTATTTTAAAGAAGATTTTACGATTATTCTTTTGAAAGTTTATGGTTTAAAGAAGTTCTTAATACAGTGAACTGGTGGTTTTGGCACCTCAATTGTGTTTCATATGAGTATTTTTGACATTTTCATAAATGTTTTGATTGGAATGAGATTGTGCGATAATATAGAAATATCAAAGTGGAGTGGTTGATATTTGTGAAAGCAAACAAATATTTTTGCTTATAGGTATGTTGGGTTGAGACGGGACAATTACCAATGAGTTTATAAATGAAACTTGTGGGAATCAATTCTATAAGTTTAATTGTAGAGGAGACAGTTTAGCACCTTTAAGGGTAGTTGCTATACTTATAGAGAGCTTGAACACACTTCCAAACAATATCCTCGAGTAGGATAAGGATAGGGATAGCATGTGCAACAGGGACAGAGGGCACCAGTGCCTTTATCTGCTCCACAGATCCCACGGACTCAGGGACAGACATATCCGGCTTTATTAGCACTGCCACAGCCTCAGGGATAGGCACTGCAGCAGTTGCATTATGGCAGGGTGTTCAACCCCATGCCACAGGATGTTCAGGCACCTCAGGTTGTAGAGGGAATGTTTCATATTCAAGCTACACAGAGTCGTATTATATTTGATATAGGTACTACACATTCATTTGTGTCTAAATCTTTTGTTGCATTATCTGGGATGACAACGCGAGTATACGATAGACCTCATAGTATTTGTACACTTTTAGGCAATACTGCCATTTTACATGAGAGTGATGGGCCTGTGACACTAGATATTGGTAGATTCAGATTTCTAGCCAATCTATTAGTCCTAGACATACACACATATGATGTGATATTTGGGATGGATTGGTTATCTTACTGCCATGCCCAAGTTAATTGTTATGATAGGTCTATTGTTTTCATCATACCTGGTTATGATATGTACGTCGTCGCTATGCCACGTTCTAACAGGGTTACCAGCATATATTTATTCTATGTGGAGGAAGAAACTGAGGAGGAGATTACTGTATCACTGGATAGCATACCAATTATACAAGAAATTTTCGGATATATATCAAGAGATTCCAGGGTTGCCACTTAGTTGAGAGATAGACTTTGTGATTGACTTAGCTCCAGGCAGTACGTGTGATACCTCTCGATTCTAGAGCCATGTGTGATCAAGTCCGAGCACAGATCCGAGGGATACCAAACAATTAATATATAAATGAACACAGAATACAAAAGAGTAATAAGAAATAAATAAATAAATACGCTGAAAAGAATTCTAAAATATAATCCTTAAAACTAAATGATTAAAAACCAATAATCCAAAACCTCCATTAATTAAACAACTCGGGAATCCATCTAGTGAACCCTATTAAAATCCCAAACAAAAGGTAAACAACTGAAATAAACTCTAAAGCTAAACAACTCAACAATAACTACATAGTCCGTACATATCTATAACCACACTAAGGGACTCTCACTGGACTACAAAGGGGTTCTCAACCTGAATAGAGGCAACATGCAAAATGCACCCGAAGTGAGCATGTGTACCTAACCTTAACAGGGTACACCGCTACCTATCATAGCCAGTTATGCATCCCAATGCATATACATTCCCTAACCATCAATCCTGAGACTCAAACTTATATCGTGGTACCATAATCATATATATATAAATCCTATCATATCCATCCATAAGAAATCCAGTTAGTCATTCAACTTGTTCAGCTGATTTGACTTAAATATAAGTAGGACTTTATTTTATAATCTATTCCCTTATTCCAGAATAGGTAGGACTTAGCGTTTTGAGCTAATCCATCCCTAGCATGCCACCGTCCCATACCGGTGCATATAATCCAAACATCCAATAATTGATAATACAGGTAATAATTGTAAACATCAACTAATCCATAATAAGCATAATAGATATATATGAACTAACATGCTTATTTGATCATACTCTGCAAAATCCAATAATTGATAATACAGATACACTATGTAAACATCAATTATTTCCTAATAAGCACAATAGAAAAACAAATAAATTACATGCTTATTTTATGCCACTGAAACATGATTTAAGTTGTATAACTATTCACAGAAATTTGCTAATATAAGGTTAAACAATATTAAATCCTCCACATCCAATAACAGTATGTCAATTTAATTAAGAATTTTATATTGTTCTAGTTATAAACCCTAAGTGGTTTACTATCATGCCTCCTGGAGCTTTAATATGACTTTAGACATCATTTAACTACCCTTTTACTGCCCCTAATTACATCTGGAATGTCAAAAACCCAGCCCTGAATCAAAAATACGTCAAAAATACATCAAAAGGGGGAAAACCGCCTCCCCCACAAGGGAAGCCACCTCCCCCTTGAGTGGAGCCGGCTCCCCCACAAGGGGAGCCTTCTCCAGAGTGTTTAGAGCCGGCTCCCCCTTGTGGGGAGCCACCTTTTTGAGTGGGGAGCTGCCTCCCTTCAAAAGGGAGCCGGTTCTCCTCCTGTTTTCGTCAATTTCGTCTTCTCTAGCGACTTCCAATTCACCTGTCCTCCATTGCTAAGGTTCCTAGATGTCTGAACTAGGTCCCAAAATATTTCAGAAGTTATTTAGATCCATTATGCATTAATTAAACCAATTAAAATCAGTGTTCACACAAGAAAACTTAAATTCAAGCAATTAACAATTTGTTAATACATAAACTATTTTAATCGAATTCAACATATAAAACAGATTAATTTAAAGTTATTTACTCCTGGAATTGAACTAGATATGTAAAGAACCGAGTCAAAGGGAGAGAGTTAAGAATAGAACTTGCCTTTACGTTTCAGTTTGAAACCTTGCACCGTCGTCTCTGAATTTTCCGACGACTTCTAACTACCGTCAAATCTCCCATTGCTCTGGTTCAATCCATAAGCAGACTTCCTTCCTTACTCCTTGGTCCAACCTTCAGCCAAAACCTTAACTGGTTCTCTCTATGTTTTCTAATCAAACCTCTCTGTTATTTCTCTATGCCTCTTCGTATACGTAAATAGGGTTTTTAACCCTTGGTGGACGTATAAAGGTATAAATATAAGCTTATACAAACACAACCCTAATTCAAATTATATTGAGAGAAGGGAAAAGAAAAATAATTAATTATATAGCTAAGTCGGCTAACTCCCCAACGTGACCAAGAAAAACCCTAATTTGACATGATTTAAAATTATATAATTAAATTACCCTCACAACCTAATTAAACAATTAATGATAACAAATAATTAAATTTCCACATAAGCATACATTAATGAAAGCACATAATTAAAACAAATCATTCAATTAAATAAAAACAATTAAACAAATCATTCAATTAAATAAAAACAATTAAACAAATAGGCAAATAAACAAATAAACAAATAAAATGCAATAAAATAATTAATTAAAATGCCGAGACTATCCTTTTAAAATTAGGGGTATTACATTCTTCCCACCTAAAAAAAGAAATTCCGTCCTCGGAATTCGCTCTTACTTTCTTCCATTATTTTAGGAAACTCTGAGCGAATGACATCCTCTGTGATACCCCTCGGATCCGAGACACGGGTTGATCAGGCCCAGGCCCAAACCCGAGGAAATATCAAACAATTAATATTTTATAATGAACACGGAATACAAAATAAATTAAGAAATGAAATTAAACTAAAAATAGAATCCGCAAAATATTATAATTATTAAAATCCATCAAACCCAAACTCCAAAACTCCATCAGTTTACAACTTGGGAATCCATCTCTAGTGGACCCCTATTAAACATCCAAACGGAAGATAGAACAACTGTAATAAACGTCCAGAAATAAAACTATAGAGAGAGCCCTACATCGTCGGAAGAGTGAATAGAGACCTCTGCTCAACACGAACACGTCTAAGCCTGGAACTGTCATGTACCTGAAAAAATATAAGTGGGTCAGGCCCACGCGCAAGTTCTATACTACTACAATCCAAACAGAGGCCCGATACGCATGTACATCCTAAACAATTCAACAATAGCTGATAGTCCGTAAATATATATATAGTCACACTAAAGGACTCTCACTGGACTACAGGCCGGTCTCAACCTGAATAGAGGTAATATGCTGAAACGCACACGAAGTGGGCATATGTACATATACCTAAACAGGGTACACCTCCAACCATCGTAGCCAACTATACATCCCGATGTATATACGCTTCCTAGTCATCGGTCCTGAGGCTCAAGCTCATACCGAGGCACCATAACAGTACATATATAAAATCCACCCAAAATCCCTGGTATTGCCGCTCAACAAGTAGTTGCCATGACAATACAAATCCACGGGACTTAACTTTTAGTTAATCCCATCCTTATTCCAAGTAGGTGGGTAATGGTATTGTTTTAAAAACCAAACCCATCCTTAGTATGCCACCGTCCCATACCGGTGCCTAGTTTCCAATCCTCCAGTAGTCAATAATACCAATAAATCAAGTATATATCAACTAAATTCCAACATCCAACATTCAATGTTAGCAGTGATAAAATAAGCATTGATAAACAGGGTCACAACAACAACATATACATGCCCAATTTAAGTTGTTCCCTTTAGTCTGATATAAAGACAGAATTAATTAAAACTTCCATTTAACACCTTACAAATGACATACAGATATGTAGGGTATGTATCACAAAATCTTAACCTCCACAGTTGATACTAACTGTGATAATGTAAACATCAAAACAATATTCACATTATGTATGTAGACATGCTCAAATTATAGTGTTCCACAAAACCGATCTAGTGTTAAACTCAAATCCTCCTAGTATTTAAGTTCCAACAGTTGCTATTACAGAAGTTAAGATAGCTATCATCTAGACCCATCCTTCCAATAATTTATACTAGCAGTGGTAAGGAAAAATGTGAACCACAGAACCACAATGCATCCACAAACATGCTTAGTCTAGGTTAAACAAGCATACAACACTACTGCAACTACCAGTTTCATAGCAAAACAGATATCATTTTAGTTTGGTTTAATCTTCATTAATCCTGGAATCATTTAAGAGTGCAAAGAGTATGAAGCCTAAGGGAAAGAGTAAGGATAGAATCTTGCCTCAGAAACTTTTGTTCAAAGTTTCAACGTCGTCTTCTTAAAAAAATCCTGGCGAGTTCCAAAATCCGGTTACTGTTCATGGGTACAAAACACTATTCCTGAACTCAAAATCTGATCTTCACCGTTCAGATTGTGCGACACTGAGTCATGAACCTATCCTCCAAATTTCAGCTCGATCGGACCACGGACGAAGCGGGATCGGATGTTTGATGAAATCTGGGCAGAATGGAAAAAAACCTATGCGACCCAGTTATTGTTCATGAGTACGAATCAGTGTTCCCAAGGTCAAACTCTGATCTCCACCATTCAGATTGTGCGTCACTGAGTCGTGAACCTCTCCTCCAAAATTCAGCTCAATCGGACCACGGACGAAGCGGGATCGGATGTTTGATGAAATCTGGGCAGAAGGGAAAAAAACCTGTGCGACCCAATTACTGTTCACGAGTACGAATCACTGTTCCCGAGGTCAAACTCTGATCTTCAACGTTCAGATTGTGCGTCACTTAGTCGTGAACCTCTCCTCCAAAATTTAGCTCAATCGGACCACGGAAGAAGCGGGATCGGATGTTTGATGAAATCTGGACAGAATGGAAAAAAACTTGTGCGACCCAGTTATTGTTCACGAGTAGGAATCACTGTTCCTGAGGTCAAACTCTGATCTCCATCGTTCAGATTGTGCATCACTGAGTCGTGAACCTCTCCTCCAAAATTCAGCTCGATCGGACCACGGACGAAGCAGGATCGGAGCTTTGATCAAACCTTGGCAGAATGTGAAAAACTGCGTTTTTCCTTCTCCACTTCCACAAAACGTGTGCTTTGTTTAAAAAAAACCCTACACAGACGTCTACCTTATACTTATAGAGTTTTCCTAAACCCTAGGTTCATTTAAGTCCAACTCACAATCCTAACCGGCCCATCCAATTAACGTAGAAACGTACGACGGCTATAATATAAACCCTAATTTATACTGTAATTAAAACCCTAGTTAGATGTATTTACCTAATTACCCTATTCACCATTAAATACTTAACAAATAATCTAATTGAACAAAATAATAATTAGTAAACCCAATTAAACCAAATAAGACACACATAGAATAATTAAACCAATTACACTTAAGCCATTAATGCCAATTAAAAAATTAAAACACTAACAAGTAATTCCAATCAAATAACTAAACCAATTACACTTAAACCATTAATGCCAATTAAATAATTAAAATACTAAAAAGTAATTCCAATCAAATAACTAAAAATAAATATCATTTAAATAAATTAAATCACCACAAAAGAAAACAATTAAGCACCTAATAAAAAAAAATAATGACACATAATCAAATAAAATGCACTTAAATAATAAATTAAATACCATTAAATACCAGGAATATCCTTTTTAAAATTAGGGGTATTACATTCTTCCCCCCTAACAAAAGGAATTATGTCCTTGGAATTCACTCTTACCTTCTTCCAATATTTCAGGAAACCGTGAGCGAATGACATCCTCTCGTTCCCAAGCGGACTCAGACTCATTGTGATGACTCCACTGAACACGAACCAAAGGAATAACCTTATTACGAAGAATCTGATCTCGTCGGTCGACAATACGACACGGTGGCTCTAAATAAGTTGCATCCGGCTGCAACGCAATCTCCCCAACATCGATATGCTGATACCGATCCTCATCTCGAAGAAATTTCCGCAACATAGAAACATGAAACACGTTGTGGACGCGATCCAAAGTATCCGAAAGTGCCAACCGATAAGCAACAGCTCCAATGCGATCCGTAATCATGAATGGACCAACAAATCGCGGTGACAACTTCCCTTTCTTCCCAAAGCGCATAACACCCTTCATAGGAGACACTTTGAGTAGAACCTGATCCCCAACCTGAAACTCCAAAGCCCGAGTACGACAATCAGCATAGCTCTTCTGCCTATTTTGGGCAGTACGCATGCGATCTCGAATAAGAGCAATCTTTTCAGAGGTATCCTTGATGAACTCAGGACCTAAGAATCGATTCTCTCCAACCTCCATCCAACAAACAAGTGACCGACACGGTCGACCGTACAATGCCTCAAATGGTGCCATACCAATAGTCTTCTGGAAACTATTGTTATAAGCAAACTCCACAAGTGGCAAATATTCCTCCCAGTAGCCCTTGAAATCCAGAACACACGACCGAAGCATATATTCCATAATCTGATTCACCCTCTCAGTCTGTCCGTCAGTCTGAGGATGATAAGCAGTACTAAGGTGTAACTCCGTACCTAAAGCCTGCTGAAAACTCTTCCAAAATCCAGATACAAAGCTCGAATCCCTGTCCGATGTAATAGATAATGGAATGCCATGTAGCTTCACAATTTCTGAAATGTAAAGCCTCGCCAACTGCTCCGAAGTGTAGTCAGTGCAAATAGGCAAGAAATGAGCTGACTTGGTCAACCTATCCACAATGACCCATATGGAATTATACCCCTTGAAAGAATTTGGCAACCCTTCCACAAAATCCATAGATATGCTCTCCCATTTCCACTCCGAAATTGGTAGTGGCTGTAGAGCTCCTGACGGCCTCTGATGATCAATCTTAACCATCTGACAAGTACTACATTGAGAAACAAAAAGAGCAATGTCCCTCTTCATACCTGCCCACCAAAACTGCCGCTTCATATCTTGATACATCTTATCGCCTCCTAGATGAATAGAGAACTCAGAGTGATGAGTCTCAGTCATCACATCCTTCCTCAAATTATCAGCAGAAGGTACCACTAACCGTCCCTTGTACCTTAAACCTCCATCAGCCCCAACATAGTAGAATGGAACCTCTCCGGAAGCTATCTCTGCGACCTTGTCGACACACTGCTGATCGGTGAGTTGTGCTTGTAAAACCTTGCGAATGATGGAAGGTGTAACCACCATGCAAGCCATAAAAGCATCCGATAACTCATCCACACTCTTTAAAGCATTCCACTCAGTAGTGAATAGAGCAGAAAGACTACCAACAGGTCGGCGACTGAGTGCATCCGCCACTACATTCGCTTTCCCTGGATGGTACTGTATAGAAAAATGATAGTCTTTTATAAACTCCAACCACCTGCGCTGTCTCATATTTAGCTCCCGCTGAGTGAACAAGTACTGCAGACTCTTGTGATCACTGAATAATCTGAAGTACTCACCTAACAGATAATGCCTCCAAGTACGCAAGGCAAAGACTACTGCTGCTAACTCCAAATCATATGTTGGATAATTAAGCTCACGAGGCTTAAGTTTCCGAGATTCATAAGAAATCAGTCGCTCCTCCTGCATCAATACACATCCAAGACCCTGCAATGAAGCATCCGTGTAAACAAGATACTCTATCCTGCTCTGCGGAGTAGCCAGAACTAGTGCAGAAGTCAGCTTCCTTTTCAGCTCATTAAAAGCTCGCTGACAGTGTTCATCTCACACGAACTATACACCCTTCTTGGTCAGATGAGTGAGTGGTCCTGCTATCTTGGAGAACCCCTGGATGAATCTCCTGTAATATCTTGCCAGATCGAGAAAACTCCGAATCTCAGTAAGTGATGTAGGCTGTCCCCACTCAACCACCGCTGAAACCTTGGCCGGATCCACTGCTATCCCCTTTTCTGACACCACGTGACCCAGAAATTTCACCTCTCGCTGCCAAAATTCACACTTCTCAAACTTGGCATATAACTGGTGCTCACGAAGCGTCTGCAAGATTATGCGAAGATGTCTAGCATGATCGTCCTCTGACCGAGAATAGATCAAGATGTCATCAATAACGACAATAAGAAACTGATCCAAATAAGCCCGGAAGACTCTATTCATTAGGTCCATGAATAGTGCAGGTGCATTAGTCGTCCTAAACGGCATAACTCGAAACTCATAAGAACCATATCGCGTGAGAAATGTTGTCTTAGGAACATCCTGCTCCCTGACCCTCAGCTGATGATACCCAGAACGCAGATCAATCTTGGAGAAATATGTGTCTCCCCTTAACTGATCAAACAAGTCATCAATCCTGGGCAAAAGATACTTGTTACGAATCGTAACCTTATTCAACTCCCTGTAATCTATACACAGACGAAGCGAACCATCCTTCTTCTTTACAAAAAGAACCGGTGCTCCCCAAGGTGATGTACTCCTACGAATAAAACCCTGGCTGAGTAACTACTGAATCTGATCCCTCAGCTCTCTCATCTCTACCGGTGCCATCCTATAGGGTGCCCTAGCAATAGGCGCAGTGCCTGGAGCTAAGTCTATCACAAAATCGATCTCGCGACTAGGTGGCAACCCTGGAACGTGGCATAGCTACTACATAATTACACTTAAACCATTAATGCCAATTAAAAAATTAAAACACTAACAAGTAATTCCAATCAAATAACTAAACCAATTACACTTAAACCATTAATGCCAATTAAAAAGTAATTCCAATCAAATAACTAAACCAATTACACTTAAACCATTAATGCCAATTAAATAATTAAAACACTAACAAGTAATTTCAATCAAATAACTAAAAATAAATATCATTTAAATAAATTAAATCACCACAAAAGAAAACAATTAAGCACCTAATAAAAAAAAATAATGATACATAATCAAATAAAATGCACTTAAATAATAAATTAAATACCATTAAATACCAGGAATATCCTTTTTAAAATTAGGGGTATTACATCCTCCCATTCCTAAGTAGACTCAGCCTCATTATGGTGACTCAACTGAACACGCACTAAAGGGATAACCTTATTACAAAGAATCTGATCCTGACGGTCGACAATACGACACGGTGGCCCCAAATATGTTGCATCCGGCTGCAACTCAATCTCACCAACATCGATATGCTAATACCGATCCTCATCTCACAGAAATTTTCGCAACATAGAACACATTGTGTACACAATCCAAATGATCTAAAGTGCCAACCAATAAGCAACAACTTCAACTCGAACCGTAATCATGAATGGAACGACAAACCATGGTGACAACTTCCCTTTCTTCCCAACGTGCATTACTTCTTTCATAGGAGACACTTTGAGTAGAACCTGATCTCCAACCTGAAACTCCAATGCGCGAGTACGACGATCGGTATAACTCTTCTACCAACTTTGTACAGTACGCATGCGATCCCAAATAAGAGCGATCTTTTCAGAAATATCCTTAATGAATTCAGGACCCAAAAATCTGCTCTCACCCACCTCCATCCAGCAAATAAGAAATCAACATGGTCGGCCGTACAATGCCTCAAACGGTGCCATACCATTAGTCTTCTGGAAGCTATTATTATAAGCAAACTCTACAAGTGGCAAATAATCCTCCTAGTGGCCCTTGAAGTCAAGAACACACGAACGAAGCATATCCTCCATGATCTAATTAACCCTCTCGGTCTGGACATCTGTCTGAGGATGATAAGCAGTACTCAGATACAATTTTATACCCAAAGCCTGCTGAAAACTCTTTCAGAATCCTGACACAAAGCTCGAATCCCTATCCGATATAATGGACAGTGGAACGTCATATAGCTTCACAGTCTCTATAATGTAAAGTCTCGCCAACTGCTCTGATGTGAATTCAGTGTGAATAGGCAAGAAATGAGCTGACTTAGTCAACCTATCCACGATGACCCTAATGGAATTGTGATCCTTGAATGAATTAGGCAATCCCTCCACAAAATCCATAGAAATACTCTCCCACTTCCACTCTGGTATAGGCAGTGACTGTAAAGATCCAGGCGGCCTTTGATGATCAATCTTGACTATCTACTACATCGAGAAACAAAACTAGCAATGTCCTTTTTCAGACATGTCCACCAAAACTGTCGCTTCATATCCTGATACATCTTGTCTCATCCTGGATGAACAGAAAACTCAGAATGATGAGTCTCAGTCACCACATCCTTCCTTAAATTACAGCAGAAGGTACCACTAAACGCCCTTTGTACCTCAAACCTCCATCGGTCCTAACATAGTAAAATGGAACCTCCCCAGAAGCTAACTCAACAACTTTGTCAATGCACTGTTGATCCGTGAGTTGTGCCTTCAAGACCTTGTGAATGATAGAAAGTGTAACTACCATACAAGCCATAAAAGCATCAGATAACTCATCAACTGACTTCAAAGCTTTCCACTCAGTGGTGAATAAAGCAGAAAGACTCGCATAGGGTCGACGACTGAGTGCATCTGCCACCACATTCGCTTCCCTGGATGGTACTATATAAAGAAATGATAGTCTTTCACAAACTTTAATCATCGGTGATGTCTCATATTCAGCTCCCGCTGGGTGAACAAATACTGCAGACTCTTGTGATCACTAAATAATCTGAAAGATTCTCCCAATAAATAATACCTCTAAATGTGTAAGGCAAAGACCATAACTGCCAACTCTAAATCATGTGTTGGACAATTAAGCTCATAAAGCTTAAGCTTACAAGATCCATACAAAATTAGTCGTTCCTCCTGCATCAAAACACATCCAAGACCTTGCAAAGAAGCGTCTGTGTAAACTAGATACTCTATCCCGCTCTGTGGAGTAGACAAAACTGGTGCAGAAGTTAACTTACTTTTTAGCTCATCAAAAACTTTCTGACAGTGTTCATCCCATACGAACAGTACCCCCTTCTTAGTTAAGTGAGTGAGTGGTCCCGCTATCTTCGAGAACCCCTGAATGAACCTTCGATAATATCCTGCCAATCCGAGGAAACTCCAAATCTCGATAAGTGATGTAGGTTGTCCCCCACTCGACCATTGCTGAAACCTTGGCTGGATCTATCGTTATTCTCTTTTCTGACACTACGTGACCCAGAAATTTCACTTCCCGCTGCCAAAATTCACAATTCTTGAACTTTGCATATAACTGGTGTTCACAAAGCGTCTATAACACTGTACGAAGATGTCTAGCATGATCGTCCTCGAACTTAGAATAAATCAAAATATTATCAATGAAGACGATGACAAATTGATCTAAGTAAGCCCTGAAGACTATGTTCATCAAATCCATGAAGACTACTGGTGCATTAGTCAATCTGAACGGTATGACATGAAACTCATAAGATCTATATCTAGTGAGAAACGTTGTCCTAGGAACATCTTGTTTCCTAACCTGAAATTGATGATATCCAGAACACGGATCAATCTTAGAGAAGTATATAGCTCCCTTCAACGGATCAAAAAGATCATCAATTCTGGGCAAAGGATACTTGTTCTGAATAGTAACCTTGTTCAACTCCCTATAATCTATACACAGGTGAAATGAACCATCCTTCTTCTTCACAAATAGCAGTGGTGCTCCCCAAGGTGAAGTACTCATACGAATAAAACCCTGACTGAGTAATTGCTGAATCTGATCTCTCAACTCACCCATCTCCACTGGTGCCATCCTGTATGGTGCCCTAGTAATAGGCGTAGTGCCTGGAGCTAAGTCAATCACAAAATCTATCTCTCAACTAAGTAGTAATCCTAGAATCTCTTGAAAAACACCCGAAAATTCCTGTACAATTGGTATACTATCCAATGACACAGTACTCTCCTCTTTTGTTTCCTCCTCTATATGGAACAAATAAGTGCTAGTGACCCCGTTAGAACGTGGCATAGCGATAACGTACGTATCCTGACCAGGTATGGTGAAGACAATAGACCTATCATAACAATTAACTTGGATATGGTAGTGAGATAACCAATCCATCCCAAGTATCACATCATAAGTGTGCATGTCTAGGACCAATAGATTAGCTAGAAATCTGAGCCTACCAATCTCTAGTATCACAAGCCCATCACTCTCATGTAAAATGGTAGTATTGCCTAAAGGTGTAGAAATACCATGAGGTCTATCGCATACTCATGTCATCATCCTAGATAATGCAACAAAAGATTTAAATACAAATGAATTTGTAGCACCCGTATCAAATAAAACACAACCCTATGAACCATGAATAAAAAACATACCCGTATCAAATAAAACACAACCCTATGAACCATGAATAAAAAACATACCCTCAACAGCCTGAGGTGCCTGAACATACTGTGGCATGGGGTTGTACACCCTGCCATAATGCAATTGTTGCGGTGCCTGTCCCTGAGGCTATGGCGGTGCTGGTAAAGCTGGATATGTCTGCCCCTGAATCTATGGAGCGGGTAAAGGTACCGGTGCCCTCTGTCTCTGCTGCGCATGTTGTCATTGTCCCTATCCTGCTTTAGGATACTGCCTAGAAGTATGACCATACTCTCCACAAGTATAGCAACTACCCTGGAAAGTGCTAAATGGCCTCCTCTATCGGTTAGCCTGTGGCTTACCCTATTCTGCCTATGGTCCCCCATCCTGCTGCTTCTGAATAGGTGCCCCATTCCTGTAAGCATCTGAACCACCCTTGTATTTTTTCCAAAACTATTATCCTTGGAATTTGCCCTTATCATTCTGTCGGTGTCCATTGCCATTCCCTTTCTTAGCTGACTGATTAGCAGAGTCCCCACGGTCAACTGATACTACTGTAGAACAGCGTCTACCACCTGAGCATAAGTAGTGTAGGCTAGACTGCCTATAATAGCTTGCTTAATAGACCACATTAGTCCCTTAACAAAACTGTTACGTTTCTCCTCCTCTGTATCTACCTCCTCTGGATTAAAAAGATATAAGCGTGTAAACTGCTACTCATACTCTGCCACTGTCATGTTCCCCTGCTCTTGATTAACGAACTCAGTCTTCATAGCTGTCCTAACTGCATAAGGAAAGTACTTCTCATTGAAAAGAGCACTGAACTGATCATAAGTCAATGAAGTCCTCTCCTCTGTGGTGGTAATTGACTCCCACCACTGTAGTATATCTTCGATCAGCTTGAATGTAGCAAGAATCTGCTTTTGAACCTCTATGCACTGAACCATTCGAAAATGTAGCTCGATATCCTTCTTCCACTGATGAGCTGCTTTCGCATCGGTGGAGCCTGTGAACTCAGGTGGGCTCCCCTTTATAAAAAACTCCTAGCCTTTTCCCAAGGATCAATCGGAACACTGGTGCTGGTACAAGTGCCTGTTGAACCTATGGTTGATTCCGAAGTGCAGCTATTACCCCTGCTTCTATAGCCTGAGCAATAAGGTTATTGATATGAGGAGGGTAATTTGGATCTCTTCCTTGATCCAAAGTCTGCTGAACTTCCTCCTGCTCTTCCTGAAACAGACCATCATCATCCTAAAACCCAGGCAATTGCTGCTCTTCCTCAATCTGTTGATGCCGTAGGAGATATTGTTACCTACATGCCGCCCCCCTTTGCCTCCTGTTTCCTTGCATGTTCTGTCATCTCCTAGTGTTAACCATTTTGTTAACACAGAAAGACAGATATCAGTATGATTTTAAACGGACCGTAAAAGAATACAACAAATCCTAATCTTAAAGCTCTAAACAAGATAATACGCTACGCGAAAGTCTTAATATGAATTAACCCTAGAGACACTGAACCTGGAGTGCTCTGATGCCAACTGTGATACCCCTCAATTCTAGAGCCACATGTGATCAAGTCCGAGCACAGATCCGAAGGATACCAAACAATTAATATATAAATGAACACAAAATACAAAAGAGTAATAAGAAATAAATAAATAAATAAATACGCTAAAAAGAATTCTAAAATATAATCCTTAAAATTAAATGATTAAAAATCAATAATCCAAAACCTCCATTAATTAAACAACTCAGAAATCCATCTAGTGAACCCCTATTAAAATCTCAAACAAAAAGGTAAACAACTGAAATAAACTCTAAAGCTAAACCATGAAGAGAAATTATACGTCGTCAGAAGAGTGAGTGACTATTTCTGCTCAGCACGAACAAGCTCTAACCCTGGAACTGACGAACACCTGAAAACTAATAGTGGGTCAAGCCCACGAGCAAGTTCTATATAACTACAATCCAAACAGACACCCAATATGCGTGTACATCCTAAACAACTCAACAATAGCTATATAGTCCGTACATATATATATCCACACTAAGGGATTCTCACTGGACTACAAAGGGGTCCTCAACCTGAATAGAGGCAATATGCAAAACGCACCCGAAGTGGGCATGTGTACCTAAGCCTAACAGGGTACACCGCTACCTATCATAGCCAGTTATGCATTGCAATGCATATACGCTCCCTAACTATCGATCTTGAGACTTAAGCTCATATCGTGCTACTATATACATATCCTATCCATCCATAAGAAATCCAGTTAGTCACTCAACTTGTTCAGCTGATCTGACTTAAATATAAGTAAGATTTTATTTTATAATCCATTCCCTTATTCCAGAATAGGTAGAACTTAGCGTTTTGAGCTAATCCATCCCTAGCATGCCACCGTCCCATACCGGTGCATATAATCCAAAAATCCAACAATTGATAATACTGGTAATAATTGTAAACATCAATTGATCCATAATAAGCATAATAGAAATATATGAACTAACATGCTTATTTGATCCTACTCCGCAAAATCCAACAATTGATAATACATATAGACTATGTAAACATCAATTATTTCCTAATAAACAAAATAGAAAAACATATAAATTACATGCTTATTTTATGCCACTGAAACATGATTTAAGTTGTATAATTATTCACAGAAAATTGCTAGTATAAGGTTAAGAAATTTTAAATCCTCCACATCCAATAACAGTATGTCAATTTAATTAAGAATTTTATATTGTTTTAGCTATAAACCCTAACTGGTTTATTATCATGCCTCCTGGAGCTTTAATATGACTTTAGACATCATTTAACTGCCCATTTACAGCCCCTAATTACATCTGGAATGTCAAAAACCCAGCCCAGAATAAAAAATACATCAAAAGGGGAAGAGCCGCCTCCCCCACAAGGGGAGCCGCCTCCCTCTTGAGTGGAGCCAGCTCTCCCACAAAGGGAGCCGCCTCCAGAGTGTGTAGAGCCGGCTCCCCCTTATGGGGAGCCGCCTCTTTAAGTGGGGAGCCGCCTCCCTTCAAAAGGGAGCCAGCTTTCCTCCTGTTTTCGTCAATTTCATCTTCTCCGGCGACTTCCAGTTCACCTGTCCTCCGTTGCTAAGGTTCCTAGATGTCTGAACTAGGTCCCAAAGTATTTCAGAAGTTATTTAGATCCATTATGCATTAATTAAACCAATTAAAATCAGTGTTCACACAAGAAAACTTAAATTCAAGCAATTAACAATTTGTTAATACATAAACTGTTTTAATCGAATTCAACATCTAAAACAAATTAATTTAAAGTTATTTACTCCTGGAATTGAACTAGGTATATAAAGAACACGAGTCAAATGGAGAGAGTTATGAATAGAACTTGCCTTTAGGTTTCAATTTGAAACCTTACACCGTCGTCTCTGAATTTTCCAACGACTTCTAACTATCGTCAAACCTCCCATTGCTTTGGTTCAATCCACAAGCAAACTTCCTTCCTTCCTCCTTGGTCCAACCTTCGGCCAAAACCCTAACTAGTTCTCTCTATGTTTTCCTCTTAAACCTCTCTGTTATTTCTCTCTGCTTCTCCGTATATGTGAATAGGGTTTTTAACCCTTGGCAGACGTATAAAGGTATATATATAGGCTTATACAAACACAACCCTAATTCGAATTATATTGAGAGAAGGGAAAAGAAAATTAATTAATTATATAGCTAAGTCGGTTAACTCCCCAACGTGACCAAGAAAAACCCTAATTTGACATGATTTAAAATGATATAATTAAATTACTCTCATAACCTAATTAAACAATTAATGATAACAAATAATTAAATTTTCACATAAGCATATATTAATGAAAACAAATAATTAAAATAAATAATTCAATTAAATAAAAACAATTAAACAAATCAGTAAATAAGCAAATAAGCAAACAAAATGCAATAAAATAATTAATTAAAATGCCGAAACTATCCTTTTAAAATTAGGGGTATTACACTACGCCTATTGCCAGAGCACCATACAAGATAGCACTAGTGGAGATGCGAGAGTTGAGGGATCAGATTCAGCAATTGCTCAGTCAGAGTTTTATTCATAGGAGTACTTCACCTTGGGGAGCACCAGTTTTGTTTGTGAAGAAAAATGATGGTTCACTTCGTTTATGTATAGATTACAGGGAATTGAACAAGGTTACTATTCATAACAAGTACCTTTTGCCCAGGATTGATGATCTTTTTGATCTATTGAAGGGATCTATATACTTCTCTAAAATTAATCTGCGTTCTGGATTTCATCACCTTCGAGTTAGGGAGAAAGATGTTCCTAGGACAGTATTTCTCACTAGATATGGATCTTATGAGTTTCGTGTCATGCCTTTCGAATTGACTAACGCACTAGTAGTTTTCATGGATTTAATGAACAGAGCTTCAAGGCTTACTTGAATCAGTTTGTCATTGTATTCATTGATGATATTTTGATCAATTCTAAGTCGGAGAACGATCATGTCAGTTATCTTCGCACAGTGTTGCAAATGATTCGTGAACACCAGTTATATGCCAAGTTCGAGAAATGTGAATTTTGGCAGCGGAAAGTGAAGTTTTTGGGTCACGTAATGTCAGAATGGGGAATAGCGGTAAATCTTGTTAAGGTTTCAGCAGTGATAGAGTGGAGACAGCCTACTTCACCTACCGAGATTCAGAGTTTCCTCGGGTTGGCAGGATATTATCGTAGGTTCATTCAAGGGTTCTCAAAGATAGCAGGACCACTCACTCATTTGACTAAGAAGGGTGTACGATTCGTATGGGATGAACACTGTCAGAAAGTTTTTGATAAGCTAAAAAGCAAGTTGACGTCTGCACCAGTTTTGTCTACTCTACAGAGCGGGATAAAGTATCTTGTCTACACAAATGCTTCTTTGTAAGGTCTTGGGCGTGTTTTGATGCAAGAGAAATGACTAATTTCGTATGGATCTCGTAAACTTAAGCCTTATGAGCTTAATTATCCAACACATGATTTGGAGTTGGCAGCTGTGGTCTTTGCTTTATACATTTGAGGCATTTTCTATTGGGCGAGTCCTTCAGATTATTTAGTGATCACAAAAGTTTGCAGTATTTGTTCACTCAGCGGGAGCTAAATATAAGACAGCGCAAATAGTAAGAGTTTGTGAAAGACTATCATTTCTCTATACAGTACCATCCAAGAAAAGCAAATGTGGTGGCTAATGCACTCAATCGCCGCCCCTATGCGAATCTTTCTACTTTATTCACCACTGAGTGGAATACTTTGAAGACCGTTGATGAGTTGTCTGATGCTTTTATGGCTTGTATGGTAGTTACACCTTCTATCATTCACAAGGTCTTGAAGGCATAACTCACGGATCAGTAGTGCATTGAAAAAGTTACAGAGATAGCTTCTGGGGATGTTCCATTTTACTATATTAGGACTGATGGAGGTTTGAGGTACAAAGGGCATTTAGTAATACCTTCTACTGATGATTTGAGGAATGATGTGATGATTAAGACTCATCATTCTAAGCTTTTTGTTCATCCAGGAGGGGACAAAATATATTAGGATATGAAGCGGCAGTTTTGATGGGCAGATATGAAGAAAGACATTGTTATTTTTGTCTCCCAGTGTAGTACTTGTCATATGGTCAAGATTGATCATTAGAAGCCGCTAGGATCTCTACAGCCACTACCTATACTGGAGTGGAAATGGGAAAGCATTTCTATGGATTTTGTTGAGGGATTGCCTAATTCATTTAAGGATCAGAATTCCATTTGGGTCATCGTTGATACGTTGACTAAATCAGCTCATTTCTTACCTATCCGCACTAATTTCACTTCGGAGCAGTTGGTGAGATTTACATTACAGAGATTATAAAGTTACATGGCATTCCATTGTCTATTATATCGGACAGGGATTCGAGTTTTGTGCCATGATTTTGGAAGAGTTTTCAACAAGCTTTGGGTACAGAGTTACATCTTAGTACTGTTTATCATCCTCAGACACATGGTCAGACCGAGAGAGTTAATCAGATCATGGAGGATATGCTTCGTTCATGTGTCCTTGACTTTAAGGACCACTGGGAAGCTTATTTGCCACTTGTGGAGTTCGCGTATAATAATAACTTTCAGAAAACTATTGGTATGGCACCGTTTGAAGCATTATACGGCCAACCATGTTAATCTCCTGTTTACTGGATGGAGGTTGGAGAGAACAGATTTTTGGGTCCTGAGTTCATTAAGGATACTTCGGAGAAGATTGCTCTTATTAGGGATCGCATTCGTACTGCCCAGAGTAGGCAAAAGAGTTATGCCGATCGTCTTACTCATGCATTGGAGTTTCAGGTTGGAGATCAGATTCTACTCAAAGTGTCTCCTATGAAAGGAGTAATGTGCTTTGGGAAGAAAGGGAAGTTCTCACCGCGGTTTGTCGGTCCATTCATGATTACGAATCGAGTTAGAACTGTAGCTTATCGGTTAGCACTTCTAGATTATTTAGATCGTGTGCATAATGTGTTTCATATTTTCATGTTGCGAAAATTTCTACGAGATGAGGATCAGTATCAGCATATCGATGTTGGTGAGATTGAGTTACAGCCGGATGCAACATATTTGGAGTCACCGTGTCATATTGTCGACCATCGGGATCAAATTCTTCGCAATAAGGTTATACCTTTAGTGCGTGTTTAGTAGAGTCACTGTAATGAGGCTGAGTCTACTTGGGAACAGGAGGATGTCATTTGCTCGCAGTTTCTTAAAATATTGGAAGAAGGTAAGAGCGAATTCCGAGAACGGAATTCCTTTTGTTAGAGGAGAAGAATGTAATACCCCTAATTTTAAAATGATAGTCTCAGTATTTCTTTTATGGTTTTATTGCAATTTTATGGTTTTATTGCAATTTTATTTTCATTATTTGTTTATTTGGCTAATTGTTTAATTGATTTATTTGTTTTAATTGAAATTGTATGCTTGTGTGGAAATTTAAATTATTGTTTTTATTTGAATAAATTGGTTAAGTACATTATGTGATTCAGTGTTTATTTTAGTTTGTTTTTTTAAAATTTTTATTTAAGAATGGATTTGGACAGTAGTGATGGACCACCTGTTTGGGTCTCATGGACTACTTGGGTCAGAGGTTAAATGGGTACAGTTAATACCCATGGATGGTTATACATATATATATGGGTATATATGTATATAAGGTTAATTTAATTGTTAATTGTTATTAATAGTTAAAATAGTATCATTATTCATTATATATGTATAATATAGTTTTAGGGTTTTATATATCATTATGAAATCATGTAGTGGATAGCCGACATAGTTATATTTTTATTTTATTTTTCTTTTCCTTCCCTAAGTATAATTAGAATTAGGTAAGCCTATATATATGTTGTTATATGTCTGCCAAGGGTTTAGAAACCCTATTCACGTAAACACGTAGGAAGAAAGATATACAAAGAGTTATGAGAGAAAAGTTAGGGTTTCGGCTATAGATTAAAGGTCGGACCAAGGAGGAAGGAAGAATATTTCTTGTGGGTTGCACCAGGAGCAGTAGCGAAGTTGAGAATAGTGAAAGAATTGCCGGAAGTTTAGGAAGACGACGTAAAGATTTTAGTCCAAAATCTCAAAGGCAAGTTATATATCTTACTCCTTCCCTTAGACTTGTGTTATGTGCATGCCTAGATAATCTCCAGGATTTAATCGGACTTTAAAACTGGTCTTGATTGCATGTTAATTCTAAATTAAAACAGTTTTATGTGATTTTGTTAGAAATTGTTAATCTTGAATTGTGTTACGTAATTATGTATTTTTAATTGATATTAATGATGCATACTGTGTTGTATACATGATGGGGATGTGTTGGGACCTAGTTCAGACACTTAGGAACCTTAGCAATGGAAGACAGAGGGACTGGAACACGCCGAAAACGGAAAAGATGGAGTCTGGGAAGAGTGGAGGCGGCTCCCTCTTCAATAGAGGCGGCTCCATTGAAGTGGAGTCGGCTCCATTAAAGGTAGAACCGGCTCCACTCCCAAAGGAGCCGCCCCCTTACAATGTGGAGCCAGCTCCACATAGTAAGGGGGCGGCTCCTTTGGGAGTGGAGCCGGTTCTACCTTTAATGGAGCCGACTCCCCTTTTGTGAATACACCAGTAGGTGTATTTTGACAGGTTTTTGGGTTTTCAGGGTTCCAGTGTAAATATGAACTTTTGTGGATGGTTTTAAATGATTAAATAAGCATGTTAAAATCCCAGAAAGATTAATCTATGCTATGAACTTGAACATCATGAGATGTAAAATTAAATTTGCATGTTGTTAATGGTTTTGAAGGATTTAATTGTTTATCGTCATGTTAGCAAGTTAAATGGATGGTTATAAATTTACTCTTGTATATTACAGTATAATATGCTCAGTAGATATATGACTGTTTTATTATACTCTTCTCTAGATTTTAATTGATGTTTTAATTTATTATTTACGTCATTAATTATTGGATTTGTGGATTATATGCACCAATATGGGACGGTGGCATATTAGGAATGGATTAGCTCAAAACGTTAAGTCCTACCTACTCTGGAATAAGGGAATGGATTAACTATAAAAGTTAAGTCCAACTTATATTTATGTCAGGTCAATAAACAGTTGAATGACATAACTTGGTTTTGGATGGATTTATATATATATGATTATGGTACCGTGATATGAGTTTGAGTCTCAGGATTATGGTTAGGGTGCGTTATATTGCTTATGATGGATAACTAGACTTAGTAGACATCTGGTCCCCTGGTAGGTCTAGGTATACATGCCCACTTTATGTGCGATTTGCATGTTACCTTCTATTCAGGTTGAGACAGACTTATGGTCTAGTGAGCGTCCTATAGTGTGTATTTATATATATATGGACTATTTAGCTATTGTTGAGTTATCTAGAATGTATCTACGTATCAGGTCTCTGTTTAGATTATAGTAGAGTAGAACTTGTTCGTAGGCCTGACCCACTATTATTTTTTTCAGGTGCTCGTCAGTTCCAAGCTTAGAGCTTGTTCGTGCTGAGCAGAGACAGTTCACTCACTCCTCTGACTACGTAGGACTATTTATTTATGTTTCAGTTTTGGATTTTCTTTTTGGTTCAGTTTAATTACAGTTGGGATGTTATTAGGGGTCCACTAGATGGATTCCCGAGTTGTAACAAATATTGGAGGTTTTAGATTTAGTGGATTATTTAATTATTATATTTAGGATTTATTATTTAGATTCTTTCAACCTATTTATTCTTTATTCTTTATTTCTTTTGTAATCAATGCTTGTTTATATACTTAATTGTTTGGTATCCCTCGGATCTGTGTTCGAATTTGATCATCCGTGGCTCTAGAATCGAAGGGTATCACATGTTGCGGGTCGACAATAGCAGATTCTAAGGGAGCACGATCTAGAGCCCTGATTGAAGTTTCTTGAAGCGACTATGATATAAAGGTGAGAAAGGCTAGGGTTGTGATAATATAAATGAGAATGAGTGAGCAACGTCGTTTTTAGGTTTTAAGTTAGCACTCCAGTGTTAGGAATTAATTTCTCTGAACAGTACAGAAAGTAGAGAAAGTGAGAAATCTTTCTCACTTTCTCTTCTCTTCACAAAATTAGAAAGTACTTTCTTAAAATGAAAAAGTGAAAGTAATTTAATAAACGTAATTTCACTTTTATTTTTGCTTTTTCAGAATTGACAGTAGAAAGTAAGAATTAATTCATGTTAGTGAACAGGTCCTAAGGTAAGGAAAGCAGTAAATACACGAGTCAAAGTAATAAATTAACATTGTTGTCCTATATTTCAAAAAAAAAAAAAAACTATTATCCTACCGAAAATGAGTAAGTGCAACGAATGTGTGACGAACGTGCAATGAATGGACCTAAAGCTACACTGTAGAAGCTTATTAGACTAAGTGTTGTTAAAGTCTACTGGGAACAATATGTTAGTTCAGATATGCTGGTGCAAGATGTAACGACCCACTCCACAATATGGTATGATATTGTCTGCTTTGGGCCTGAGCTCGCACGATTTTGCTCTTGGGCTTCACCCCAAAAGGTCTCATACCAATTGGAGATGACACACTTACATATAAGCACTTCACCTTTCCTCTACCCAGGCGATGTAGGACTATGCACCCATAACTCGCCAATGTGGTAACCTGACAGTGTCTCTCGCACCCGCCCACGACACATCCGTCCATAGGGTCATCACAATCCACCCCCCTTAGAGGCCGGATGTCCTTGTCGGCACACTTCTGGCTGGGTCAGGCTCTGATACCATTTGTAACGACTCACTCTACCACATGGTATGATATTGTCCGCTTTGGGTCTGAGCCCGCACGGTTTTGCTCTTGGGCTTTACCCTAAGAGGCCTAATACCAATTAGAGTTGACACACTTACATATAAGCACTCCACATTTCCCTCTACCAAGCGATATGGGATTGTACACCCGTAACTCGCCAGTGTGGTAGACTGACAGTGTCTCGCACCCACCCACGGCATACTCGCCCACAAGGTCATCACAATCCACCCCCTTGGAGGCCCGACATCCCTGTCGGTACATTTCCGGCTGGGTTAGGCTCTGATACTATTTGTAACGACCCACTCCACCAATGGTATGATATTGTCCGCTTTGGGTCTGAGCCCGCACGGTTTTACTCTTGGGTTTCACCCCAAAAGGCCTCATACCAATTGAAAATGACACACTTACATATAAGGACTTCACCTTTCCTCTACCCAGGTGATGTGGGACTATGCACCCGTAGCTTGCCAACGTGGTAGCCTGACAGTGTCTCTCGCACCAGCCCACAGGGTCATCACAATCTACCCCCCTTGGAGGCCCGACGTCCTCGTCGACACACTTCCGGCTAGGTCAGGCTCTGATACCATTTGTAATGACTCACTCTACCACATGGTATGATATTGTCCACTTTGGGTCTGAGCTCGCACGGTTTTGCTCTAGAGCTTCACCCCAAAAGGCCTTATACCAATTAGAGTTGACACACTTACATAGAAGCACTCCAACTTTCCCTCTACCAGGCGATGTGGGATTGTACACCCGTAGCTCGCCAGTGTGGTAGCCTGACATTGTCTCACACCCACCCACGGATCACTCGCCCACAAGGTCATCACAATCCACCCCCCCTTGGAGGCCCGACGTCCCCGTCGGCACACTTCCGGCTGGGTCAGGCTCTGATACCATTTGTCACGACCCACTCCACCACATGGTATGATATTGTCCGCTTTGGGCCTGAGCCTGCACGATTTTGTTCTTGGGCTTCACCCCAAAAGGCATCATACCAATTGGAGATGACACACTTACATATAAGCATTTCACCTTTTCTCTACCTAGACGATGTGGGACTGTGCACCTGTAGCCCGCCAGTGTGGTAGCCTGACAGTGTCTCTTACACCCGCCCATAGGGTCATCACACAAGATCTCTTGCTTGTACATAAATGAGTTATGTTTAATGTAAGCCCAAGCAAGTTTTACCGTTGGATTAGTTTATATATGGACATTACAAATGGATATATAAAAAAATACAAGGGATAATTTCACTGACACCTCCTCAGATTTGGCCAAATATCACTTTCAAACATCTTTCGAAAATAACTATCACTCACATTATAAACGTTTGCTCCGTTTTTCACTTACACCCCAAAAGTTAGTTGACAGGTGTGTTAGACCACTTTTTACATGTAAAAAGACTTTCTTACCCTTTGACTTTGGGTTAACCCACTAAATTATTTCTTTAATTATTAAATGACATGTTTACCCTCATTTGACTTAAGTTTGACTAACTAAATTATTTTCTTTAAGAATTCAAAAGCTTTAAAATTTTGTAAATTTATAAATCATATAATATATACAGACAGACATATATATACTCCTATATACACACATAAACATGTGTGTGTGTGTGTGTGTGTGTGTGTATATATATATATATATTATATTGAAATATATATTATATTATAGACACAAGCACAACAACACCACCAACACCGACGGGATATCAGCACAAGAGACAGCGGCGGCGACACCCTAATCGTGGTGGATGAACACCAAACCACAATCTCCGACCTCACCAATCGTCTCTCCAAAACCCTTCTTAGTGGCCAATCTGGGGTATAGTCCACCACTTGTTAACCAGCCACCTGTGGATATAACGAACTGGTCCCCACTTAATTTTCTTATTATTTAAAGAAAACTGGCGACAGCAAATCGACGACGGCGACGAGAAATATTCAACGGTGATGACGCAACGAAGAAAAGAAGAACTCAATTGCTGTCTTACTAGGAGTTACGACAATCGATAGGCTAGCCATACCGAATCCGTTCATTTCCCGCGGCGGCTGGGGAACCTTCAAAGACTATATATATCTTCATATATGTAGACTGATCGATCAATCATACAATTTCAAAAGGCCCCTAATAATTACTCTTGACAGGAATCATTGATGAAGATGGGTTCGGGTTGGAATTGGGATTGGGGAGATGATTTTAGGGTTGATTTGTGTTGGCGATGGCTTGATTTGCATGATTTTGGGGATGATTTGTATTGGAGAAATTACATCAACATCGTGAAGAAGGCTCGCTTCACCTTTTAGGTTTGACTGAAACTTTCTCGCCAGCTTCTCATTGATGCTTAGAGCTTCCTGGCGGTGTTTATGGAGTTTTCGCAGCGGGAGAGGACGCAATATATATATATATATATATTACCCACCATACTGCCTCTAAATCCCACTATAAAAGGAAGTCTCTGTTGAGTAGGGAAATTGAATGAGATAAGAAAGCCTGAGATATGTGAAATATAATTTTATATAAATATATATAATACCCAGTATGCTGCCTATAAATCCCACTGTAAAAGGAAGTCTTTGTTGAGAAGGGAAAATAGAATGAAAGAAGAAAGCCTGACAAATGTGAAATATAATTAACTTAAATAATCTGTAACCATAAACATGTAACAAAAATACAGCTTAAATCCTCTTTTGATGACGTGTGCTAACTACTTTTTTTGGCCTTTGAGTGCTCTCTCTATAGAGAGAGTATTATACAGGAACCAAAAATATATAATTTAATTTATTCCAGGTGGGGTTGTCGTCGTCATCGTCTTTGTCGACGATCGTCTTCTGCTTGGTGCTATGGTAGCTGGCGATCGAAACAATCGACCGTACACGTCCATCTTGGAAGCCAAACAGAAAGTGGGTCCAGAAAGTATAATTAGTCAATAATTAGGGGTATAATAGTTATTTAGCTTATCTAATATTTTGAAATAAATATGATTAAAAAATTAGGGACAAAGTTGTCTTTTCCTATTTTTTAACGGATACTGTGACGGAAAAGCGAAAATGGACCTAAGTGATAGTTATTTTCGAAAGATGTTTGAAACTGATATTTGGCCAAACCTGAGGGGGTGTCAGTGAAATTAACCCAAAATACAAACAAACAAAAAAATAAATATATTTTTAATTTTTTGAACTCAAAATATTAATATACAAAAAAATTAATAAAATAATAAATAGCGATTAACCCATACTATGAGCAACTGGTAGCAATACACTATAGCTAGCCACGTCAGCACAATTGCTGATGTGGCTAGCAGTCCACATCAGCATTGCTAGCTGGTATAGCTATTGGCTACCCTTAGTTGGAAGAATTGCACACATATACTGACGTGGCATCTGTAGCTATTCGTCCTAGCATCTCCCACGTGGGTTCAAGCAAGGATTTGTTCACTCGGCTTTCTTCTATAGTGGTGGGATCAAATACCAAATTTGGATGCAAAAAATATTAGTATACCTTTACATGGTAAATTACATTGACCTCCCTTTTGAATGTCTAAATAATAGGATATTTCCTCTAATTTCAAAAATTAGACTAACCTCCAATGTAGTTCTAATAAGAGTAACAATGGCCTTCTTTATCAAAAAATTCGTCAATATTTTCTGCTTATGTAATGCTTGACATTTATTTAAAATCCAAATTCGCCATTAAAAAATGTTCATCATATTGTTCTGGATGTTCTAACCAAAAAATTACCGAAACTGTGCAATTTCTTCCATTAATATTTCCCAAAACAAATTAGAAATAAAATTAAACCATAAGCTTCTCAATAATCACAAGAGCAATTAATATAATGGATCAAAAGTGAAGGTTTTAGAAAATTTAATCCACAAAATATCAATACAAATGCAAAGAGACACTGAGAGAGAGAGTTTAAAAGATTACTTGAACAAAAAATATTTTTAGAAGCAATAGATCTTTAAGCCACATATATGAATAAAACATCTGAAGAAAATCAACGAAATCAAACACAATCAACCCTTAACCCAAACCACAAGTATGAGAAACCTCATAAAACCATATAAATCGTGAGGAAGGGAGGGAGTCTATGTGTTGCACTTGAGTAGAAAGTGTTACTGTGTTTTACCTAAAGAAAGAGAGCTTGAAGAACCAGATCCACCTTCTCTTTGTGTAAATAATGATCTTTAAGAATCACATCCATATTTTCTTAGTTGTAGAGAGGTTGAAGAGAAAGAATAGATGTGTTGAAAAGAGGTTGAAGAGAGAGAGAATAGATGTTGCGCCGCTTATGTTATAAACGAAATAGGGTTAGCGTCAATTTTTTAAGTCCCAAAATTGTTCTCCGTGCTTTCAAAAGAGTCTCTCATCGTCTCTGAAAATTCTAAAAATAGGTTTAAATTGTTCTCTGAAAAGTCACACTATGGGAACTCAGTTTTATAAAAACTGTTTCTCAAAAATAGACCCAAGCAGGGAAAAAAAAAAAAAAATGTTTTCAGTTTTGTGTAACTCCCAAAATAGAAAACTGTTCTGGGAGTTGTAATCCAAACAGAACCTAACTTTCTCGTCATTAACTTTACAACTAGATGAAGATTGATTGCAAGTTCTTCTCAGTTATAATAAAAAGGTCTTTGCTACATTCCACTATGGACAAGCCCGAACAAACACTCCACGAACATTCAAATATTTAGAGCTTAAGTAATAACTGAAAGTAACGATTACACCAAGGAAAACAATAAAAACACATGATTTAAAGCGATAAATTAACATTGTTATCCTATATTTCGAAAAAAAAAAAAAAAAAAATTGTTATCCTTTTGAAAATGAGTAAGTGCAACGAATGTGCAATGAACATGCAATGAATGAACCTAAAGTTACACTATAAAAGTAAGTGTATTAAACTAAGTGTTGGAGTCCACTGGGAATAATATGTTAGTTTAAATATGCTGGTGTAAGATCTTTTACTTGGACATAAATGAGTTATGTTTAGTGTAAGCTCGAGCAAGCTCTGATGGAATCTCATGTAATAATAAACTTTTGTTACAATAGGTGAGAGTTGGAATCAATAGGACCTCCAAGTTGCAACGTCAATTAAGGGAAAATGGATTTTACTGATATGACAACTTAGGACTTCCCTTTTGCCAGGGAATTAAATGCTCTAATTACCTTGTTTGCTCTAGCAAGCTACCAAGCAAATGCCGATTTGACATGACTTTCTGGTCGAACTAAAACTCCTTTGGTTGGATCGAGGCACCTTAGAGCAACCGGTGTAGTGCTTGTTTGGTATGGGACTGGCAAACAGTAAGTCCCATGTGAAGAATCGCAAGAGCAATCGTTGTAGGTAACATACATATTGCGAGTGAAATTGGGCCCACAAATTACAACGGTTGAAAAAATAAGCGATGCACAAGTTGAAAAAAATAAATATAACCATATGTAATGTATTTTTATTTTATTTATGTAATTGTGAGAAAATTAGTAATTTATTTTTATTTTATTTATGTAATTGTGAGAAAATATGTAATGTCTTTTTTTATTTATTTAATTGTGAGAAAATATGTTAATTTAAATGTATTAAAAGATTTGTTCATTCAAATGTATAAGAAATATATATTCAAGTGGTTGAAAAAATAGCCGTTTAAAACAATACAAACAAACAAAAAAATTAATATGTTTTTAATTATTAAATATATACAAAAAAAATAAATAAATAAAATAATAAATAGCGATTAACCCATACCGTAAGCAACCGGTAGCAATACACTATAACTAGCCACGTCAGCACAATTGTCGATGTGGCTAGCAATCCACATTAGCATTGCTAATTGGTATAACAATATTGGCTACCCTTAGTTGGAAGAATTGCGCACCTATACTGACGTGACATCTGTAACTATTCGGCCTAGCATCTCCCATGTGGGTTCCGGCAAAGATTTGTTCACTCGGCTATTTTTTTGTAGTGGTGGTACCAAATGCCAAATTTGGGTAAAAAAAATATTAGTATACCTTTACAAGGTAAATTACATTGACCTCCCTTTTGAATGCCTAAATAATAAGACCTTTCTTCTAATTTCAAAAATTAGACTGACCAATAAAGTAGTTCTAATCAGAGTAACAATGACCTTCTTTATCATAAAATTTCATAAAATTCGTCAATATTTTTTTGACATTTATTTAAAATCCAATTTTGCCATTAGAAAGCTAGAAAAAGACAGAAATTTGTAATTTAAAAATATTAAAAGTATAATGGATATAATGATCTTTTTACCTCTTTAGTAAACCGACTAGACTAACTAACAAGGAAAGTTAGTATTATTTTTGAAACCATAAAGAGGTTATTATTATTTAGACATTAATATTATGTCATCAAATATAAACTACAATATTTAAACTATAATGATATTATTAACTCAATAATATAGAAATTGGGAAACAAATAATATAGAAATTATCGAACGAAAATTTCATATAAAAAAATGGCAGAATATTTAGGATTTACATTTTGTACGTAATCGTATACGGAAGTCTAAAAATAAAATAAATAACAGGTTTTAAGAATTTATTTGTTAATTACTATAAGAACATGGTGGACTAGATCCTGAATGGGCTTTACAGTGCACCTGACCCTCTCTCATCTCTATAGCATATTTTAAGAATATCTATGAATACAGTATATCTAACATATAAATTCCAAAGCCATAGTTCTCCTTTAATTAATCATTTTCACTCCCATTAACCTCTGTCAGGACCTTGAGATCACCACTTCAATAATTTAACATATACACACAGTCACACACACACACACACACTATATAGATCAATAAGGGGTTAACTATATATAATCAATCTTTTGTTTGTATTAAGATTTAAGCATTCGACCATCCAATTCCACACATGTTTAGCTGGTCCAATATTTGTGGTCCTCCAACATCAGCATATATATTAAATTTGCAAATATAAACTAATCTTAGTTTATCATTGGTAATTATATTGTATTATATTCATAGACTCAGTGATCTTTTTAAGCTGGCTTAATTTGTCCCTTGTCTTGGCTTAACCTGTGTATTAATCAAACTTGTCATGCCAATATATATATATATATATATAAGAGGTCAGTAAGTTGTGCATACTACTTTGGGACAAATTAAGTAAAGGGACAAGAAGGTTGGGTAGAAATAGGTCCAATGCTCAACTTTTAGGGGCTCTTGTCCTATTGGCCATGTTTGTGGTGAATGATCTCTATGAGGTTATATTAGTCAAATGCCCACTCTCGTGTCAAGATGGTAAGTACTACTACTTAGGCAAATATTAAAATGAATAACTTGGTAGGGAGAATTTATGACTTTGGGACCAATCAGACTCTTATAAGAAGGGTAGGGCATGAAAAGGATGTGCTTGTATCTGAGATCTGATTCGATTGAAAATTAATCCGTGTTTGGATTGTAAAGTTAAATCTGAAATTCTAGAATTGGGAAACCTCCTAATTTGGTACTCCCAAATACATAAAATTAAAACATGCAATTCAAATTTTTTTAATAAACAAAGAGGTTTGATTAAGTATATTAAAAAAATCAAAAGCTATAATTCAATAATACTTTCTTATCTTTTAAAGTAGAATATGGAGAGTTCAAGTTTCTATAAATATAATTTAAGAATAATACTTAGCTACTTACAGATGAGTAACTTCATCTTACTCACCTTTTATGTGTTCTAATAACGTAATAACATAGTTTTAATAAAAAAAAAATCAAAAAATAAATAATAAAAAAAAAGAAAGAAATTGGATCGACCTGTTTTAATTTGGTAATCACCGTTTCGCTTTTGTCTCTCTTTCATCAATTCCCAAGGCCCTCCTCTCTTTCATCGATTCGCTGTACACTTCTTTTGAAAAATGATGCCTGTGAGTAAACTGTTTCTCTGTGTATGCTTGTGCCATGTGAGGGCCAGAGTTGGTTCAATTCTTTGGGAAGTCATGGTTTTCTTGGGATCCTGCCTTCAAGAAGTGATTTATTTCTTAAGGATGGGATGATCACAGGCTCAGCTGCTGCCGCTTCTCTGTTTTAATTTTGTGGATTATGTCACATTCTCTGTTCTTTGTTGTATGTGACCTGTGAGGGTCGTGCTTGCGAGGGCTGTGGCTTTAGGTCTTCTCTGTACACTGCTTCTCTGTGTGTGTATGTGGCTTTTGAGGACCATGGACTTGGTTCATTGCTCTGCTGCTTGTTTTTAAAGGTTTAGTTGTTTGTTGCGTTTTGGTGAGGGCAACCATCATGTTGGTTTCTCCCTATGCCTTTTGTTGTGTTCGTGTCAGGGTATGCCCTCGGATCTCCCTCTGTCTTATTATTTCATTTTATAAAAAACTTTTCTCCAATTAAAAAATAAATAAATAAATTTTTAAAAATTAAACTCTAAATGTGCAAAGTAAAGAATTAAATCATATCTCCACTACAAGATCTAGTTGAACCCACAGTTCTTGCTTGCATGTTGAGTGATGATGTTCAATGGAGCACGAGAGGAAAAAGAAAAATAACCCAAACACAAATCAGACATGTTCGCTTATTGATTGATGATGTCCCATAGAGGTGAGAAGAAGAAGAAGAAGAGTGGAGAGAGAGGAGGGCAAGGGTTTGGGATACAATGAAAAAGAGAATTAAAAGAGAAAGGGTGAAGAAGAAGAAGAAGAACAGTAGAGAGAGTAGGGCATAGGTTTGGGAATCGATGAAAGAGAAAAAAAAAAAAAAAAAGAAGAGAAAGGTGATTACCCAATTAAAACGGGTCGATCTGATTTGTTGATTTTTTTATTAAAGCTGATGTGTTATTTTGTTATTGGAACACATAAAAAATGAGTAAGATGAAGCTACTCACCGGTGAATAGTTAAGCATTGTCCATTTAGTGTAATATAATGTAATGGTATGTTGTGAGTTTTTTTTGGCTGGCTAGCTTGCTAGCTATATATATAGAAAGTACATTTCAAGGGCTTTTACGCCGAAGCCTATATTCCGTGTTGTCTGAGTAGTTGGGTTGATTCCTGTGCTTGAGAACCTGTGTTTGAGCCTTGTAGCCCTCCTCTCCCCTCTAATCACTAACTCCTAACATTCTTCCGATGAAAATAATAATAATAATAAATGATAATCCCACAAATGGGCCAATTGAGATTTTGGTCCATATTTGTGATCAAATTCATGTAATGCTCAACTGATTTATGTGAGTGGCGAATTCATTCTACTCTTATATGTGAGTGAGAATGATGTCTATCATATAGTTACGATGATAATTGATGTCATATCCATTCTCATAAATGCAAGTCAGAAACGTTCGAACGTTTTATCTTAAATGACCGATCACTCAAGAATCAATGGGTCTAGTTCTCTATGCTAAAGACTCGAGTGCTCGTTATATAGCTCAATTTTCAGCCCATGTTAAGATTCACGTTAGTTACTGCTGCAACAAAATTGCTCTTAATGGGACCACACCAAAGGATGTCCAAGTGCTTCTAAAACTGTTCTCAATTTCTCATGTTATAACACATTGACAAGGCTTTTAGTTTCTAATATCATTGCTGAGCCACGACCAAAACACACAAACACACAGCCAATTACTTTCCATATATGGTTCAGTAAACACAGAATTGAACACTTAAAATTGAAACTTTGAAATTTTTTCTTTTACATTACAACTTATTATATAATAAAAAGAAACTAGAGATGAAAGCTTCAACAGAAAGGCACCTTGTAGAAAAAGATAAACACATAGTAAAAGATACATTTCTGCAACATATGTTGCTATTCATTACCCAATAAACCACTCTCCTCGTAGCTTTTAACAGTGTCGACAATGGTCTCTTCTAATGGCCTAGACTTCCATCCCAAATTCTGCAACTTCTTCGAACTAATCTTTATATCCCGCTTTGTTTCGGTAAAACTGTCATGATATCATCGGATACAAATATTAGTAAATTACCTAATAATAAGAGTGCTACATGTTGATGGGTGAAACTGACCCTGCTTGGTTTAGTTTTCTGAGAACCAGTTAAAAAAAGACATGTTTTCATAGAACTGTCTTTTATAATTCTGTAAAAACAGTTTTCTGTTTTCTAAATTATTGAAAACTGCTTTATGAGTTACAAACCAAACAGACCCTTATATTCCGTGCCTTAAGTTTACTCCATTTTCAGCATTCCTGCAGTGAGAAGCCATAGGATTTGATCTCTATAACATAATAATTCAACTTACCTTTTTGGGTAATTGTAGTTGGGATACATGCTCTTCAACTTTTCCACCAAAACCCTAGATCGAAGTGTGTGTGATGAACATATATATCTCCCCTCTGCTTCAGGCTTTTCATATGCCAGGAGGATTGCATCGGCCACATCACGCACATCTGCAAAAACAAGATCTTCGTCTTCCACGGATTCCTTTCCACCTGATTTCCATACCAGTTCAAGGATATCAAAAATAAAGCAAAACATTTGTACCTAAAGAATGCCAAGGTAATCAATCCTTAATTTCATAGAATACTTGCGAGAATCTGTTTCATTGTCTTTTGTACTTGAATTCCTAAATTAAAGATTACTAACTCCTTGTTGCATAATATTCCAACATGAGAAATAGCCTTGTATTTCATTACCATTTATACTTTCCACTGCCCATTGTGAAAGATTGTTAACCAAATTCTCTGATCAGGATCTTTCACCCCATCTTGGTGATCTGATGTCCAGATTACAATGAAGGTGAACCTTGGCGCAACGATAAGGTTGCTCCATTGTGACTTGGAGGACACGGGTTTAAAAAAAGGAAACAGCCTCTCTGCATGCAGTGGCAAGGCTGCATACATCTCACCTTCCCCAAACCTAGCGATGACAGCCTGACAGGAGCCTCATGCATTGGATTTGCCCTTTTTCTATGTCGGGATTGTCCAATTAAGTATACAGCATCTTTGACTTTGCATAATAAATAAAATAAAATAAAAAACTTAATAGATGTATGTAGTTATAAAGTATAAACCTTTCAAATGGGGCAGGAGATTTAAGCTACTAGCAGTCCTTGTGGACTGCAGCGTTGGCCCTATGCAACTGCTTGGACACACTGTTACAATGTTGATTTCATTTCTTCTTGCATACTCCAGAGCCTCACTCTCTGCTAAAGTTTTGGCAAGCCAATACCATAACTGACATTCATTTTAAAAGAAGCTCAGTATACATTTAATATACACACACACACACACATATATATATATATATATTTGAACCCAAAAATAAAAAATAAAAATAAACAAAATTTACTGTAATATAGATAATTGTAGTTGGTGCCTACTCTATTAGATAGGCAGAAGCAGAGAGGCTAGGCAGGTTATAAGAAGATTCACTAATAAAAGCCATACAGAACAATGTATAAATAATGCTTGCACAAAATAATAACAACAATAATTAAATCTTGATTAAGATCAAATTATAAGACATTCAGAATAATGTGTAGAACTTGCAATCAAATACCTCAGCTGTTTTGCAATATTCCCCATCCGTCCAACAGTTTTCGTCCATGGCCTGATCCTCGGGCCAATTAGGGTTGAAGATAACGGCACCAACAGATGACACAAACACAACTTTTTTCACTTTAGAATTCAGGCAAGCATTTAATACATTGCGCATACCGGTTATAGCTGGTTCAAGGAGTTCTGCCTGTGCAATGCACACATCCATATCAGTTTTAATATACACAATTGTAATATACACTTGTCTAAGCCATTTAGCTAAGGATTAAAGGATTTAATACATTGCGCATACCGGTTATAGCTGGTTCAAGGAGTTCTGCCTGTGCAATGCACACATCCATATCAGTTTTAATATACACAATTGTAATATACACTTGTCTAAGCCATTTAGCTAAGGATTAAAGTGAATTTATACACTAGAGTGCCCAAAGCTTTCACAAAAACAAGCACATTATCCCAATGAAAGAGGAAAGAGTTTAAAAGCACAAAATTTAAACAGAGTTCAAGGGGGATTAATTTGATGAGTGAAATCTTGCCCCGGGATTAGGCACGTCAGAAGGGACTAAATTGGCAACATGGAAAACCCCGGTGCATCCAGCAATGGCAGCACAGAGACCTTCATAGTCTAGCAAATCTGTCTTGAAGAGTTGCAGATTTTCCGAAGCGTTTTTCAGTTTCTTCAAATGACCATTCTTTCTTTCATCACCTAGAAACCATTTTTAACCACAACTTACAATTAATTGCGGGGAAAAAAAAAAAAAAAACACAACTACAGAGACTAATAAATGGGTTGCAAATTTTATTTAAAAATCTTGGAATCAGTGGAAAATTAAGGCTCCAAATGTCTCTTTTGGAAACAAAATAAAAAAATAAACAAATAGATGGCGCAAAAATAGTTTGGGGATAGCTTATTCTGCTTGGTACAGTGGTAAGAAATAGTGAATTTGAATCTACAAATAATGAAAAATGTTTTACTGAATATATGGAATACAGATTTGTTGGCAAAATTTACTAGATTTCTAGGCAAATCCTCAGAAAAGAAATCTAATTCTTTCAAATTAGCTAATTTAATCTCATTCATCTCAAACAACAAAACTCTCTTTTACAGCCAAAACTAAAATTATCGTTTCAACCAATGTAATAAATCTTTCATTTCCATGATAAAATCACTTCCTTCTCATTAAATCCTTCCATCAGTAAGTTGTAACACATTGAATCCAAAATAATAATAAAAATCGTGAAAAGGCGGAGGAGAAGAGTACATACAGGGGTCTCTAACAGTTGCATGGACCATGTAGCCCTTTGAAAGTAGAAAATTCACCACCCATGATGCCACATACCCTCCGCCACCTATCACGCATACTCTCTCTCTCTCAATAGACTGCGCCATCTCTCTCTCTCTCTCTCTCTCTCTCTCTCTTACATGAAGCGTCTCTGTTATAACTTTTAACATACATACATAGGCTGTATTATAGGCATCAGAATCATCCCTATGCCTACTCCAAAGACAAAGACAAAGACAAGTGGACATATGGTCCACCCCAAGGAAGAAATTATTTGGCAGCAATTGAGGTTCCACGTCACTTTGATGACATGGCATCACAAGCCAATAGATTTTGCACAGCTGTATTCCTCATCCTGTTCTCTTTCTCTCACTACATCCACCACGTCGCAGACCCAAAATTCCCCTTCTTCCCCTTCACTCACCGGCGGGCGAAGAACCGGCTGTCCAAGCCGCCGGCAACATCGTGAAGGTCGTCCCAGAATCCACCACCATCCCATCTTTACCTCCCCTATCAACCCTTTTCATGCTCTCCGGCAGGCAATTGAGGAGAGAAGGTGGAGGGCTGAGCCGGCAACATCGTGCCTCTTTTCTCTCTCTTCTCAGCACGTTTTATCTCTCTCTTTTGGTTAATCTTAACCCACCTTTCTCTCTCTGGTTAACTCTCACCACCATAGCCACTGCCACAACCATCTCTCTCCTCTCTCATACGCATCAAAACCCACCAATAATATACCCAAATCAACTTGAACCAGAGGCGAATCGGAGAAGACGAAGTCGACTCTCTATCATCGGCGGCAAGCTGTGTTTTCATGTCCTTTCCCGAAGAATTCGTGAAGCTCACTGTTGTTCAAATATTTCAAGTCTCTTTACAAGATGCGACACAGGACTATACTTGCAGTAATCCAATTGGATGTGCGACCCATGTCGTATGCTTGACGACCGCCACTGTTGTGTCTTTGATTGCAAACAAAAGAGGCACAGTAGAAGCGGAGGAATCAACCGGATTAAATGAATCTGCCAATTGCTTGGTGGCACACAGAAAATGGGTGGACCAATGGCTCGCCGGAGCAGACCAAGTTTAGTCCGGCGTTGAGAGACCAGTTTCGTGAAGCTTCCTGCTCATCCTTCTCAATGACATTTTGTGCGTGTGTGTGTGTGTGTGTTTTTTTTTTTACGCCATCGGCCAACCACCACCGCCATCAATGTTTTCTCTGTATCATGAATGTGACCTTGAAAACCCCATTGGGGAGGCATTAAAGACTCATGCTGTCAGATGGTTGCCGGATTCCGTTGAAGCTTTGGTTTCTGAAGTTCATATTAGGAGGAACAAATCTTTGGTTGAAACAATAATTTGGCTGTTGAAATGTAAAGTGGTAGGAATTTGTTCGGTGGATGATTATGGTTTAATCTTTTGAGCTGTGAAGTGATCCAAGACAGGGCTTTAGTGCATAAAAATTGTAATCAGTTCCTAAAGCGCGTCTACGTTTGTTGCATCTGTTGGTTACACTTGTATCATTCGTCACCTCTAGGCTCTATCCATGTAAATCAATTTCTTTGGTTCAAGTTCATTACCTCTATCCATGTAAATCAATTTCGGTGGGTTTGGTGGGAGAGGCGTCTCTGTCTTCGGCAGCAACGGTGGCTTTTTTGGTGGGAGAGGCAGATCGGTAGGTTTGGTGGGAGAGGTCGTGGCTTTTTTGGTGGTTATGGCAGCAACGGTGGGTAATATATAATAAATATGTTGTCAATATCAAAATTCATCACCTATAAAACAGACAAATCAATCAAATTTTGCCCCAGGCATAGCTTATGTTGGAGCTTAGAGACAGGTTTGAATCTATTTCTCAAGATGACTGTTCTGCGTGTTGAAGGGTTGGTGCGCATGACACATGTTTGCAATTTGGGGTGAGTCCTAAAAGGTCCTGCTCGGGGAGTTTCTATTTTCCAAAAAAAAAAAGAATTAATCAAATTTTTATGTTCTTCTAATTTTATTTTTTTAATTAAAGATCAAATTAAACTCTCTTTGATTCTCTTATAATTTTAATTATATTTTGAGTTGATTTTTTATTTTTATTTTTAAGTGATAATAGCATTTTAATATTGATTGGGTGACGGCATAAGAGAAAAATCTTATGGCAATGACTCGTGCCAGTACAGATAGATATATAAGACCCATACATGCATAGGGGTCACTAATTCGTTGAGTATCTTCTCTATAAAATCAAAAGCTGTATAAAAACTAATTCATATGTATGTAAAATCAAAACTCACTATCATAACATTTTTTTTTTATAGAAGACAATGACCAAAGGCTCTAACCTAATGGTTCTTTCTTTATCTCTTATCCTTTATTTGGTTACAGGGATGGAAAAATAAATGAAAGAGATATGAAAAAGGATGAATGAGGAATTCATAAAGAATGAAAATTGTCACTCCTATTTTTTATTTGGTTGAATGGAATTGACGGTAGAAAGAATAAATTGGGTGATATTTTTTTATTTGGTTAGAAAGAATGGAAATAAAATTTTAATATATTTTTTACCGATAGACCCCCACTATATAAAATAATAAAAGGTAAATATTCATTTGAATTTGTGCAAAAAAATTAAAATTAAAAATTGTATATTATTGGTAGTTATTCATTTTATTTCTTCTCCCTTATCCCCAAAATTGAGCGGATAGAAAAACATGAAAAAAGAGGGATGAAGCATCCCTCCTTGCTCCCTCCTTCTCTTCCTTTTCCTCCAACCAAACACGATAAGCCTCATACATCCCTCCTTAATCCTTCCCCCCAACCAAACATAGCATTAGAGTAAAGGTTGAAGAAAATGGACAGATGTGTTTTTTTTTAAAAAATAAATAAATAATCCAAACCGGACCGAACTGGACCGCACAATTTGATTCGGTTTACTAATAGTTTGGTTCTGATCACATTTCCAAATTTGTGGAACCGTAAAAATATGGTTTGGTCACGGTGTGAGGTTTTTCAAGACCAAACCGAACCGTTAAGCTATGTGTATATATATATAATTCTACATTGGTTGAATGTTGTTGATTCTGAATTGTGGCATTTGTTGTTGAATTAGTAGTTCTACATGTATTAAACTATAAGCGGTTTCCCTTTAGTTCCAAAAATGACAAATAATAATGAATATATTAATAATTTTGAATGTATTAACTTATGCTATAGAAGTCAATGTATTAACAGTTTGAATATATTGATTAACTTGGTTTATTGTTGTGCATTTGGATTTTAAAATATGAATAATTTATGTAACAATAAAAAATAATAATAATAAAGAAAGAGGAATCGTGAAACCGAACCGAACTAGTGTTTTACGATTTGGTTCAGTTCCTTTGGTCAAATGATTCGGTTTGGTTCTAGATTTTCTAAAATCATTAGGAATAGGTTGGTTCCAAAAAACTCTCAAACCGATCCAAACTAAACCGTGTGCACCCCTAGGTATCACGTGTAAATACCTCAAGAGTGTTGTGTACTTTCTCGTCGAGGCCTCTTAACCTGTAGCAAAGCTATGAGCCTATGACAAAATAAAGGGAAGGGGACTCGAATACAAGCATTTCCGCCTAGAGAGTTGGACTCTCAAGGTTACTGGATAACGTCCATTACGAGAACTCTAAAGCTACAACAAAGCTATGCTAATTACACAGATGGGCCAATTGGGAATATGGGCCCATATTCTAATCGCATTCATGTAAATGCTCAAATTTGAGTTTTCAGAAGTGCACTGCCTTAAATTACTGCAGACTACAGTCTCGACCGCCCGTTTTATATAAGCTAAATTGTCAGCCCATCTATCCTTAGTCCAACCATACTAGCATTGATATGATGACATTTGAGATCCACAAGATAGACCTTGTAACATTTATTATTAGTATTATTATTTTGGTTAAGTTACATACCTAACATACCAAAGGTTGAATGAGCCTAATAATAGTAAAGGAGAAGATAAAGATTTCAAAAATCAAATCCCTTTTGTACTGCGTGTGAATATATTTTTTGTTAATAAAAAAATATAATAATAAAAATTATTGAAATTAGTAAATCGGTAGACATTTTGATTTATATGCAGGGTGCAAGGTAATATAAAGATTTGCTTAAATGTTCGACCTAAAACATTTTTTTAGGTGAGATGTCAAATTACTTTAAAAAAAAAAAAAAAAAATTAGTACTTTTTAAGGGTGAGATAAAAAGAAAAAATGAATAAATAAATAAAGATAATAGTAATATGGCTGTAAACTGTAATCCAAAAAATCATATATAATTTTTTTTAATTATTAAAAAATAATTTAATTATAAAAAATACTGTCATCAAACCCATAACATTTTATTTTAGTGACCGCGTAAAAGAGTTTTTTTATTCCCACAGCAACGTTTGGGCTCTTAATCTACTTTATGAGTTACTGTAGTTGCCTTTTAATTAATTTATTTATTTTTGGTTGCAACTTGCAAGGCCTTTCTGAAACAATAGACCACATTTCATAACACACGACACTGTCTCTCTCTTCGATCTTCTCTCTCATCCGCAACAGTTCGTCTCCGGTTCTCTTTTTCAGCTACCATCTGCAGCCCTGCACAGGTACTTGATCATGCCTCTCTCTCTCTAACCAGATGCATGCCCCTCTCTCTTGTTTTACTTGGGTTAATTTCTTCATGTTCTAGTGTTGATATTCTGTTATCTTTTCCTCCATTTTATATTCCTCTGTGAAACAGTTCTTGCCCCTATGTGTTATTTCGGCTTCCACCAATTGATCATTTTCACTAAAACCTCATTCAACCCACATTGTTGATTCTCAATTTCTAAGGCTAATTTGCGTACTTGTATTGCGTCCAGTTAATTTTTGTCAAGTTAGTCATTTGTGATTTGATTTAGGTGCAAATTGTTTACTTTAATTATTTCTGAATATTTTCTGGTTGTCTGGTTAACAGAAAGAATATTTTTTTCTATACAATTTGGCATATAGTTTATTGGGTGCCTCAATATGTTTTCAGTAATCGGTTTTCCTAAATTTCAAGGGCTCATGCCCTAATTCACATTTGCTACGCATCTATATTTGTGAATGTGTGTGTGTGTTTTGTTCTGACATAATTATTGGGTTTCATTTTGTTAGCTGAAAACCGGCTAAGAGTGTCCATTCCATCAGAACTGGAGCAAATAACAAGACTGTGTTGTTCCTAACAAGGAAGCAGGTTGGGTTTTGTTTTGGCTGTTAATTCATCTACAGATGTTATATTCCAAAAAATTAGCTACTTGGCTTGCAACACTATTTTATTTTATTTTTTGTTATTTTTTTTTTTTAGAGCTGTCTGATACCTGTACTCTTTGTTCTGCTGTGATTGTGAACAACGAATTACATATTAGATATAATACCTTTAGTTTGTTATTTTTGTCATGATACGATGAATTTGTTGTAGTAATTATATGATTTGAGTTTAGTTATTGGGAAAAAAAATGTTACTTGGCTTGCGACACTATTTACTCCATTTTTTTTGTTTTAGAGCTGTCTGATACCTGTACTCTTTGTTCTGCTGTGATTGTGAACACGACAAGCTTACGAATTACATATTAGATAGAATACCTTTAGTTTGTTATTTGTGTCATGATTTGATGAGTTTGTTGTAGTAATTTTATGATTTGAGTTTAGTTATTGGGGAAAAAAAAAATGTTTTTATCACATTATGAATGTCAAAAGAGTTTTTTTTCAAAGGATCGAGTTTATGGGTGGATCAAGTAGTAAGAATGAATTATAGGCTGAAGATTAAATTATTGTTTTTCTTGAAATCCTCTGTTGTTTTATTATATTGGTAGGTGAATTCTCAAAATATTGCTAAAAAAACACTTGAATATTGTGGTTAACTTGAAGTCTTGAACATTCTTATACATTTAAAACTTTTTTTTCCAAACTGGTGTAAGCTGATTGTCTCATGAAGGTTCGCCTCTACTTTAAATTTAGCGAAAATAATGTTGTGGCTATATTGTGTTCTAATAATTTGAAGTGGCTAGCATAGATGAACTACTTTTGGGCTACATCACATAGATATGGATAAATTTGTTGGATGTGAGTTTGTATGTGTCTGCCTACAACAATAGTTACACAGTCGGCCACATGGTTGTCTATACAAATATATATGTATGTCTATGCAAAAATGTTGGATACATATCCTACGCAAATGCCATGTGTCATATATCCAATGTAGTTAATTATTATTATTTTGTTATGTGTGTGTGTGTGAGTGTGTGCGTGCCCAAATTGAGAAGAGTCCATATAATGTAGCTTTTATTTAGTAGACTATCAGGATCCACCACCACAGTCAACAATGTGTAGGAAGAGACCAAAAGGAGTACCAAAATCCCTTGTTTATGAGTGATGGGGGTACTCATAGACAATGACATGTATCTTAGCCTCTTAGGTACCATGTGAAGGCATCCATAAAATAGGACGAGCCTCTTAGGTACCATGTGAAGGCATCCATAAAATAGGACGCATGGCCAATGAGTTATCCATCTTTGGGAGAGATTCAATTATGTAATCTCTTTCCCACTCTCTCCTCCGTATATATACTGAGGGTTGTGCCTATAGGGTCTAAGCGGACTGTACCCCTTGACAAGATCGTAGTGGTGGCATCCTGCAGTATCACCCCTTAGGAGCACTTGCCTTATTGCCAGGAAACGACAATCTCCTTAAAGTAGCATGACAAGTCAGTCACGTGAGTATATCTATGTAGGAACTGGTGATGCTAAAATGACAATCTTCTTCTTCTTCTCCACAATTTCCATGTACCAAATTTCAAGCATACAGAAACTATTAGATTATTAAAACATGCAAGCATTTTGGGGTTGGGGGTGGGGGAAGAATAGTGTGGGATTCGAGCAAGACATGCTCACACAAAGAAATTTGCAGTACCCAATTTGATATCAAGTAAGTGTATCCAGCATGAAATTACAAGTCCTCACAATATAGGGGTGATGAAGACAGCTAATAAAAATAAATACATAGAAAGCAATAAACACAGCTATAAGACAGGAGAAAGAGCATCTATTAAATAATTATAGTTACTATTGTAGCATTTAAAGTAGTGGCAAAATCTGGTAAAGAAAGTAGACAGAACACCAGCAACTAGAACAGAGTATGCATATTGCAAATCACTTCTCCCATCATGGAGAACAGACATAATGTTATAAATATATGTTGTCGTCCAAAGTCACCCTTCAGCAGCTCCCAGCAACAAAAGCATCACGAGAATTTCTACCAAGAAACACATAATACAGAACACCAGGGATCATAGATAGAACTTCCACAACCATATTATATATGTTTCATATGTTGATAAATAATGGCTAGTTTGTATTTGTAGGAGAATGTGAGCTTGCCCACAAATTGCTGCCATGAGAAATATAAAAACCTGAATATAATTAGTATCTCCCTTTTCTTTTTCCTTCTTTGCATTTAACCATTTTTTATTTGGGTACTTTAATGTATTTTCATACATAACTGTAGTATTTGTAAGCAATATGTTGCTAAAAGTATTCAATTTTTTGGGTAAATGAAAATTATTGAAGTATTCATTTATAGCTTGTGTAAGTTTCCTTTTTTTCTTTTTGGGTATTAAGAAATTTTTCACTGTAAAAATTCTATCATAAATAAAATATAGTATACTTATAGATATACGTATACAAATTACTTATGTCCAGAGTCACCCATTTGTTCCTATGGGGAATTTTTTATAATCTAATTTAAAATTATATAACTTTTTTTTTTTTTAATTTCTTATGTAATATCTAATTTTGTACCTCCTTAAATTTCTTCTGTATTAATTGGAAATAGCATCACTAATATTTGATTAGGTGGTAAGGTTGTCCATTTTGATTTGCTGTTGGGCTTAAAAAATTACTCCATTATGGTGTGGGCAAATTTTAATGAAGTCAAATCAATTATTTGAAATTAAGTAGGAATTTAGACAAAATAAAAGTTAAATTTCAATTGAGGGAGGTTAGTCTTCACGCTCTAAAACACCATCCTCTTCTCTAACTCTAAGAAACTGAGAGTAAACTGTTGAACTTTTAGAAATAAAATAATAAATACAATTTGATGTGTAAAACTATTCTCTTCTTGACAAGAAAGGTGAAAATTTGAAAGAAACGGAGTAAAAGGAAGGTAAAAGGGATACTTATCCGGAAAAAAAAGGAAGGTAAAAGGGATGAAATAAGTAACTTTAGGTTAATGAATTATCCTTACCTATTTTTTGTTTGTTTGAGTATAAAGAAAAGAAAAGGTAAAAAAAGCAGAGTTAATTTAGTGTGTAATGCGGGTACTTCTAAACAAGGACATGTCTTAGGTACCATGTGAAGGCATGCATAGAATAGGACGCGTGGCCAGTGAGTTATCCATCTCTGGGAGAGATACAACCATGGAATCTCTTTCCCACTCTCTCCTCGGTAAAACACTTGACGAGATAGTAGTGGTGGCATCTTGCAGCATCACCCCTTAGTAGCACTTGCCTTATAGCAACTAAACGACGATCTCCTTAAAAGTGTTCGGGCATGAAATGGCATAACAACGTTGGTTCTTGCTGTTGAAAAGATTAATTTGGCAGGATAACCGCGTGAGTGGGTTTTTATGTTTGTATTAGCTTATTAGTACTTAATACTTTTTAGTCAAAACAATTGGAGTGTGAACTAGATATTAGCTTATGAATCATACTCTGATACTTTTTAATCAAAACAATTGGAGTGCAAATTAGTGACTAACATGTTGTCATCTTTTTTCAGATGAGGAAGTCCAGTAATATCCTCAGCAGTTCTCATGAATTCAATGAAATCGGCTGCCAGTAAGCACCTCCGGTTCTCTACTTCTCCTTCTAAGCCTTCGTCTTCACTTCCATGGATCTCTCCTCTTCAGTTCCTCAAAACCACCTCCCCCAAACCAGACCCTCGTACCGAAACCACAATCACCCTCTCAGAAACTCAAAGGAAGCCCAAATTTATCTCTCACGAATCCGCCACCAACTTGATAAAACGTGAGAGAGATCCACAACGTGCCTTGGAGATTTTTAACTTGGTATCGGATCAAAAGGGTTTTAATCACAATAATGCCACCTATGCGACTATTCTCCATAAGCTTGCTCAGTTTAGGAAATTTCAGGCCATTGATGCAATACTTCATCAGATGACCTATGAAACTTGTAAATATCATGAAGGTATATTCCTTAACCTCATGAAGCATTTCTCAAAAGCCTCTCTGCATGAAAAAGTCCTGGAGATGTTCTATGCTATCCAGCCAATCGTTCGCGAAAAACCCTCCCTTAAAGCCATCAGCACCTGTCTCAATCTCCTGGTTGAATCAAATCAGGTTGATTTGGCCCGAACGTTTCTCTTGAATTCGAAGAGGAATCTCAACTTAAATCCCAATACTTGCATTTTCAACATTTTGATTAAGCATCACTGCAAGAATGGGGATCTTGAATCTGCTTTTGAAGTGGTAGAGGAGATGAAAAGGTCTAAAATTTCTTACCCCAACCTGATCACGTACTCAACTTTGGTAGGTGGTCTCTGTGCAAGGGGAAGATTCCAGGATGCAATTGACCTGTTCGAGGAAATGGTCTCAAAGGATAAAATCTTACCTGATGTGTTAACTTACAATGTTTTAATTAATGGGTTTTGTCGTGGAGGGAAAGTTGATCGAGCAAGGAAGGTAATGGAATTCATGAAGAGGAATGGATGCCACCCAAATATATTCAATTACTCAACCCTGATGAATGGGTTATGTAAGGAGGGAAGATTGCAGGAGACTGAGGAGGTGTTTAATGAGATGAAGAAAGCTGGTCTGAAACCTGATGCTGTTGGCTATACCACTTTGATCAATAGCTTTTGTAGGGCCGGGAAAATTGATGAAGCTATGGAGTTGCTCAAGGAGATGAAAGAAAACAAGTGCAAAGCTGATGTTGTAACCTTCAATGTGGTGCTTGGAGGATTGTGCAGAGAAGGTAGGTTCCAGGAAGCTCTTGTAATGATCGAGAGGCTACCTTACGAGGGTGTTTTTCTGAACAAAGCAAGTTATAGGATTGTGTTGAATTTTTTGTGCAAGGAAGGAGAACTGGGGAAGGCAACGGAGTTGCTGTTTCTGATGCTGGGTAGAAAATTCCTACCACATTTTGCTACTTCTAATGAGTTATTAGTTCGTCTTTGTGAGACTGGAAAGGCAGTTGACGCAGGTATGGCATTGTTAGGACTGGTAGAGATGGGATTCAAGCCCGAACCTACTTCATGGAGTATTTTGGTTGAGTTGATATGCAGAGAAAGAAGGTTATTGCCTGCGTTTGAACTGCTCAATGAGTTGGCTACAACATAATTGCGTATTCATGCATTGTTGGACAATAACATTATGAGGAGAGAGATTAATAAGTATATGCAACAATCGTGGGTCTTACGTTTCTTGGTGAAATGTTTTCTTGACCGACAATGTAATGAAGTCTAAAGGATGTGTCTGGTTCTCGCCTATCCGTCATCTGCACTCTCGAGCTTGCATTTGGCTTAGAAAATTTTCAGTAATCTATCCTCCTTTCTGCTTAATGATATATTGATGCGAGAATCGATATCTTTTCTGATTACTTTATTTTGTGTGTAAATTGCCAGATTCCTTGTTCATGTGGGCTTTACCAGGAAAATGACTTTGTTTTGCTTCACTCAGCCTCCCTTTTTGCTAACAAAGTTGTGATTGACCATAAAGTTATAAACAGCTCAATTTGTTTTGCATACTCTAGTGAGGAAAGGAGCAGACAATGCAAAGAAATATTAGGGGCTTGACATTTATCGTTTGTCAATCAAAATATTGGAGAGATCAGGCATGTACTGTACACATAGAGACCTAAGTGTGTGTGTGTGTGTGTGTGTGTGTTTTAAGTTAGGAGGATGGTGAGCAATCGGAGACGCGGTTTTTATGTAAAATATAACTTAATAAATAAATCAGTTGATAGTTGCCAAACCTGCTGCGAACCGGTCGGTTCAACAAATCATTGCAAACTTGCAAATTACAATATACGTATTGTCATATTAATGAAACCTATGGCCTATTTATATCAATATAAATATATAGCGAAACATGCACCACATACCTCCCTCTTCAAAATTCATTGTCTAATTGTTAAAGGCTCAAACTGCACCAATGCGCCTACGGGCAATGCTATCGTAGCCCTCAGTGGTTTGAGTTTATTTTCATTGTTATTGAAAGTCTGGCTTCAAGCCTTTATACCTCTTACTTTCTAATCTAACATTTTTACCTTAAAAATAAAAATAAAAAAATAAAAAAAAAAAAATATGCATTACCGACTTATACATTACATAAGACATGAGGTTGATTGAACTAAGAATGGTGTGTAATAATAATATATATATTAAATATTATACCAAAATAATAATAATAATAAAATATGCCACAAAAATTAGTCAATATTAAAATTAAAAAAAAACTACTCCAAAAAAAAAAAAAATAGTGTATTTACATCTTCTTTCGTAAACTTTAATGTAAAAATATATATTTTTCTCTAATTTTGTATACTTTATATTAATTCAAGTAGGTTCTAGAATTTCATTATTTATGAGAAAATATACCTTTCTTTTTTTCGAATTATATGACAATGTGATGGTATCAAGTAAAGGGAACTATAAAAAGTGACCACATCTCACACCACATGGCACTTTCTCTCTCTAGGATCGTCTCATCTGCAACAGTTCGTCGCCGATTGCCCTTGGTTGGAGCATTTTGTATGCTGAGTTTGGGTCTCTCCAACCTCTGCCCTTCACTCTCTCTCTCCTCCAAAACGGGTTGTGCCCAATCTCTCCCCTTCGTTCCTCTCTTGCGGTACTTAAACTTCACCCATTTCCCTTAATTTCTATGTTTCATGCCCTAATTCACATTTGCTACATATCTGTATCTATATTTGTATATGTATATGTTTTGTTGTGACATAATTATTGGTGTTTTAGATCCAAGTTTGTTAGCAGAAAACCGGCTAAGAGTGTTCATACCATCAGAATGGAAGCAAGTAACAAGACTGTGCCCAGTATTGTTGTCTACGTTACTGTTCCTAATAAGGAAGCAGGTTAGGGTTTGTTTTTGCTGTTAATTATTACACTTATCTTCACGAATTGGTTCACCTATACATGTTAGATTGAAAAAATTAGCTCATTGGCTTGAAATGTTATTTACTTCATATTTTATTGTAGAGCTATCTGATACTTGTAGTTTTTGTTCTGCTTTGATTGTGAACACGAGCTAATAAATTGGATATTTAGATATAGTACATTTAGTTTGCTGTTTGTGTCGTGATATAATGTATATGTTGTTGTAATTATATGATTTGAGTGAATTTTTTGAAAAATAAAATGTTTTTTTATCACACTATGAATGTCGAATTAGTTCTTTTCATAGAGTTTGAGTTTATGGGTGGATTGAGTTGTAAGAATGAATTCTAGGCTGAAGATTAAATTATGGTTTTCCTTCAAATCTTAAATTGTTTTATTATACTAGTTGGTGAATTCTCAAAATATTACTGAAAAATTTAGAATATGGTGCTTGACTTGAAGTCTTGACCATTCTTATACATTTTAAAACTTTATTGTCCAAACTGATGTATGCTGATTTTCTCGTTAACCTTTACTCCAAATTTAGCGAATAATAAAGCTGAGTCTGTATTGAGTTCTAATAATTTGTTGTGGTGATCATAGCCGAACTATTTTTGTTCTGTGTTACATTGATATGGATAAATGTGTTGGATGTGAGTGTGCTACAACAAAAGAAACATTTCCGCATGGTTGTCTAAACAAATGTATATGTGTTTGTGTATGCATG